>NW_027526422.1:106331259-106954914 GCF_048455015.1 Haemaphysalis longicornis
GTCGAAGGTTAACTCCCGCTGACGCGAGAGAGAGAGAGAGAGAGAGAGAGAGTACACGTTAATAATACGACCCATGTCCGGGTCCGCGCTCAAGGAGGTTGAGGGCCCGTGCGCCTTTTCAGCAAGTGGCCTGGCGCGCGTGCGGACCTTTGCACATCAAGCAGCGCCAAACGGGGGTTCAGCATAAAGAAAGGTCACGACGAGGCGGCGAAGCGGCGTAAAACAAGGTGAAAACTCTGTTTTATCTGCGCCAGTGTTCATCGTAGGTAGCGGACCGCGGGTACCCGAGCGTGGTATCGTGAGGGTTTTTAATGCATTGTTTCTAAGGAGAGTTTGCCGAGACGGCGGTGATCCGTCGTAAGAAGCGGGTCGTCAAAGGTCCGGGGGACGTATTAGCGGGGTTCCACTAGAAAAAGCGAAAGGAGCACCTGGTTCTTATAAACAGCCATTATAAAAGTTCGCCCAGCTTTCTCGCCTTTCTCAAATATGCTAAACAAACTACTTTAAATCGGTATAAATGGGAATCACTAAGTTCACATGCCGAATTGTTTCGGTGACTGCTCTTGTGTCGCGCGGTGGTATAGCTCCGAGCTAGCACGTCAGGATGGCTAGGTTCCGCTGTCTCACCCTTTTAAAGGCGCTACTCTCCATTTTTTTCCCTGCCGACCCACGGCCGGGCTGCAGCGGCGGCGTCGTCCGCCGCTCTAGCTCTGCCGTGGCCGACACTGCTGCATTCAGGACAGCTCCACCGCGAATTCCCGGTAACGGCTGGCAGAATCACTTACTTCACTCTTTGTAGAGCCACGTGTGTGAATTCAACTGACGTCGCATGTGTAATAGTTGTGGGTTTCGTTTAAAGCTTTGCTTTCCAACCACCTTCACAGCGCAAATTGGAGCCATTTTTTTATATTCTGTCTAAACACACTATGGTTGCCTGGTTTTGACGTATAGAGGTTTCGTTTCTGGCTGTCACTCGCATGAACTAGGTTCAAATCCCACCGGAGCCGTTTTAATGGGTGGCATCCCTTGTCGACTACCCCCACAGACGTGCGAATAACACGTGCGAATAACACGAATAGCCAACAGTGTGGTGTAGCGCACTGCGTTTTCACAATAATCAAGATTTAGAGAAAGTTTCACCTTTAATCGTTATAATAGCGCGAATGGATATAATGTTGTCAGAGAGACTATTGATAAACCAAAACTAGAAAAAAATATAAATAATAACTATAATTTTCGTACCGTGTAACGCTCTTCATTTGCACAAAAATGTAGTTTTGGTGGAGGCAACAACTCTAATCGTTATAACGGCGTAAATAAAAATAACTGGTAGGAACTAATTTATTGAAACCACAAAATGTGGCTGTAAATATCTCACACTCTGGACAAGTGGCATAAGAATGCTATGAATTGGTAGGCAATTCCCTTAATTTCTGCACAATACTTGTTTTAAGTGTTTGGTTTACTTGAAACAAATTTATTTTCATCACGCGCGGTGTCTATTTCTGTCAGACGTGTGGATTAAAAACGAAATTTGGGTTGGATTTGTTGCCTTTATGTCGGTTCTATTTGTTGGTTTTTCTCTTTTAGGTCGTTTTCTACTTTCTCGTATTCAGCTGAGAAAAAGGTAGATACGGTAAGCGTGTGTGCTCGATTTGTTTTAATTGGCGTTTTTTCCTGTTCTAGGTGGGTTTTGCGTGTTGATATTTCCTTTAGGGTGCTTTTTATCTGCTTAAGGTACATTTGGGCTGTCAAACGTGCTTCAAGCAGACGCGGTTTCCTACGGGCGACCGGCGCGGTCGCCCTCAAAGGGGGAGGAGGGGGGGAGGGGCGTGTGACGATACGGAGAAGGCGAAGAGGACGAAGCTGTGTGGGTGGTGCGTGACTTGGGTCAGTGCTGTCATGGCCGACATCTTGTAAATAGATGGCCTCGCCCCATCTCATGGTCCGCCTCATTTGTCCTCCCGCCACATAACGAACGGGTGCTTTGGCCCCCAGCTGAGCTAAGTTAATTAAGGTTTACCAACACGCTACAATATTTTCCTTAATTTAAGTGCCGAAATCATGATACACAGGGATTTCAACGGCGACTTTTATTTTCGTATTTTTTACATGAAACCAGGAGCATAGACGCTGCGATGGAAGGTATACAGTTGAAGGCTTCACCTGGTAATCACTCTGGTACCACAATTGTAACCTTTGCTCGTCATTTATAACAATCCGCAATGGCAGTAAACAACCAAATGTCTTTAAATGGACATTCTCAATATTGAGCGCCTTACTGCGATTCAAAGGTATTCCACCACAGCAATGATTTTTTTACAACCATGATTCATTAGTTGAGGGCGGTCGAAGGAAATTACCTTAGAAAATAAACGTTATCTCGCGAAAAATCTCATTTACATTTGTTTGACTTAGTACGGGTTCTGACTGTTGCCGCAACTTCGGTGGTACCGGCTGGCACCCACGCTACTTTACTCAATGTTGCCGCAACTGTCGTAATAACGTTAAAGAATGACGTCATTTAACGACTCAGCCAACCGAACTGCGTGACACGCCGTTTTTTTATGTCTATAGATCATGACATGGCTTTTGCGTCGGTAGTCTGAATATAGCCTTACTTTCACTCAAAATTGCGCGGACAGTTGAAGAGTGAAAACTTACGATTGAAACTTTCACTCCAGGAGTGCCAGGTAGTGGCTGTACAAGAGACGCCATTTCTGTAGACTCGGAGCATGCATGCGTCTGGTTGTCGGCATCATTCCAAGCATCTACTCCGTAGCATGGCAAAATAACGGGCTCAAGTAAGTGCCTCGTGTAGGATTCGTCGAGACAACGCAGGCGCATACCGCGTCATATCAGGGAGAGCGAATGGAAGCCACGCTATCGAAACGGATGCCCGAATGCAAGAGACGTCAGCGTGGATAGGCGCAACGCTTGTAAAAACCAGCTGCAGCTTAGATCGCGGGCTCAGACTGTGCGCCTAGTTTGTTATATTTTACGCTGTCCCGTCGAAGTATTTTTTCCCTCCAGCATGCGCATGTTATTCGCACGTGTACATCGGCGGGGTTGCATCCGTTCTTTTCCCATGACTGCAGCTTTTGAAATAAAAACAAAACAGCATAGCATTGTAGCAGCCAACCAAGCATAGTGACTCGCCGCAGCGGTGCATTGCTTACATGGTGAAGTGTTTTCCGGTTTATGGCTGCTGACATTCCAGCCCGCAAGCAGGCTGATGTGATAAAACTGTGCGAAGTCGCGTGGGTTTAGCTGGCGTTGTTACGGCAGGTGTTGCCAGGCGCGCTTGAAAGTTGCTGCGCAGCCAGGACGCTAAAACAGTACCACTAATGCTAATACGGAAGGGAACTAAACTCTGCAGAGCAAACAAGCCCAGAAAAAAAGAACAAGCGGAGGAAAGATGCATTCGACGCAACCGTGGCACTGACCACTCAATTCCAAAAAAGGATCCTCCGATAAAATCAAGCGCAAACGTATTTTTGACAAAGTTAAATATGCTTACGTACTTTTAATGCAATACAGCAATAATTATTATCAGTTTGTTTGCAGTTACATTCTATTTGCATGTATATTTTCAGCTTTGGTTTTCTTATCTTCTGGCCCAAATTCCTTCAACCGTTTTCATTTCTCTTGCGTCGTGCTTGAGAATCTTTCATGGCTTTTGTTCTTCGTCTTGCGGCCTGAATTACGTCCGCAAGCAGATTGGCAACACACGCCAAAGCTTCCCTAGAATCCGAGTTATACGTCACTGGCGTGCACCCGTTCAGCCCGCGTGCAATCACGTTCAGGTATAACGCGGCAGGCAGTATTTTACAATTTTAATGTGTCGAATTCAAAGTTGAGTAAATTTTGTGCGGCGGACATTTTATCCCTCCAAGCTCCCGATTCATGGTCCAACCCCCAAGTGGGCATGTTATAGGAAACGGTGACAACAATCCTAGTTCAGAGTAGATTTTCCTGTTGGGATAGTTGGTGAGTAATTCTCACGGTATGAAGCGAAACAACAACAAAAAAAAAAAAAAAACAAGGACGGCGAACACAGAGCAGACTGGAGAGGCGCTAGCTTCCACCTACTCTGTTGCACTACACATGCGCATACATTCGTGTAGAAATCGAGAGGGCGGAAAGTATGGGTGGTAACACAATACACACATGATAACAACGATGGAGATGTTCCCACCACGTTTTCACGAAAGCCTGTTTCGCTACTGTACAATGAAATCGATGTATCACTCACACAATCACTTGCTCTCTTTCTGATATAGTAAGCTTCAGCTAACCCTCTCGCCCTCCTTTTCTGGCTTTATTTCGGTATTTTGATTGTCCTGCATGTTCTAACCTTGATTTGATTGATTGATTGATTGATTGATTGATTGATTGATTGATTGTAGGGTTTAACGCGCCGACGCAACGCAGGCGATGAGGCACGCCGTAGTGGAGGGCTCCGGATTAATTTTGACCACCTGGGGATCTTTAACGTGCGCCGAAATCTCGTACACACGGGCGTTTTTGCTTTTCGCCTCCATCAGAAAAGCGGCCGCCGCGGCCGGGAATCGAACCCGCGACCTCGTGCTCAGCAGCGCAACGCCTTAGCCACTGAGCCACCGCGGCGGGTGTCATGTTCTAACCTGCCTATTTGTCTGTACACTGCCTTCACCGTCCGTGTTTTTTTTTTCGGTGTGGTTCAAACCATGGAAATATTTGAGGCGTTTATTTTTTCGAAATGAGCCAGGTCCACCTAACGCGAATTTGAGAAACAAGCGGAAGTTTGGTACCTGACCCAAATGCATCACCGTCAAAGTAATTATATGATGTATTTTACAAGTCACCTAAGAGAAATTTACTGCCACAAGTAATTAAGAATAATTGCGTGCATTTCAGCATTATTGGGGTGATAAGTTTGGATTTGGCTCATAGTGAATTCAAACACTCAAGTTGATGCTGCATTCTTACAAAAACATTATTTAAATTGAATTTCAAGCATTGGGCGATGGAGTCTGGCTCGAAAAGGTATTAAAAATAAGCAACAGCACCTCAAGAACAGTAGAAATATATATGGACAGCAGCTGAGTCCTCTTGGTACCATTTGCTCCTCTTGTCGAATTGTTCCCTATAAGGTAATTATCCTGGGCACGGCTCTCAGGCCCTAAGTAAATAAGTAAGTAAGTAAGTAAGTAAGTAAGTAAATAAGTAAGTAAGTAAGTAAGTATGCAAGCAAGCAAGCAAGCACAAGCAAGCAAGCAAGCAAGCAAGCAAGAAAGCAAGCAAGCAAGTAAGTAAGTAAGTAATTAAGTAATTAAGTAAGTAAGTAAGTAAGTATGCTAGCAAGCAAGCAAGAAAGCAAGCAAGTAAGTAAGTTAGTAAGTAATTAAGTAAGTAAGCTCTTCATTGCTTTGCCATGAATTCCCAAAACGCTTCACGAGAAGGCTCTTCATATCTTATGCTTCACCTTCATGGATCGGTTCTCACTCTAAGAGAGGGAGGAGGGGTGGCGGGAATTGTCCAGGGCTTGTAAGTTGCGCCTATTTAGTTAAGTACTCAAATCGTGAATATTGGAGTAAAAGAAAATAAATTTAATCAGAGTTATTTTGTAAGAACTATTGACACGAGATGAAATCATTCTTTCACATCTTTGTTTCATTCCGTTCACTTCGTTGTTGACATCTGGGGTCAGATCTATCGCCGATCTCCTAATTGCCGTCTGAATTCGTAATAGGTCACCTCCGAAACGCAAAAAAAACGTCCGAAAACCTCCAGGATGCAGTCTTAACACTCAAGCCAAAAGCAAACTCCTATTGGGCAAATGCGTGAGGCTCATTTTGATCCGTGAAGCAGCAGGTTCTGGCTTATTTTCGACAAGAACTACTATCAGCGCACACGCTTTCAAAGCGTTATCTACACTATGTCTAGCCACCCCTTTTTTAGAGGATAGTTGCCGAGTTTTTTTTTTTGTAGCTGCAGCTTTATCTGATTCTGTTTCGGTTTCTGGATCTGGCTCATTTCGAAAAAAACGCCTCATTTGTTTAACGCTGACAACGTGCGGAAATAGAACAGTTAGTCGAGCACTTGCGCACCGTGCTTAACTGAGTTACAATCCCATCGGATCACACGTGTCTTCATTTACTCTTTACCGAGGTGACCATTTTCTTGGTCTGGAAATAGTACAACAGCAGTGGCACTTTTTCACAGAATACGGGGGAAAACCCGAAGAGGGGGAAGCACACAGAGAAGAATTTCCCACGCTTCACCAAAAATTGCCATGTGAATAGCCAAACAGGAAATCTGAAGAACCCAGACACGTGCACAGCACGCGTCGGGGGCTAGACGCAGTCCGTGAAGAATAAAGAACTAGCGGGAAACCGGTGCATTAAAGAAGCTGCTCGCCATCACACAGGCGGTCTCGTTTGTGCTCCGGTCATGGGTCCTGCCGATCGGTGACCGTCAACGTCGGTTCACAGAAAGACTGGTATGAGTAGTTCCCGGAAATTGGTCGGGATCAAGGCAGCCAAGTTAGAGAACGCTGCTGTTTGGGAACTGCCCTAGCAGAAAACGCTGCAAGCGTGGGGTGACCAACCATTTTCTTTGCCGGGTGACCCTCAAGGCCCTTTGCCATCTAGCTTTCAAGTTTAGTTGCGAACAATCGTGCGTTCTGTTTAGTATTTGTAGTTTAGAAGTAAGTATGTATGGTTATTCTTAGTACCGCAAATAGCGTTTTGGTTCAGGCTGATTCCACGAGAGATCGAACATGCGTGTGCACGCGAATTCTTTGCTTTTGGTCATATTTTTGTTATTTCTGCGCAAGAAATGGTATAGACCAAAAGTGAAATCCGCTTTCCTCTAGTGTGCGTACTTCGTGATACAAAAAAAATTGTAAAGGTGGCCCGGGTGATTCCCGCCTTCCGGTAGCCGTAGTTTTTTCCAACTTTTGTGATTTGCGCACGGCAAGCTGTAACTTTTAGGCGCGGAGTACCTTAGGGCTGCACAATGTCCGTCCGCGTCCGCGCGAATCGCATTTACAATCGCAAAAATCCACACAGGCACCGGCAGGATTCGAGCCTCTTCGAGCAGGATTCGAGTTTGTGTCAGACGTCTTACCCATTGTGCTACCACCGTGAGCGAAAACCAAGTGAAATTCCATTTGAGCCATGAGTTGCAGTTCCATTTATGGAATAATCAAGCTGCAGCTGAGGGCTCAAATCGAATGATCGTCGGGGCGCAAATCAGATGTCACTCGGGGCGCAACTTGGATGTCATTTCGAGTCCCCGTACTCCGCACCCTCGCCGTCATCCACGGAGTAGAGATGGTGCCATTTTTTGACTAAAATTTGTTTGAAAACAAAAACTACACCAAAATTACAAACAGTTCAAAGCAAACTTTGAGTTCTGCCATGAACAAAAAATTTTCTGAAATCGTTAAATCGAACCAGAAGCTAGCTTGTCGCTACCTTTGGCGCCCCATACTTCCGTAGCTGTGTTAGTGACCGATTTGTAAATGATGGGTAACGTCGGTAAGAGATTTGTAAACATATCTAAGATATCACTTGTCCAGAAAAATAAATATATACGCGAAATGATTGACTGCTGTGCTTTTTTCGAAAATTCCGTAAATATAAAAGTCAAAATAAAAATACTCTCTATTTTTTGTTTCAAACTCGGGGATGTGATACTACATGTTAATCTCGGGCTCCTCATTTAATTATTGAAAGCCACCGGTAGCTAATGTATCCCCGTTGCCTGCGCTTGTAGCTGCCATGCTCCGTTTCGTTCATGCAGCCGCAGAGATACGAAGTTCAGGGCAGGCGAGAGCATGCTTTATGTTCCTTCCTTTCGTGTGGAAAAAGATGTGGGTGCTTAGCCCAAGTACTTCTGTTGTGTTGCTATACGGTCAGCTCGTCCGGGCGGTCTTAGCGGAAGGCGGATGGGTGTACAGCAGCAAAACAGTTTCGGTGCGTTGTTCCCTGTCGGACAGCGCGCACGCCGGTATTATGGCTTGCCGACGTTGGGAGGAGATTCGGTCGTTGGTCAACGTTGACATTTGACGGGAAGCTAAAGGATGCCGTCTCTTAGCGTCGACAAGGCGTGCGGCATGGTCTTTGATGATTTTACTAAGCCGGCGTAGGGGCTGTTGATTTATGGGTCGCTCGGCTCGGGAATGCTTGTTTGGGTTTGAAGGAGCCTATCCCGCCTGTCAGGCGGCGGGCAGCGGAGTCCCTCAGTCTGGGGAAGGGATTTGCCTACGACTCCCTCATTGTGCCAGAGCGCGCGGGGACAAAGGCGAGGTGGGAAGGCGAGGACACTGTAGGATGTTAGCCGCGCGAAGGTCGTTCTAAGCGTTCGGCTTCGCGCTTTGTGCAGGTGCCGCCCGTTGAACGTAATGGTTTGACACTCCGCGCGATCAGTAACTTTAGGTGGGAGATGTTCTGTCTTTGCTTGTTGGTTGCAATAATTTGCGTGGGAAACGTACTATGAGTTCCATGAGAGAGAGTGTTGTTTCATGTGACCATGAGTAGGAACATGTTTATGATTGGTTGGTTCTTGGGGACAATCCGTGGTCCGTATGAATTATGTTGAAAAGTGTTTTCGCTCTTGAAAGCCCATTTTTGAGGCGTGGTTTCTGTACGTGAGAACACCGGTGGGGTGAATGGTATGTAGAGTCTACTTTTCCGTGAAAATATAGAACTGGAAAGGCTATAGAAAAAAAAGGGTATAGGCAACACACGACACCAACTGGCAGCCATTTTCTAAGGAGGCGATGGGAAGGGAGGGATGGAGGACGAGGAGAAGGAAAATGTTAGGCGTGGGAGCTTTCATATCCTATTAGGACCATCATGGTATTCACAGCCAGATACCATTAGGACCATCGTGGTATTCACAGCTAGTTACTCCGTTTTGTGGAGGAGCACAATAGGGGTTAGTTAACCTACTTACGACGGCTCTTGGCCCCCCGAGTACCATCATGTTACCGAATGTGGGAGTAAGCCGTGTGCCATGAGGAGTTTCAAAGACGTATTTCAGCAAAAAACTCATATTTTGCCTAATTTGTGTTTTGTGTTTTCGGAAGTAAGGTTCTTTGGCGCCTCACTAAACAACCGAAAGCCAACCTAGGGGGCCAAATGGGCAATGGAGCGCATAATAATAGGAGTAACAATTAGGGACATGAAATCAGCTTCGTGGATGAGGGAGCAAACTCGTAGTTCAAATTAGCAAAAAGAAATGGACCTTCGCAGGCTATGTGCTCAGAAGAAATGCAGCAGGGGGACCACGACGGTAACCGAATGGCTGCCGAAAGATGGGACCAGAGGCTAATGATTCAGTGGATAGACGAAAAAAGAAAACTCGCAGGCAAAGAATGGACTCAGGCCGCGGAAAGCAGAAGCAGGTGCTGGTAGATAGGAGGGGCCTTCGTCCTCCTGCAGCGAACCTAAATAGGTTCTGGATGATAATTACGATGATGATGAAAATGATGATTACGGTTGTGGCCAACGAAGCCATTTCACCGGCACTGCTTCTTCCACTTCAGGGGGACTTGGGCTATATCTTCAGACTTTGTAGCTCATAAAAACTCCAACGTTTTTCATAATTTCTCAATAAAATTTCATATAATTTCCCTGAGTGAAAGACAGTGACAAGCTCCGCCAACAGGGTAATTCTTACAATATTCGTAGCCTAAAACGTTTTGCCAATAAACAGCGCATTCTAACACAATAAAACGCAAGTACGCAGGGTACAAAGTGTAACGTAAATTGCTTAAAGTATAATTTCTGTCGGTTGTGGGAGTTTTTGGGATGCCGACAACCCGAGCCGACAACCCGAGCACGTTAAGGGCTCGGGGTGTCGGCATCCCCTTTCGTCGTCTTCTGTATTCACGGTTTAAACACGTGCCGGTACAGTAATTTTTGAACGCCTCTCGCTAGGAAAGTGTATAATGGACAGAACCGGGTCAAAATAAGCTAACATGATGTAAAAATTTCTCAAACGCTCCCTGTCTCCTTCAGCAATCGTCAAGCACAAGAAGAAGCTGTTTGTAGAGGGGTTATAATTTGTGTTACACTGAAATACTCACCGGCAAATCTCACTTGTCAGCTCGCCACAAAGTTTGGGGCTTTTGTTTGGGTGGAAAAGGCCGAAACACTGTCGCGTGCGCTGTTGAGAATGATCAAGTCAATGGGTAGTTACAGTCTGTCTTGCTTGCAAACCATGTGTAGCGTGCTGGCCATACCCGCACTGTTTGATCTTGTAGACTCAACTGAGTAGCCAAAGAAGGCACTGATGCCGTGCTTTTTGGAAACAGACTGCCCAATGTTTTATGACGAACGCATTGCCGGCCCGTATGCCGAGCAATCGCCGCCATCTTATGCCTACATTTTCAAAACACTGAAAAATGTCGTCTGCCTTGCCAAGCCAAAGCTTTAGGGAAAGTACGGCAAACGAATAGTGCGAAAAATTGGCAATAAACCAGTATACATTACACACAGTAAGATCATGCGGCATCCTTTGGCATCAGCTGACTTCGGCGGCACTTCGGGCTGACGTTCGGGATTTCAGATGGTTTCGTAACGGGGAAGTTCTTCGGACGTGTGACGGTCTGGCGAGATTTGGCGTTGCGCGTTCCTCTCGCTGCCCGCACTGCGGTCACACTGAAACATTAGAACATGCTTTATCTCAGTGTCGTGAAGCGGCAACGCTTTGGAGATTGTTAAGCACGTTGTTTGGTGTCACACTTCGAATGAGCCCACGTTCAAATCACGTGCTTGGGAACTTTCTGATGTGTTCTAGTGTTTTTGTAATGCGCCACAATCGTGGTATCGCGCGTCTTCATTCCCGATCGCAACGGGCAATGTTCCCACTGCTGTGGCGTGTACGGGCTATCCTTATGCGTCACTTAGAGCACGAGTTGGCAGTTCTAGGCAAAGGCACCTTTCTGCTACGCTTGTTCAGGCGGTTCATAGTGGTCAGGAACAACATCCGAAGCGTATCTATAGTACCGCATTGAGTTTTAGCTAATTTCAGAGCTCTTTTTGAGGACACCCGAGAAATTTCTGTGGATTGATTTGGCCATCGCTTGTTTCTCCACCGCAGAGACTTGTTGTGTGTGTGTTGAATGCCCGGAGTACTTGGAAACTGATGCCTTTTTTTCTGTTTTTCAGTGGAGCTGTGTTATCACTATGATGATACCTACGCGTAAAGGGGAATATCCTACATTCGACGCCAAGAAGAAGCTCCCAAGACCAAGTGGTTGCGGCTGAGCGCGAGCTAGACGAGCTGTGGCACGAGGCACGGGCAGAGCCAGAGCGAGTGACACCTAGCCAGAACGAGACAGGGTGTATGGAACGGGCACAGCACTGTGTAAACCTGTGTAAGACGCCCAGTCTACGTCCCACAGCGAGGCAAGGCCGTCGCCAGCCACCGCCACGGTTCCGGGCATCGCCGCCAAGCCCCTGGGCGTCGTCGACATCACGAACTAGGTCTGTGCTACCGTCTACCGGGCTCCGGCCGAACGGCGGGTGACCGGGCCCGAAGCTTGGTTGAGCCCTTCGGCGGACCCGCCTGATTTTCTCTACGGCGTCGCAGCGTGTGGTCACAAGGCAACCCCAACTGCTCAAGCACCGCTACGAGGGCGACGTCGACGGCCCGCGTCCACCTACGACTGACCGTGAGCGTGTTCTGTTCTCTGGAGGTTTACACAGGCACGTTCGCGGACCTTTTAGTTGCGGCCATTGGACCGGACCACTTGCAGTTTCCCTTTAGCTTAATTCTCATCTATTGTCTGTAGTGTGGAACTTCTCGTCTTTCGTTCAAATCTTTGTCCAGTGACGTCATTTAAATATAACGTCTTCTCATTCGCACAAAGAGCATTCCGTTTCTGTCGCGTGATGAGGCCCAATCATTACAATCACTATATCCGTGTGCCCTGATATGTGGTTTGTAATAAATTCTTTTTTAAAACAGGGCGAGCTGTGGGCATTGAACTGCGCTCGCGTTGACCCCTGCCAGCACCCGAGACTGAGGCAGTGAGAGCATACAAATTGCTAAAATCCGGTTTAACGCAAGGCAGGAAGCCACCGCATCAGCAAGCGCGCAATTTCTCGTCCCACTGACGCTTCTATGGCGCCCTATGGCGTGTGGCAAGAGAACCTTTGAATACGGTTATATACTGCATGCTTCGCCCCTCACCAGGTTTCACTAGGGGAGAAGGCGCGTTTTAGGGGCGAAGCACCTTAAGGCCGAGAATTGTCCGTCCGGCGTCTGGCATCCGTTCTCACGGCACAGCCCCGTGTAATTCGAAACATGTCTGAACAAAAGGTTCACAAAAGGTTAATTAACAAGAACAAAATAAAAGGTTCACAAAAGGCTAGAGAGAGAGAGAGAGAGACGCACAGCAGTGTATAAATCGAAACATCTGTTAACAAAAGGTTCACAAAAGGTTAGTAAGAACAAAATAAACGGTTCACAAAAGGTTAAAGAGAAAGAGCTCCTGGAGAGCCGTGCTGCGCGAGCGCGAGGAGCATTGTATTGGATTGGATTGGATTGTGTTGGATTGGATAGGATTGCATTAAATTGAATTGCATTGGATTTCATTGGATTGAAAATAGTTTTAGCAGCAGTAAGCACTCTCACGGGTGATTTACGGTAAGAACGATCCCCAGTGCTTTGCCCACTCGTCATGATTCACTTCGTGGAGACGCCTGAATTTTAACACAAAAGTGTTTTATTCCGGGATTCCCGAAGATTTCACTTACGTCATATCCGTCACAGAAGTGACGCCAATACAACGAAGCAAGCGGCCTGTAAAGGGTGCACCCCTGCGCAGAGGGTGTCCTTGCGGGGAAGCAACCTTTAATACCAAAGAGTACGTTATACTTCGGGTAGTTCGTTTTCGGGTTTTATAATTTAACAAAAAGCGTTTTATGCCGGAATACACCAAGATTTCACTGACATCATGTCCGTTATGTAAATGACGCCATACACCTTTGCCGAAGCGACCCGCCATAAGGACCTCGCTCGCCAAGCACACCCACATGACAGCCGGTGACCCGGAAATCATGCTGAGCTGCAGATGTCGCTGCACATTTCACTTTCTTGTTTTACCGATTCCTATGACAGAGAAATCAACCACAGTTTTTTTCAGGGTGGTGCAACCGTTAACGCGTGAAAGGATCAAACCCGAGCGCTGCACAGCCGTAAAACTTTTTACACGTACACACAAACCTTCGAGACGCCTTCAGATTGCTCTCTCAGAGCCAAAAGAAGGAGCGCTAATTTATAAGAAACTCACGCTTTCGCTCTGTGTTTTGGGGGCCTGACGGATCTAGCAGTGGATAACTGTGGGGTATGTAATTGAACATGGATCGCGGCTGGTAAATATGTGTTGATCCGACTAAAAAAATCGCCCACATGTTTTAGTTATGTGTCGTGTAAGGTGGCCCTCAGATTCATTCTCCCTTGCAAGTTTGGTACCTTATATAATCCATTAAGGGTAACAGAGCATATCCCTAGAGAAGGGAAGCGGGGGAGAGGGCGGCTGAAAGTTAGATGGGGAGATGAGATCAAGAAGTTGTCGAGGATAAATTGGTCGCAGTTACCACCGGACCGGAATAATTGGAGATCCATGGCAGAGTCCTTTGAGCTACAGTGGGCGTAGATAGGCTGGTGATAATCCAATACCGATAAGTGCCGCTTTCCGCGACCACTATTTCCCAAGCGTTATCTATCGTAAGATATTCAATCGCACACTCCTCCCAGTGCACAACTTCATGTACCTTTATTGTGGTTTTCAAATGTACACAAAGTGGACGAAGAACACTAAACAGAAAGTGCCCAGTACAGAACCTACTCGCTGCGAAGATGAGTTTGGAGGATTCCTTGCAGCAACCGGGGTGTCCTCAGGTAGCCTGGATGTAGCAGTCGCAGCTGAAGTAGACCCTTCATTCACAGCATTATACGTGCTAACCCCCGCAATATTTTTTGAAGATACGCGTTCTGTTCCGTAGGTATCCTCTAATGTTGTGTCTTCAATTTTTGATGCCGTCCCTTCAATTCTAGCTCCGATATGAGTCTTGGAAAGTCTTGACGACGTCGTCAGTGCATCTGTCTGTACCGGAATTCCTGACGACGTCGTAACGTTGCCCTCGGAGGCTTGAGTGCTCAAATACTGAGCAACTATTTTGGAATGCGGAATTTCCGTGAAGTCGTTCTCGTTGGCTCTACTTCGCCCATCAGTTTTAGTTGCCAGTGCGTCGCTGCTAGAGGATGGTGTAGTGCCCATGACGGGAGAGTCGGACAAGAAGTCATCAACGGTTGAAGGAAGGTAAGTTGTCCCAGATTCCGTGGACGGGTTTTGTGTTGAAGCATGTGTTGGGGCGAATACAGTTTCGGTGTTTGTCGTTTGGAACAATGGCGGCTCTGTAGCTTCGACCTCAGGCGTTGAAAACAACTCAGCCGACACGCATTTTCCGCCCATGCAAACCGTCTTTCCCTCACTGGACACCTGCGAAAGGAACAAACGCCATGGATGCAAATTTTAACATCGAAAGCATTAGTGAAGTACGTTTCAGAAAACTACGGTGATTTTGGCGCGCAAAATTGACCAACCACGGAGCACAAAGTGGCTGAATAAGGGCACACACGATTAAAGACTGCTCAAGGGATAAAAAGAGTTCCATGAATGTTTAAAATGACGTCACAATTCAGGGGGTAGATCTATAACTTCAAAGAAACTGGTTGAGCCTAGAAGACAATGGGGTAAATTGTGCTCGACTTGGAATTTAAGGGGTGGGGGGCTCCGTTGTGCCATGACCAACGCATAACTTTTCCACCACCGCCACTGTTCGAGTATCGCCAAATAGAGGTGAACCTAGCGAAATGGGTTGTTGCGTCGGACTCAAAAATCAGTGTTTTGGATATGTATTTAGCGCTGGAAGGAGGAATTACCGCATGGCACTTGGGCAAATAGGCTTTATAAGTGTAACAACGCACGCTCTCACTGGTAGCATAAAGTAAGGCAAGAAATGGCAGTTCATCAAGCCTCTCAGTAGCCAAAAACACATAATACGTCACAAAGTGAAGACGGTGATGGTTTCTAGGAGAGGACACACGCGTACCATACTCGAGGTGCCAATGTAAGTAGCACGTCATTACAGAGCGTAAAGCGGATGATCTGCCTTCCGGGTGGCACTTGCTCTATAAAGTTTATCGCAGCGGTGTACGCGGCGATAGGCTTTGAAACGTCTGCATCACGAGCAACTGGGACGCTTGGCGGACACAATAGTGGAAAACCCGCTGAACAATTTAACACTAACAATTCCACGTTCGCTCCAGGATAACAGGGCGTATGTGTCGTAGTATTTTTACCTTTTAGTTCTTGGTTGTTGGTCGCCGGTACCGAAGGGCTAAGCGGACGGAACCTTTTCAGCCAGCCTGTAAGCTGTGGCACCGATTTCAAAATTTTCATGGGCAGCCCGTTTTTTTAACCTATGAGTGAGTCGCAATTCTTTCAACGTGTAAGTTCGCAAGTCCGCAAAGTTTTTATTCCATGCAGCTACATACGGATGGAGTTTTATTTCAAAAGGAAGGTGTAATTTCTTGTTCCCAGTAAAGCATGTTGCTGGGCTAAGTGGTTCTTCATGCTTAAACGTAAAACTGCGGCAACGGAAGTGACAGCGAAAAGGAAGAGACATGTACACACGTTCACTTTATTAGCAGCGTATTCGGAACTAATAACTCACGTCATTTATGGCCTTGCATAGTCGTTCTAACGCCTTGAACACTTACCCCACACGTAATGCCGTCGGGCTCGTTTTCAGTGCGGATTGGCCATCCATCGCAAAGGTACGTACAATATAGTCGGTGCTGCCACCACTGCACAAAAAGGCAACAATACACATAAAAACACTAAACGGCTTCTTATTTGCATACACGGATTCCTAACGTACCCTGCGCAAGGCTTCGATAAAACGAATGACGAAAAGCGCTGGCGTGTAATGAGAAGCCTGGTTTTAAACTGGCCGGAATTTTTTTTAGAAAAACTGCTAGCCTTTGGTTGTTCGGGTTCTTTTGTGGGCGTATGGGAGCAAAAGATCTCACAGCGTTCTTCATCCACAGACGAGAACATGCCTGCAAACTCTTTCCTACTATTATCCTGACATTAGTTTCCGGTACGCGTAGAGAAGCCGGTATCTGACCGCCGCGAGCACAACGGCCGCGCATGATTAGCCTTTGCGTAAATGTTCACCACAGTATCATTCCCTTTTTTGTGTGTGTAACTTGGTTTGCCCAACTGATTGCATTCTGGGAAGCGACGACAAACTTGCCGCACCTACCGGCGTCGTTCTATGCGCGGAGGCAGCGCCATGGCAGCCATGGTGCCGACCTGGTCCACATCGCGCGCCGGCCAGGCAGGTGTGCGTGTGTAAACACGGCCGCGATCGAGCGGCAGGGGTGTGCGCGGATCAGTTTTACACCAAGAAAGCGCTTCATTCTTTACTGCTTAATCAGTTTCTCACAAAAGACGCCCGAAATCTGACACCTGAGCCAAACTATCGTTGTATTCCGCGATGTTGATCTTGAAAAGGCTCTCTTAAGGTGGGGCGAGAACTATCTTAAGTAGCGGTCACTTTTCGGGACGATAAGCTCGCAAAACGGTGCCCTTGCAGCATAAGTTAAATTCCTGAAACACGTCCAGGCGCCGAAAGGTGTCGTGAGGCGAAAGTAGTACTTAAGATAGGTTTGTGAATACACGGGTAAGACTACCTTCCGTAAGCGCTCGCAGGGCCCTTTCCACATACCCACGTAGGTGTTCTCGCCGACGCTTACCCCTGATACTTTTTATTTATGCGAGTTTTAATACACACCAACCAAGCAGCGCATACAGCAGCCGTAGGTCAGTTAATGTTAACCCATCGGTTTTTTTTTTACATTTTTACAGAGCTCGGTATTTCATACACACGAATGAGCAAATTCCAGCAATGATTTCGCTGCTGTTTTCCGTTGCGTGGCAACCCCAAAAACTTAAACAATGTGAACAGCCTCACAAAACAAAACATATACCGAGAACTGTATTTAAAGCACGTTGCACAGGCCAGGCAAGAAGGTGACATGCCAGTGATTGTTGTCGGCTGCGAATAGCGACAAGCAGGACAGCGTCTTGAACTTGATGCGGGATAACTTTGGGCTCAAAGGCTACAGTGTACCCAATCAGTCAATCGTATTATGCAGATCGAATTTGGACTTGTTCCTGGACAAATACCTAGCGGAATGTTCCGGTGGAAGTCATTGCGTCCATCAAGACAGACATCACGACGAAAAAGGTAGACCCGAAATAGTAACAGCTGGCGTATGTAGGAACAGTTGCATTGTGGCCTCAATATTACACCATCATGGGTTCAGCCACGCGTTTGGCTAGATCGCAGGAAAATAACAAATCAGACATGATAAAACCTGATTGTTGCTACCTATGGCAGCTAGACAGAAACACGACCGAAGAAGCAAACAGCGAAATCCGCCACTGTCGCCTACTTTCCAAGTACGCTGCGCCGGAAAGAACGCCAGGGCAAAAAAAAAAGAGCAATAAAAGTTTCGTCAATTCCGCTAAGCAATAGAATTTACGAACAAACAACTAAACGAAGAATCTCAAATGCGCCCTACGAAGGCTGAGGCTGCACAGCCGTCGAGGGCGTTGGGCTTGGTTGACACGACACTGGCCAACTGGCATAAGCGACACTGTCGGTTACGTCCCCCTCCCTGTCGAGTCGTACACGATACTTCTCAGCGCGATTACTATCGAACGTAACAATAAGCGAGGTACAACTCCGGCCAGCAAAAAAGTATGTTTGACAGTAGCTTTAGGCGGTATGGTTCCGCCATCTATAAAGGCAAACGGCAACCTGGCTCACAAAGAAAAAAATCCTTTTGCTGTGGCCGGCAGCCTTAGTACACCCTCTACCGTTTCTTTCATAATTCTGCGGTGGAGACGTCAATGTCTACGTCCCGACGCACGCAATAAGGGGGGGGGGGGGAGAATGTAATTTCTATCCTACATTTTTTGTTTATCAGTAGATAAACCATCGTACGGTGCCAAACAAGCGCTGAGGGCACTATAAAATATCAAAACTATTGCATAGAACACACCTGTATTTTTCATTTATGGCCCATTTAAAGGGGCGATGAAGATAGACTACAAGCCTGTAGAATGCGTGCGAATACCCAAATGTTGAATAAACAGATTTAGCAGGGTACTGCGGGTAGTAATGAGATATGGAAGATTCTATAGATAGCTACCCAGAGCTCTCTAGCGTTGACCTCAATACCGGCTTTATAGATAGCGGCCTGCTCATGCTCATCGATTCCGCCTGACGATTTTATTGCCGCCTGATTTTATTTTTTTTAGTTCTATCCGACGCCACGGTGCCGGCTTGCGCTCCTTTTGACTTGTGATGTGTCTTGTATTTTGCTGTGTTTTGTGTCCTTAACAGCTAGCAATCCCCTAACGCGTTGTGTAGGTCGTTGTATTCCCCTAATGCGTAGTATTCTCCGCAGGTCAGCGCACTGGGCGCAATATAGAAAATAAAACAGACCGAAACATTAAGCGAGCTTTCTTCCATGGCGTCTATGGGAAAACGTAATCATAAAAAAGCACCTAGCCAGAACTGTTGCATCAGCTGTATGAAAACAGAACAGTAAAACAGAGAGAAACACTAAGCGCGTTGTCAATTTCCGTTTGTTCACAATGTTTTTAATTGGACATGCATGATAAAAAAGCACCACACACACACAAAAAAAAACTCGAGGGCACTAAACTCCGACCCGCACTCTGATTGGACTTCAGCTTCGATTTAGGCCGTATATAAGGAGCACGGATAGCGTTTCTGCAATACGAAGCCGCAGCGATACCATTGTCGGGGTTGTAAGCAAAAGTCGGCATCTACAGAAGAGTTGGCGACAAACCTGTAAAAATAAACATGTCCTTGCTCTTTTTTTTATCACAGTAGGCTTTGGGATCCTGTGTAGCGTTTTTGCGCCCCGCTTTCAGTGAGGCGGACGGTACTTTATTGCGAACAGCTGTGCAAAGAAAGCAGCGACAGAGCGAATACAATTTGTTTTCATATTATTGCTATGGCTTCGGCACACGAAAAATGGCTGAAAAAGATACCCCTGAGATGAAAGTAATTGCGTATACAGCTTTCATCAGGGGCCCTGACCGGGGTTAACTGTCGTATATCCAGCTTTGCCTTTGAAGGACTCTCAAGTCACCTCGAGGGAGCTGCTACAGAAGTGGCACAAGTTTTGTGAAAGTTGCAGCTCCTGACGACGTTTTAGTCAAATAGTGCTCCCTTCGCTTGACACACGTTTTGTTTCTGCGCAGTAAAGACTCTGGGCCATGCTCAAAATATCCCGTTTGAAGAGAGAGAGAGAGAGAGAGAGAGAGAGAGAGAGAGAGAGAGAGAGAGAGAGAGAGAGAGAGAGAGAGAGAGAGAGAGAGAGAGAGAGAGAGAGAGAGAGAGAGAGAGACGTTTTATTCCTGGCTAGGCCTAGGCACGGTTGGGCCGCGGAAAATAAGCTCGTTAGGCGCACGGGGCCTGTCAACGACGCAAACTCGGACTGTGCGTCAGAGCAGGGCTTGTGTAGCTGGTTTACATAAACTCAAGCCTTTCCTCTCAATTTTTGCTCGGGTGCAAACGAGATCACGACCGAGAAAGCTCCTCAAAGTAAATCCAAATACAGTGAGAATTTTAATTGTTTGCATAAATGGAAAGGCCCAAAAATAGTATTGGCAGTCGAGCAGGCAGGTTAAATATCAGCGTTGTTCAGCAGTGTATGTTGACGTTTGCATAGCTGAGGATCGGGACGGCCCATTCCGCTGACCCGCAATATACCTACTGACTGCAACGGCCGGCATCGCTTGGTACTACCACCAAATTTTGTGCCAGCAGTCTCAGGGCGCACTTCAAACTAAGCGCAGCCTGCTCTGTTGAGGATTACATTTAGCACCGGCTGACGGAGCGCGACTTCCCTACCCAGCAATTGCTTGGCGCGCTGGCTCGCGTTGTCGACTACTGCTGCGGGAAGACCGCTATGCATAAAGCCGGTCATGGGTCAGCCTAAGGAACGCAGACACCCTTCTTTGCCATCAATTGCCGCAGCTTCTTACGTCTGGTAGAGGCATCGCTCTCTCACACTTCGAAGGCTCAGGCGGCTCGTTCGACGCATCTGCAAATAATACAATAAATGGTTGTGGTATCGCCACTGGCCGAGTGTTCCGCATATATTTGTAGCGCCTGGCTTGTCAAAAGAGTATCATATACCCCGCCAGTATAAATAACTTCAAGTCTGAATCACATCATAAATGTAAGACTTATTCTTGCTAATATGAGAAACATTTTCGCACATTTCACGTAATAGACACTTGCATAACAGAATGGAAGGAAAATTTGTTAATTTGAAATTTTTGTAATATTTGTGACCAAATATTTGCAGCCCACCCTTAACTTTTGCATTGGATTGTTTGAACGCTTGGCTCGCCTGACCAGCACCGGTCTGCAGTCTAAAGCGACATACAAGGGCTGAAACTTTTTAGCAAAACGACGGCAGGGCAAACTAGGTACGCCACCTTCTTCCCATCAAGCGAATCAATTCGCACGAAAAATGTTATAACCCCGGGTACCTGTGGCATGTCTTCAATATATCTTTTAGCACGACGGTCGTTTTGTGCGCATGGGGCATAATTGGTAGTCACGTGTGGGCACTGCGTGTTTGTGATGCCTTGAGAACACTCTAGTTTTGTATCTAGGGAACTAAGTTGTAAATAAAAAGAGAACGTTCTACATGATCGAGGCAATACATGTTTCACATCCCTTTATCAGGTACTCATTAGAGCGAACTTGATCTTCAAGTTGGTTCTGTTGTAATTTCATTTTCCAAGTTCTCTAGTACTGTTGGCAGTTATTTTTTAACTTTTGTTTCGTATGGGTGACTAGGACGTTTCACAGAAATGATGCAACACCTAATGCTTTGTGGTCTCGAAAAAGTTCATAGCTACGCGTCCAAGCTATTATTGATACGGAGAACTGCAGCATCGCCTGTGTACGGGATATAATTACTTTTGAATATTCCCGTTTCGCGCTGCAAACTCCACACAAAGGAAGAAACGAACGTGTTACCTGAGTTGCTAAATGAGACAGGAATGTTAAGTAAAGTATTGAAGGATCATGTTGCCGCTCTTAAGCGTAGAATTCATGACATGTACGGTAGGTTGCGCGTTCACTGGGATTCAGTGAAGTACTGCGCAAGTGGAAAGCTGTCGTTCATGTTCTGCTTCGTACCGTGCCTTTACTCCGACATTGTTGCTATAAGCGTAACCTTCCTTTCTTTTTTTGCGAGTGGTAATCTGGGACGTCCCCTTAGAGAGGCATACGCTATGATGTGTCTTTCTCATTCCCAGCAATTGTTGCCATGATTACGGCGAACGTTGGAGTCTTTTTCGTTCCGTGCAGGTGTTGCCACGGTTGCGGCGAACACTGGACGTTTCTCTTTTTGGCCAATTTTGGCCAATATCCCGAATTGGGTATGCTTGGCTTGACAAAATTGCGCAAGGGACGTTGGCGGTTGTCGCGAAGCACGCACACGCTAGCGCTAGGCATTTGGTTTTGTTAACTGCCAGATGGTCGCGGTGACGCCCGCGCTCACGTGAGCGCGCTCTGCAATTTCTTGGTATTATTAACTGTGAACACGAAAAATAACCATTTGCTAAACAGCTTCGCTGATAATATTACACCCTTGCTCTGTGCGAGGCTTTTGATATTCAGTAATACAGGACCTCTTGCGTCGAACCACCTTCGATAGCGGGGCTGTGCGAATGAAGTTCACGCTTAAATAGCAATAGCGACGCGATTTTGTTCTGAGTCGTTGACCAGTGTGCTTTTTTTTGCTTTACGGAGCTGACTGTGCCCTGTGAGTAATTGCTTTGATGGCGACGCGTACACTTGCTTTATTATGCTCCTTTCCACGGAATTATGGTTTGTAATCTGAGAGTTTGACTAACACCTACTTCAATCATTACACGTATTACTGTGCTTTGCTATAATCGTCTATCAAACTCGCGCAACATTCCACACCGTTGCATGCCACAAGCTCCCCGAGACACCAGTTCTTCGTCGTTTCGGAGACGGAAATCAAACGCTAATATTCAACTCAAAATTTCAGCCGACGCCCGCGTGTGACCAGTCGTTGTCGTTCTTTACTTTCTGTGCAGTGACAAAACGAAGAAAGGCGTTTTTTCGCCAGAATATTAACACAACTGTTTCAGTATCCCACGAGAACGGGAGTACAAGTGCACAATTTGTGATTTGCAGCGAGCAGTATCGTACCTTGTCTGGCGACGACAGTGGTGAGGCAAAGTGCTAGGCAAACTGCGAGCGCTGGCCAGGATGTCATTTCTGTAGTTCTCTGCAGTAGCCCCGGCGAATATATGGTTTGATCACTGTGACCACTCTTCTATAAATATGGAGCGGCTAACATTCCGAAACTGGCTTGAAGTAAGTCAAAACACCCGACTGAGATTATCGTCGCTCTAATCGTTTGTCCTTCCATAGGCTTATCAGTCTTCAGGTGTTTGTGGCCGCTTTATTGCATTTTCTGCTAATTAGGAGGAACCCCTCGCAATTTCTACTGATTGGTAAAACATAGATAAGGCATACTAATTAAAGATACGGGCCTGAAACGAGCAAATGGATTACTGCATCAGCATGCTGTGGTCTGCAGGGCCCACGTACGCAATGTTCCCAATTTATTGAACTTTCCCGGGGCATTCAACTCCTGTATTTTAGCTCTGATGTTACCACGTTCAAGGAGAGAACAATCACACTGTCCTCTAAATTGGGCCCCTAGATTTGTTGCTTCTATGCTTTATTTACGAGTGTCTACAGAAACAAAAAAAAGTTTATCGCTTTGTCATGCCTAAGAAATGCCCACCACAAGAATTAATTTCCGCTGACGCAAGAGGAGGAAAACTTCGTACCCGCGTCAATTTTTAATAGTTGGTGAGTACAAAAGTGTTTCATTGTACAACGTTTTGCGCCAGAAGTACACAGCTGATAACACTTTTCAAGGAGTGCTCACACAAAATTTCAACACTCACATGACTACGTAAAAAGCTTCCTCTGTATATAAAGATACCCCCCGTGGAGGTGTAAACCATAACCGTTCCCTAGAACAGGTTTTAAATCAATTTTAGTTCTTGCGTGCAAGAGAAAGCTCATCCGGGCCAGTAAGCGAGCTCATGACGTCATGACGGTGACCATTTTGACCGACTTCTGTCTGGTTGGGAAGTTACTGAACTGAGATTTAATTATGCTCCAACCAAAACATGTATTGGTTGGAGCATTATTAAATCTCAGTTCATGACGTCATGTGCCCTTCCACCCAAACGTCCGACGTCAGTGCTCCCGTGACGTATCAAGGCACATGCGGTGCTGTTGGCGCGCACTTTTCCGCCGTGTGCATACATCGCAGTTTTTGGGACTGACGTCACATGCGACTACGACTGGTCGGGCCGGTTTGGCGGGGGCGCGCGCGCCCAGCCCGGAATCGGTTGGAGTACGCCGAGAACGGTGACGTTAAGTGCGCCTTCCCGTCATGGCGGCTTACTCGGGGTTCGCTTCACCGAAACCAAAACTGACACGAATAAATGGAGCTGTAAGTAATTCTTTATGGTGCTTTGGATAACCTTACGTGTCGTTCTATGATTAGTGGGCTCGTAGGCACCTATAGTCGCGAGAAAAACGAAACACAAAAATTTCTTGTCAGTACTCCTTTGATCACGGCAATACCTTTGTTCTCCAATCTCAAGAAGACACCAAGGCTTGGTTTCTTTCAGGTGATCTGAACTATATCATCTGCTGCATCGGGACTACCAGTGAAGCAGGTATTCAAAGCATTTTCTATTGCACTAATGTATGTTCAACTGGGACAGTGTGTTGTTCGAGTATCGCAAATTATAGGCGTCTCCTTACCACCGCACTGGCTTAGTTGCTAAGGCGTTGGGCTGCCGAGCCCACGGACGCGCGTTCTACGCCGGCCGCAGTGGCGGCTTTTTAAGTTCCGAGCTCTTGAGGGTTCGCCTTGTCGTCGTAGCTCACTCGCTGGTACGCTGATCGTTGTCAAGCGGCTGCCGGAATCAAGCGGCGCAGCAACATAACGGACTAAGTAGAGCCCCACGGCGTACGTAGGTTCGCAACACAATGGCTTCGAAAAACAAGCCATTGATGTAGTCATAACCGTTCGAAACCCGTGAACCGCTGGTGCTTGTCTTACATCTCGCTGTTGTTTAGTGCAAAGAAAACTGCAGGTACATTTCAGGCGAAATAAACGTAAGTAACTCGCAGTACGCGCGTTTATTTAGTTTATAACGCTCGTTGGTTTGGCTTTTACGATAGCAAGCGAAACAAGTGGCGGGTTCCAAACTGCGCAGTAAGGAACCGGCACATGCGCGATGAAAAGCAAGCACAAAAAGAACAGAACTCCCGCTGGCGCTGTTTCAGGCAGGGGGCACGCCAGCTCTGCGAAGGCGAGAAATTTGAAATGCGTTGGACAAATATTCGTTCAATTCATCCGGAGAGGAGTGATACAGGGCGGCGTAGAGCGTGATTTGTAATAGCCATTAGCGGATAACGGCGCCACAGCTCATTATGGTAAATCACTGCTCTGCACTTCTTACAGTTTTCGCGTTGAGTGGAACGGCTCATTTTTCTGGTGGAAGCGAAAAGCAACGGCGCTCGCGTGTCGAGATTTTGGTGCACGTAAAGATTACCAGGTGGTCTAAAGTAATCCGGAGTCCTCGGCTATAGCGCGCATCCTAGCCAAAGTGTAGAATCCACCCGTTAAACATCACAATCCATCAATTAGTGGCGTCTGCTTGAAAGAAGGTTCACGCTCTCGGGAAATAGCGATTTCCCAAACTATTGCTGTGTTGAAAGTTTTCAGTTCTGTTTAGGGTACTCAACATTCGTACCAGTATTCACGCTGAAGTGTAATTCGGTTGCCTGAGGGAACGTGACTCCATGACAATATCTCCATTTTTAGGAAAGATAAACGTGGAGGTGGTGTTTGTCTAAATGTAAAAAAATAAAATTTCGCGGTATGATGCATTGTATTATTACACTGTTTTGCACGATGATAGAGAAGCTGTCACTGGAATCCACCGAAACAAAGCTATCTTGCAAATCTTTCGCCGCCCGTCTACTACAACCAACGTAGTTCTTGAATTCATACATTCTTTTCTCGAAAATGCAAGCGCGAATAAGGGAAGTGATAATTTCGGGGACCTAAATATAGACATTAAGGAAAATAATTCGAGCCAGGTAAAATTGCTTGATTTAACTCGGCCGTATGATTGTGAAAATAATATTCGTTTTCCCACACGAGTTACAGAGCATTCGAAAAATTCAATTGATATATGGGTTACAAGTATACCGGCCGGTAACACCTTCTGAGGTGTGTTTATGTCAAAAATAAGTCATCGTTTTTCCTTCTTTGCGTTATTTCCGCTAAAGAGAAATTGCAGACACGCGAAATGACACCACGATCAATAAATGAAGCTAACATTGGTAGGTATTGTTCTCTGATGGCTGCGAATAACTGGACCAAAGCATACTGTGAACCAAACCCCTCTAACAGTTACGAAATTTCCTGACAAAATGCCTAAAAAATTAGGACGTTGCCTTTCCACATTCAATATTTAAAAAGCACAAAAAAGCCACGAAAGCTTGGATTACTCAATATTTATTAAGGGTATAAACAAAAACACCACATTATGTACGCCTCGTAGAGTTCAAAAATTCCGCAATATGCTGAATTTCGACCCCACGAAGGCTAGATCAGAATACTATGAAAATGAGTTTTCTTCAGTAATGAACAATTATAAGTTGTTGTGGCAAGAATTCAATAAACTTGTAGTCGGTATAAAAACACCGTCACCTCCAGAACTAATCAAAAATGGCATAACTTGCTCTGCCCAAATTCTTGCAATTGAGTTTAATAAACATTTCTTGAATGCCGGCGGTAACAATAATGTTCAATATTGGCAATCGTCCAATTCCATTAATACCTATATATTTCCTACGTATAATGAGTGATTCCTTGTTTCTAATCTCTACAACACAAGAAGAAATCACACACATAATAAATGCATTGAAAAACACTGGTTCCCCGGGGGATGCCGATATTAGGCTAGTACCATCCAAAGCAGCAGCTGAGTTCATTATCGGTTCAATTACTTATGTGTGTAACAGACATTCCCCGACGAAATAGCTACTGCCCGTGTTACGATTATTTTTAAGGGAGGCAAGAAAACTGGCGTGAATGACTATAGACCGATTTCAATATTACCATTTTTTTCCAAAATTACTGAGCGCATTTAAAAAAGATTAACGGCTTTTTCATGGACAAAGGCGTGATTTGTAAACAGTAGTATGGGTATTAAACGGGTAAGTTAACGGAAACTGCTCTACTAGACATTAAAAATACTGTCAAACTTCGAACCAAAGCTGCATACGATGGGTTTTTTCATAAATTTCCCAAAAGCTTTCTACTCTATGAAACAGGATGTCTTAATTTAAAAAAAAAGTGGAAATGTACAAAATTTATAGATTGCTTGGTCACCTCATTGAAAATTTTATGAGTATAAGGAAACAATGTATACAGCTTCAGAAAATTCGGTCAGACGGGGAAAAAATAAATGAGAGAGTCCTCCAGGGATCAATTCGCGTTCCGTTGGTCTTCTTCGGCTACATAAATGATATCTTCGACATTCCCTTAGCCCCAGATGTTGTTGTTTACGCGGACAATACAAATGTTTTCTTCAGAGGACCACACCTCGCACGTATAGAATCGGAACCTAATGCTTGGCCTAATGAATTAAACAAATGGCTGAATATGAATAAAATTCTCTGTGTGAACCAAACTAAATTTACAATTTCCGCTTCGAAAAATAAACCCATCCTTTATAATGTCAAACTATGAATTAACCCTTCACAAATTAGGTTCACAGGTATTTTTCGGTTTCTAGGGGTTTGTTTCAAATCTGACCTTAACTGGTGGTACCATGACAATCTAGTCTGCTTGGAGATGCCTAGGTCAACAGGTTTGATGTACCGACCCAGACAGATCTTACCAATGTGGTTGAAGAAAAAAATTGCATTTTTGACTTGTTCATTTACACCCTGTTTATTGCCATTTAGTATGGGGATTCCGCAATAAACTGAACCAGATTGACTCCAGTACCTTCAAAGGAAAGCTTTGTGATTTTTATGCTCGATATCTCAAATAGAAAGCTTCATTTTTCAGATTCTAAAACTTTTATCCTTTGGTGAACTTCATAGCTTCTTTAGAATTTTTTTATCACCAAATTAGAATATCTTTGCACTCTTCCTTGACAACTGTGGTAATCGAAAGGTGGAATATAACCTACGCCCGAACTAGTTTTAGACATGTAATTAGTTTTCATATGAGCATATAATCAACATTTTATTAGTGTACCGTACCGAGTGTAGTTGCTTGTTCTGTGCTTGTTATATATTCGAAGTGTTAGTTTTTCTGTTCTAGTGCAGAGCATTTGCACTGTTTGGTTTTCTTTGATTGCAGCCACTGCTTTCCGATTTGTACTGTCGGGGCGGAGATGTATGAGTCTCCTTTTGCCACGCCTCGGGGACATAACTACACCTGTGTATTGTATGCGAAAAAAAAATGAAATTGAATTGAATTAATTTGTCACAGACGAAGTCCTCTCGGCTGTGCGCGGATGCCTCTTTAATGGAAAGCAGTAGCGGGGGGATAAGAGGTCTTATGCAAAATAAGCTCATGGCGACCACGAACACTGCGTATGGCGCGTGTCGAAAGGCAGTGGGTAGCTTAGGAGATTATGTTGGCTGACCTTAAGGGGTGGAAATAAACAGAAATCGTAGTTCCGCCTGCAGAAGCAGAGAATCTTTCACCGCCGGAATGTCTGTTACGAATACGGGAGTGCTCGTACATGTAGCACGTTTCACTACACTACCCATATTAGTCATTCAATCTGGAATCTCAAACTGTATAGATGGTTATTCAATAACCCAAAAATTTATATCACCGTACCGCATTACTAAAAAAATTCAGCATTCTTCTCATTTACCTAAATATGGAAGCCAGCCGGCATGCCTAATGCGGTGTAGGAAAGCGGGTTAACCTGTCATGAGGCCGCGTCAAGCTTTGAGCTTTTAGCGCGCGGGCGTAGATTGGAACGTTGAAAAGAAGTAACCCCGGCATAAAGTGAACCAAGTGCGGTTCCACAGCGCCTCTGCCTACCCGACGAATGCACCCTTGTGCCCTTGGCGAATACTTTTCAATCGATTAGTATCATCCTTTCCGATGCTTCGGTTCAAGAAAAAAATTTCCGAGACGGGATTACACTGCAAAATATAAATTGTTGATCAGGAACCTATAGAAACATTTCTTTGTGATATGTGTACGTATTTTAATAATTTCTGACATGAACTGCACCTTAAATGATTAGTATATTATTTTTACAGTGAAACAGCATATTCCGAAGATGACCGAAGTTGTCGTGTCATGCCTGCGTCAGCCAAAATATTCCACAAAGCGCGGTTCACATTCCTTCGGGGACAGCCGCTTGCCCTTGAGAACTTATGCAATATAGAGTTGTGGGGGATTGACCACCGAGCAATAATAAAGGCTCTACGCACCTACTCCAGTGTAAAGTCTTCGATCTTTAACGGAATTAACCACTTCTTGTGTAGTGTGGCGTATCCACATTGAGCTCACAGAAGATAAGGACAGCCCTGGCATAGCCATTTATCCAACGTACACATTTCGGTACACTTGGGTATGATGGTGATGGTGATAACACATCTGGGAAACTAGCCCAGGAGTGATAAAAGATCAGCGAAGCATGCTAGGAAGGCCAAGGTCTTCTAATTAAAGCTTTTATTGCATAAACTGAATTGAAAAAAAAACAGCGAAACTGTTTAGCAAATCGCAATTTTGCATGTCCCCATTTGAAAAAACTGAGAAAATGCCGAGCGCTCGTGTGTGACTGCCTAGAGGCGACCGGTCAGCGTCCCCAGCGCACGTTTGTCAAGCCAGGAATACCCAATTATGGTGATTGGCCAAGATTGCTCCGACAACCCGGCAGTATAAAAAACCAAGAAAAATGCAGAGCACTCGTATGTGCGTACCAACTGCCCTGCATCACCGGTCCATCTTTGTCAAGCCTAGCATACTCACTTAGGGAGATAGACCACGATTGGCAAAAACAAAAAGAAATACGCCGCATTCGCCGTATTTGTGGTAACACCTGCTGGGAATAAGGAGGACATGTAATAGCGTACGCCCCTCCAAGGTGATGTTTAATGATTGTCCCATCGAAAAAATGAAGGAAGATCACACTTATAGCAACAAGGATGGAGTAAAGGTCGTTGCGGCAGCGAAGAAGAAACAAATCGTCTGCAATCCTGGACTTAAACCGTCGTGATTGTCATGACGGTTGCGTACAGCTTCGCTACCTTCATGTCTTGGCCCTCATTCACACAGCCGTCACCTTCTCCGTCACGGCACCGTCACGTCAAAAAACCGCGACGGAGACGTAAACGGAGTAGCGTTGGTACTGGAGATATCCGTCAGAGTACACGGTCGTCTGCCTAGCGATCAGTTTAGCCTAGAATTGAGCGTGCTTAATCTGAAAAGTAACGAAAATGGCTTGTGCTCACTTTTCGCTAAATTTAGCCGCAAAAATTTGTTTTCTGATTGGCTGGTGTACCGCGGGGCATGTTCCCGTCGCATTGACGGGACGGAAACGTAGAGCGCGGCCTCCCGTCACCGTCACACCGTTTTCGCCGAGAAATCGCCCGAAAAGCCGTCGCCCTTGACGGAAGACGGTGACGTGACGGTGACGTTACGGGGTGAAAAAAGGCTGTGTGAATGAGAGCTTACGCATTATTGTGAGCTTCATCAATATTTTCACTTTTCGTTTGGTGTAGAAGCATTCATATTTAGGTTATTGACAATTATCACCCCAAAACGCTGATCACATTTCGTCTAGTGAAAGTATGTCTGGCTTCGATCCCTCCTGAAACGTCCCGTATACAGGGTATCCCAGATATAATGCACGAAGCTTTAAAAAAAAGAGAAATGGCGTTACTCAAATAAAACCCAGCGCATAATTTGTCCAGTACAGTGGTAATGTGGCCAGTAATTTTAAGTTATTACCTTTAATTATTACATATAATATTCTTACTCGAGATTTACTGTCACTATCATTTAAGTGTTTATGAGGCACGTGTATATGTGCCCACAAGAGACATCTAACTGGGGCATTTTAAGCTACGTACTAATTCCGTACTAATTTTGCTCTGACTGATAAAGAAACCCCACGATATATGAAAAACACCGCGTGACGGCGCTTCCCCCGCATCATAAAGCAGTGCCCTCGAACAGGCTGCATCTGAGTTGCCCAATATGAAATCAAGACAAGAAAGAAAGAATAAATCGGGAGCGATATTTGCCTTATCTGCCACACGCGCCACGTGAAACTTCCTGTTGCTTCTTCTTCCAGGCATGCCATTATCAAGGTGATTCGCTATCTCTGAGGGAGTGTGACAGGATGGGAATTTGCTTTCAATAAGCTTTTCTGAGGGTGTGGCTTTATGATGCAGGTTGGAGCTATGTCGCGTGGTATTTTTCTTATTTCGCTCGGTTTCTTTATCAGTCAGAGTAAATGAGTACGCAGTCAGTTCGCCGCTGAACATCCCTCAGTTCGATGCCCCACGTGGCCATCTACAAGTGCCTTGTTTACACTTTTTAATTATGAAAGTTTTTCTCGAGTTATATAACTATTTAATATAATTATTTAAATCTTTATTAACAAAACAATTATAGGCTGCTACTTCACTGCACTTGAGGCATTATGCACTAGGTTTTCGTCAAGTAACGCATAGATCTTTTTTTTAAATATCCATGCATGATAGCTGGGACACCCTGTATACTGAATTATGGGAATACAAAACTTCCTTTTGCTGATACACCAGAAGAATAAAAACAGGGATATGTGTCCGCAGCATACAATGATATTGGTAAGTAGAGGTCGAGAAAAGGATACGAAGGATCGTTAAGGATGATGAGCTAATCTACTTACAGTAGGCTGTGTCTACTCTCACGGAAGCCGTGAGAATGACTCAAACACAAATATTGAAATACTATGGGCAAGGTTCAAAGCGGTCACAACAAACTGCGTTCTAATTATGTGCCGTCTAAAACAAAGAAACTAAGAAAACATCATCTCTGGATAACGCATGGGCTCACTCATGCCAAGGTTAAAATAAAACGCCTGACAAAAACTTGAAGGAAAAACCTACGCCACAAATTCGGGGCAAGTTGAGTCAGCTATTAGTAATATGAAATCACAAATAAAAATGTCGAAAGCAAACTATTTTACAAGTATGCTCCCCAACTTTTTAAAAACGTCTCCCCAGAAGTTCTGGAACTACCTCAGTCCAAACAACCGTAATAGGCCCGCGCTCCGGAAGAAAGCAAAGATAGAGCCAACTCGCTAAATAACTATTTACAATCTGTTTTCACGATTGATGACGGAAATGTGCCTCATGTTGACATTTGCAACAGCCGACAGGTTGAACCACTTCTTGTGACAGAGTTCGGAGGGCTTAATTCGTTGTTAAGATTAGATATTAAAAAGGGTGCCAGTCCGGACAACTTGCCGAATGAATTTCTTAGAAGATATGCTGAATGGGTAGCAAAATACTTGTGCATACTTTAAGTCCCTATCAACCTGTTCCCTTCCAAGGGAATGGAAAATCGCAAAGGTAGCCGCTGTTAATAAATATGATATAGAAGCTGACCCTTCAAACTTTAAACCTATCCCACTAACCAGCACAACCTGCAAACTACAGGAACATATCATTCTTGAACATCTAACATTGTACCTTGAGTAGCAGCACATCTTATTGCCATTACAACATGGTTTCCGCGAAAGACTCTCCACAGTTACCCAACTGGTTGAACTAATTCACGGCATCTCCCTAAATGTAGACCATAAAAAAAACTGATTTAATTCTGTTGAATTTCTCAAAGGCTTTTGATCGGGAGCCACACAAAACACTTGTAAAAAATTAGAAGCAACAATAGGCACAGGTCCGCTTACAGAGTGGATCGCAAATTATCTGAGTAACCGAACGCAGTACGTGCAAGTCAATCGCGAAAATTCTACCACAGCCAGTGTTAAGTCAGGTGTAACACAAGGCAGTCTTTTGGCGCCCATTTTATTGCTGATCTTCATTAATTATTTATCTGGTGGCATTGGTGTTAAGGTAAGGCTTTTCGCCGATGACTGTATACCTTACCTAGAAATTACCGGCCCAGAAGATCACACAAAATTGAACCATGCCTTGCAGTACATATCTAGCTGGTGTGCTCTCTGGCAAATGACCCTGAATGTAAAAAAATCTGCTCTCTTGAGAATAACCAGACGTATCTATGCATGTATCTATGCATGTATGCAGATGCATGTATCTGAATTCACGTACGTTATAAATAACTCTCCACTTCCGGTAGTAACTGAACACAAATATCTAGAATCAACTTTATCATAAGATCTTAGATGGTATATCCACGTGGGCCATGTCATATCAGTTGCATTAAAACGGCTGTTGTAGAAGTCTCCGTTCCGCGCCCCATGAAACAAAACTTCTCGCCTACAAAACATTCGTCAGATACATCTTATAATATGTAAACGTCGTGTGGTTTTCTTTTACAAACATTCTTATAAATGTCCTATAACGAATACAAAGAAAGGCGATAGATTTGTCTATGACAAGTACAGAATAACAGACTCACAGACAGAACTTAAAAAAAGCAGGTCTCTCAACAATAAAAAACTGCGTTAAACTTGCACGTCAAAAATTTCTATATGAAATAGTTCACGATCAGCTGAACATAGACAGTTCAAAATGTATCTCGTCAACAGAAACAAGGCCAAGACGACAAAACGAATATCAGTGGCGGACTGACTGTCTCAAATATTCATTTTTTTTTCGACTAATCATTAGAGAGGGGAACAATTTTCCCTTCAGTATAACCAACAGCCAATCATTGAAAAGCTTTTCATCCCTGCTCGAATGTTATTTATTGTCTTTGGAATGAAGAACTGAGTTCTTTGTCCGCTGTTGGAAGTGCTCCCCGTTCTTCTTTCAGTACTACTTAGTATTGATGTACTATGGTATTGATGTAGTTTTAATTGCTATGGTACTGATGTAGTCGTAAAATGTATCGCTGTCCGTTTTGTCTCGCTCGTTAATGTAATATCTCACTTGTGACGTGAGTACCCTTTTCATAAATCTTGTCATTTCACAATTTAAGTGCCCTTCCTGCAATAATCCTTAAGGGTTTGGCAGTATATGTAAACACAAAATGAGTAAATAAGAGAATACGGTCCACGATTTCCTACGGGAGTTCCCCCGAAATCCTGGAAGGCACAAACTAGGGTAATATTTTACGTGAAGTATACTAAATAGATCTCAATTTACCTACATTATTCACGGGTAACTGAAACGATCCCGTACAGTGAACACTTTATGATTCAAGCAACAAAAATGAGGGCTAGATTTGTCCTAAGGTAGACTAACGTAACCTATACTAAACTTACCACCCTGAACCTAATCTAACCTGCCCTACCGAAACTAAATAATGAACACAACCCTACTTAACGTATCCTAAATCAACCGAGCCCAATCGCAACGAATCGAACCCAACTACACCGTACACAACCTATCTTATACCCAATCCAACAGAATCCGTGAGTTCCGTGGATCAATCGCGTGATAACTGTAGGAATATTCACACTGACAAAGAGTTCTTTAACAAAACCCACATTCAGAAGTCTTGCTAAAATCTGGAAACGAAAAAAGAGGAAATTGCACTGCGCCGGATTCGACCCAGAGACTTCCGGTGACAAAGCAGGTAGTATCCCGCAGCACCACGGTACACTGTAAACGGAAATACTCTGAATAGGGAGCAAATAGCTTGTCCTTGATTGATTGATTGGTTGATTGACTGATTGATTGATTGATTGATTTATTGATTGATTGATTGATTGATTGATTGATTGATTGATTGATTGATTGATTGATTGATTGATTGATTGATTGATTGATTGATTGATTGATTGATTGATTGTAGGGTTTAACGCACCAACGCAACGCAAACTATGAGGCGAGCCGTAGTGGAAAGCTTCGGATTAATTTTGACCCCGTGGAGATCTCTAACGTGTGCCGAAATCTCGTACACGCGGGCGTTTTAAGTGCAGAGCACTTTAGGCACTGGGCTTGTCGTCCTAGCTCGCTCGCTCGACCCAAGCATATAGAGCACCAAGGCAGCGTCCCGGGGTAACGGTGTTGTTCGTGGCGTACCCCAGAGGCTTCGAAAGCCATGCGGTTTATATAGGCATAAGCGTTCGGAACTCGCGAAGCGCTGGAGCTTGTCATGCATCATACCGTTGTTCAGCCCAAAGAAAACTATTCGCCGCGAGCTCGACATGTAGGTGGCGACACCGTCGCGCTGCTAGTGTGGATGCTCCGCTGAGCGGCCCGTAAGAATGCACACTGTGGGCGCGCTTCGTGCTTTTTTCTCGCAGTATGTGCGCACGAAAGGTGCAAACAAGAGTGGTATGCTGTAGTTCGGTTCCTCAACGTTCAATGTATAGCATGGAAGCGGCAGTCAGTTTTCATTACTACGCCAAAAAAAGCGACGGCTCATCGGGAATCTCAGAATGGCCGTAATTGTGACAATGAACTTGTACGCTGTGGCTCGTAGCAAGCTCGATCTTTCCAGACTATGGCTTTGAGCCTTCAATAAAAGCATAAATAGAAACAAATCAGGAATCCTCGATCTCTAAAATTCAGTTTACAACGGCAATCTCAATCGCTTTCACTGGTAGCATGACGCATTCTTGCATTTGTGGGATGCCCTGAAATGGTAACACTACTTAACTGCCCCGAAATTCTTTCTAAGAGCTTACGATATTTTTTGTGTGTTCAAAAGGCAACATAAAATTGCTGAATTTTGATCAGCGCAGAGATATAAACGTAACCGCTCTAACGGGTCTTTTAAATGAAATTTTAGCGACCCTGAAGGAAGGTTTGATGAATAACGGTTTCAGATCACTTATTTACGGCTTTCGTCGCAAGTGAACTTGCGAATTGAATTGTCAACGCACGCAGTACAATCAACATCTCATGTTTAGCTAGGTTTACAGTGTGCAAACCAAGCTTCTGGGACCTCACAGTGAGCACAAATTTTCTGTTACGGCTGCTCTGTTGACCATTTGCGTTCCTTTTAAAATCTAACAGGTGCCTGCAACATCGAGATGTGTTTGCATTATTGTGTATAAGGTCGCTTACGAACCGTAAAGATGGCAATAAATGAAGTTGCGCTGTTGGAGATGTAGTAAAGCATTTCTTTTTTATTTCTCGTTGCGAATCAGCGCAACGGGTTCCCGGTAACTACTTTGTTTTGTAAACTGAATATCGCCTTTGTCTTGGCATTTAATTCTTGAGGATTGGTTAAAAAATGCAATTCTGTGCATTTCTTTTTTTTTTTTCGGGAAGAGGGGGGGGGGGGGGGGGGTCCTGCCAACGTTGCAAGAGCAGAGAGAAGAGAACGCATGTAACGCGAAAAGCCAAACTATGGTTATCAGTATTACTTACAATCGAAACTACACTAGGCGTTGTGTTCTGTAGCGGTGAAAAAGCGGTACTTTAACACGTATTTTCAAAATTAATTAACCCCCCTTTGGCCCGAGATTGTCCAGGAATTGTGGCTCGCCTTTTTCAAAAATTTATTGAAAGCAAGCATTGTGGGAAAAAATTATAAAAAAAAATCAGCGAGTCAAGGCACACACCCCTCACACATGTGGGCAACAACGTGCATTATATTACGCGTTTTCTCCTCTTTCTTTAAACTTAGGTCCACCTTAAGAGGTTAAGACATTACCATATTAGGCATTTGGTTATGCTGAGTGAGACACGTTTCTGGACAAGGTGATTCATGTCGGATTTGAAAATGATATATATGAAAATGACACACGAAATGCCACCTGACAGACGCAAACTCACAACTGCTTAATTTTACTGAAAAATCCCCCCTAAATACTCTTGCGCATCCATAGAAACGTATTTTATATAATACGTAAAATTAGCAACTCGATACAGTTGAATAAATGTTTATTCCTCCTCAGTGTAAACGACGACTGTCCAAAAATGGTATTTATTTTAGAAATATTCGGGAAGGACACGATCACACAGGCGCTTGCTGGTGTAAAATACGTGTCCGGTAATGTATGGGCGATAGCTCGGGGGTCGTGTGCAGTGTAAATGTTTTTGTTTGTTTCTTCTTTCTATAAGGACACAGCGCAGTTTTACAAGGGTGTGGAATTTGCACACGTATGCACAGGTCTTGTCGCTTCTTACCCGTTTCGCGTACTAAACTTTTATCCTTTAAATAATCACCACGCCACCTTCAAAAAGCACCCTTCGACGTTCCCGAAACGGCAGACGACTGCACTCAACAATAGGAAAAGTGCATAGTGTGGAAGCAATGTTCACACTCAAGCGGTGACCAGGGCGAAGATGTTTCGTGGAATTAAACCAGCGCATTAACCCTCAACGGCCGCTGATTATTGCGTTTCTAGAAGAAATGCGCAAGCAGAGGTAACTATGTCATTGCTTACTGCCAAAAAAGCACACATATATGTTGTTTTGTCGTGCGCAGCACGCGTCTTGCGCCGCACGCAACGTGAAAAAGCAGACGACGCGAGAGTGCCATCAACACTAGGAGCGGTTCGTCCCGCCGCCGCCAGGGGCCGACTCTGTTCGCGCTCGGGGCGAATAGACGGAATTCTTTCAAAAGTTTAGCGGTCAATTTGTTCGCTTCGCAACACTGGAAACGGCCACAGACATGGCCGATGCGCCACACCTTTTCTTTCCTCCATGCGCCACAGACACGGCGCAGTCTGGGCTACTGCAGCCGCACACCGAAGAAAAAAAAAAAAGACACCGGCGTGCGTCATCTGCTCCGTTCCAATCTGATTCTAAACTGTGGCGCCAACAGAGATGTTATTAATCGCACTCACAGTGAACTCGACGCAATACTTTGTGTTCGGCGAATTGTTCGTAACGTGAAACACAGTCATGTGTTTCACAGTCGTGCTTAGCACAGACAAGTGCCGCCATCCCGCGGATCCCGACGTAACGAGTGACGGCGCAGCGTGGCCTCCGCGATCGGCTACCGGCGGCGCGCCACCGGGAGCAAATCGCGGAGGCCACGGGCGCGCTCGCACGGTTGCATGGAGGAGGAGAGGGGTGCCTGATCTGCGGGCCGTGCGCACAACATCGCCTAGCAACAGACGCTTGGGCACAGATATGGCGGCGCACATTTGGTTGCCTGCATGCATTCCATGCCATTGAATACCGAGGATAGGTACATTTGAGGGAAAATATACGTAATTAACCGGCAGCGCCCGCTTTCCTTTAGTTAAGGACGCCCGTTGGGTTGGTTTTAACGAATTTAAATGCAAAATCTTGCAATGCAACGCCGGCACGTGCGTTGAAAGCACGAAGAGAACAGAACTCTCGCTGGCGCAGTTTCAGGCAGGGGGCACGTAAGCACTGAGAAGGGGGGAAATGGTAGCCAGCGCCACTCAGACTACTCGGGGTGAAGGGTACCTTCCTTTTAACCCCCTGGGGCCTGGCCGTAACTCGAGTGTCTACGACATGGCGAGAGCAGTCGACCAGCGTTGAACCGTCTCAAGCTCCATATGGCACCAAGACTGCCAGAACAGAGGCCCTCGCTACGCATGTAGTGAATCAGAATAGGAAATGAGGGACTCTCTCGCTATCATTTCAAAGCTCAAGAAATAAATACCCAGAACATAAAGACATAGATACCCAGGAAAGTGGTGGGGAAACACCCCCGCTGGTAGCGGAGTGGTTATCGCACCAGACCGGTATTCTGGAGGTCGTAGGTTCGTATCCCACCCACCCGGCGGGCATTTTTTCACAACTTCCTTTCCGACTAAAAAATTCTTCATCTGTTCCAATTATCTACCGCATACTCCCCTTTGCTTTCCCAAGTTTTGTTGACTGCCAACCTTTATTCTGTCTTAAAACTGAGCCCCTCATTTCCCATTTCTAATTCTCTACATGCATAGCGAGGGCCTCTGTTCTGGCAGTCTTGGTGCCAAAGGTAGCTTAAGAGGGTTCAACGCTGGTCGACTACTCTTGACATGTCGTAGACACTCGAGTCACGGCCCGGGGGTTAAAAAGAAGGTCCCCTTCACCCCGAGTAGTCCGAGTGGCGCTGGCTACCACCCCCAAGTGCAGGAAACAAAAAATACCTTGACATAAATACCCAAGGCAGTGATGGGGAAACAGCCCCGCCGGTAGCGTAGTGGTTATCGCAATAGACCGGTATTCTGGAGTTGATGGGTTCGGATCCCTCCCGGCGAGCATTTTTTCACCACTTTCTTTCTTATTTGAAAAATTCTTCATCTATTCCTATGACCTACCGCGTACTTCCCTTTGCTTCCCGAGGTTTTCTTGACTGTCAACCCTTATTCTATATATATATATATATATATATATAGTGAAAGAAGTCGACTGACACGTTTCCCGTTTTTGTTGCCAACAGTTTCGGAGTTAGAAACTCCTTCTTCAGGGCTGTATTTTAATTTCTCACATTGCGCCTTTATACAGAAACTTCTGTGAGGGAGGGTTACTTCCCTCATCCCTGCAGGAGAGGTCGCGGGTGAGGGGTGTTTCAAACAGTTTGAGCAAGTGAGGCATTCCGATTGGCTAGAAAGGTGGAAGGTGAGGGAAGGGGAAAGAACACGGACGAAAAGGCAGCACGAAAACACGTAACAAGAGGCACACAAGCAAATACAAGATCAAAAACAAGAGTGAGTCCTGCGCGCTCCGCAAATTGTGTAACAGTAGTCAGCAGGAAAGAAAAAGGAGGAAAAAAAAAAAACAGGGGGGGGGGGGGGGTGAAGGAAGACGGACATATAAGATGGCGGCACAGGCATAGATCTTCGATTCGGTCAAACTGCAAGGTCGCATGCATGCACGGCCCGCCAAGTCAACACATGGTCCCCGCGCCATACTCGGAATTTCCTGTCCCATTTTCGGTTTTGTTTTATTACTGGTTAAACCTACAGCAGCTTGGCGCCACTTCGACGAAACCGAGTGGTGCGGCAAAGCCTTGCTACGCGGCCAGCGAGCCGCGGAGCAAGTAACATTTGGATTTGGTTTCGTTTGCGGCGCATTCTTCGGCCGTTTGTCTGTCAGTGGTGCGACGGTCATAATTCAGGCCGCCGTGCGTCGGCGGGCCCGCGGGGCGCGCTCACAGCTGTTCAAGGTCACTGATGAGACGGTGGTGGTTGCCGAACGGGCGGGGAAAGGGGGGGGGGGGGGGGGGTTGGGGCGTTCTACCCGTTTGTTTTGCTTGACTTGGTCCCTAAAGGCACATTCCCACTGGCGATTTGTCTCGTCGCGCGACGGCGCGCGTCGCGCGATGAGGCCTTGAGGTGGTGTTCGCACTTGCGATGAGCGATGATGCGACTGTGTTCAGCGCAGCTGCTTCCCGACTTGTACATACGACCTCGTTGGTGCGTCAACCATTCGAAGTCAAAGAATACGCGACAAAAGCAGGTAGAAATCAAACTAAAACACATGCTACTAACCTGAAGCAATGCCGAAAGCATTTGCGGGTTGCGGAAGGAGCAGAAAATAACAAACTCACGAAGGCTCTTTTCAACATATTATTGCACGAAGAAATGCACACGCTTGCTTTCACGCCACAACACCCGCATCACGGCCCACAAATGTCGCTTCTTTTCACAGGCGCAACGTTCTGACGCCTCCGAACTCTACGCGTGTTTACCAGTCGCCGATAGACGAAGAGTCTGCAAGTCAACCTACCGTCTCGCTGCCCACCTAGCTCTATTTACAATCCATACACGCTTCTCCACACTGATGAGTTCCACGCTATTCGTTGATTAGTGCACGCGTACGCTGAAGCCACTGACCAAAGAACCGATGCACACGGGAAGTTGCTTGCCGGTCCGACCCGGCGGGTACAGCAATAGCGGGCCAAGCGCCTGGCCGAGCGAGCCAGCGGCGGTGGCAGCGGCGGCTCGTCCTTGCCCGCCCGCCCGCAGCGTTTGCATACCGGATGTAAAGAAACGTTTCGTTTCCGGCTACGTCAGCCTACTCCGCGGCCGTGATTGGCTTACCGATTTTGTGGGGCCGTCGCGCGACGAGGGAATTCGGACCGAGAGCGATCGGACCCGCCGTCGCAAAGCGACGAAAAGCGACGGCCGGCTCGTCGCTTTGCGACGTCGCTTTTCGCCGCGCGACGAGGCGAATCGCCAGTGGGAATGTGCCTTAAAGGAGTACTGACACGAAATTTCTCGATTTCAGTTTTTATGCCGCAAAGAATACCTATTGGCCCAGTAATTACGAAAATCGAACCGAAAGCCGTCAGCCGCCAACACAGAACTAATTATAGCACGTTTATTGCAACCAGTTTCAAATTTGGTCGCCGCGCGGAAAAATGGCCGCTCGAAGGCCAGCCTGCAAGCGGGCCAGTCTGACGTCACGGTCTCAACCGTGCCGTCAGGGACGTTCGCCGCATCGTCTGCTACGATTGCACATGGTCCGCACTCGCCCGCGCAGTCGACATGTCGTCTGAATCGTCCGACTCGGATGAGTCGCCGCCACCCGACAGACTGAACAACTTTATTTGGCCAGGCGATCAGGCCGGCGATGTCTTCGCCGTAGTCCGTTTTTTAATGTCACTGCGGCTCGAACCGGCGCAGACCGTGATAGCAACAGCTTGTCGCCACTCTTCTAATCAATCTAATAGCAAAAAAGAAGTTCCACATGCTAGAAAGTAGATGTTAGTGTGTTGAAAAATTGTGCTAGGAGTTGTTATCAGCGCTGAATTTAAAAGTGGCATTCACATATTTGCCGCGATGGTAAGCCTACGCTGACCGGAAGCGGAGGTTCGGCGCTCTGACCCAGCCATGGAGTAACTTTACTCCATGGACCCAGCGCTGCCGGCACGGCGGTGCGGCGAGCGGCCGAAAGATGGCGCCACCTGCGCGAGCCCGCTGGCTTGGGCGACAGTTCTTGCGGCCGCCGCCGCGCACGAATTCAGTCCACGTTTAGCGCTGCATGTCGTCGCGTGGAAAATAATGCATCTTGGGGTCGTCGTCGATTTGCTCGGACAGGCTTCCACGAGCAGTACTTCGCATTCCGCGAGCTTGCCATAGCACAACTTGGGCGAACGCGCACCTCCGCGTCGCCGCGGTGCCCGTCGACATCGCGCAGTTTTCGGCACCACTGCAAGGGAACACCATGCGCCGGCCACGAACTGAAGAGCAAAGACGTCTAACACGCAAAGTTTACAAGCATTGCTCACACAGCTACGCCCACGTCTCCTGCCCAAACAAATACCACAGACAACAGCAGCGCAGGATATCGTTTCCGGTTCCGAAAACGACTATATGACGTCCCCCTGAACCGGCCAGACACGCAGGCCAATGTTTCGTCACACCGAAAGCGATTTTGCTAGTGCTGCCGATTTGTGGAAGCTCGCGCCCTGGACAATCAAAATCGATTTTAGATGTGATTCCGGCCTCGAATGGCTGCAAAAATTTCTGTGAGGCATCTGTACAAACTACTGAAGCCATTTATATCACTTTTTAGGCGTCAAAATTTGGTGTCAGTACTCCTTTAAAGCGGGGTTTACTTTTTTCCTTCTTGCTTTCTTTTTAAGTTGTATGCACGGTCCCGGTTCCGCGCTCACCCCCTCCAATGCCCGCAAGGTCCCGATATTTCCGTCTAAGGCGCAGCTTTTTGTCGCAAGAATGAGAGGCGGCCCGGGTCCTCATTAATGCCATGGGTGAATGCCTGGAATTTATGTATAAAGTAGGACTCCCTCTGCTCGCGTTCTAGGGAAGAGCGGAAGCCGGACTGCAGGAGAGTGATTCTGATGTGCTCAATGGAATGGTCCGGTAGGCGCATATGTTTGGAAAATGGTAGATCCGGCTGTGAGGTGACGTGGGATTTGTGGTCGTTGAATCTGAGTCGGAATGCATTCTCGGTCTGGCCAATATAGTCCTTGCCACACATTTCGCAGTGCAGTCTGTATACGACGTTACTTGAATCACAGTCGAGGCTTTCTTTTATTCGAAAGGAAAATTTGGAAAAGTTAGATTTTGCCGTGTCGGTTGGGGTCAGATTTGGGACAGATTTTGGACAGATTTGGGACAGATTTGGGACAGATAGGGGACAGATTTTGCAGCGCGTTTTCCCGCATGGGCGGCAGCCTGAGTGTTGTTTCGGGATCCCAATTTTAGCCTTAACAAGCACATCTCTTAAGTTCTTGTCTTTACGATACACTACACGGGGTGGTTCGGGGAAGATAGCTGGCAGGTGCTCACTTTGTCTGATCATGTTGAAATGTTTGCTCAGTATGTTGTTTACTCGTGGCATGTTCGCACCGTATGTTAATATCAGGTTGGTCTGGGGTGTTTCCTTTTTTTGTGAATTGGCTTTTGACAATGCTGACTGGCGGTCTGTTTGGCGGGCCCGGTTGATTGCGTCATCAATTATATTTTCTGGGTAATTTTGATTCAGAAGGATGTTCTTTAGATTTTGCGAGTTTCTGTCAAATTCTTGGACATCAGAACAGATTCGGCGGTATCGGTATGCCTGCGAGTATGGTATTCCAACTTTGCAATGTCGTGGGTGGTTGCTGTCAAAATGCAGGTACTGTTGGCGATCTGTGGGTTTTTTGTAGACGGTGGTTGCGAGGGAGTTGCCATGTACCTGAAGGGTTACATCCAAAAAGTTGATAGTATCTTGAGATATGTCGTGGGTGAACTTGATTGATTGATGGAGGCAGTTAAATTTTGAAATGAAGTCGAGAAGGCTCGCTTTGTCGTGGTTCCATATCATGAATATGTCATCTAGAAAACGCCTGTAAAACAGTGGTTTCTTTTCTTGCTTCTCAATGAAAAAAGTTTCCAATGATGCCATAAAAATATTGGCGTAATTTGGAGCCATCTTGGTTCCCATTGCCGTGCCACTGATCTGAAGGAAGTGCTTTTCGTTGAATTCGAAGTGGTTATAATTTATTACAATGGTTAGAAGCGTTGCGAGAGTTTCGCTCTCTATGTCTATTGATGGGTTGTTTAAGCCAGTAAATGCTGCCACGGTCGCTGCGATGCCTTCCGAGTGGGGAATATTTGTGTACAATGAACAGACGTCCAGCGTCACCAGAAAACACCCTGGGGAGAAGACGATACCAGCAATTTCCTGTAGAAAATGGCTGGTATCTTTGATGTAGGACGGGAACGTTGGGGGATGTCCTTGATTATGTGATTAATGAAACTTGAAATTTTTTCTGTCACCGTCTCGTTACTGGATACAATGGGTCTGCCCGGGTGGTTGCTCTTATGTATTTTAGGTAGCAAGTAAAATTGAACAGGGACAGGATGTTCCGGTGACATAATTTTAACCATCGCGGCAGTTATATTACCTTCCGTGACAAGAGATTTGAGGGTGTTGTGAATTTCACTTTCATAGAATTTTGTGGGGTCATTTGGTAGCTCATTATAGAATTGTCTGTCGCTTAGTTGTCGCATTCCCTCTTCTAAGTATTCAGACCTGTCAAGTATAACAATGGCTCCCCCCTTGTCCGCTGGTTTGATAATTATGCTGGTGTCAGCTTGAAGAGAATTTAAAGCTGCTCTCTCTTCTACTGACAGGTTGTTTCGCCCAGGTTGGTGCTGTGCATATGCCCGGATTACATCCTTCTGTACAGCCGCTATATACATATCTAAGTTTCTAAGGACTTTCTAACTCCGAAACTGTTGGCAACAAAAACGGGAAACGTGTCAGTCGACTTCTTTCACTATTTTTATACTGGCCCATCGAACCTCATGATCTCTCTCTCTCTCTCTCTCTCTCTCTCTCTCTCTCTCTCTCTATATATATATATATATATATATATATATATATATATATATATATATATATATATATATATATATGTAGCCTCTTTGTATACAAACATACCTCACGCCGGTGGAATAGAATCCGTCATAAGAGCCTACGAAAATTCACAAGAGGACAAACCTATTGACCGCAACACTTTTGCCAAACTGTTAACTTTAATACTTGAATTAAACAATTTTGAATTCAATAACCAGCACTACGTCCAAGTAAGTGGCACATCTATGGGGACAAAAATAGGCCCAAATTATGCAAACATATTCATGGGAACCCTTGAGACACAGTTCTTGGAGAACTTCCCTTTAAAACCACTGTTTTACAAGCGGTACATCGACGACATTTTCTTGGTTTGGTCTCATGGTGAGGAAGCCCTGAAACAATTCATATCCGATTTCAACAGTGCTCACAGTGATATCTCATTCTCACATGAGTATTCAACTTCTAGAATACATTTCCTTGACGTGCAGATAACAACTAACGGACACAGACTGGATACTTCTGTGTACAGAAAACCCACCGACCGACACCAATATTTGAACTTTCACAGCAGCCATGTGAGACACTGCAAAACGGCCATTCCTACAGCCAAGCCCCACGCTTCCGCAGAATTTGCTCTAACCAAGATGACTTCGCTTCTAATTGTGATCAGCTCCGCATTGACCTCGCGCGACAAAAATACCCACTACCACTCATTGAAGATTCAATCAGGAAGGCATCAGAACAGGAGCGTTCTAGCCTCATTAGTGGCAATAAAACGTCCACTTCGAGGTCACAAACCAATCTGATTCTGACATATTCGGCATCTGGCCCAACCGTCAATGAAATTTTAAGAAGACACCACAACATCCTGCTCCAGAGTGAAAGAATGAAGCACGTCTTTCCAGACCCACCACGCGTGGTGTATCGCCGGGCAAGAAACATCAGAGACATTGTAACATCATCTCGATCAAGAGAAACTAGTTTCACAGGTTTCACACCATGTGGAAAACCCCGGTGCAAACTGTTTCTAATGATGACACCAACAACAAGCGCTCAGAGCAGGGAATCTGACTTTTCCATGCAGATCAGGGGCAATTTTAATTGTGACACTGCAAATGTAGTTTACCTCCTAGAATGTGGTGATTGTGGTGCGCAATATATTGCACAGACTGAAAATTCTTTTAGAACTCGCATCAATAATCACAGATCCGATGCAAAAACAAAACCTTATCTCCCCCTTTCAAAACATATCAACTCTTTGAAACACCCGCTCGATCAATTTAAGGCCACAGTGCTCCAATCAGTCCTAAAACCCATTTCGACAGGGAAGCCTGCGAATCTTATCTTATCCACAAATATAACACTCTCACAAGAGGTATCATTGAGTCTCAGGGAAGGCTGTCGTGCCTTCAAACCTAGACCTTGTAGGGGCACGTATCGCACGTCACCACTTCTCAACCGTTGAATGGTTCATCGTTGTCAGCAGGTTACTTTTCCGTATGCTTTAATGCTTCTCCTGCACGAAATCTTGCTGCATCCCATCATTACACTTTCCAAGCACTATTCGGTCTAGTGTTGTGAATAACTTATTTTCTCCGTATGCTTCATTGCTGTTTTGCCCGAAATGTCACTTTGTAAGCTATTTTTGTTCACTGCTATGGTTCCCCATGTTCTACGATTTGTACACGTGTATTCTTTGTATTCTTTCGTTTGTCAGTTTGTTTAAAGAATGCTGTGTGCGAATTTATACTGCCATTGATGACTAGCTACTAAGTTTTTTTTTCCCTAGATCATTGGAGATTTGTTCTCGTACGTGCGTCACATCTTTCTTTTACTTTTTTCATAATGTGCAAACCCTTGTTACTTGCAAAAATATCAAATGTACGCTGACAATTGGTTGTATCTATCCATTTCATGTCATGAGCCGGGGGCTCGTTCAACTGCTTTTTTCTGTGTGCTGTTTCTTTGTTTATTTCCTGCCTTGTGTGTCATTTCTCAAAATCCTCGCACAGCCTGCGCTCTTCTTGGGTGGCTCACGCACAGCTCTGTCGGCGTCGGCGCCCTTCGAGGAGTCGTCATTGTCCGCCTTGTGCCCGGGACGCGGGCCGCGGATAAGCCATTTGTGGCTATTATCTGGTCTCCTCCCGAAGCGGCGGCACTTTCCTTTGAGGACGCGGCCCCCTCGCTAATCCTCCCGCCTGCATTCTTGAAATTCAACGTCGCCTTCTGCCATTTTGCGTTCCCCAGTGTCTGGAAGACTAATTGTCGATTCCACGCTTCCACCTTATGCGGCAGGTTGTTTCCGCTCCTTTGGAGTAAGATGCCCAGTACCCCTTCCTTATTTGTTTACTTTTCTTATTATTGCTGTGCGTGGGTGGGCGGTGGCTGAAGGAAACACGCTTCCTAAGTGCCTCGCTTTTGCTTTGCGCCGCGTTGTATATTGAGATGGATTACCTGCGCGCCCAGTCGTGCAGTACGTTTCTTTCCCCTTGTTTCTTGCTGTACTTCCTTCTTGTACACGCTTGAAAGAATGTGTCCAGGTGCTCACAGCGCTCCTTGCGAGCCTACATATACCCTGTATTCGACCTATGTACTTCACTTGAAAAAGGCTGGTTCCCAGCCGAAACGTCGTGTTAAATAGTGTTATGTTTTTCGTGGTGACTCGAATTTAACAATTTAACATACTATTCATCTGCCAATCTGCGAAGCCCTGCACTGTTACATATATATATATATATATATATATATATATATATATGTGTGTGTGTGTGTGTGTGTGTGTGTGTGTGTGTGTGTGTGTGTGTGTGTGTGTGTGTGTGTGTGTGTGTGTGTGTGTGTGTGTGTGTGTGTGTGTGTGTGTGTGTGTGTGTGTGTGTGTGTGTGTGTGTGTGTGTGTGTGTGTGTGTGTGTGTGCATTTTTTAAAGCTTCCAGGTCTACTGCAGGCGGAACGAACCCCGCGCTTCTTTTTCTCCGCTTCTAGTCGGCGGTTGTCCTCCTTTGGTAGTGGATTGGCCACTGACCCTGCTTTCAGCCTTTGATTTGCAATTCCTCACCCCTTCACACTCGCCCCACTGGAATGAGAGCCATCAGCGAGCTGTTTGAGTCGGTCCCTAACTTTGACACCCAGGTTGTTGTACGTCTCTCGTCTGTGGGCATGTCTTGTAGTTCTTTGGTTCATCTCTTCCTCCCAAGCCTGCAGCAGTGATATGCTCCCTTTCGCTGCTAAAGAAGCCACGGTGGTTTCTGGAATAATCATGTTCTGTGTTCTTGTCCCGCCTCAATTGTCTTCTTCGGTTTTTCATCGCTAGGTTGCTCCATTGTTTCCTGGGTGTCCTTGCCTTCTCTTTTGTCCCTGTCTACTTGGGCGAGGGCCTCTGAAAAGTTCTTGCCAGAGACGATTGCCTCCTATTGTCCTTCACCCGTCTCGTTATTTTCTTGTATCAAGAGCGCGGGTGTCGTGATGTCGGAGAAGTGGTTAGGCCCATCATCACTTCGTTTGCTCGGCGGGGAGGTGTGAGCGCCAACACATGTGGCTGCTGCTCCATCAGACCTCTGGATTTCGACCAGGAAAGAAAAGAATGGTGAACGGTGCTGATCAATTGATGTCGTGTAGCTGGTGAACCGTGTCCTGGTGATGTTCCGAAGGGACCTCGGGGGGTTCTTTAACTCGATGGACATTGACTGCCTTCACTGGCCTTCTAGCGGTATGCCTTTAATGATGGTGGTTGAAGGCTCTCCGGAGACATTTTCTGGGAACCTGCGGGAACCGAAGCTGGCTCGGCTACAAGGCAGCTCCATGTCATTTTCGAAGTCTCGCCGGTCACCCTCCCATGCATTAGTGGAACATTACGCCATTCGGGACCATGGTCACGGCTCTCCGTCACGGTCCGCGTCAAGGCTTGCAGGTGAGGCTCCTGTGCGTGCAGCGTTGCTCTCTGCTGCAGCCCCAGAGCCAGACGGGCGAAGGTTTGTGGGCTGAAATCCTGCGGCTGCACGGCCAAAATTGCACCTAGAACGGAATTGGCCCGGCCATCTATGATGTACCGCTTCGCAACAGACTGCGACATTTTCGCCGGGGCCTTGCAGCCGGGCACGCATTTCCATAAAGCCAGCGTCGTAGCTGCCTGACAATCCCTTGATCGCAGCGAATAATGCCGCGCTCCAGCTTGCCCGGGTAGGATGGGAGTGACCTTCGTAAAGGTGCCACACTCGGGCAGCGCCGCGCAGGCGGTCCTGTGCAAATGACCATTTGATGTTGTTGTCCCGGGCCACGCGTGGTGGGCAGCTAGGGCGTCAACTAGTTTGTGTGTGTGCGTGTGTGTGCCTACCTGTCGAACGGACAAACAGCCGGTTCATTTGACTAAATTCCGTCCTGAACTGGTTACAAGGCCTGAATTATTACACAAGTGTGGAAAAGAAAGTTTGGTAAGCCATGGAAAAAAGGACACAAAAAGGTTCACTACAAAAAGCGAAAGCTACACTACGTCACCCCGGGCAGTCTTCGCGGGGTGACCATTTTTGACCTGGACAGTAGAGTTCAAACCACACACCTTCCGCAAGCGGCCGACCTGGAGCAGAGGCCAGATGGCGGGGAGAGGAAGGCGGAAGAAGAGAGATACGCTTATGCTAGGATGAAACCACAGCGAACTTCAAGAAAGACAAAGGAAGTAGAGCATAAGGACAGGCTCTCGTCTAAAAACTAAAGTTTTAATATCAAGAAGGGTGAATATAAACACTTAACGCAAAACAATAAAAAAACACTGCGCATGAGCAAAAAACAGGAGGCATGGTAATAAGGCGACTAGATAGACACGGGCTACAGTCACGGCCCACGATGATATGCAATTTTGGATGAAGACAAACTCTTGCTTGGTTGACACACTTGTCTCCTGTTTCTCCTATGTGGAACGCTTCCACAATTTCGCGAGTAGTTGGTTCACAGGGCCTAAATAAAATATTAGTGGCAGAAAAATTAGGTTTACATCCGCTGCACTTAGTACAGTGTGAAGAAATATGGGATGATGGGGGACCTTTTATGGCTATTCCCTGCCCTCTCAAACCAACGTTGATACAACATGGGTTCCACTTCCTTTGTCTCAGTTCACGCTGGTTTCATCCAAGAATATGCCGTTCCAACTTGTGCAGCATGCAACCCTTCTGCAGAGAGACACGCGAGCAGGGAACGCAGACGTGCACGGTACCCATGTCGCCAGCTGGCGAAGCGCCAGGCATGGAGCACCGGCCCCATGGCGGGGAGAGATAGGTAGCAGGGGAGATATAGGCGAGGACGGAATGGAGGCGTGTGCGGAACCCGTGACGCAACCTGGCGGAGGAAGCCAAGGAGGCCGCCGCCGCAGCGATAAGCGCGCGCCACAAAGGAAGGCCAGGAGGCCACGTGCGGCGCAGAACCGTGTACGATGAAGGAAAACGGACATCCAGCTGTGGTCGCTCGTACAGCGACGAGGCTTAAACAACGCCGTGAGGTAAAAAAAAAAAAGACAATGAATAAGCAGTTTATTCATTGCAAACATGTCTGTATATCGCTGCGAAACCACACCTTGATCTAGGGTTAGGGCCTAGGGTTAACCTAGTGTTAACTAGGGTTAACCAGAGCTAAACCACAGCCATTTGTTCTTCGTTTAAAGTGGCGATCTTCCTCATAAACGTGGGGAACTTTTGAAGTCGCGTTTTATCAATTAAACCTTATATTACGGAAAACATGCAAACTAGTTTTCCGTAAAGCCCTTGTATTCCATGAAGTTGCCGACAAGAGGCATGACTAGGATTTATTGATACCTCTTCTTCCTTTTATGCTCCGCGTTAATGCTAACAAGGAGCTACAGACTACTGAAACTGCTTTGATTGATTGATTGATTGATTGGTTGATTGATTGATTGATTGATTGATTGATTGATTGATTGATTGATTGATTGATTGATTGATTGTAGGGCTTAATGCGCCGACGCAACGCAGGCGATGAGGCGCGCTGTAGTGGAGGGCTCCGGATTAGTTTTGACCACCTGGGGATCTTTAACGCGCGCCGAAATCTCGTACACAGGGCCGTTTTTGCTTTTCGCCTCCATCAGAAAAGCGGCCACCGCAGACTACTCAAACTGTTTTAAATATTTAAAAAGAACTCAAAGTGTTTTAAATAATTTTCCTATTACGTCACTGCTATAGATGGATAGCGGATAACATACACTTCTTTCTACGTTTATTTTTTCTGGTGAACACAACGTCCATGAGGCCATAATGGGGTTTCATTTCAAAGCGTTATCGCAAGCTCCCTTCGGCCAACCTTTATATGAACATAGGCACAGCCATTAGACAATATTCTTGCTGCCCACGTCAATCCCCCTAGTCAGTTCAAAGTCTACGCGCAGCCCATCCATGATGGGGTGGCTCAAAGTCCACGCCGACTGTCACTTCCTGGCGTTAAACATGTCTCCGAGTATGAACAATACCGGATCTCCGGAGTCAAAAGGAATATCTCAGTACGCCCCCCGATGTCTTTGTGCAAGAAGCACGTACTGCTGTTGTTTCACTATTTGATCTCCTTGTCGCCAGGCCACAGATCTATTGTACGCAATATCTCACCTTATCGTGACCAGATACGAAAGTGCGGGGATAGGTTCTATGCTTTCATATTATTGCACGCCTGACAAACTGGGTTCTCGGTATAAATGGGGCCGAAGCGCGCTCAAAAGGTCACTCTTTCTGCTGGGGCTTCCTGCGAAACGAGTGACGAGAATGGCAGCACGGTTGGCGCTCGTTCTTCTTGGCGCAGCTTGCATTAGCTGCGCCTTTGCCCAAGAAGGTATGGTTTCTACATGTCTTCGTGTTCACGCGATCACTAGTTTTTGTCGGTGCTGCACTGAGAAAGTAATCACAAAAGTGGTAGACTTGATGGCGTCACTCTATTTGTAGCCGTAGTCATAGCAAATTATATGTTCAGTTGCTAGAAAAATATATTTTGGGTAACACGTTCGAGCCCCTCGAGCACTTCCACCTCGGCTTATGGGCGCGAAAACGAAGGTTTAGCTTGTTGAAAATGGTTTCTTCCTCAACTCAACATTTTTTACGCCAGCGTGACTCCAGCATTGAATGTAGAACCTTTTGTTTGTTTGCATTGTGTCCAGCGTGCATTCACTTTTATATGGGGTACGTATAAGTTCTCTCCGATAATTGCCTTCAACACAATACAATCCCGACATAAACACCGTGTTGCTACCATGTCCACGTTCATCTCAGGGATAAATGTATAGAAATAACAAAATCTTTCAGAAACGTTACAGACGTAATTATTTTATGTCCATATTTTGATGAGCGGGTGGCAGTCCTTATCGTCTAGTGAATGAAAACCATTAGTTTTAAACTGCCGAGTGCGTCCTCACGTTATCATCCTCATCAGCATTTCCCTTCCGCGTTTTACTAACCGGGCTTTTGAATAAAGTGTTTTCTCTTTGTCTCTCGCCTCTCGGCGTTGTTGCGACTGAGAGCCTTGCCCATTTGCGCCGGTGATCTGCCTATCTGATCCTAGGTTAGAGAACAATAATACTTGGTTTTAAAACGTCCCGTTTCATTTCGAAGTGTAATTTGTCGCCTAATGTCGGGAAGGCTGACACCTACGCGTTAACTGCTGTAGGGTGAAGGTAATCAGCATGTATTCTTGTTTGGATTTCTAGTAGTATGGCGCAATTTATTGTGGGTAGTAGGCGTTGCCATCCGCCGTTTCCCTCCGACGTGCTAACTGGGTATCTGCGAAATACCTTGCTCATGGCCGCCCGAAACTACAGCACAGGCAGTCCTACGCATTCACCCGTATGAAGGCACAGCGAAAACTGACATGACCGTGAAAAGGTCAAGGTGCACTGGTTGGCCCGCGGATAGGGATACTGCGGCAAACAAGAAATAAAGTAGACGCCATTTACGTCTTCTGTGCACTGCACCGACGCATGCGCACTGAAGTTTATTCTGTACCGTCCTTGCTCGTGCAGGGGTGTAATTGCTTTAGAACACGACAGCACTTAATTAAGTTACAGTAATTGATATGTTTTAGCAGCAACGCCACTTTATACGCCGTAATGGTGCGGGTGCATTTTAGCTCGGGCCCAGCAAAGCCTCGGAACGCCGCGTCAGCCGTTCGGAGATAGCTAGTCGAGAAATTTTCTCTTGTTTATCAAAGCCTTAACGTGTAGCGCAGCCGCATTTATTAGACAATTTGGTGCGCTGTGAGTGGCCTTTCTGGAGTGTAGAGTGAATAAAACCTTTGCTCTTAGTTTCTTTTTCTTAATTGACCCTTAGCGCTTCCAGACCATGGAAGGAAAGTGCTACAAAATAGTTCCAAAACGCTGCATTGACGACCAAGTAAAGGCAGGAGTACATGGAACCAATATGCGACGAAAAGTCGACGAACAACGTCCGGCGGTCGCGGCGGCGAAAAAAAAAAAAACAACGTCGTCCGTCGCTAATCTAGCTAGGCCAGAAATGTCGCCGAAGCGGCATACCGAAGGAGCCACTCAGGTCTCCCGATTTCCCCTCCGTGGCGTGTAAAGTGCCTACTCCAGCTAAAAGACGAATTCTAAATTAGAGATGGTTCCAGGAAAATGAGGTTGCAACGAGTATTGTGCGCGCCATTCTCATAATAAGGTGAAAGCGAAACACGGCCCCTGCACAAATGCCGTGGCTTGTGGCGCCGACATAGGCAAGTGCGATTGAATTTATTGCGTTAAATAAAGGAAATCCGACTAAATTACTTGTATTAACAGCGATATGTAACCGTGAGGAACAGGGGGTTTTTACTGCCAGGGTCTCTCAAAATAAACAAACACTAGAAGCAGCAATCCGCATGTATAGATGACCTTGTTCGGCTAGCTGTATTTCGCATGGACGCGCCATTTGGTGAGGTGGAAGAGAGGTAAAATGCTGTGTTCATGTTAAGGAGCTCGCTAGTTTGAATACCACACTGGGACCATTTTTTGGCTGTTTAACTTTGGTCATCACTCTTTTTGTCGCACGACAGTTGGCGCTTTTGCACCCTCAAAACGAATATTTCAGCAGAAGACACGCTGTTGACTCACGCCGCCGTTGATTCTGCTCATGGAGGTTCAGTTAGGCACACTGAGAGTAAGCCTGCAGCGACGCGGCCGCGGTCGCACTGCCTTGGCTCCATGTACTTCAGCCCGACGGGCAGGCGGGTCCTGCGGTGAAAACTTTTACGCCGCCCAAACTTTGTCATGAAACTTCGCTTCATGTAATCTCCCCTTGACGTTGTCTTATACCACATTTTGAGGCCTCAACGTAAAAGATCTCCACCACATTTTTACAAAGAGCGGTACAAAGACGCTATTCTTCGCTTTCATGAATTTGATGCCCAGGGGGAAAGTATGGAGACTGGACACAATTAAATGAGAAGGGCTATCAAGGTGTAAGAAAGAAGAAATAGCGGAGGGCGTGTGTCCTAATAACGTTTTGTAGGATCGTCAGCTGACGGAATTCAGTGCTTCTGCTCTGTAGGCTTGTAAAAAGTCAATGGAGCGGGCTTTGTAGGCGGATAATTTGTGCCATTCAGAAAGCTTGTTGGTTCTCTGCAAAGCAAGGACAGCTCTGCAGAAGAGTGCAGTGTGATTGGTTACCGAAAAACGAAAGTACTCCGCATAATCTACCGTACCCTCCATCGTGGCGCGGAATTGCGCTGTAGTGGCCGACCCAGTCCGATTCGTGTAGATTACAGTGTGTCGTTTCCTCGGCCAGGTATGAAGTAATTCACACCTGAAAGAGCATGTAGCCAAGACTTCCTTTCTATGCAAGTATAGGGCTAGGACACCAAAACGGAATCAAGCCGCATGGCCATCTGGTGGTCGACCTCATCTGTCGACTATTGCCGAGATTGAGCGCTGCGTTGTGACAGGAGTTGAAGCCCCGGCCTTCGTGATGTTAATTTGTCCTGTCCATGGTTTCCTTGCGGCCTGTAGCGGAAGTTTATGGGCCTGATCATTCCGTGACAGTCATGTAAGGACTGATATTCAAAGCGAGGTCACGGCACATCCGCGAACCCACTGCGTGCTCACTCATCGCTGAACACCGAAGGCGACCTCACAAGTTTTATCTGGTCGTTCCATGCGGCGTATTCCCAAATTGGCAAAGGGTATCGATAAAGTGTCATTTGGCTTGTCATAAAGATGGAGACGCTCACGGTGAACAAATGATCGCTCAATCAGTACTTTGCGGTACCCTGTTAGCTATGACATGTACCCGGCAGTGGCGGACAATAATGTGCCCGTCATCAACCTGGCCTCATCTGGCTGTGACTGCTTGCAGCATATTATATTTTGACGCTGTAGTCGTGAAGATAGGAAAAAAAATATAACAGATTTATTCTTCACTCCTAATTTTTGGGGGTGTAGTTCAGTATAGACGCTGTAGCTCCTTTGTGCTATTTGGATTGCTGTTTTTGCGTTTCCAGAGTTGCCAACCACACAAAAAACGTGACTTTTGTACGATGAGGGCACTGCGCCCCACCCCCGGCGCCCCTACAAACAATCTCACTTTGTGTCGTAAAAAAAATGTGAAGACGTTTTGTTATAAGGTCGGAGAAGTAATGGCGCATACAAGGCCTATTTTAGTGATGTCATCTTCCAAAGGAGGGTTTAAAGGAGCCATGAAGAGAAAGCACAAGTTTGGTTCATTCGGAAGATTGCCTCGTTAGAGCCATACTGACACCACTTTTAACACAAACTTCGCTCAAATAAGCTACATAATTAGGAAAAAAAGGGAATGACCATGCGACCCACCAGCTCATTTCCCGCAACAGAACCTCTGATGTCACACGAGAATGCTCTGCGATTGGCGGAGGCCGGCAAAAGCAAACGCAGTTAGGCAGGGCTTACCAGTTTGCATAGTGAGCTACATGCCCGTTAAACATACAGCATATTCCTTTTATGACACTAAGAACGGTGGAGTAAACGGTTGAAGTTCCGAACAAGCACGCAAACGTGTACGCCAATAAGTACGAAACTACCGCCGGCCGATCTCGACATCTCGCCATCGCGCAGACGAATTATCGGGTTCGAGGCTCTTCGAAGCCAACGAACCGAACCAGCACGTACCGCCGCGACCTTGTGTGGTATCTTAATCCCTTGACAGGAGGTTGGCCGTCATATCGCCAACCAGCAAAGGTAAAAATAGAAGGGATGGGAGGAGTAAGGAACAGCAAGCAGGGACGAGATAGCGCCAGTCGTCGCAGAAGTTTCGGAATGGTGTTGGCTTGCTGCTGTCGTTATGAGCTTGTTTCTAGTTTACAACCACTGTAAAGCTCAGTTTGTTCGAGTACTTTACAATGAAATTTCGTTGCTGCGTCGCCCATGTAGTATGGGCAAATCGTCGAGGGAGTGCGACATCCCGCCGGTGAGGAGATCTCCTTTCATGTGCTGCCCAACGACGAACCTCGGCGAAGCAAGTGGCTAGGTTTTGTGAACTTTGCAAACGGAGAAGAAAGGGAGCTAAAGGACGTACGAGTGTGCTTGCTTCATTTCCGACGAAGTGATTACGGCAGGGACCCTTACGTTAGCTCACTCCTCGGACATGCTGGCGCTCGTCGCCGACTTCGTCAAAGCGCTCTGAGCTTTGAAAAAAAAAAAAAATACTGTACACACCGCGCATTGACGCTCGTATCTTTCTGGTCGGAGCAGAGAGCTCGCGCGAACGGCTTTCCATACACGACACCGGCCAACTGGCATAAGCGATACTGCTACTGAAATTGAACTATTAACCGTAATAAAAATACGGCAGATACGTACCAGCCTGTATTCGTCCGTCGCGACGGGTCTGACGAGGCAGCGGTGCCGACGGCTGGGCGTTCGTCTGTTGTGGCTGTAGCGGAATGGTCGCTTTCCGGTCCATCCGCGTACCTCACAACTCCTGCCGCTCGTGCACTTAGAAGCATTCAGCGTTCAAGTGGTGTGACGTTGTTAAATGCAAGCCCGAGCTCATCGGCGAGAGTTTTGTCCTCCGGATCAGGCGATTCCATGACTAGGGCTGCGGGTGCACTAGGTTTTACTAGTATTTTTATAATGGCCGCCGTCTCGGTTTCGACACAAGTTCCGGTTCCTGTCTGACTCCCGCGTGTGGGTGCTATATGGAGTCGACATACTAAGTATCTGTTTCATGGACCGGCTCGTATGACGCCATTGTTCACGTCACAAAATGTGCAATTTAGCGGGAGATTTAAAATTTGGGTTAAATTGCCTTATTTATCAGTGAATAAAGCACCATTTGCTTCCGGGAAAGTGCTTGGGGTACTATGAAACACCCAATCTCTCGAATAAAACAAACTTTTGTATTCTCTCCATGGCTCCTTTAATACCACTCAAACAAATTTCCTTTTTTCTTTTTCCAGAGGTTGTTCCGAAAGAGAAAGAACAGTGTGAAAGAGCTGTCCCTGTGATGCCGGTGAGTATTTTACCAGCAAACCAAAGCGCCGAGAGTTAACGGCCGAAATTGCAGGCGCTGATGTGCACTGTTGTTTTTCTTATTCATTGTGTATATTCATTCATGTTTTTCTTATTCATTGTGTATATTCATTGTGTATATGTATATCTAAACGCTAATAACGCTCACTACAGCGGTTAGAGCCATGCAAATGTGTAAAATTCGGTTAAAACATAGACTCAAAACTAAAGCTTGATCAAGCGAAATCGCACCTTTTGAATATAAAAACAAAAAAGAGATAACAACAGATAAACAGTAAGAAAATGACGTCGCTTGCTCTAATGGCGCAAAGCTGGAGACACTGCACAACTGGCCGTCGCTTTCCCTCAATCGGAGAACCTGCTATTGTGCCTCTCAGGCATTTCCGAACTAGACTGCAAGTTATTCGTAATTGGTATGCCCGAATCGTTTTGTCCGCTGGCTTTCACGTCTCTCCCAAAATGGACCGCATCAGCACGCGCTAGAATCCGCGCCATTCGGCTTCGCAAACCCGGTGTCTGAAGTGAACCCGAAGACTGGTGACGAGAACTACACGCGAGAGATCCCGCCAAAGGTTTTCCCTTAGGTCGAGCTGAACGACGCGGGGCGCCCCTGACGAGGCGCACGATCACGTGCGCTCAGTGTTTTATTTTTTACGAGCTCCTCCCGGGGCGCAAGCCCACGCGCGAGCCTGTACGACACCCGGCGCTCCACACAAAGCGCATACTCACGTGCTCTCGGTAATTTTTCATAGTATTTTTGGCGAATGCCGCCGAACCAAGCTCTAGTCTAAACAGCTCTGCTGCTAAAACATTTCAACGTTCTGTGGACAAACTTCCTTCGATAGGCTGGCATTTCCCACCCTCGACGAATTCCTTTTATTTTTAGGTCCACACGAAAGTAGAAATTATTGAACACACGCGATGACTTAAATGCTCTCTCTATGTGGACCACGTTTGTAAACCCCAATAAATTGCAATTTCTGGGACGATAAGAAACCCAGAAGAGTAAATGAGCCTCTGGAGATCGAAAATTGTACGCCCAAGTTTCAGAACGGCGGGTGGAATGACAAAGCAACAACTGGAAGATGCAAGTGTCGCGTCAGCTAGGGAACGTATCAAAACGTCATTGCACGCGTTCATAGTCCGGCGCAGCTATCGGGCGAAGCAGGCACGGTAGCCTTATGTCAGGGTGCCAAAACACTACTTCCTATCTCAAAGCGCACAGGCTCAATGGATAGGAACGGCTACTACTGACATACCCTGGAGGTTTCCGCGCGGTATGGGCTGCTCTCCTTCCAGTCGCAATAAAGAACTATTACACGATGGATACACCTAAGGAGGAGCGAGTATCATTTCTCTGTGGCTGCAGCAATAGAGTTACACGAACGAGGAGAGCTCTTTGAGCGTGCTCGTGGAAGTTGACAGTGCTGAGTGCGGCACCTTGCAAACCCTAGTATGGAACGTTGGGCTTAAATACTTCAAGCGGCACTATCAGTATTGTAAAAGTGCAGAGAAAATCGATAAAAACGTTCTTAATGTTACTTCACAAATGTTGACTGAGTAGCAACAAAAAAATGAAAACAACATACGGTGGTAAATGTTGCCTACTAAGTACTTATCTTGTACCTCCATACAGGTACCCACGTTCGTGATGCTCGCTGTCGAAAGGAGATCACAATCCGCGTTTGCAACCAACAAAACGACATGCAGTGATCGCGGGGTTGACCATAACGAGTTGCTACACATCAAATACGATTATCGTAACCGTAAAAAATACTGTAGACCCCTCTGTTGCCCAAGACCAATAACCATATCAGTGCTACCTATTGAATAACTTCAATAGCGCTCGCACTATATCGTAATATTTTAATGTGTTGGTACATTGAGTTTTCGGTATTGCCAATGGTGTGAATGTTGTTGCGGTGGAAACAAGGAGGGGAACAAACCAATTTCATCGCGTGTGCTCAAAACTTTTTGAGCAGTTAAAACCTAAGTGCTCCTGGTGAAAACACCGCAACACACGCAGAGTGCATTTGCCGTGCCGTCTTAAGCAGCGTAAGTGCTAAAGACCAGGCGTTGCGCTTCCGTATTTCTGCCGCTGCCTTTTCTCCTCTAGGTCGCCACAGATATTAAAGTCAATGATTTATACCAATTCAAGGAAGCATTCCGTGAGAGTATGTTTCTACATGTGCGCGTAACTTCGTGCGTGTGTGAGCATGTGGGGTGTGTGTGGAAGTAACTGTTTCATAGGCACACCTATTGTTTAAGTAACCGCAGTATGATATTCACCATGTAAACGAATTTGCGTACGTTGTCTGCCACACGCGGAGGCATATAACACAGATTGTCGCTACAGTAACGAAACATTTCATGTTTTTTAGGGCTTTTGAATATTTTGTGCAGTGGCGGGAAAACTACAGACTTTGATTGATTGTAGGTTTTAACGCGCCGACGCAACGCAGGCGATGAGGCGCGCCGTAGTGGAGGGCTCCGGATTAATTTTGACCACCTGGGGATTTTTAACGTGCGCCGAAATCTCGTACACACGGACGTTTTTGCTTTTCGCCTCCATCAGAAAAGCGGCCGCCGCGGCCGGGAAACGAACCCGCGACCTCGTGCTCAGCAGCGCAACGCCATAGCCACTCAGCCACCGCGGCGGGTGAAAACTACAGACTTCAATGCCGGTACATGTGCAAAGGTTGGCCCATCAGAAACCACGGCATTCGGCTTCGCCAACTCGGCGTCTAACGCGAAACCGAACACTGGTGGCGAAAACTTCACGCGAAAGATCCCGCCAGACGTTTCCTCTTAGGTGGAGCTGGACGACGCGGGGCACCCCTCACAAGGCGCATGATTACGTGCGCTCGGTTTTTGTATTCTTTACGAGCTCCTCACAAGGCGCATAGTGACGTGCACTCGGGAATTTTTTTTTGTATTTTTGGCGAATGCCGCCGAACCAAGCTCAAGTCTAAACAGCTCTGCCGCTAAAGCAATGCAACGTTCTGTGGAAGTACTTAGTTCGATAGGCTGGCATTTCCCACCCTCGACGAAATCGTTTTGTTTTAAGGTCGACACGAAAGTAGAAGTGGCGGAACACATAGGAACACGTAAGTGCTCTCTATGTAGACCAAGTTTGTGAACCAAAGTAAATTACAATTTCACGGACCCAACCAAACTCAGAAGAGCATATGGACCTTTGGAGGTGGAAAATTGTGGGCGCTAGTTTTTGAATGACGGATGGAAGCACAAAGCACCAAATGCAAGATGCGAACATCGTGTCATCTAGGGAACGTAGCAGAACGCCATTACATGCTTTTATAGTCCGACGCAGCTCTCGGGCAAAGCACGCATGATCTCCTTACGTGAGGTTGCGAAAACACTACCTTCTATCTCAAAGCGCGCCAGCTCAATGTACAACACCAGCTGCTCGTGACGTACTCAGTCGGTTATGGCGTGGCATCGGCTTCTCCTCTACCAGTCGCAATAAGAAAATATTAGACGACGTCTACACCTAAGGAGGAGGGAGTATCATTTCTCCATAGCTGCATCCGTAGCGTTCCACGAACGAGGAAAGCTCTCTGCGCATGCTCATGGACGTTGACAGTGCTGAGCGCGGCACCTGGGAAACCGTAGCATGGAACGGTCGGCTTAAATACTTTAACCGACAATATCAGTATTGTAAGGTGGCAGAGAAAAGCGATAAAACACGTTCTTAAAGTTACTTCACAAATGTTCACTGTGTAGCACAAAAAATAAAAACAGCAGACGATGGTAAATGTTGCCTATTGAGCACTTATCTCCTACCACAAAACTGGTACCCGTGGTCATGATGCTCGCTGCCGAAACGCGTTCCCCAATTCTCATTTGCGCGCCACGCGTAAAAGAATTATCTTTATTCGCGAGGGTACCCAACAACATGCAGCGATCGTGTGGGTGACCATAACGAGTTGCTACACATGCAAATACGATTATCGTAACCGTAAAAAGCACTGTAGACCCCCTTGTTTCATGCCCAAGACCAATACAAATATAAGTGCTACCTATTGAATAAGTCCACGGAGCTCGCACTATCACACAATATTTTAATGTGTTGGCACATCGAGTTTTTGGTCTTGCCAATAGTGTGAATGTTGTTGCTTTGGAAACAAGGAGGAGAACAAACCAATTTCACCCCGTGTGCGGAAAACCATTCGAATAGTAAAACCTAAGAGCTCCTGGAGAAAACACAACACACGCAGAGTGTGGTTGTGCGGCCGTCTTTAGCAGCAAAAGTGCTAAAAACCAGGCGTTGCGTTTCCGTATTTCTCCCGCTGCCTTTTCTCAAATAGCTCCCCAAAGATATTAAATTGAATGCTTTATACAAATTTATGGAAGCATTCCCTGAGTGTATGTTTCTCTCTATGCGCGTAACTTTGTGCGTGTGTGAGCATGTGGGGTGTTTGTGGAAATAATTGTTTCAGAGGCACACCTATTTTTTAAGTTACACCAGTATGACCTTCACTATGTAAACGAATTCGCGTACGTTGTCTGCCACACGCGGAGGCACAAAACACAGATCGTCGCTACAGTAACAAAATATTTCAAGTTATTTAAGGCATTTGATTGTTTTGTGCAGTGGCGGGACAACTACAGACTTCACTGCCGGTACCTGTGCAAAGGTTGGCCAATCAGGTTTGGATACGAGGAGGACGGCATCGCTTGTGGCGTAAGTGGGTCTTTTTTATGTAGCCGCGTAATACCCCATTTCCGTCATATTGGCGTATCGGTCGCTTGCGCCTGGTTTTTGTGGCTCAGAGGAGCCCTGACGTAAGTCTTCCTGCATTTTTACAGACGAGAGATAACCATTCAGCATAGAAAGCAAGATGAATGAGGTTGTAAAAGGGATCACTAAGAGTGACCAAGTTGGTGTAAACCCTTGGTAAAAATTTGGAGAGCGGTGAACGCCACCCGATCATCACCCTCAGATCTGTATTGAGGAAGACGCTTGATGAGTTTCTCCAGTTACGTTACGGACTTTGGACAGCCAGACAACGGTGCAGACGGTCCCTCTCTAGGTGACAGCACAGTTGCGGCGTCGCAGGTGAAAGACGAGTCGATAGACTGGTTTCTACTCCGAAGCCAAGTACTCCCAAGCATGAACCGCAGATACCCGTTGAAAGACACACTCATAGGCACATCGCGTTAAGGCGCTGGTACAGCTATGTTTATTCCGGTGGAACTGATTGGAACACTATGAAACGTACTCTTACACTTAAGAGCATCGGGTGTAACTAACTGTGCTGCATGCAAGTATGGCACACCATTTACAAATGCAATAGGAGTTATTCTATGTCCACAATACCAACCCGCATAGAGAAATCAGCACAGCAGTGGGCATTAGAGGTTTTGATCTGAAAAACAACACAAGCTTTGTGTTGTTTTAAGAAGAGCAGATATATATGGCTATGAAAACAAGTAAATAGCCTCCACATAGCACTTGTAAGTAAGCGACGCAACATTGTTACAGAAAACAAGTAAATAGCCTCCACATAGCGTTTGTACGTAAGTGACGCGAGATTGTTACAGAAGCTTCAACATAAACCTTTTTCGGGACGAAGCCTCTAAAATTGACCCTTAGTGAAAACAAGGTGCAGTCTAGCCCGTTTATAACGAACACATCGGGAAACGCAAATCATTTCGTTATATACGTTTTTCGCTATATCGGCACATAAAATCTATATAATACAAATTGCAACGGGAAGCGAAGATATGTTCTTTATAGCCGGGTTTTCATTAAAACCGGGTTGGATATACGCGGGTTATACTATACTAAGACTGAAAGAGGACGTCCATGTAAACGCGCATAGGCCACAAATAGGGCTATCCCTTAAAAATCAATCCAAGAAATATTTATTTTAGAATATGCTGCTATCTTGATCCCAGAATCGAAACACTGCAATACATTCATTGCCGGGGGCGGGGGCGGGGAAGAGCTCAGTACCAAACAAAATTGACCTTTTTGTTTTGTACATTTCCCTCACTTCTTTGCAATTTCCTTTCCTTTTTCAGCCGTTCAATTTACGTGGCCGCGTTTGTAAGGGCGGCAAGTGCGTGAAAGGAGATTCCCGTCCCAGCATGGATTATGCGGCCTAATTCGACACGGAATCCCAGGAAACGTTGTCGGAGGACGACAAAGCTACGGCTGGGCGAGAAATGACCACAAAGCCAGAAGTTGGAAGCACGTCAGCCAATTGCCGAAAGAGCTCGCCAATGTTTGAATAAATAAACGCCGCATCATCCTACTATCCCGGCTGGCCAACTGCGGTACTAGCTACTGAAAGCCTCTAACGAAGCTATGTTGTTTCCCGAGTTTACCACAGATGCTTGAATCAACATCCGGGAACTAAGAAAGGCTAAGTTTCATAAATATATTACATTATTTATTCTGCGTATCAGCCATCCTCTGCACCATTCCAATACCGCAGTATGTTGAATAAGTTAGGGAATATACTTGTCACTACTTCAGTTACAATGATCAGTTTCTTTCTCTGGGATAAAAAGGATGAATTTTATAGAATACAACGACCTCGTAAGCCATGATTGGCTGCGAATGAGTTTGGGTTTCCAGTTTTACATTTTGACAAGAATGTTGTTACAGGCGTTTATTAGGCTAGTAATGAATCGTACTTCTTGTGGTGAAATTTTGGAACAACATTCCCGAATTCGGACATTCAATTCAATTGCTTACTTCCGCACGTTAAAAGGAATGTAACCTAAATTTTTAGTTCGAACAGTTCGCTAACATTTTGCAGTTAGCGAACACAGGTCATTCATGGAAAGTAACGCAATATTGCAGTGAACGCGAGGCACAAACATGAATCCCCCAAATATTTCATAGAACAACTTGGAGTTTCAACACATAGAAAACAGTGTCGATGGTAAACCCACAAGACTATTCAATATGGGACACTAGTTTTAGGCGTGCGCCAAAGTTAAGGCCTGCTGAAGGTAAACCGGTAGCTTGAAGCAAGTGTGTGTCATTAAACGACACAGAGGGAAAGAAAATGAACTTTATTGTAAAACCTCCAACTGTGCAAGCATCCTTGCGTTATTGTTCGTGTGACTGTAGCCCATCTCATCGGGAATGGGGTGTAGTGCGCTAGGCGGCAGTGTTCTTGAACGGAGGGGCTTGCGACAGTCAGGGCGCGATCTAATGGAGGGGTAGGTGATCGTCCTGCGGGTGATGAAGATGGGGAATACTTTTATTGCAAGGAGAGGATCTAGGACCGTTTGGAGAAAAGGGTGTTGGGGCGGGAGTGGGGCCCTTTTGGGGGTTGAAGACAAAATGTTGGACATGTGTATTCGAGGATGTGTGATTCGACAGGGAGAGATAGAGAACAAATGTGAGCATTGCAGATACATAGTTCGAGGTGTCTATACCCCTCGAGCTCCGCGGTCGCTGCGCCGCCTGCCGCCGCTTCTCGGCCGCATTTACGGGATTTGCGCTGCGTGGCTGATAGGGGATCGTGGAGTGTACCGGTTCTGTTTCGCTTCTTTTCGTATTTCCGCGTCTTAAAAAAACTCGTTATAGTGATGTCTACAAGCAAAGAGCACGTTTAGGACATTAAACAGCAACTGCGTCTTCGTGGAGTACTCGAACACCAACACAAGCTACCCGGGGATGTGGTTCATTCCTAACGTTTTTCTTCAAGAACTATGTACAATTCGACAAGAATTGGCACAACTTCGCAAGGAAAATGCCATGCTAAGACAAGAAAACCTTTCCCTCAAACATGCCGCTCAGCCCTCCACAATGCCAATTAACCCCCCTCCTCCCCACTCTTCCACACAAAGCTCCACCGAGTTGCCTCCTCCTCCCCCATCAATGTCGGTAGACTCCAACACATCGCCTCCCTCCAAGAGACGGGCAACAGAATCGACTGCTCCCATTGACGACAGCCAACTTTCCCTCGTCGACCAGATTGCAGCCGTTGAACGTACTTGCCATAACGCTTTATCCGAGCAAAAAACTGAGTACATCCACCTTCATCAAACCCTATTGACTAACCAAGCTACCACTCAGGCAATGGTAGAAGCCTTAAAGGCAGAGATACACGCCTGCCTCACACAATTCCATGAAATCAAAACGACTTTTGCCGCCCTTTTGGTCCCATACGCAAGCTCACAACCTCTCCCTGATCTTTCTGATGGCCCCTCGCAAGACTTCTAGCATGCTCCGTATCTGGCAATGGAATTGCCGGGGCTACAAGAAAAAGAGAAACTCCCTATTTCTCCTCACCCAAACCCAAGACAAAGCCCCTGATATAATGGCTCTTCAAGAAACTGGGATAGCAGTCAAACTGCCGGGTTACCAAAGCCTTCAAGACACTGGTCACCATGTTACAGCCATTCTAGTCCAACGCAACCTAGTAGTCAATCAGATATCCCTCACCGAGACAACAATCCCACATATTTTCGTTGAAGTGCTCCCTCGCCGCAAGGGTGACTATAGCATCTTCATTCTAAACATCTACAGCAGCCCCAGAGAGCACCAACACAGGTTCAATTCTCTCCTCACTGCAGCTTCCCGGAAAACATCCAAGCAACCCCTCTCCGTTGTCGGTGATTTCAACGCCCCTCACACGTCATGGGGCTATGGTTATACCACTAGAAAAGGTCGCCTATTGTGGGAACAAATTCAAAAAGGTAATTTCACTCCGGAATCAGATCCTTACACGGCCACCCGTCTGGGTACGAGTGTGCAGAGGGACACTGCCCCCGATTTAACCCTATCCAAGCATGTCGAACAGCTGCAATGGACCTGCACCGAATACACCTTGGGTAGTGACCACTACATTCTACAATCGGATGTCTCACTACAATCGGGACCACTACATTCTACACTCCCCCATGCCGGCATACTCACATTACGGATTGGGACAAGTTCCGCCAAATCAGATCCCACCCTCAACTTGCAACACCTCCGGCTGCGGACAACTACACAACTTGGGTCAAGCAACTCTTACAAGACACCCAAACAGCCAGCGCCAGCCTTGACCCGGATATCCCCTCTGACAGAGTGGACTCACGGCTTCAACATCTGTGGCAGGCTTACCGCAGCATACACAAGCGTTGGCTGCGTAACAAGACAAACCGCGTCCTCCGCCGTAAACTTGCTGAACTCGATAACGCCATACAGGAATATACCAAACAGTTGGCCCAAGCACAGTGGCATCAAATTTGTGACCAGATGCGGGGAGCGCTCAGTATGCGTAAAACTTGGACCCTCCTACGGCACCTACTCAACCCTGGGAACACACGCACGGCCCAGTTTCAAAAACTACAGAAACTCATGCACAATACCCCTGGCTCCTTCTCCGAAATCATGACCCAGCTTCGCTCCCTATACATACCGGAAGGACCAAAAACACAACTCCCAGCCTATCGCGGAGGAGATAACGACCAACTCGACGCTGTCATCACCGAAGCAGAAGTCAGGACGGCTCTTCAAACCATCAAACCTGGTTCAGCTCCCGGTCCCGACTCTGTCACCAACAAGATGCTCCGCAACCTAGATGACGCCTCCATAACACAACTAACCGAATACTACAATCACTACTGGCGAAGTGGCACTCTTCCCCCAGACTGGCGTACAGCAGCAATTTCTTTCATCCCGAAACCTGGCAAACCTGTAGCCGTCGATCAGCTTTGCCCCATCTCGCTTACCTCCTGCGTTGGCAAAGTGCTGGAACACGTCATCCTAGCCAGACTTACCCACCACGTAATTCAAACTGAAGCCCTTCCGCAAGAGATGCTTGGATTCAGACCTAAACTCTCTGCTCAAGATCTACTACTACAAGTATCTAACGAAATTATCCAGCCTCCCAGCAAAGTGGATAATGCAGCTGTGCTGGCGCTTGACCTTAAGAAAGCTTTCGAAATGGTCACTCACGAGGCAATAATGGCCGGCCTCTCAGCCATTTCCCCCGGTTTGAGGGTCTATAACTATGTCAGAGCTTTCCTGAGTGACCGAACAGCCACCATACGCCTGGGCCCACACACTAGCGACCCATACCATCTGGCCAGCCGAGGTACTCCCCAAGGGGCCATCCTCTCCACTATGCTTTTCAATCTCGCCCTCCTGCCTGTTGCCAAATCTTTCAAACAGATCCCGCACCTTCGTTTTGGCATATACCCGGATGACATAACACTCTGGGTACCAGGAGGTAATGATGGACATATTGAAAGCACTCTCCAAGCAGGCGCCGATGCGGTCAGCTCTCAGGTAGCCTTGGCCGGACTCACCTGCTCCCCTTCCAAATCCGAGCTGTTAATCCTCCCTCCTCGTACACGTTCTCCTACAAATCCCCAAATTGAAATAACGGTACAAGGTCATACAGTCCCTAAGGTCTCCCGCCTCAAAATCATCGGCCTACTTATCCAGCAGAATCGATCCAATGCTTTCTTCATACAGCAACTCGGATCTCATGTCGACCAAATTATTGCACTTCTTCAGCGGGTAGCCAACCGACACCATGGACTAGATGAAAAGGACCGCCTCCACCTAGTGCACTCCTTTTTTATCAGCCGCTTCCTCTATTCTCTGCCATATATACGAGCGTCCAAGGTCGAGCTGAACAAGATCGATGGCCTCATCCGCAAGGTCTACCGCGCTGCCCTGCAGGTACCCCCTAACGTATCCACGGATCGTCTGCTCCAGCTCGGAGGTTTTAACACCGCCACCGAATTAGTTGAAGCCCATTTATCATCCCAGAGAAATCGCCTAGAACTAACAGAAACGGGCAAGTCAATTCTCGCTACTCAAGGCATTCCGCTGTCCGAACAAGCTAAAAGTGCCATGCATATTCCACTTGAAATTCGGGAAAACATATTCACAAGGCCCCTCCCCCAACACATGCACCCCGTCTACAACTCGGCGCTCCGCCAAGCCCGTACACGCGTCTTGGACCGGGAACTGGCAAAATGGCCGGAAGCGGTGTACTGTGATGCGGCGGAATACCGTCATCAGAACATCTACGCTCTGGTGGTAACGCGCAACTCCGCTTGCACCCCCCTCAGCACGCTTACCATCTTAACTACCTCCCCCACGACTGCGGAGGAAGCGGCCATTGCGCTGGCCCTCACACAACGTCCAACCCCGCCCAAGGTAGTCACGGACTCCGAGCTTGCTCTGCTGCATTTTGTACGGGGGACCATCTCTTCGGAAGCCCTCCGCATCATCCAGAGGAACCCGCCTCAAAAGATGGTGGAGTTGGTGTGGGCCCCGGCTCACACTGGCCTGCCGGGAAACGAACTTGCCCATGCCATTGCCCGTGATCTCACACTCCGGGCTGTGTGAGCATCGTCCCCCGACATGGCGCGCGCTCCTCCAAAGAACGCCTCATCACGTTCAACGACATCGTGGAGCACTACCGACTCTCTCGCCGTACTTTATCCCCCGCCCATTCCTCCATCACACCTCACCAAACCCGCTATTGGCGACTCTTGCAGACAGACTCTTTCCCATGCAGAGCTCGTCTGCACCACATCCACCCCTCATAATTCCCATCTCCCAACTGTCCCCAATGCGGCAAACGTGCCACTCTGGAGCATTCCATGTGGGCTTGCCCTTACGACCCCTTCCCTCAAATCTCCATCAGCGAGCTATGGAGAGAGGCGTTGGGTAGCTCTAGCCAGAAGATTCAAGAGGCCTTGGTACGCAGAGCTACCGAAGTCGCGGCTGGCCTCCGCCCAGCCGCCACCAACCCTCAGTAACCATGGTTCAAATAAAAGTTTTCTCTCTCTCTCTCTCTCTGCGCGCTTCGTCGCCGCTCTTCCGGGTGTCGGCGACGGCATCAGGATATCACCATTGTCAACTCCGATTACGCCAATCACAAGTGCATTGTACTGTCGCCTTATTTAGACCTGACAGTGGCAGAGTGAGAGGTTGGTTTCGTTTTGTAGCGCGGACAGTGAATGCGGCTTTGTTTCGAATATACACGTCACAGAAAAATATGTTTTGGGGATGTGATTACCCAATCCCGGACAATATCTCATGGCGTTTATCAGATTATAAGTCATGTGAAAATGCTAACTATATTACAAGGCTGTGCGTCGTTAAATATTTGACGGCTCACGCCTTATAGCAAGAACCAGTGAAAGTTAATAAAACCACGAAAAAATAAATGCTGTGCAAGTCTGGAAGAAACAGAATAGCTCTAATGGTAGTGAAAAAGCCCTGTGCAGCTTCTGATATGCTGAATACGTTCGTCGAAACTTAAGCCAGGTAGGACTCACCAGTCCACCTAGACGCGAAATGCACTGCTATTTCGCGAGACATGGGCGGGGGAGCGGAGGCGGACGCTGTGTACAAATTCGGAGCGAAATCAAGCAACGAACTTTTTAGTAATCACACGCACACAAATCTCGCGTTCACTCCCCTTTTCTTTTAGATGCAGAGCATCTGATTCACTCGCCTTGTCCCTTCGGCGTCGTCGTCGTCGTCGGCGTTGTCCGCCCCTGCCCCATTCTCCTCGCCGCGCCAGCTGCGCTCTCCGCCACTCACCCCCTCTCCTCTCCGATTGCGAACACTCTCTCGCGAGGGTCATTGGCTTGGATTCGATTGGATTGGCTCGGATTGGATTGGCTTGGCTTGGTTTGAATTGGATTGGATTTGGATTGGATTAAAGTGGATTGTGTTGGATTGTGTTGCGTCATAGCCGCGGCACGTTGCGTCATAGCCGCGGCAGACGCGCTGGGGCCGGTGCATGTGCAGTACTCTCTCTTCCGCGGTTTCCTCTCCTTCGGGCGCGCTGCGCATATAACCGGTGTGCCGTTCTCCGGCGAAGCAACATCCACGCTTGGCTCAAACAACTAGAGTCCACGCCGCTTTACAAGTTCGCCAACGTCGTCATCGACTGGGTCCAGCTTACGCAGTCCCCTCAACGTTATGCGCGCTATAAAACGCCGTCCCTTCGCGATCCGCCTATGCGTCGCATCTAGGGATTCCCGCGAGGGGAGGTGGGAGTTTTGTTTCAACTTCAACGCACAGCTGACCGTTCGGCCAACGCATTTCTGAAAGTATACAGGGTAGGCAGTTCACAAGCGATGAAAGGTTTCGTTGGATGAATGTGGTACCTGATAAGGCCCTCTTAATTCAGTTTGTGCTTTCTTCTGCTGGCTCCCTGCGTCATATGACGATGTTTCCATGGAGCGTTTAGTCGATAACGCGGATTATATTCTAAGCCCATCTCCACGCTGCTCGCGGAGGATATATCAGATGAATGTTTACGGGTGGTCACCTCATGACAAGACGATCCTTTTTCGAATGCTGATCCCCGAGTAAAATTCTGCATTATCATAACATTGTACTTTCGTGGAATTTTCGCGTAATTAAGACTCCATGGCTTGTAAATGGTGGTGATCAATATATGAGGTATGATATTGGCAAGCTTAGCCGACGTGCTGTCAGGTATGAGTGCTCCGCTAGATTATGTAAGAGCACAAAACCGATTTACATCGTAGTGATAGCTGTAGCATTACATCTCAGGAAATGCTGGTTACGAAGATATTCTTATTAAATTTCAGGGCAGTGATAACTACAATCAGCTCCATGCATACGCCGGTTCCGCGACGCTGGCCTGTGAAACACACCTCGCGCTTATTCAGGCCGAATGTACCACACTCAGAGACATTAGCACTCTCGTATGCACCCCCCATTTGCGAACAGAGTAACTGCTCCACATCAACATAAACTTCCAACGCCAACGAACGATAAATCTCAGTCGTGAACGTGCCGCAAAAGCAGCGGCGACACTCGAGAGCAGGACTGAGACTCCCGCGGCTGCTTTCAAAACGGGCCGCTACGGGGATTTCAGTGGCTCCCCTACAGGTAGCGCTCGAGGCGTATAGACGGTATTCGTTGAACAGTTTAGCCGTCAATTTCTTCGCTTGGCAACACTGGAAACGGCCACAGACATGGCCGATCAGGGATGCGGCCGATGCGCCACGGACACGGCGCAGCCTGTGTCATTGCGGCCGCACGCCGAAGAAAAAAAAGACACCGGCGTGCGTCATGTGCTCCGTTCCAATCCGATTCTAAGCTGTGGCGCCAACAGAGATGTTATTAATCGCACTCTCAGTGAACTCGACGCAATACTTTGTGTTCGGCGAAGAGATCGTAGCGTGAAACACAGTCATGTGTTTCACAGTCGTGCTTAGCACGGACAAGTGCCGCCATCCCGCGGAGTCCCACGTAACGAGTGACGGCGCACCACGGCCTCCGCGATCGGCTGCCGCCGGCGGCCATGGGCGCACCGTGGCCTCTGCGATTTGCTGCCGGCCACGCGCCGCTGGTAGCCGATCTTAAGGCCACGGACGCTCTCACACGAGCTCCATTCGATTCAGACCCGATTCCCTGCAACACCTGCACCGTTGCACGGTGCGCAGCACCAAAGCGCTCGATTCGCCGCTGCAGGAATGGTGCCGTGCACCGCGTCGCTCGATTGCTCATGGTGCTGCAGCGGTGCCGCCGTGGTGCAGAGAACCGGTGCACCTGCTACGGAGGAGGTGTAGCGATTCGGTGCCGTGAGCGTTGGGGCGTTGCGGGTTGGCAGGCGGCTACCGGCAGTTGCGGTAACCGCGTGAAAATGTCCGTCGAGCTCGAAGATGCGTGGGACAAACATAGCGTCGCCGCTGAGGCGTACGGCGCAACCCAGATGGCCGTAAACATCCAGTTTTAGAGGACGACAGGCGAGGATGATTAGCAGACGACTATGCCTGCACCTCGCTCGATTGTAAACACGCAGGGGCGCTACTGACGGTGCAACCGTGATGAACGACACCGCGGAATCACGCTGCTGCCCTGCACCGCACCAGAGAAATTCTTCTGCAACGTTGCCATGCACCCCTTGTGAATCGAATGGAGCTACGGTTGCATGGAGGAGAAGAGGGGTGCCTGATCTGAAGACCGTGCGCACAACGTCGCCTAGCAACAGACGCTTTGCCACAGATATGGCGGCGCACACTTGGTTGCCTGCATGCATTCCACGCCATTGAATACCGAGGATAATGTACAAGCACTGAAGGTTTGCGTCGGCATAGATGGCTTTGGTTGTCCCCGAAGACAGTTAACCTCGATACCCAGAACATCCCATAGGCACCCCGTTAGCGGGGGGACGACGGGAGAGCAGCATACTCAAGACAGCGAACTCTGAAGGCGATTGCCTGACGTAAAGCACGGCAGGAGCGTGAAAATGGGGGACGGTGTGTGGCGGCTTGTCAGATTGGGTAGAATCGACCGTTGGGCCTGTTGGTTCTTGTAGATGGGGAAATAGTGCGAAAGGGAATGACGGAACAAGAGACACAGGACGGTACTAATTCGCACTTGCGCTTTAGTTAACACACACACACACACACACACACACACACACACACACACACACACACACACACACACACACACACACACACACACACACACGCGCACACACACACACACACACACACACACACACACATGCACGCACACACACGTACACACACACACACGCACACGCACGCACGCGCGCACACGCAGGCACACGCAGACGCACGCACACACACGCACGCACGCACACACGCACACGCACGCATGCACACACACGCACGCACGCACGCACGCACGCACGCACACACACACACACACACGCACACGGACGCAGACACACACACACACACACGCACGCGCACGCGCGCACACGGACGCAGACACACACACACACGTGCGCGCACACACACACACACGCACGCACGCGCACGCGCGCACACGGACGCAGGCACGCACACGCACACGCACTCGGACGCAGGCACGCACACTCAGGCACGCACACGCAGGCACATGCACACGCACACTCACCCACATACGCACGCACACACACGCATGCACGCACGCACTCACACACACACACACACACACACACGCACGCATGCACGCACGCGCACGCACACGCAGGCACATGAACACGCACACGCCCGCAAACACGCACGCACACACACGCATGCACACACACACTTACACTAGCACACTCACACACAAAAACAGTAACTTACAAACAACCCCCTCTTAACGCAGGAAAATTTTATAGCGCCAGGAATGTTAACTCCTTTTCATAAAGCCCGATGGAGGGGATGATGACACACGCATACAGGGCAGAATCTGTAAATTCCCTCCACCTAGGTGATTTAACATGTTAGCCCACCTTTGCCTTTTGATATAGTGAGGCTTTTTTGAAGAAGGTTAGGCAGCTACAGGTGCTGCCATATAGGGCCAAGAAACCATTATCACCATTTTTGGCGTAACAGCCGTGTTCCTGGAGCTTACAACTGTTACAGCGGCCAGCCTGCTTCGCTTACTCCTTACGACAACAAGAATGAATTTTTGGCTGGGTGCAGCCTGCGCGAGCTTTTCTGTGGCTGCCCTATGCGTAATGTAAATAGATCGCTTATCAATCCTAACAAACGTTCGTCTCGTTTCCTCTGTCACCACGTGACATTATCTTTTTGGTTTATAAGCGGAGCCAATACCCAAGTTGCAACACTGTTTTGTATCACGCAGGCAGGTCTGGGTTTGCATCTATCTGCGAATAGAAAGCAATATGCGGCGACTCAACATTGCGTTTCCTGAAGGCCCCAGCACTCCCACTTCCTTCAGGGATCCAGCACTGTATTGTAGCTCGCTCAGAAGTGTAGTGACACTGTGACATTGTTATGACTATCTGCTAATAACAACCCGCTGTACACCTACGTGGCCTCGAAGTACGCTGTCTAGATGAAACATAAAAGGTTTTGGTTTCTGAGCAGGAAATTCTGAATGGATTTAAGTAGTTATTGTCTACGTGTAGCCTCAAAGTATTTTACACATAATTTTTTACTCATGTTGGTTCGTATGTTCAATATCGTATAAGGTGGAAGACGCAGCAAATGATTGCATTTGTTTCAGGCATTTGTTTCATGCATTATTCCCGCCATTATTGCAGCGCAATCAACCAAGTGACGGTGTAAATATGAAGCGGTAACATACCAATGCTCTGACCGAGGACGGAGTTAACCACATAACCTCCAAGAAAATTCCGGATGAAGGGGTTCATGCTGGGAAGCTTCGTCTCTGAGCGTTAATGGACAAGCTTCGACTCTGAGAGTTAATGGACAAGCCTCTCGCGAGGTCTCGGCGCAAACAAGAGAGAAGTCATCTACATGGCTCCTGTAGGCGTGCAGGGAAACAGCGAGCTCCGGTATAGAAAACGTGGCCTGCCGCGTGCATTTTCCAAAAAGTAACGACTTTGTCATTGAAAAGGCATAGAAGAAAGGAGTTTATGGACAAAATCAACCAAGACATTTCACGAGGCATTTTGTGATGCACGCGTTCGCTTCAGGGTGGTGAGTTGTGTTGGTGTGCGTGCGGGAGCATGAGCAGATATTTCAAGTGCCCATTGGATCAACGACCATCGTAGGACTCGTAGACACATAAAAGTGTTGCGCTGTGAAAGCAAACAATCTTCCTAAACAGCCAGGTGGATGTCGAAAACGGTATGGAGGCTTCCTGGCTTATACTTCGTTCTTCGTTAGGCAAACCGTTGTAATCACCGGGCGCCGGGATGTTTGGCAAAGGCAGTAATTTCAATTTTGATTGAAAAATCCAACTCTCGCTGACTGTCACACGCGGTGGTGGTGGCGGGAAAGTGAACGCGTTTTTGTCTGGCTCCAATCATTTGCTAAAATCGACCCTCCTAATGTCGAAACTCTTCATAAATACATATTTCAGGAGCTGCAGTTTGCTTCAAACTAGACAAGAGTCAGTACAAGAGAAGCTAGTGTTTGGGGCAATAGTCCCATCGTTTTCAGTGTTCAGTTTACATGTTTTTATTAGCAAAGCGCACAAGATTTTTGATAATAGCCATATATCTTTGTTTATTTTTGTTTCTTTCCATGGGCTAAAGTCCTCCATCCTCATTATATCTACGACTTTTCAATGCCAGAAAAGCTGCAAATGCGCCGAAAACACACCGCGAAGTGTTGCTTCAAGCGGACGTCTCCCGCTTCGCCGCCCGTCAGGCTGTAGAAAATCGCCCCATCGTTTTGCTTGTATGTTCACGAACGTCGCAACGTGCACACTGCCACGCGCCTCCGCCGTTTAGTGAAAGCGATTAAAAGAAGGAGGAATATACCCACACATAGCAAGCCGAGTCGCGCGGAAAACATGGGCACTTTATGCAGGTTCCTACCCGCATTCCAATATCGTCAACTTGTTTACCTTCTCAAAGTTTAAATTCTCTTTCTTGTCTTTCTTCCTCTACCAGCCAACGGTTTTTTCGTGGTGTGCGGGACAAGAAACTCCCAATGCGGTTGCGGAGGGAAGGGCGGTTTTCACTCACGGAGCACAGTGTAGATGGCGCGGCGAATTTACCCAGCGTTCTCCGCGCGCTCTTGCGGTGAGCGGAGCGGCGCGACCCGGCTTTGTCGTCTGCTTTACCGACAGTTGTTTTGGGCCTGTTTAGGCGCAACTTCGCGTCCATTCCGCGCTTCCTTCTCACGGCTTAATTAAATTGTTCGACAGCCCCTCCTGGGTAACACGGACACGACAGAATTAGGTGGCCGCACGGCAAACATGCGCTAAAGATTGGTTTGCAGGGTCCGAAAGATAACAAAATGTATAGACCACATACAGACATCTGTCCGCTAACCAAACACTACCTTTTTTGCACTGCTTGCTAGGAATGGATCTCCGTTTTCTAAATTGGGGAGTACCAATTCGGTTGTGTTTTAACATCTATTACAAAAGGCAAAAGGAGCAACTGCTTCTTATAAATAGCGATTATAGGAGTTCCCTCATCTTTCTCGCAATTCTCAAACTTACTAAACTAACTAGTTTAAATCCGTAGAAAGGGGAATCACTAAGCTCACACGCCGAATTGTTTCGGTGTTCACTCTTGGGTCGTGCGGAGATGCAGCCCCGAGCTAGCACGTCGGGATGGCTAGGTTCCGCTGCCTGACCCTTCCAATGACGCTCCTCGTCGTTTTCTTTCTGCCGCGGCTCGCAGCCGCCCTACAGCGGTGGCATCCGCCGCTCCAGCCCGGCCGTGGCCGACGCTGCTGCTGCGTTCGGGACGCTGCCCCTGCGAATTCCAGGTAACGGCTGGCAGAATCTGTGGCTTCACTCTTTGTAGAGCTACGTGTGCGAATTCCAAAGGCTTCGCATGGGCAATTGTTGAGGGTGTGGTTTACAGGTTTGCTTTCCAACCACCTTCACAGCGTGAATCGGAGCCAATTTTTTTATATGCAGCTCCCGAAGAAGCCATCACATCTGCACCTATAATATTCACTCATAAGTGCGGATTCCAAAGAAAGTGATTAGGCGTTGTAAGTGGAAGTTAGATCTGTTCCCTCTTCAAACCATGCGGTTTATTTAAAACAGAAGTGAAATTGGAAATCAGCACCCTATTTGGCGAATATCATTATTACCAGGTATATGATAAAGTTTATAAGAATGCTGTGACTATCCACCTCAGAAATAACATCTAAGTAATAGAAAAGGCACTCATATATAACATCTCCTATATAAAAACAACCCGTGACTCACCAAAAGACAAAATAAGCAGGGCATAACGACATGGCGAAAATGTAAAAATATCAGGAAGGCCTAAGACAAGAAAGAGAATTTTAACTACGAGAACGTAAGCAAGTTGACGATATTGGAATGCGCGTAGGAACCTAAGTGCGCTTGTTTTGCGCGCGAGTCGGCTTGCTATGTGTGCGTATATTCCTCCTTTTTTAATCGCTTACCCTAAACTGCGGGGACGCGCGGCAGTGTGCACGTTGCAACGTTCGTGAACATTCAAGCAAAAAGGTGGGGCAATTTTCTCCCGCCTGACCCAAGGCGAAGCGGGAGACGTCTGCTTGAAGCAATACGTTCGCGGGGTGCTTACGGCGCATTTACAGCGTTTCTGGCACTGAAAACGCATAGATATAAAGGAGGACGGAGGCCTTTGCCTATGGAAAGAAATAAGAATAAACAAAGATGTATGGCTATTCTCAACAATCATGTGCGCTTTGTAAATAAAAACATGTAAACTGAATACTGAAAGCGATGGCACTATTGCCCCAAACACTAGCTTCCCTTCTACTGACTCTTGTCTAGTTCGAAGCAAACTGCAGCTCCTGAAATATTTATTTATGAAGAACCTAGACATTAGGAGGGTCTATTTTAGCAAATGATTGGAGCCTGACATAAACATGTTCAATTTCACGCCACCACCACCGCGTGTGACAGTCAGCGACAGTTGCATCTTTAAAGGAGCCATGAAGAGAAAATACAACCTTATTTAATTTGAAAGAACTAGGATTCAGTATCTCACTCAGCTCCATTAGAGCCACAAAAGATGTTTTTTTAACGGAAAAAAAGCAAGAAGTATTTAAAAACTTTCAAATTTTGCGCCACAGTGACGTGTTATGAGCAAGAATGACGTCATACGGACCAACAATAAAACATAATTTTCAGTGCGTTAACTGCACGTTAGCATTCAAGTGATGCAGTCAAATGGAACTAGAGGCCCCATTACAGACGTCCAGTCATGTGTCTTCGCGACAGGTCAGTTAGGCGGCCGCCAATCACACAAACAAGGTTCCGTGACGTCATAGAAAAGTTGCGGGAAATTGGCTAGGGGGTCGCCTTGGCTTGACACGTTTTCTTTAATATCTCCATTATTTGTTCAAAGATTGCGATGATATTGGCATCATTGTTATCGGGCCTAAGCAGTCTTTCTAATAAACCCAACTTGCATTTTGTCTTCATGGCTCCTTTAAGTCAAAACTGAAATTACGGCCTTTGATAAACATTCCGCCGTCCGGTGATTATATCGAGTATGCGCCTAACGAAGAACGAACTATAGGCCAGGAAGCCTCCGTACCGTTTTCGACATACACCTTGCTGTGTAGGAAGATCGGTTGCATTCCAAGCGCAACACCTTTATGCGTCGACGAGTCCTACGTTGGTCGTTGATCCGATCGTCACTTGAATTATTTGTTCATGCTCCCACACGCACACAACCACAATCCACCACCCTGAAGCGAACGCTTGCGCCACAAAATGCCCCGGGAAATGTCTTGGTTGATTTTGTCGATACATTCCTTTTTTGTATGCCTTTTAAACGTCAAATTTGTCACTTTTTGGAAAATGCACGCGGCAGGCCACGCATTCTATACCGGAGCGCGCTGTCTCCCTGCACGCCTATCGGGAGCAGCGGCAATGTAGACGACTTCCCGCTTGTTTCCGGCGAGATCTCGCGAGAGGCTTGCCATTAACTATGCTCAGATACAAAGCTTTCCTGCATTAACCCATCATCCGGAGTTTTCTGGGAGGTTGTGTGCTTAACTCCGTCCTCGGTCGGAGCAATGGTATGTTATCGCTTCATATTTACACTGTCACTTGGTTGATTGCGCTCCAATGATTGCGGGAGTAATGCATGAAACAAATGCAATCATCTGCTGCATCTTCCACCTTATACAATATTGAACATACGAAGCAACATGATTCAAAAATTATGTGTAAAATACATCCAGGGAACAAGTAGACAATAACAACTTAAATCCATTCAGAATTGCCTGCTCAGAAACCAAAGCCATTTAAGTTTGATCTGGAAAGTGTACCTCGAAGCTACGTAGGTATACCGCGAGTCGTTATTAGCAAATAGTGATAACAATGTCACAGTGTAACTAGAGTCATGAGCGAGCTACCATACAGCGCTGGATGCGTGAAGGAAGTGGGAGTGCTGGGGCCTTTAGGAAATGCGATGTTGAGTCAGCGCATATTATTTTCCATTCGCAGATAGATGCAAACCCACACTACCTGCATGATACAAAACAGTGTTGAAACTTGGGTTTTGGGTCCGCTTATACACCTAAAAGATATTTTCACGTGGTGACAGAGCAAACGAGACGAATGTTTGTTAGGATTGATGAGCGATCTACTTACATTATGCATAGGGCAGCCACGAACAAGGTCGCGCAGGCTGCACCCAGCCAAAAATTCATTCTTGTTGTCGTAAGCAGTAAGCAAAGCAGGCTGGCCGCTGTAATAGTTGTAGGCTCCAGAAACAGGCCTGTTCGGCCAAAAATGGTGATGACAGTTTCTTGGCCCTATATGGCAGCACATGTAGCTGCCTGACGTTCTTCAAGAAACCCTCACTATATCAAAAGTCAAGGTGAGCTAACACGTGAAATCATCTAGGTGGAGAGAATTCACGGATTCTGTCCTGAATACGTGTGTCATCACCCCGTCCATCGGGCTTCATGAAAAGGAGTTAACATTCCTGGGGCTCTAAAGTGTTCCTGCGTTAAAAATGGGTTGTCTGTAAGTTATTGCTTGTGTATGTGTGTGTCTTCGTGTGTGAGCGTGCGCGTGTCCGTGTGCGTGCGTGCGTTTGCGTGCGTGCGTGGGTGTGCGTGTGCTGCGTGTGAGTGTGTGCGCGCGTGTGTGTGCGCGCGTGTGTGTGTATGTGTGTGTGTGTGCGTGCGTGTGTGCATGTGTGTGTGTGTGTGTGTGCGTGCGTGCGTGCGTGCGTGTGCGTGTGCGTGTGTGTGTGTGTGTGTGTTTTACTTAAGCACAAGTGCGAATTACTGCCGCCTTATGTATCTTGTTCCGTCATTCCTTTCGCACTATTTCCCCGTCTACAAGAACCAACAAGCCCAACGATCGATCCTACCGAATCTGCAAGCCGCCACACACCAACCCCATTTTCACCCTCCTGCCGTGCTTTACGCCAGTCAATCGCCTTCAGAGTTTGCAGTCTCGAGTATACGCTGCTCTCCCGTCGTCCCCCCGCTAACGAGGTGCATGTGGGATGTTCTGTGTATCAAGGCTAACTGTCTTCGGGAACCACCGAAGCCACCTATGCCGACGCAAACTTTCAGTGCCTTTGCTGTATACGCCTCGAGCGTGGCCTGTAGGGGAGGCACTAAAATCCCCCTAACGGCCCGTTTCAGAAGCAGCCGCGGGAGTCTCAGTCATGCTCCCCAGTGTAGCCGCTGCGTTTGGGGCACGTTCACGACTGAGATTTACCGTTTGTTGGCGTTGTAAATTCACGTTGATGTGGAGCAGTCACTGTTCTCAAATGGGGTGTCTATACGAGAGTTCGAATGCTTCTGACGCAATCTTAGTGTGGTACATTCGGCCTGCATAAGCGTCAGGTGTGTTTCACAGGCCAGCGTAGCGGAACTGACGTATGCGTGGAGCTGATTGTAGTTATCACTGCCCTGAAATTTACTAACAGTGTCTCCGTAACCAGCGTTTCCTGAGATGTTAACGCTTTGACTATAACTACGATGTAAATCGGTTTTGTGTTCCTACATATTCTAGCGGAGCATTCATACCTGACGCGCGCCGGGTGAGCTTGCCAATATCATACCTCATATATTGATCACCACCATTTACAAGCCAGGGAGTCTTAATTACGCGAAAATTCAACGAAAGTACCATGGATAATGCAGAATTATACTCGGCGATCAGCAGACCACAAAGGGTTGTCTTGTCGTGAGGTGAGCGCCCGTAATTATTCATCTGATATATCTTCCGCGAGTAGCGCGGAGGTTGGCTTAGAATATAATCCGCGTTAGCGACTAAACGCTGCATGGAAACATCGTCATATGACGCAGGGAGCCAGCAGAAGAAACCACAAACTGAATTAAGAGGGCCTTATCAGGTACCACATTCATCCAAAGAAATCTTTCATCGCTTGTGAACTGCCTACCCTGTATACTTTCAAAAATGCTTCCGACGAACGGTCAGCTGTTCGTTGAAGTTGAAAAACAAAAGCAGAGTGAACGTGAGATTTGTGTGTGTGATTACTAAAATGTTCGTTGCTTGATTTCGCTCCGAATTTGTACACAGCGTCCGCCTCCGCTCCCCCGGCCATGTCTCGAAAAAGCAGTGCATTTCGCGTCTAGTTGGCCTGGTGAGTGATACCAGGCTTAAGTTTCGACGAACGTTTTCAGCATATCAGAAGCTGCACTGGGTTTTTTTTCATTACAATTAGAGCTATTCTGTTTCTTCCGGGCTTGCACAGCATTTATTTTGCCGTGGTTTCATCAATTTTCACTAGCTCTTGCTATAAGTCGTGAGCGGGCACATATTTAACGAAGCAAAGCCTTGTAATATACTTAAAATTTTTGCATGACTTATATTCTGATAGAGGCCATAAGATATTGTCTGGGATTGGGTAATCACAGCCCCGAAAATATTTTTCTCAGACGTGTATATTCCAAACGAAGCCGCATTCGTTGTCGGCGCTAAAAAACAAAACCAACCTCGCACCCTGCCACTGTCAGGTCTAAATGAGGCGACAGTACAATTCACTTATGCCTGACATGTTCGGAGGGGGCAGTGCTGATAAACTGATGCCATCCCCGACGCCCGGAAGAGCGGCGACGAAGTGCGCAGAACCACGTACCCCGGTTGCTCTTGTTGGCGTTCAGTACTCCACGAAGACGCAGCTGCTTTTTAGTGCCCTAAACGTTTGCTTTGCTTATAGACGTCACTATAACGAGTTTTTTTAGGAAGCGGAAATGCTAAGAGAATCGAAACATAACAGGAACACTGCACCAACCCCCATCAGCCATGCAGCGCGATCCCGTAGATGCGGCGGAGAAGCGGCGGAGAAGCGGCGGCAGGCGGCGCAGCGATCGCGAAGCTCGAGGCGTATAGACACCTTGAACTATGTATCTGCAATGCTCACATTTGTTCCCTATCCCTCTCTGTCGAATCACACGTCCTGGAAGACACATGCAAAAAATTTTGTCTTCAACCACCAAAGGGCCCCACCCCCACCCCAACACCCCTTTCTCCAAGCGAACCTAGATCCTTTCCATGCTGGAAAGGATCTAGGATCACCTACCCCTTCATGGGATGATGCCCTGACTGTCGCAGCCCCTCCGTTCAAGAACACTGCCGCCTAGCGCAGAACACCCCATTGCCCGATAAGATGGGCTACACCCACGAACGATAACGCAGGTATGCACGCACAGGTCGAGGTTTTGCAATAAATTTTCTTTTATTTCCCTCTCTATCGTTTAATGGCACACATTTGTTTCAAGTTACCGGTTTACCTTCAGCAGGCCTTAACTTTGGCGCACGCCTAAAACTAGTGTCCCATATTGAATAGTCTTGTGGGTTTACCATCGACACTGTTTTCTATGTGTTGAAACTCCAAGTTGTTCTATGAAATATTTGGGGGATTCATGTTTGTGCCTCGCGTTCACTGCAATATTGCGTTACTTTCCATGAATGACCTGTGTTCGCTAACTGCAAAATGTTAGCGAACTGTTCGAACTAAAAATTTAGGTTACATTCCTTTTAACGTGCGGAAGTAAGCAATTGAATTGAATGTCAAAATGCGAGAATGTGGTTCCAAAATTTCACCACAAGTAGTAAGATTCATTGCTAGCTTAATAAACGCCTGTAACAACATTCTTGTCCAAATGTGAATCTGGAAACCCAAATTCATTTGCGGCCAATCATGCCTTACAAAGTCGTATTCTATAAAATTCACCCTTTGTGTCCCAGTGAAAGAAACTGATCATTGTAACTTATGTAGTGACAAGTATTATGCCCTAACGTATTCAGCATACTGCGGTATTGGCATGGTGCAGAGGATGCCTGATACGCAGATTAAATAACGTAATAAAATTATGAAACTTAGCCGTTTTTATTTCCTGGATGTTGATTCAAGAGTTTGAGGTAAACTCGGGAAACAACATAGCTTCGTTAGAGATTTTCAGTAGCTTGAACAGCAGTTGGCCAGCCGTTAGAGTAGGATGATGCGGCGTTTATTTATTCAAACATTGAAGAGCTCTCTTGGCTGCTGGATGATGTGCTTCCAACTTCTGTCTCAGTGGTCGTTTCTCGCGCCGCCGTAGTTTCGTCCTCCTCCGACACCAATTCATCGATTGCCGTGATGAATTCTTCTGGATAATCCATGCTTGGACGGGAAGTTTCGGATTCTTCTGGATAATCCATGCTTGGACGGGAAGTTTCTTTCACGCACTTGCCGCCCTTGCAAACGCGGCGAAGTAAATTGAACGGCTGAAAAAGGAACGGAAATTGCAAAGAAGTTAGGAAAATGTACAAAACAAAAAGGTGTTATTATTTGGGTACTCAGCTGTTCTCAGGAGACTGACGCTGTGTACGTAAATGATCATTTGTGCCCAGAACAAAAAAGTTCTGCTTGGCAAGGCTACAAGTTTGCGTAAAGAAAAACAGCGGAAGTTATCTTGGGTGCAGCAAGGAAGGATTCTTGCGAGAAAAACTGAAAACTCGCCTATCGGTCACAATGCCTCTGAAGACGACTTGGCAAAGATTGTGTAGGCGTAGCGCCTGTCAAACCGAGAAATGACGACCTCACTTGTACACTTAAACGATAGATACAGTACTAGCTGCAATGTAGCAATTCTGCATTGCAATATCCGCAGTGTTAATAAAAATATGAATAGCCTTCAGGTGCTTCTACGGGAACAGAAATTTGCTTACGATGTGATTGCGTTGACAAAAACATGGCTCCAACCTAGCCACGTTGCAAATATTCCAGGATATAATGTAGCGTCCCTTTCCAGGCCAACACAAACGAGGGGAGGTGGTGTGATAATATATATAAAAGAAAACTTGGAATTCAACACACGTACCCACCTAACCAACCAAGTACCCTCTTAATACGACATGCTGTTTGTTGAGCTAGGCATAGGGCTGACAATTGACGTGGTATATCGTTCACGGAACTCTCGGCTTCCTTCCTTCTTCAAAAAAATTAGAAATAATCCTAGATAACGTGGCTGCTAATAATAAAAAAAACAGTACTGTGCGGAGATTTTAACCTTGATTTGTAGGGAAATTCCAACCTTCTGTACAGAACGATGTATGAATCTTACGGATTCAGAAACACCATCACGCACTCAACACGCATTAACGATCATTCCCCGGCTCTTATCGACCACATGCTGTGCAACTACGATGCCGGCGATACTTTTTCTCTTGTTCTACAATCACACATCACAGATCATTTACCTATTTTCTTCCTTAGGTCATTTCGCTGTGACATGCCCGCACCAACTGCTGTTCAGTCTGCAACTTGGATTGATAGCGGTCGACTGCGAGATAGTTTACACGCTTTACGGGATGAAATTTTCAATGGCACAGACGTGAACAAAATGTAACAAGGATTTCGGGACATGCTCGATGATAACGCAATAATAAGTTCTGCTCAGCCGCGTAAGAACGAGCGACCAAGACACCCTTGTATAACCCAGAGCGTCCTTACCCTCTCGCGTACCAAAGAGTATTGGTACCGAAAACACAAGTGAAATAAAGAAAATGAATATTATCGCTGGCAGTACAAATCTGCGGGAAACAATTTAACAGCTTTACTGCGCCGCAGTAAAATGGCAAACTATTGTAGCCTTATCGCAGCAAATCAAAGAAATTCAAGAAACCTTTGGCAGGTAATAAATTCTGTAATAAAGGGAAACACGCGCTCCTCACCACTTCCGGGTTTATCTTTGTTTGGTGGATGAAATGCATGATGATGATGTTTTTTTTTTTTGGCGCAAGGATGGATGAAATGCAGAACTGTCTTCCAGCTTTAATGAGTACTTTACCAACGTTAGCCGCAATCTTGCATTACAGCTACCCCCTCTGAGCAGCTTCCCATTGCCTTCTAGCATTGTAAATTCTTTTGTGTTTTTTGAAATTACTTCAGAAGAGATAATGTCTACTATAAACGATATGCCTACTGGCAAAGCACTAGGGTATGATGGCATAACCACGCGAATTTTGAAACTTAATGCAAAGGTAATCAGCCCATTCCTTGAAAAAATATTTAACAAGGCACTATGGTGTATACCCCGACATGCTTAAGATTGCAAAAATAATGCCTGTATATAAAAATGGTGATGCCAACCTAATTGAAAGCTATAAACCCATTTCTGTACTTTCTGCAATAAATATATTATTTGAAAAGCTCATAGCAAAGCGCATTCCTAAATTTTTAGTTAGATATAATGTTATAGCCCCCCAACAGCATGGATTCTGTCCAAACAAATCAACATCCACAGCTGTTATTAACGTTGCGAATATCATTAATACCGCACTAAACGGAGGAAAAATGGCTGTCGGTATATTCTTAGTTGTGCGAAAAGCTTTTGACACTGTAGATTATGATATACTTCTCAAGAAACTTCAGTGTTATGGTTTCCGGGATTCTTCTCTAAATTTTATTCAAAGTTATTTGTCCCAACGCAAACAATGTGTTTCCATAAATTGCACTTGTTCAAATTTTCTAGCCATAGCAGCTGGAGTACCTCAGGGTTCTGTCTTGGGACCTTTTGTACTTTTCTTTGTGTAAACGATTTTCCGAATCGCTTAGTAAAAGGGGAAGCCATGATGTACGCTGATGACACGGTTATGTTATTCGTAGGAAATGGGATTCCGCAGCAAGAAATAGAAGCAAATAGTGATTTAATAAATATCGCGAAATGGTTTGATCAAAACAGGCTGATGCTAAATGTAACGAAAACAAAATATACTCCTTTTTCATCCTTAGGTGCAAATAGCAATATTTCAATAAACCTGAAACTGGGAACTGATCAGATTCAAAAAGCAGATACATATAAATATCTCGGCATAGTCCTTGACGAGGCCATGAATTATAAACAGCATATCAGTGACCTGTGTAAAAAATTAAGTTTTGCTTGTTTCACGTTATACCAGGCATGACCGCATTACCCCTTGCAAACGTTAAAAACAATTTACCTACCTGTCTTTCACTGTCACTTAATATACTGCATTGAAACTTGGTGCAGCACATATTTATCGTATCTCTCCCCAGTTATAAAATTACAGAAACGACCACTCCGCATTATAACCTTTTCAAGATGTACCGACTACACCGCTCCTTTATTCAGTAAGCTAGAAATAATGCCTTTTTTGTCAACCGAGATTACAAAATAGCCTGCGTCACTCATAATATTTTGTCAGAAAACAGCCCTTTGCCATCAAATATTTTTATAAAATCAGGTCGAGTAACACGAAGTCAGGCAAACATCAATTGTAGCATATTGCTTGTACACAACGTGTATGACAGACGTACAATACAGTATCTGGGAACTAATATATGGAACGCTATTTCTGTGGACGTTAAAGAAAGCTGCAATTTTTCTTGAGCGTTGAAAAACAGTATCAAAGGTAACAATTTCGAATCGCGAGCTTGACCTCCATATAACTAATGTGACCACCTGTAAAACATGTATATTCTCTTTTTAAATGATTGGTCCTGGACAAAATATGGGTTACATTCAGCTCCGAGACTACATTTGCCGTTGCTTCTCTTAAAACGTGAGCATATATATGTCTATGTATGAGTATATTTACTTGTATGCATGCGCATGTATGACTGTATATGTGCTATGTTTAAGTACATTGATGTGTATGGTCTGTTACGGTTCGGACGACCGCTTTTCTTTTGTTGTCCGTATTGAGTTACTTTAAAGGCTGAGTTAATACAATATGACGTATTTATTGCAGGGGCCCGCCACTAGCAAGGTTGCTATGGGCCCAGATGATGTATTGCAAATCAAAATGTATTCCCTTCTTGGTAAATAAAGTTGAATTGAATTGAAAATTGATCCCCGCCCCCTCCTTTGAGGGGCAATGAATTTATTGTAGTGTTTCGATTCTGGGATGACGATAGCATCTTTTAAAATATATATTTCTTGGATTTATGTTTAAGGGATAGCGCTATTTGTGGCCTATGCGGGTTTACATGGACGTGCTCTATCAGTCTTAGTACAATGTAACCCACTCACAGCCAACCCGGTTTTAACGAAATCCTGGCTATAACGAACACATCTTCGTTTTTCGTTGCAATTCGTATACATAGATTTATGGGCAAATATAGCGAAAAACGTATATAGCGAAGTGATTTCCGTATGCCGATGTGTTCGTTATTCGCGGGCTGGACTGCACCTGAATTTCACTAAGGGTCAATTTTAGCGGCGTCGTCCCGAAAAAGGTTTATGTTGAAGCTTCTGTAACAATGTCGTGTCGCTTACTTACATGTGCTATGTGGATGCTATTTACTTGTTTTATTAGCTATATATCTCTGCTGTTTTCTGGGATATAACAAACCATACGCTTCCAAACAACAAGATCTTTCGGAGTACATGTTCGTGGTTGCGTTGACGAAGCTTTTGTTGTATTTTGATCAAAACCTCTCATGCCAACTGGTGTGCTGATTTCTCTATGCGTGTCGGTATTGTGGACATAGAATAACTCCTTTGGTAAATGGTGTGCCATACTTGCATGTAGCACAGTTGGGTTACAGCAGATGCTCTTAGATTTAAGGGTACGTTTCATAGTGTTCCAATCAGTTCCACGTGTACAAACATAGCTGTACGAGCGCCTTAACGCGATGTGCCTATGCGGGTGTCTTTCAACGGGTTTCTGCGGTTAATTCTTGGGAGTACACGGCTTCGGAGTAGAAACTAGTCTATGGACTAGTCCTCCGCCTGGGACGCCGCAAATCTGCTGTCACATAGAGACTGGCCGTCTGCAGCAAGAGTGGCCGTCTGCAACCCATCAAGCGTCTTCCTCAATACAGATCTAAGGATGATGATCGGGTGGCGTTCACCGCTCTCCAAATTTTTACCAAGGGTTTACACCAGCTTCGACACTCTTAGTGATCCCTTTTACAACCTCATTCATCTTGCTTTCTATGCTGAATGGTTATCCCTCGTCTGTAAAAATGCAGGAAGACTTACGTCAGGGCTCCTCCGAGCAACAAAAACCAGGCGCAAGCGACCGCTACGCCATTAGGACGGAAATTGGGAATTAGGCTACTGCATAAAAAAGACCCACTTACCCCGCAAGGCTTGCCGTCCTCCTCGTATCCAAACCTGATGGGCCAACCTTTGCACAGGTACCGGCAGTTAAGTCTGTAGTTGTCCCGCCACTGCACAAAATAATCAAAATGCCTTAAAAAGCTTGAAATATTTTGTTACTGTAGCGACAATCTGTGTTATGTGCCTCCGCGTGTGGTGGACAACGTACGCGAATTCGTTTACATAGTGAATGTCATACTGGTGTAACTTAAACAATAGGTGTGCCTCTGAAACAATTACTTCCACAAACGCCCCACACGCTCACACAGGCACAAAGTTACCCGCATATAGAGAAACATACACTCAGGGAATGCTTCCATAAATTTGTATAAAGCATTCAATTTAATATCTATGGGGAGCTATTTGAGAAAAGGCAGCGGGAGAAGTACGGAAACACAACGCCTGGTTTTTACCACTTTCGCTGCTAAAGACGGCACCACAACCACACTCTGCGGGCGTTGTGTTTTCTCCAGGAGCTCCTAGGTTTTAACTATTCGAATGGTTTTGAGCACACGTGACGAAATTGGTTTGTTTCCACAGCAACAACATTCACACTATTGGCAAGACCAAAAACTCGATGTGCCAATACATTAAAATATTATGTGATAGTGCGAACTCCGTTGGACTTATTCAATAGGTAACACTTATATTTGTAGTAGTCTTGGGCATAGAACAAGGGGGTCTACAGTGTTTTTTACGGTTACGATAATCGTATTTGCATGTGTAGCAACTCGTTATGGTCACCCACACGATCGCTGCATGTTGTTGGGTACCCTCGCGAATAAAGACAATTCTTTTACGCGTGGCACGCAAATGAGGATTGGGGAACTCGTTTCGGCAGCGAGCATCACGACCGCGGGTACCAGTTTTGTGGTAGGAGATAAGTACTTAATAGGCAACATTTACCATCGTCTGCTGTTTTTATTTTTTCTGCTACACAGTCAACATTTGTGAAGTAACTTTACGAACGTGTTTTATGGCTTTTCTCTGCCCTCTTACAATCCTGATATTGCAGGTTGAAGTATTTAAGCCGAACGTTCCATGCTACGGTTTTCCAGGTGCCGCGCTCAGCATTCTCAACGTCCATGAGCATGCACAGAGAGCTTTCCTCGTTCGTGTACCCCTACTGCTGCAGCCATGGAGAAATGATACTCCCTCCTCCTTAGGTGTAGACGTCGTCTAATATTTTCTTATTGCGAGTGGTAGGGGAGAAGCTGATGCCACGCCGTAACCGACTGATTACGTCACGAGCAGCTGGTGTTGTACATTGAGCTGGCGCGCTTTGAGATAGAAGGCCGTGTTTTCGCAACCTCACGTAAGGAGATCATGCCTGCTTTGCCCGAGAGCTGCGTCGGACTATAAACGCGTGTAATGACGTGCTGCTACGTTCCCTAGATGACACCATGTTCGCATCGTGCAGCTGGTGCTTTGTGCTTCCATCCGTCATTCTGAAACTAGCGCCTACAATTTTCCACCTCCAAAGGTCCATATGCTCTTCTGGGTTTGGTTGAGTCCCTGAAATTGTAATTTAGTTTGGTTTACAAACTTGGTCTACATAGAGAGCACTTACGTTTTCGTGTGTGTTCCGCCACTTCTACTTTCGTGTCGACCTTAAAACGAAACGAATTCGTCGGGAGTGGGAAATGCCAGCCTATCAAAGTAAGTTCCTCCACAGAACGTTGCATTGCTTTAGCTGCAGAGCTGTTTAGACTTGAGCTTGGTTCGGCGGCATTCGCCAAAAATACCAAGAAAAATTACCGAGAGCTCGTGAGTATGCGCCTAGTGAGGAGCGCCAGGTGTCGTATCCGCTTGCGCGTGGGCTTGCGCCCCGGGAGGAGCTCGTAAAGAATACAAAAACCGAGCGCACGTGATTGTGCGCCTCGTGGGGGGCGCCCCGCGTCGTCCAGCTCGACCTAAGAGAAAACGTTTCGCGGGATCTTTCGCGTGCATATCTCGTCGCCAGTCTTCGGGTTCGTGCGCAGACTCAGAGTTCGCGAAGCCGAATGCCGCGGGTTCTAGCGCGTGCTGATGCGATCCATTTTGGAAGAGATGTGAAAGCCAGCGGACAAAACGATTCAGGCGTACCAATTACGAATAACTTTCAGGCTAGTTCGGAGATGTCTGAGAGGCGCAATAGCCGGTTCTCCGATGGAGGGAAAGGGACGGCCAGTTGTGCTGTTTCTCCAGCTTTGCACCATTAGAGCAAGCTACGTCATTTTCTCACTGTTTCCCTGTTGTTATCGCTTGTTTGTTTTTACAATCAAAAGGTGCGATTTCGTTTGATCAAGCTTTAGTTTTGAGTCAATGTATTATCCGAATTTTACACATTTGCATGGCTTTAACGGCTGTTGAGAGCATAATTAGGATTAAAGTCGCGTCACATACACAATGAATGAGAAAAACAGCAGTGCACGGCTGCGCGTGCAATTTCGGCGGTTAGCTCTCGGCGCTTTGAGTTTGCTGGTAAAATACTCACCGGCATCAATCCGAAGGCTCTTTCACACTGTTCTTTCTCTTTCCGAACATCCTCTGGTAAAAGAAAAAGGGAAATGTTGTTTGAGTGGTATTGAACCCTCCTTTTTGAGGATAGCATCACTGAAGAAGGCCTTGTATGCGCCCATACTTATCCGACTTCATAGCAAAACGCCTCCACATTTTTTTACAACGCAAAGTGAGATTGTTTGTAGGGGTGCAGGGGATGGGGCCCAGTGCCCCTCATCACAAAAAATCTAACTTTTTTGCGTGGTTGTAAATTCTGGAAACGTAAAACGGCAAGCCAAATAGCGCAAAGGAGCTACACCGTCTATACTGAACTACAGCACAAAAATGAGGAGTGAATTAAAAAATTTACACCATCTTCCCGCGAGGGGAAATATGGGGTAGATGCAATGCATCGGGGGTTGCCGTTGCGTTTCCGTTATGTCAGCGATGTCAGCGTGTGGATTGCTGTTGTTGTGTATCCTATTTACGCAGCATGTTCACCCCCGATGCGTCGCCCCTACCCCATGGTTCCCCTCGCGGGAAGATGGTGTAAATTTTTAACCGAGCGCAAGCTGCGCGCTAACGCACAGCTGGCACAGAGACGGGAGCGAGCGCAGACGAGCGCAAGCGGCGCGCTGACCGCGCTGACGCACAAATGGCGCTGCGGTGAGAGCGGCGGAGCGCGCAGCTGCCGCGGCGAGAAGAATGGGGGAGGGATGCGGACTACGCCGCGATAACGACGCGGGACAAGGCGAGTTAAAGAGATGCGTTGCATCTAAAACCTGAAAGATTTTATTTTCTATCTTGACCACGACAACGTCAAAACATAATATTCCGCAAGCCGTCACAGCCGGATGAGGGCAGGTTGATGTCGCGCACATTTTTTTGCACAACTGCAGCTCCTACACGGACACTTTTGAACCGGAGTGCCCGGATTATGGCGAACGTAGCAATTTAGATCACATGCTCTGGCCGGGCCCCTCTCTTCGGGGCCCTCAACGCATAACCGTGGAAGAGTGGCGCTCCGACTTGGAGAGCCCCGACCTACTGCACAAGCTAAGGGCCGTACAGAGGGCCCGCGACGCGGCGGTGAGGCTCGGGCTCCCTGGCCCCACGTGGGAGTGGCCCGCCACGCTGCCGCTATAAAAGGCGGCGGTGCTCCTCAGGACCTTGAATAAGGTTCATTGTCTGTCTGTCTGTCTGTCTGCCGGGTTCATGTCATAGCTGACAGCGTACCGCAAAGTACTGATTGACTGTCATTTGTTCACCATGAGTGTCCATCTTGTGACATGCGGAATGACACCGTATCGATGGCCTTGTACGTTGCCAATTTGTGAATACGCCGTCTGTAACGACCAGACAAAACTTGTGGGGTCGCCTTGGGTATCCACCGATTAGTAAGCACGCAGTGGTCTCACGGACGTCGCGTGACCTCGTTTTGAATTTCAGTAGTTGCACGAATGTCACGTAATGATCAGGCCCATACACTTCCGCTACAAGCCGCAAGAAAACCATAAACACGAATAAGTAACACGACGACGGCTGGGGCTTCCCCAGCTCCTGTCACAGTGCAGCGCTCAATCTCGGCAATAATCGACAGATGAGGTCGACGACCAGATGGCGGAACGACTTGATTCCGTTTTGGTGTCCTAACCCTATACTCGCATAAAAAGGAAGTCTTGGCTACATACTCTTTCAGGTGTGAATAGGCTGGACATACTTCATACCGGGCCGAGAAAATGGCCCACTGTAATCTACACGAATCGGACTGGGTCGGCCAGTAATGTGCATTTCCACGCCAGAATAGAGTGTACTCTAGCTTATCCCGAGTACTTTCCTTTTTCGGTTACTAATTACACTGGCCTCTTCTGCCGAGCTGTCCTTGCTTTGCAAAGAACTAACAAACTTCCTGAATTGCCCAAATTATCCGCCTACCGAGCCCGCCCCATTGACTCTTTACAAGTCCACAGGGCAGAAGCACTGAACTACGTCAGCTCACGATCCTAAAAAAACGTTATTATGACACACGCCTTCCCACCTTCTCTTGTTTCTTACACCTTGACAGCCCTTCTCATTTAATTGTGTCCAGTCTCATTATTTCCCCATAGACATCAAATTCGTGAAAGCAAAGCATAGCGTCTTCGTACCGCTCTTTGTAAAAATTTTGCAGGGGTCTTATACGTTGAGTTCTCAAGATTTCATATGAGACAACGTACATGGAGCGAAGGCACTGCGACCGCCGCCGCGTCACTATTCTAGTTCACTATAGCGTCGCTGCTGGGTTGCTCTCAGTGTGGCTAACTGAACCTCCATAACCAGAATCAATGGCAGCGTGAGTCAAGATCGTGTCTTCTGCTGAAATATTCGTTTTTAGGGTGCAAAAGCGCCAACTGTCGCAGGACAAAGAGAGTGATGACCAAAGTTAAACAGCCAAAAAATGGTTCCGGTGGTATTATAACAAGCGACCCCCGGAACATGAACACAGCATTTTACCTCTCTTCCACTTCACCAAATCGCGCGTCCATGCGAAATGCAGCTTGCCTAACAAGGTCATCTATACATTCAGCTTGCTGCTTCTAGTGTTTGTTTAATTTGAGAGACCCTCGCAGTAAAAAACCCTGCTCCTCACGGGCAGCTCCCGATGACCGGCCACATATCGCTGATAATACAAGCAATTTAGTCGGATTTCCTTTATTTAAAGCAATAAATGCTATCGTACTTGCCTATGTCGGCGACACAAGCCACGGCAGTTGTGTCCGGACTGTGTTTCGCTTGCAGCTTATCAGAATCGGGCGGACAATACTCGTTGCAACCTCATTTTCCTGGAGCCATCTCTAATTTAGAATTCCTCTTTTAGCTCGATAGGGGCGAGCCAAGCTCTCTTGCTTTCAAAGGCCTCCAAACCGGCATTTCGCCAGCGATATTTACACGCCACGGATAGGAAATCGGAAGACCTGATTGATTCCTTCGGTATGTCGCATCGGCGACTTTTCTGGCCTAGCTAGATTGGCGACGGACGACGTTTGTTTTTACCGTTTCCGGCCCCCCGGACGTTGTTCGTCGACGTTTTGTCGAATATTCGCTCCATGTACTTCAGCCTTTACTTGGTCGTCAATGCAGTGTTTTGGAACGATTCTGTTGCACTTTTCATCCATGCTCTGGAAGCGCTAAGGGTCCAATAAGAAACAAAACTAATAGCAAAGGCTTTATTCACCCTACTCTGTACAAAGGCCACTCACAGCGCACCATATTGGCTAATAAATGCGGCTGCACTGCAATTTAGGTCTTTAATAAACGAGAGGAAATTTCTTGCAAAGTTATCTCCCAGTGTCTGACACGGCGTTCCGACTCTTTGCTGGGCCCCCACTTAACCTTGCCCGCACCATTACGGCATATGAAGCGGTGTTGCTGCTAAAGCCGATCAATTAGTGTCACTTGATTATATGCTGGCTTGTTCAAAAGCAATTACTCCCCTGCACGAGCAAGGACGGGAGAGAACAAAGTTCAGTGCGCATGCGTCGCGCATACCTAAATGGCATCTACTTCGCTTCTTCTGCGAGGTTGTATCTCTGTCGGCGAGCCTACCAGTACACCTTGACCTTTTCATGGTCATGTCGGTTTTCGCTGTGCCTGATTTAACTTCCGACGGGTGATTGCGTAGGACTGCCTCCGTCGTAGTTTCGGGTGGTGGTAAGGAAGGTATTTCGCAAATTCCAAATTACCACCCCGGTGGGAAACGGCGCCTGGCAACGCCTACTACCCACAATAAATTTCTCCATGCTCCTGCAAACCCTAAGAAGTATACATGATGATTACCTCCGCCCTACAGATATCAACGCGTGGGTGTCAGCCTTCCCGACATTAGGTGACAAATTACACTTTGAGCTCTAACGGGACATATTAAAACCAAATATTATTGCTCTAGTTTTGCTTAAACCAAGTAATATTGTCAGATAGGCAGATTACAGGCGCGAATGGACATGGCTCTCAGTCATAATAACGCAGAGAGGAGAGAGAGAGAGAGAGAAAATACTTTATTCAAAAGCCCGGTTAAGTAAAACGCGGAAGAAAAATGCTGGTGAGGATGATAACGTGAGGACGAACTCGGCAGTTTAAAACTAACGGTTTTCATTCACTGCATGATATGAAGTGCTACCCGGTCGTCGAAATATGTACATAAAGTAATTACGTCAGTAACATTTGTGGAAGATTTTTGTATTACTATAAATTTATCGCTGAGCTGAATGTGGACAGGGAGCAAAACGTTGTTTATGTTGGAATTGTATAGTGTTCAAGGCAATTATTAAAGAGAGTGAATGTTTCCGTCTCCCCCCTTTCCCGCAGAGTACCATGTCGGCGAATTCATGCTGGCAAACCTTTCTGCTTTCTCTGTAATAAAGAGTCTCTCTCTGTGAATATGTAACACAAATGAAGGTGAATGCATTCTGGTCACAAAACAAACGAACCAAACGATTTCCATTCAAAGCTCGAGCCACGCTGACGTAAAACCGTTTGGGTTAAGGAACAAAATGTTCTGAACAGGCTAAAACCTTGGTTTTCGCGGCCTCAAGCCGAGGCGAAATTGCTCAAGCGGCTCGAACCTCTTCGAATTGCTAGCAACTCAGTATATAATTTTTCGTTAGCATGGACACAAATAGAGTGACGCCATCAAGCCTAGCACTTTTGCGAATACTTCTGAGTACAGCGTGGGCATTAAGCAGTGATCGCGGGAAGACAAAGACATGTAGAAACCATACCTTTTTGGGCGAAGGCGCAGCTAATGCAAGCTGCGAAAAGAAGAACGAGCGCCAACCGGGCTGCCATTCTCGTCACTGGTTTCGCGGGAAGCGCCAGCAGTAATGAGTGACCTTTTCGGCGCGCTTGGGCCCCATTTATACGGAGCACACAGTTTGTCACGTGTGCAATAAAATAGCAAATATAGAACGTATCCGGGCAACTTTTCTATCCGATACGGATAATGGGAGATAGTGCGTACAATAGATGTATGGCCTGGCGATAAGGAGAGCAAATACTGCAACAACAGCAGTACGTGCGTCTTGGACAAAGTCATCGGGGGGCGTACTGAGATATTCCTTTCGACTCCGGAGATCCGGTATTGTTCATACTTGGAGACATGTTTAACGCCAGGAAATGATGGTTGGCGTGGACTTTGACCCACCCCATCATAGATGGGCTGCGGGTAGACTTTGACCTGACTGGGGGGATTGACGTGGGCGGCAAGAATGTAGTCCAATGGCTGTGCCGATGCGCATATAAATGTTGGTCGAAGTGACATAACGCTTTAAAACGAAACCCCATTATGGCTTCATGGACGTTGTGTTTACCAGAAAAAATAAACGTAGAAACAAGTATATGTTATCCGCTATACATCCATAGCAGTGACATAATAGGAAAATTATTCAAAACAATATTAGTAGCGTGACCCGCCACCGTGGCTCAGTGGCTAAGGCGTTGTGCTGCTGAGCACAAGGTGGCGGGTTCGATTCCCGGCCGAGGCGGCCGCTTTTTTGATGGAGGCGAAAAGCAAAAACGCCCAGGTGCATGAGATTTCGGCGCACGATAAAGATCTCCAGGTGGTCAAAATTAATCCGGAGCCCTCCACTACGGCGCACCTAATCGCCTGCGTTGTGTCGGCGCGTTAAACCTTACAATCAATCAGTATTGGTAGTGTGTAACTCCTTGTTAGCATTAAAGTGGAGCATTGAAAAAAAGAAGTATGAATAAATCCCAAAATCATGCCTCTCGTCGGTAGCTTCATGGAATGCACATTCTGGACGAAAAATTGGCTTGCACGTTTTCCCTAACATCAGGTTTACTTGATTGAACGCGACTTGAGAACGTTCCCACTTTTATGAGAAAATAACCATTTCAAACGAAGAAAAAAATGGCCGTGGTTTAGCTTTGGTTAACCGTAGTAGATAGCGAAAGCTTCACTGCTCTGGCTAGGCCATTTGTTGAGGTGTGACTTCATAATGATATACAGACATGTTTGCAATGAATAAACTGCTTATTCATCGCTTTTCTTCGCCTCATGGTATGTATAGACCTGAAGAAGAACTTTGCATGGTTGATGAACCATCGGTGAATATGAATGTTCTTGCTGAATGCGCTCTATACATGTAGTCTAAAACGATGTGTAGGATTTCTGACTGAGGCATAGTCTTCTTGGGGCCAATTCCTTGGATACCACATTCAATTTGTAGGGGAGCAAAGTTCCACGGAGGGAAATGCGGCGGAATTATTGGTGAGAGCTGGGTTCGAACAGACAGTGGTATGCTCTGAATAGTCTGGGCGAATCCGGAGATGCTGCACTTGGAGGGGACACGACTTAGGAAATGATTTTTTGCGTGTAGACGATGCCTCAAGTGCAAACTGGTGAAATGCTTTCATTTCTTCTTGAGCGACAAACACCTTCGACAGCAGTTGAGCTCTACGCTCTGAAGGAGGCAATCGTTTACATCCTGCGCCATGAGCCGCACCAATGGAGTATCTTCACGGACTCCAAGGCAGGTTTGCAAATTCTATGTAGGAGAAGTAGATTTTCCCCCCACCAAATCGCAGCCTGTGATATATCATACCTCCACCATCTTGCCTGGTCTTCTGGACACAACATTAAAATGCAGTGGATACCTGGACACAGCGGCATCAAAGGTAACCAAAAAGCCGACGAAGCAGCCCGTAAGGGCCTTCTTTACCGAAAATACCGCAAGGTGTATTTCACGAAAACACAAGCTTCTGCCATGGCTCACCACTTTGCGGTGACTGAAAGAAGCCGTCTATGGAGCAACTTACAAAATACTCGATGCTTTTTACTCACTATTGACCTAGAATTAAAGTCAAGACTCCCGACACAGCTTCCTCGTAACCTGGAAACGTTGTACCATCGTCTACGCCTGAACTGTGCCTACACAAATAGCTACCTATTTCGCCTTGTAGCGACGCCAAATCCGCACTGCGACAATTGTGGTTGCGTTGAAGCAATTGAACACATTTGATTAGAATGTGCGGCCTACATGGAACCGAGATCCCACTTCCTTGAAAGCATGGAACGTCTAGAACAGGGACCTTCCTTCTCAGAAATATTTCAGGACCATGGATTCATCCGTCAAAGCAGCGCCAAGCTCTACGGAGTTTATTCTCTTATTTGGATAAAACTGGCCAAATTTCAAAATTGTAAACTATGTGGCCCAAGCTCAGAAGAAAAGTCCGCTGCCGGGCCAAGTACACGACAGTTTTTTTTTCTTTTTCTTTCCTGCCCAGCTCTTCCTTGGCCTTTTCTTCCCCCATCCTTAACCCACAGCAGAGAAGCATGTAAGCGTCTGTAAATGCCGGCAAACCTCTCTGCTTTTCCAATAGAGAGCCTTCTCTCTCTCTCTCTATCTTCGCCTCACGGCGTTGTTTAACCTCGCAGCTGTACGAGCGACCACAGCTGGAGTGCCGCCTTCCTCCATCGTACACGGCTCTGCGCCGCACGTGGCCTCCTGGCCTTCCTTTGTGGTGCGTCCTTATCGCTGCGGCTAAAAGAACTCGGCTGTTAAAATTTCCGCGGACTCTCACGGCTACGTATGAGCTCTGGCGGTTGATTACACTCAACGAAAGCTGCATTTCTCACGGACGTATAGAGAAAACGCTGCTAGAGCTCTAAGTTAATCCATAGCTCTCTACTACGTGAACCCCACTGCAGTAGCTTCGGCACGCAAAAGCCTAATTGTAATTTTTTTGTTTAGCGCTCAAGTCAGAAAGCAAACGCCTCGGCATGCTGGTTTCATCCGCTCTGGCACAAAGTCAAGCTTGGCATTTAATGCGGAGAAATAACTTCAGGGCGCTGTGGCGTAGACGTCTCCCACAGTTTACGCAGCCGTATTCGAACTCCGCTTCCACAAGAAAAATGATAGTGCGAATCAGCTAGCACACAAGTCTTCCGGCAGCCATGAGGTATTCGTGAAGGAGGAAGTAAGTTTCTTTGCTTGTTTTTCCAAGGCAGCTAGCACCGAATGAAAGAACTGAAGTTTTTAGTTCAAGTCTAAGACGTTCGAATGGGACAGTAAGGTAACGTTTTCTTTAATCTATGAAACAGACACATCCAAACAAATAGTGTTTTAATGATTCGTGCTGATTGCAAAATGAACATGCGCCTTTTGCTGCCAATCCTTTCCTGCTCAAATATAGGTTTAATTTAGGAAGACACAACATAGGTTTAATTTTGGAAGGACCACTTCACACTGGCGGGAAACAAAAAAGAACAACCTCCGCGCAGGTATTGTGCCGCGCAGCGGTAGCCTTCGTTTCGTGCACGGCCAAGCGTGAGCACTGTTCGTGCTCTTGAAGAACGAAGAAACGCACACACCTAGCTGGCTGGCGCCGCATCTTTTCAAAGTGCTACGAGTTGTGCCGCGCCTCCGCCAGATGGCGCCACGGGTCCCGCGACCGAGAGAAGACGCAGTGAAACATCCCCCTCGCTAGGGGCACGATCAAATGCAGAGCATTTCCGGAGGCGCACGACGTTAAGTAGTTTGCGTTACGTTAATGTTGTTGCACTTGTGGCAACTGCTGACGAGAGAGCGCTCGTCAGCAGTAATTTGAATGAGTCAACGATATAAGGCGCGTTCGTAGCGTCCCATTCTGTGTCGGCTTTGTGGCGCAGTGGGTAGAGCACCATGTACATTGCGTTCCGCCCGCAGGGTCGAGGGATCGAAACCGGGCGCCGGATAGTATTTTTTTTATATAGTAGGGAGGGGACGGTGCGGACTACGGACGTCAACGCGGGTGACATCGTGAGTTACTGAAATTCTCTGCATTTAAAAAAGCGCTCCTTCCGAGTATTGAGCCCAAAGCATTGTGATGCTCACAAAAAAAGGCAGGAGTTGTCCTCGCAAACTCCTGATACACGGATCAATAAAGTTTGAGTCTGCTGAAAACTATACAGTGCCTACAGTGCTATACAAACAAGAAAAAAAATTTACCATCCCTTCTTAAATGAAGTTCAGAAAAGCGCGAAATAGAAACGCGCGTCCAACCTTTAATGCAAGAGCGTCCAGTCGATCGTCAATCCTTCAAAGACCCAAATCGCCAATGAACTCTCATGCGACGATGTTTCGCGCCTTAAGTAAACACATCTAAACGAACGATTTAAATGTATACCGATACGGGGTGTCTGAGATAAAGATAACGGTACACCATTCTACTCCCCCTGCATGATCGATTCGTGTGTTGTCTTATCTAAAACCCTTCCTTTTCACAATTTTCAAGTAAACGTTTTGACACAATCGAAGCCCGGTTTCACGCCCGCGCCAGGCGTCCAGAGACCTTATCAGAGCTTTTTGGCCGACCAACCAGTCTATACTGAAATGCATCATTTTTGTGACAGAACGCCATCGGTCCAACTAAAAAAGCTTTCGCTTTATAAGCGGGCGGGTTGGTTGAATAAAGGAGCCATGAAAACAAAGTTAGATTTATTAAAAAGACTGCTTAGTCCCGATAACAATGGTACCGATATAATCGCAATCTTCGAACAAATAACGGAGATATTAAAGAAAACTTGTGAGGCAGTCGCGACACGCTAGCCAATTTCCCGCAACTTTTCTATGACGTCACGGAACCTCGTTTGTGCGATTGGCGGCCGCCTAACTGACCTGTCGTGACGACACATGACTGGATGTCTGTCATGGGGCCTCTAGTTCCATTTGACCGCATCACTTGAGTGCTAACGTGCAGTTAACGCACTGAAAATTATGCTTTCTTGTTGGCCCGTATGACGTCATTCTTGCTCATACCACGTCACTGTGGCGCAAAATTTGAAAGTTTTCAAATACTTCTTGCTTTTTTTTTCGTTAAAAAACATCTTTTGTGGCTGTAATGGAGCTGAGTGAGATACTGAATCCTAGTTCTTTCAAATAAAAGGAAGCTGTATTTTCTATTCATGGCTCATTTGAGAAAGGGCGAGCGCATCATCTGTGTAACTTTAGGATGACGGTGGGATTTTTATGGCGCAATGCCAGTTGGGGCAAAGAGCGCGAAACAGAATTTGTGTAACTTTAAATATACGTGGTACATCTTGCGGTGTCCGACGCAAACACCGCCCATCATATGCATACCTTCGTCGGCCTGAACGGTTAAAATGTGAGAGGCATATACAGTGTGCGCTTAATAACCTATACTTTATGCTAGAATTTTTTAACAAGCTTCCTGAGCTGGCTAAGACCATATAAAGTAAGGCGGGGACACCGAAGAGGTAACCGAGCAGTGCGTTTTCGGTGAGCCGCTTTCAGAGAGAAGTATCAAATGCCACATATCACGTGCCGAATGCCGCCCCTCACGTGAACAAGCCGGGACAAGCTGGGGGCGGGAAAGAACACGTGCGCATTAGCCACGTAACCCCCTCGTCCACCATTATTGCACACTGGTTAAAATACAGAAACGCTGCAAAGAATATTTCTAGCTGAAGTTCTATCTTAAAAAACGCTGCACACGAAGGTAGGCTTGTTTCGAGATGAGTAAATAAGGTCCGTCACGCGTTTTTTTCCCCGGGATTCCTGTTAGAGTTTAACGCGTCATTGGTGAAAGTTAATGGGTTGTCGTGGGGGGCCTCTTACAGTCGAGAGTAACAGGCATACGCTCAGGTCTCTCCACATTCGCAATAACTTTTCGCCTTTTACTAAAGGTTACCGTGTGGAGGGACATTCCAATGAGCTTCACGCTCAATTTTTGGGAGGCCTTGCCCGTTTGGGCGAGGCCTAAATTCGAAATCCAAAATACGAAATTTATCTCGCCGCGACGTCTCCAGAAGGGCTCCGAGTACCCTCAGCGATGCGTCACGGGTTGCATACTGAGTGCTGCGGCTAAGGATGAGCCACTTAGTAATTTTGATGGTGATAATTAATATGGTCCTGAGTCATGTTATTGGGCAAATCTAGTTGCCCGTTGTGCTGAAAATGCTTTCGAAAATAGCAAATCTCGTTGTACTTGCGATTGATTGGAATATGGCCTAGGTTTAACTTTCGAATTTTAGTTATCAGGAGCTAAAGTAAAGAATATGCGCACAGTTTTGTAGCGTCAGCAACACTGGCCGAGGTTGAGAAGTTTCGCGTGGCTCCTCGAAAGCCCGGTCCACTTGATGATCATGCGAGGGGGGGCCTGGTGGTGAACGGATGGCTCATGCGTCGCGGCATCACCGTGCTGCTCACGCACGGCACGTGGCAGCCCGGTCCACTTGATGATCATGCGAGGGGTGGCCGGGTGGTGAACCGATGGCTCATGCGTCGCGGCATCACCGTGCTGCGCAAGCGCGGCACGTGGCAGCCCGGTCCACTTGATGATCATGCGAGGGGTGGCCGAGTGGTGAACCGATGGCTCATGCGTCGCGGCATCGCCGTGCTCCGCAAGCGCGGCACGTGGCAGCCCGGTCCACTTGATGATCATGCGAGGGGTGGCCGGGTGGTGAACCGATGGCTCATGCGTCGCGGCATCACCGTGCTGCTCACGCGCGGCACGTGGCAGCCCGGTCCACTTGATGATCATGCAAGGGGTGGCCTGGTGGTGAACCGATGGCTCATGCGTCGCGGCATCACCGTGCTGCGCAAGCGCGGTACGTGGCGGCCCGGTCCACTTCATGCTCACGGGAGGGATGGTCGTGTGTGGAACCGATGGCTCGGGCGTCGCAGCCACACCGGCGTGCGCCTACGGAACCACACCTCACGCGTCCAGCGTCTTCGCCGACCTCCGTTCCGCACGTGGCAGCCCGTTCTACTTCATTATCATGCAAGGGGTGTCCGGGTGTGGAACCGATGGCTCGTGCGTCGCAGCAACACCGGAAATCGCCTGTGGAACAGCTTTGCTCTGGGGCGATTGGTGACGCTGCGCCGGAGCCGCTTGATAAATGCACATGTGCCACATAATGCGTATACCATGTGCGTGTCATTGAATCATCAGTAGGCATGATAATCAAGCTAATCCTAGACAACCAGGAAAACTAAGAATAACCAGCTGAACCTTACGTCACGCTACGTAAATCCTGGCATAGCCGAGCTAAGCCACTGGTAATTTTTTCGTGATAGATTGCCTTTGTTTGAGATTTCGCAGCCCGCAGCCTAGCTATCCCTACTATAGCTGATTGGATCCAGCCTTTCGGTTGCCCCTAAGGTAACGCACAGCCGTCCTAGCCGGCACGCCATCGAGGGTGAGGCAGAGAAACGAAACGTCAGGAAAGCTACCAGCAAACAGTGGATTCGTGCGCGTGCATTCTGTGTATAGCTAGTCTTGTTCCCTGTGAAGTCAGTTCGCGCAGTGTTTGCATATAAGGCGTTCTTTTTTTCGAAATGAACCAGATCCAGCAACCGAAACTGAGTCGGATAAACCTGCAGTTACAAGAAAATCTGGGCAACTTTCCCCTAAAAAGGGGTGGCTTGAAAATATTTGAGATGACGCTCTAAAAACGTGTACTCAGATCCTACTTCGTATCGAAAATAAGCCAGATCCTGCTGTTTTTACGTACCAAAATGGCAAAATGCCCAATGGGAGTTCGCTTTCGGCGGGAGTATTCAGACTGTTTCGTGTGTGTTTTAGAAAGTTTCTTTTTTAGTTTCGGAGTTGGCTTATTTTAAATTCAGACGGTAATTAGGAGACCGTCGAAATCTCTGTCCCCAGATGTCAACGACGAAGTGAACGAAATGAAACAGAAATGTGAAACAATGATTTCATTTCGTCTCTCCGTTCCTGCTAAATAACTGAAGTGATATTTATTTTTTTCTCCCATATTTACAATTTCAGTACATAATTAAATGCCGTCGTTAAGAAGTCCTGGAAAATCCCCCCCTACCCCTCCCTGAACTTTGAGTGTCTGAACCACTTCATCAAAGTGAAGAAAAAAAAATGAGCAGCCTTCGTGTGAAACGTTTTGGAAATCCAGGCAAAGCAATGAAGACCTTGCTGACTTCGTTAGTGCCTTGAGGTGAGCCCAAGATAATTATCCCAAGGAAGAATTTGAAAACAGCAGCTAATGGTGCCAAAAGGACTCGCATCTTCTCCACGTATAGTTCCACTGTTCTTGAATCCCTGTTTCATTTTTTAACGCCTTTTCCGCCAAAATACAACGCACAATGCTTAAAGGTCAATTTAAATAAAGATTTCATAAGAACGTAGCATATACTCGAGTGTTTCAGTTCAATCTGAGCCAAATCTAAACTTATAACCCCAATATTGCTCAAATGCACGGCATAATTTTTAACTACTTTTGGCCATAAACTTCCCCTATCTGTCATGTAAAATATACCCGTAATAGTTTTGATGGCGCTACATTTACGTCCGGTAACAAACTTCCACTTGCTTCTCAAATTCGTATTAGGTGGATCTGGCTCACTTCGACAAAAAAAAAACGTTTCATATCTCAGTCATTAAACCCCCGCCTTGTCCCGTCATTCGCATGCGCTAAACTGTACACGCGTACGGCCCAGCCACCGGTGGGCGATAACAAGCTGGCAAAGGAGCCGTTTCATCCTCGCTAGTCACGTGGTACAGCAGCGGCGAAGTTGCGAGCGAGTGAAGCGGTACGAAGAAAAAGCGCAGCTTGCGCACTAGCGCTGAAGGTCATCGCGACGTGATCAATGACCTTGAAAGACGACGCGTAGTATTTTTTGCTCTGGAACGACGACGAGGGTTGAAACTCGAAGCTTTCTTGCGCTTGCAAACCAGATGTGGAAGTGCCAAAGTCAAAGCCGCTGCAATCAACCTCCAAGTTCGAACTACCTGCGAATCAAAGATTACACTCAAACGACAGCAAACGAATTCTTGCGAGAAAGCTGAGCAACTGCCCTCCCCCCATCCATCGTTGAACGCGCCGCAATGCACTAGGTTCGATTTTGACCACGGGCAGCATTTTCTCTTGTATCGTGGCCATCATCATCATCATCATCATCATCATCGTAATCATCATGTGTCCTGTCATTGTAAAGTTGGTGCTCCTGCAGTGCGTTTTTATTAAGACACCTGGACCTGTCAGACCAAGAAAGCCTCGCTTTCCAATTTTCATCATCATCAGCATCATCATCATCATCATCAGTCTATCTACGCCCACTGCAGGGCAAAGTCCTCTCCCTTTATTTTCCAATTACCTCGGTCCTGTGCCAGCTGTGACCAATTTACCCCCGCAAACTTCTTAATCTCATCTTTCTGCCGCCCCCGGCAACGCTTGCCTTCTCTAGGGATTTTTCCAAATTTAGACACACCTAAATAGGTCATGTAGACAAAATAGAAGTTCGCTTCACGAAAAGGCTGCTTTAAAAAACAATGACACTTGTTTTATCGCAAACTTCAAACAAACTATTTTCCACCGGGTTTTTACACCGCGGTATCTTAGTGGGATGGGTGCCCGCCAACCAAAACCAACGTAAAAAATGGTGTGGTTTAGCTTTGGTTACCCTAGGTGGAAGCGAAAGCTTCACTGCTCTGGCTAGGCCCATTGTCGAGGTGTGGTTTCGCAGCGATATACAGAAATGTTTGCAATGAATACACTCCTTCTTCATCGTCTTGTTTCGCCTCACAGCGTTGTTTAAGCCTCGCCGCTGTACGAGCGACCGCAGCTCGATGTCTATCTTCCTCCATCATACACGGCTCTGCGCCGCACGTGGCGTCGTGGCCTTTCTTTGTGGCGCGCGTTTATCGGTGCGGCGGCGGCCTCCTCGCCTTCCTCCGCCATGTGCCGACCACGGGTTCCACGCATGCCTCCGTTCCCTCGTCGCCTACCCTCCCCTGCCGCTTATCTCTCCCCGCCATCAGGCCGGTGTTCCGTGCCCGGCGCTCCGCCAGGTGGCGACACGGGTACCGTACACGTCTCCGTTCCCTCTTCGCCTATCTCTCGGAGGAAGGGTTGCAAGCTGGATTAGTTGCAAAGACCTATTCTTGGATGAAAGCATCGAGAACTTAGACAAAGGAAATGGAACACAAGTTGTATCATCGTGGGTTTGAGAGAGCAGGGCATTGTCATCAACGGGCCCCCATCATCCCATATTTCTTCACACAGTGATAAGTGCCGTGGATGTGAGCCTAATTTTCCTGCCACTGACATTTTATTTAGGCCCCGTGAAACCCCCCCCCCTTCCGCGAAATAGTGCAAGCGTTCCACATAGCAGAAAGAGGAGAAAATTGTGTCAGCCAAGCAAGCGTGTGTCTTCATCCCAAATTGCATATCGTCGTGGGCCCTGACTGTAGCCGGTATCTATCCAGTGGCCTTATCACCGTGCCTTCGGTAAACTTGTTTTGCCCATGCGCAGTGTTTTATGGCTTTGTGTTAAGTTTTTATATTGACCCTTCTTGATATTAAACTTTAGTTTTTAGACCGGCGCCTGTCCCTATGTTCTACTTCCTCTGTCTTTGTTGAAGTTTGCTATGGTTTCATGCTAGAATAAGCGTATCTGTCTTCCTCCGTCTGCCTCTCCTTGCCATCGGGCCTCTGCTTCATGCCGGCCGCTTCCGAAGGGGGTGTGGTTTGAACTCTAGCTCTCAAGGCCAAAACTAGTCACCCCGCGAAGACTGCCCGAGGTAGCGTAGTTTCAAGTATCTAGTTTGAGAAGTCTTCCCTGCGCGTTGATGAATCAACCAGTCATCCAGTCGGTAAGTTTGACTGGTTAGGAGGTTTAACATGCCAACGCTCACAGGCGATGAGGCGTGCCGTAGTGGAGAGCTCCTAATTAATATTTGCCAGCTGGGGATCTTTAACGGGCGTCGAAATCTCGCACACACGGATTTTTTTTTGCTTTTCGCTTCCATCAGAAAAGCGCCGCGCGGCCGGGAATGGAACCCGAATCCTTGGGCTCACGGCGGATATATATCCAACTGTAGATATGTATATCTACCGCGGCCGCTGTAGTCGGGCACTTCAATTTTTAGGTATAGATAAAAAAGCTTAACTACTTGTGTAAAAAACTTGAACATTCCAACAAAAGGCAGATCATCTATAAGCCCCTACATACGCAGGAGAAGCTGGCATTGTCGAAACGGGTCTGCGTGTTTAACCATCTTTCTCAATCATTTCCAGTTACCCTAGGAGAACGCGAATAAAAGCAGAAGGTGAAGAGGCCAGTATGAATATCTCCACAAGAATTTTTTTTGTTCAATATAACAGCGGTGTAAATGTGCCTCATGTCATATGCAACAAGTGGCCGTGTAGCCCGTGCTGATAACGGGGTCCTTACCATGTAAGCAGCCTTTTCTAGAGGAATTTACAAATGAACTTCGGAAGGTCACTTTGCATTTATCAGCTTAGCTAGTATTTGCACTGCGGGGTGCCCCCACTAGCTTGTTCGGAACATTTGAAGGGTTTTTTGAAGTGAACAAATTTATCTGTCGAGCCGCGTGCCTGCCCTGTCGTTCATAAGTTATTCTTTCAGTGGGGCCGTTCTAACAAGATAAGGTGTAGAAAAGCAACAAACAAAGGAAAAGTTCAGAGGAGACTCAAGTACTTTTATCACTAGAAAGAAACATCTTTCTCCAATTTAGAAAAATTACGCCAAGCTCCCGCTGCATTAAACCCTTTGCCGCGCCTACCTGTGGTAGTTCACCGGCCACAGTTCTATCCACGATAACGATGGCCAATGGAGATAATTTGGTTATCAAATTATCCATAGTTTGCTAGGCGTTTTTAATTAAATAACAATTGTTTTGTATTTAGGGTCTCATCATGCGTTTCTTAATGCTAAACCAGCCTACGGTGCCACTCTTATGATAGTACATGTTTGTGTGGGCCGCGATGGTCCACCCGTCCCCACCACAGCGTATGGCCCTGGCCTCAAGAGGTGATTTCGACCCGTTTGATTGCGGTTTGTTGGTACTCTACGTAAAATTGCCCATTTTACTGCCTTTCCTCGCGATTAAAAACCGTTTTATGGAGGCGCTGAAGTGGGAGTGGTTCCGTATTCCAGGAAGCCATTTGATGAGCTATTAATCCTTAGCTCTCGCGGCCTTAGCTGTCGCGGTCAAAACAGTCTGGACATCCAGATCGTTGCTGGTCGCCAGGTTGGATCAGTGATGCCTTCCTTCCGCCATTTTCCTCCCTAAATTTTGGATACTTGACAACAAGGTTCTTTTTTTTAAGTTGCAGATGCGGAAAGGCGTGTGCACGAGCACCCACCGCTATCTGAAGTTTCTATTTGTTGGGCTGTGACAGCTGCACCCCGGGGCATTTTTTTCTCTAAGCGTAAAAACAACTTTGTTTGCCGGTGATGGCTTTTAAAATATTTATCCTCGGCTGAGCTTAAAGGCAGTTACGTGGTTTAAAAACCAGTGACATTAATGCCTTCATAAAATATCCGCCATGCTTGGCTGTCGGTTTGGGTGAGCTTGTGGGTCTCCTCGGGGCATTTTGTCCACTAACGGATTCAAAATGCATTTTTGGCAGTGGCGCAGCTCATGTGTCCTTACCGACCATGACCGGTGCTGCAGGCCCTGCATTATGGCTAGATTTTACACCACGTTCTGTGGGTTACGTTGTAGTATTCTGAGAGCATGCCATTCGACCTAAGGAAAGCGGGAAAGGAGGCTCGTTTTGGCGCCACCAGCTGTTTACTGCCTACTCAGCTATTATGTTTAAACAAAAAATATCGCCTTGCCAAGTACAAATATCTCACACAGCTTAGGTCCCTTCTGGAAAAAAAGCTTGTCTAGGAAAGGGACGTCTTAATGTGGCGTGCGCATAAATGTTATGGCCTAGGAAGAAGACAGAACGGAAATGGCGGCAAATTCGGCTACTAACGCAAGCCGGCCACTAAGAAGAATTCAGGGCAAAGCACGGTAGGGTTGGGGTGCGAGATGCATGCGAGAAACGCCATGTGGCAGATATCTAGGGCTGGAGCAAAGCCAGTGCATGGGGCCCAGCCTCAAGTACGCGAGGTAGGGGAAGAGATTCTCCTGCAATATTAGTTCCTGAATGTGGTTAAGGTTCAACCAACGTTTCTTAAAATGTTTTTTTAATATCTGTGTCCATTTTTCTTGCTGGACGAAGCGGCGAAAAAAATTGATCTGTTTGCCATACTATGGCGTCTGGTTTACAGTTGCAGTACTTGTAAGCAGCGCAGTAGACAAACGTTCACGCGTGGTTTGCTCTCCGAAGTTGGAAACATCGTATATCGAGTATGATTGGCTGGTTAGGAAAAAGATAGAACAACGCAACATCTTTGTTTCCAGCCATAAAAACACCCTGTGCCGGCGGTCACTGGCAGAAGCCGTTTTTGTTACGAGTTTATTTACACAAGCAGGAGTTTATGAATGCCACTCTTAACTTAGGCGAAAAAATTCCAGGAAGGAGCCAGTGAGCCACACGGCTCACTTGCGGGCTTATCTAGGCAACCGAAGCGGCCGAGTTGTACGCCACGCTTATCAACGGATATGCTGTGGTCTAGGTGACTGGGGAAAGATAACACATGAAGCATTTCCCTTGAAGAGGGGGGAGGCAGTATTTGCTAGCCTCGCTTATATCGTAAGGGTTCTCCGTATGTGTTGTCTCGGTGAACAAAAACTCCTAAGGCGCTTGGAATGTTTCAAATGCGAGGCACTGTATAGCAACGTGGATCCGAAGACGAACGTCCCGGCGTTTCTGTATTACAAAGCTGCCACGACAAAAGTCGCACGCTATGCAGAACATGGTTTGGTTTTTTATACGTCTCATCACTTGTATATGCATCTTGAATAGACTGTTTCAAATAAAGTGTACGATAGACGCGGGCAAAGGGAAACAGCGAGTTGTGAAGACGAAGAGGACGCTGTCCTCACTGCCTCCCTCCGAGCGTGTCTTCCATTGCTTCACGAGAACGGAGAGTGTGGCTCGTGCTTTCTTTCGTGTATCCGCCACATAAACCGTTCAATTATCGGCACCATGCGCAAGGTAAAAAAAACGACTTGCATCTCCGCCTTAAAAATCTCATCACTCGTAGTTGGTTATCAGTAGGCACTGTAACATCAATAGAATCAAACAATAGTGAGTGCATGTGTATCTTAGGGATGATCACCGTCAACGTGCAAGAGAACTATTATTTACTATATTTTACCCTAATTAAGTGTCACATGAAACTATTGGTGCAGTGCCCATGGCGATGGGTCCTGAAAAGGCGTCATGAGGAACTGATGCTGAACATAGGGGCGCCCACAATACTTACATACCCATACACCATCCCAACACTACCTTCGCCTTCCCTGCGTCAAAGACTATTACTGTGTGCTAAAATTTTTCGATAAAGTACCTAACTTTATCGTGGTTTTATAAAGCTTATTTTGTTGTCTTTTTCTTCACACATCCTTCCTTTCAGCATTTCCTACTTTCTTTGTGGGATTGCGCTTACGTCTTATAGAGCCCCTGAATGACATCTTCCACACAGTGTTGTGCTGCCCAAGGGGCGCTGCGGTCAGCGATTTTGCCGATATAAAAGCAGCTGTGTTCCAGCACGACGCGGACTATTATCGTCAAGTGTAAACCCTCGGCGGCCATTGTCGACCTATTGAGCCGGTTGAACTCGTCGGGTCTGCTTGGGGTACCTATGTTGAATGGCACCACGACGCTGAGGAAGCCTGCTTCTCCGCTCTCGTTTGCGCTGTGTTGTACTTTAATTAAAATGCCCGTGGACTTGCGCCGTGAAGATACAAATGGTATCACAGCACCCAAAGCGGTGGCACGTAAACCGCAGGCGTGGGATATAAATGCACGGTTGCCCTTCCCATGTCTACCACCTGCGCTGATATATTCAGTAATAAAGCTGCGGCAACGTTTAGTACGATGCGCCTTTTTATGGCTTTTTTATTGCTTGTGGGAGTCATTATTTACTTTACTCGTGCAGAGCTTTATTTGCGTGAGGTTTCCAGCAAGTGAGTGTTAGGTTTACTTTTAGATTAAATTGGGAGCTGACGCCCCCAGATGCGTAGGATTTTATGGTTAAGGACTAATTTTAACCAGCCGATGTATTTTTTTACCATGAATATCCTTTAACTGTGCCCTCCTTCCACCCCCCCCCCCCCCCCTATATGGACTTAAGAAATGTCCGGGAGGTTAGCGTTGTTGCTTTACACCATAAAACCAGACCACTGTAAATACGTTAAATATGGAGAATGCCAAATTACACGTCTATGGGTTATTGTTATCAGAGATTCAGAGATAAAAACGTGGGAAGTTGTGCTTGGGATGATATGAAATATACCGGCAGCAAAGGTGCACCGGGGCGTACTCTTCTTGGGCCTGATTACGTTTAGAGGCGAGTTTCTAATCTATCACAACTTAGGCAAAAAAGCAAGGTGTTTTTCGCAATTCAGCTCACGCTTTTGCTTGATACTAATTTCCAGCTAATAGACTGGTGTCTAGGTTTCAGTATTGTCCTTATTACGTCATACCTCATGGAAGGTGTCTCGAAAGCTAAAGCGCTTTCATTTGGTTACGTAGGAAAACGCCTTTCTTGACAGTAATGGGGTTGACTGCATTTACAAACACCTATTTTTTAAAAGTAAGGAATGTTGTACTTCATCTTCCGGTCCTTTATCTCTCTATATAACTGTGAGGCTATTTTTGTTTCTTCGCCAATCCAGATTAGGGGTTTGCGTGCGTTCAAATGGGAAGGATAACGAACGCCGGGTGGCTTGTATGAATTAATAATAATAAAACCACGCCTTACAACGACCTCAAACAATCACGGGGGCGTACTTGCTAAGGTAAAACTTTTATTACATGTACTATGAAGGCAGCTTGAAAGTTCGATTCATTCAACGGGGAACACGCCAAGATAGAATGACACCAATTTTAAAACGAACACTGAATATAAAACACAGAATATGAAAAAAGATGAAACGCTTCGGACCCACTATCCACTTCTTCGTTCTTGTGTTTGAAGTCATGGGAGATGCTTTGGATTGCGTGAAGCGCCATCAGCTACTATACCAAGAAACGCCATCACGAGATTTTAATTGTGTAAGCACCATCATTAGGTTGCCCGTAGCGGGTCTCCATGTCCAAGGCTAAAATAAAAACAAGGCGTGTTAGCACAAGAACCACGGTCGCCCATTTCGATCCATGAGCTTTCAAAGTCACAACAATAGGCGACAATTTTTCAGGGGCTTATCGAGCCGGTGTGTACGGCCAAGAATCACATAGGCGATATGTGACTAGGTTATCGCGTGCACAGCGGTAATATTCCGCACAATCGTGCCATTTCCGGTGTAACTTCGGTCTACCAGACCTCTCCAAAACGCATCGCAATCAATCGCTATCGATGTCATTTCTACGCGCGCAGCAACTGATTACACAGCCAGCCAACAATTGTTTCACCTCCGCCTTAAAGGGTTTTTAGAGTAGGGGCGACTGCGGCAACGGTTGTTTTGTCAACCGCAAAAAGTGACGGTAGGCGTTGTGCAGTGCCAACTCGGCTGGCATCAAAATGGCCGGCGCCATGAGAAGAAAAACACCTTTGCATGCGTGCACTAATTGAACCCGGTCCTGAAGAACAGACACCCAGTGCATAACCACTGCCCCAACTGAGCATCCTGCCAGAAAACAAGGAAGTTCCTCCTTGTGCATGTCAACTGATAAATAATAATTGGAAACTACCAGAGGAGTAATAAGGGAACTAATGATAGACTGGTTACTTACTACATTGATATGTAAGTCGATGTCAGAGTGGGTTACAATATGTAAACATGGTTCTTTTGGATTAAGGTAAATAAAAAGATAGGTTGACTCGATGGAACATATTTGTTATTTTTGATGTAGTCTAGAAGGTTTGTCTCCTATTCTTTCAAGTTGTGTATTAGGTATGCTATGAATTGGAATCGTGCGGTTTTAGAAGCATTGGGGAAATTAGATGGCAGAGGTTGTTTCAGGGTTCCTTCTAATTCATCATCATCATCATCATAATCATCACCAGCTTATCTGCGCCCACGGCAAGTCAAAGGCCTCTCCCACTAATGTCCAATTACCCCGGTCCTGCGCTAATTGCGACCAATTTATCCCCGCAAACGTCTTGATATCACCTGCCCATCTAACTTTCTGCCGCCCCTGCCCCGCTTGCGTTCTCTAGAAATCCACTCTGTTACCCTTAATGACGAAGGCTTATCTTGCCTTCGCATTACACGCCCTGCCCACGTCCATCTATTCTTCTTAATTTCTACTGATATGTCCTTAACACGCGTTTGTTCCCTGACCCACTCCGCTTTCTTCTTGTCACTGAATGTTACACCTATCATCTTCCTCTTCATTGCCCGCTGAGTCGTCCTCAATTTAAGTTGAACCCTCTTAATGAGCCTCCTAGTTTCTGACCCGTGGGAGAGTACCGGTAAGATGCAGCTGTCATACACTTTCTTCTTCAGGGACAATGGTAGGAATTAATAGTCTCGCATGTCGCACCGCAATTTCGAGCCACGAATTTATTAGAGTAATTTTACATTTCTCGATTGAGACAAGCGAATCGTGTTCGAAGGTTCAGGTTGTGTTTTTCTTGGGAGAGCCGTTTTTCGCATGTTAGCTTTAGCATGCCACATATGAGCGAGGCGTAAAGCTGGTTGGGGGACATACGTATCGATTCGTAATCCCGCTTTAACTGATTTAAGGCGATTACCCGCCGCGGTCGCACAGTGGGTAAGGCGTTGCGCTGCTGAGCACGAGGATGCGGGTTCGATTTCCGGCCGCGGGGGCCGCTTTTCTGATGGAGGCGAAAAGCAAAAACGCCCGTGTTTACGAGATTTAAGGGAACGTTAAAGACCCCAGGTTGTCTAAATTAATCCGGAGCCCACTACGGCGTGCCTCATCGCCTGCATTGCCTCGGCGCGTTAAACGCTACAATCAATCAATCAAATCAATTTAAAGCGAGTGACCACTGCCCTCCCCATCATAAAGGCTGTCCCTAGTGAGACGAGCGACTGTTCTGTGTGCCTGAAGGCATCCTTGTCGACGATGCTGGGAGATGAGACATCCCGGAATATGTGTTTAAGGGCCACTGTGATGTGAAGTACATGGGGTCACTGCTCTAGATCCTGTTCGCTGCTAACCTAACGGGGCGGCGGGTGGACATATCTGCTGAAGGTAAGGTCGCAAGAAAATATTTCTTCTCTTGAGCGTTAGCGGCGGTCATCCCCAAGAACGCGCCCTCAAGATCACTTCCCCATACAAATACATACACGCACACACTTTGATATTGACCCCACTCATCTTGAAAATGATGGCTAGGAATAACTTATGCACTGAAAATATATATCCAAGCGATGAGACATAATCTTGTAATCTAATTTCTCTTTTTAGTTGAAAATGGTGCCAATTTTTACTAATTCACTTCGGAACCATATCGAAGTGATGAGACGTATAAGCTAAGGGTTTGTTTTCTCCCTTATGGTATAGCAGTTATTAACGCAAGTGTATTCCGCTTTTCTGTTTGATTCCTTATTCGCCCTTGTAAGCACTACATAGTCGTTATTATCATGAACGGGCTTGGATAAATTTCTAATTACCATGCTCAAAATACTCCTTTATGTCTGTAACTCGACGTTTTAGGTCGAAGGCGCCAACCCATATACTCTCTCAACCTTTGTTTTTCTAATGGTAAGGCTCGGCCATGTTGCAGCGAAAGCGCGTTGGCCTCGCGTTCTGTAGGACCTGGGTTTAATCCAAACCTACCACATTTTGTTTCTTTTTTTATTTTTGTTGCCTTTGCGCTGTCGGCCATTTTCAGGCAAAACTTTACGCCACGCCGACACTGAAAGCCGCCTTTCCGCTTATGGGACATTTATTGCTTTCTCATTATTATTTTCCATATCTAGCGCTAAGAAGGCACAGTTTGTACTTGGTTTCAACATCGCAATAGGCATTGCATCAAGCTTGCTACCGTGTGGGATGTTCCTCTAAAAAGCCATGCGGGCTCTCGCCGAGTACTGTCAAGGCGGCGCGAACCATATGTTAACAGGATAGTGCAAATACACCCGCCGTTAACGACATTTTAGCGGCGAAGCTGTTTAGCAAATCGTAATTTTTCGTGTCCACAGGGAAAAATATCAAGCAAGTGTCTAGCGCACGCACGTTAGCGCGGGCCCCGCGCCGACCGCTCGGCAGTAACAAGACAAAGAAATTACCGAGCGCTCGTGTGTCCGTGCCTCGCGGTGACAGCGCATCTTCCCCGGTGCTCGTTTGCAAGCCAAGCCTACCAACCTACGTGGATATTAAAAAAAAAAAAAAAAACTCCAGTGTCCACCATAATCGTGGCAACACTTGGTCGGAACGAGGAAGACAAAGTTGATGTCCAATGATTATCAATTCCAGAAAAGTGAAGGAAGCTCACTCGTATTGCAACAATCATGCAGTAAAGGTCGTTGCGGCGCCGAAGAAGAATCAAATCGGCTGCAATAGTGGACTTAAACTATCTTCATGGTCGAGAAGGCTGCGTATAGCATCGCTGCCTGCAAGTCTTACGCGTTAGTGTGCGCTTCGTTCATTGTTTTTCTTTCGAATTTGTAGAAGTGAAACTTTAGGGTACGGCTACTTTGAGTTAATTTACACCGGCTTCAACTTACGTTGAAGAGCTCGATCCGGTGTATCAGACGCTTTCAAGCAGGCGGACTTAAATGGAGATAGGCAAGTGAAGGTGCCGACGTGCGTGAAGCTGCCAACATTTATCACTGAATAATTCGGAACTCGTGTGATTGGCATGGCGGAAGGGCACTATAGTGCGGCTCCTGGAAAATGCGGGCGACAGCATTTTTAGCTGAAGCTTATTTGGCTACGGTTTCACATAATTGTTCTGCCCGGGAACACACACTCATCATTCTTCAGCTGTCTTTGAGGCGCGAGGCTTCATTCAAGACATCATTTTCACCTCAAGCCTATCCGCCCCATTGCTACGATATGTTTTAAGTAGAATCGCCATTTTTGGGCACAACTTTCCACATTAGTGGAGTCAAAATAAAATGTGTTCGTGTTCGTGTGAGCATGTGTTTTTATTAGGAATGACTACGGTCAACGCTCAAGAAAATATACCTTGGTCGTACAATCCACCGTTATTTTGTGTCACCTTCAGAAATTTTATCGGCGCAGTGTATACGGCGATATGCTCTTAACCGTGTATATCAACAGAACCTGCGAAACCTCTTGGTGCACGCAATACCGACATATGAGTTCTGAACTTCAACAGTAATGCTTTCAACTTCACTACCTCAAGAAGAGTGCTTGAGTGTCTTGGATTTTTTGCGGTTGACTACCTCACTATTTGTGATTTTACAACGCTTAGTTTGTCGTAGTTTTCTTTCGGAATTCTCGGACTTCCTTTTCTTGGAGCGTATTGTCTTACTCCGGCGCATACCAGACACGTAGAGCACACCATTGCGTTGCCAGAACGGTACTTCCCTTAGCAAGTTTATGGGGCAGAATGTAGCTGTGAAGGGTGCAAATCATTATTGTTCAGTGTAAAGCATTGGTGGCCATTACCGCGGTTTAAAATAAGGTTTCCGCTAGGTGCACTTGCATTTAATTGCCGCCCGACGCTGAGAAAGCTCCTAAAGATAATTAAACTTTCCTTTTCGTTCGTGCCGCACTGTACTACAGTTAGACGTCCGTGTGCTTCTGTCGTTAAGACACTGACGTTTTAAGTGCGATGCACTTTATAAGCGACCCTGAATCCGCCGTCCGCATTGCTCCTCCTCCTCTCCCCTAGCAACGGCGCGAGGAGCGGAGAGGAGCGTCTGTAGCAACGGCGCAGTGACGTCGCACCCCACGTTACCCGCGCGCGCTCCGCCTCCCGCGCCGTGGCTGCGCGCGCCCGCGCCGGCTCCCGCACCGCTCCTCGCGCCGTGACGTCACACTCCCACGTGACCGCGCGCTGGCGCCTTTGCGTCTGCTCCCCCTCTCCTCGCGCCGTGACGTCACATGCTCTGCAGCTGGCGCGCCTCTCCCCCCGTTAGGTTTGCACTCACCCTCGGCGCGCGCCTCTCCCTCGCCTGACAGCTCCCCCTCGCCGGTACTGCGCCTCTCAAGGCGATGGCAGAATTACTACGCCGTGTACTCTCGGCGCAAGAAATGCATTCGCACTTCCTCACGATTCCCTTCGGGGAGGTGGGGGCAATTTTTTGTTAAATGTACTTCTTGCGGTAATGGCCAGCCTCTCCGCATGACACTGTAGAGGCAGACTTAAGGGCACATATAAGAACAATTTTCAATGACTTAGTGAGATCGGTATGTAAAAGAAGGGACTGACGAACCGCAGTTTTTTCAACTAATTCGGGCAACACCACGAGGGAAGCGTTTATATCTGTTTTTTAAGACAGAGGGGCTCTCTCTATGTCTTCTAAATATTGTCGCGTATAGAAGAAGTTTGAAGAGGAGGACAACGAAGGGAACGCCTCCAGTCCCCTCTCTCTAGCGCGTGCTGACGAACTGACGACAACGACGACGACGAGAAGAGTGTTTCGGGCAGCTGTGCGCGAGAGCACGTGCAGCGAGCTAGGTGAGCTAGAACGCCAGTCTAGCGCGTGGTGTGCGGGGGCAAGGGACTGCTTCGCTTAGTTGTTGGAGGGGCAAGTTCGCCTTATTAAATTACCTCCACTCACCCGTACTGTTTCGTCCTCATTTTTGCTACGTGGCAATATGAAGCCACAATTCGCTGTTTTAAATTGAATTGAGTTTCTCACAGACACCAAGCACTCGACTTTTTTGTGGTAATTTTATATGCATCGTCTCAGTTTTACTGCAGTTGCGGTAATAATTAAAGCGATGTAAGTATGAACTGCAGATGGGTATTTCTGGCCACAGATTACTCAAAAAAGCGCATTTGACACTCGGAGGTGGTCGCTGTTTTCCCAGAATGTCGTGAAGCGCTGATCCTCTCCCGCCTGCGCCGCTCGCGTAGACGGTTCCGTGTGCCAGATTCCTAATTATTGTAATTTTGCGAAAAGTTTCTGAAGTTTGAAGTAATCGCAGTTTCAATTATGAGCCTATATACTACTTCAGAACTTGGACATTTATTGGAACTGGTAAAATTGTGTGTGGGTGGTTGGTCATGGTCGGAGAATGTAGCGCGTGTCAGTTTTCCCCAACCCGTACTACTACCGCGCCCAAACCATTGGCATGTGAAGCAACAGCTTTGGTTAGGAATATTCGGTTCCACTCACCAACTGGAGAAATCGGCACTCATGGATTTACGAAAGATTCTGCGACGAAGTTTATTATGATGTGCTTTTCGCTTTGTTGCTTTGCGTCTAGGAGTGGTTATTCACCTGACTCATGCCTCTACTTTACAATAAGTTGACTAAGCGTTGCTTTTAGATGAAATTAGGAGCTGTTAAGTTCGGGCTCCGCATGTAATTAATGAAGGCCGCCGGTGGCCCATGTATTGGCGTCGCCTCCGCTGGTGGCTACTTTCCCGTGTCCCTTTCATGTAGCCGCGTGGACGCCAAGTTCGGAGCCGCGGAGAGCTGTTGTGCCCGTCCTTTTGTGTGTCAAAGGATGGGGGCGATTAGCCTGAGTGCCTCTGTCGCGTCGAGGGTGGCAGGGTCATTCGGCATAACAAGCTGACGGGCGGCCAGATGATCGTATCTCTTAGTGTTGAAAGCGCGCGCGGTGTAAGTTTGGAAAATCTTCGACTCCGGCGGCGGGCGCTCTTCGTCGACGGGTCGTTCGCCTCGACGATGGTCGCCTCGGCTGGCAGCGTCTCTCCCCGTGGTCTGTTCAGGTGGCCGGCGGCGCCCCTTTAGTCTGGGAGGGAATTAGCAATCCTCATTGTCACGCCGCGCGTGCAGACGCCCCACGTCGTGGGAGGCGTCGCGCGGAGGGAGGTCAGCCGCGGGGGGACCGCTCCGGGCCCTCGGCTTGGCTGTTGTTTGTGCAGATGCCGCCCGCTAAACGTTATGGATGGTTCACTTTAGGCCGCAGATGGCCTGTATTTCCTGGCCGGGTGCAACAGCGTGCGTAGGAAACGCACTATGAGTGTGTAAGAGAGAGTGTTAGGTCACGTGACCGCAGGTGGGGACATGTGTGTGATTCGCTGGTTCCTGTGGCCAATCAATGGTTTCTATTAATTGTTTGAAAGGTTTTTTTCTCTCTTTCTTGTACGCCCCCTTCTTGGAGGCGGGGTTTTTCGTATCAAAACCGGAGTGTTGGGTTTTGTCGAGGGTCGGTCGAGAGGGGATCTAGTTCAGGATAGATCTCGGCCGAACAGGCTGCTGCTGTCAGAGTGACAATGTAGCCGTCACTCTGACGTGATGTAAACGTGGAGTCATGTAAATAATGTAAATAAACCTAATATCCAGCAAGGAAGGCAGTCCTCGTCCCTCACCTGCTCCAAGCATCGGTCGTCGGTCATCGGAGCGAGTCGAGATCGTCCTCTCGGCTCGCGCATCAAAAGAACATCCCTATTTCGCCTCCGCTCCAAGCATCGGTCGTCGGTCATCGGAGCGAGTCGAGATCGTCCTCTCGGCTCGCACATCAAAAGAACATCCCTATTTCGCCTCCATCAGTTCGCCAAGAAGATGGAGAGGCGAAATTTAACTGGCGCAGTCGACAGGATGACCACGACCATCGGCTGGAGCTGGTGGGGAATTGCGGAGAGACTCCTTCAACGCAAGGTTCGGCTCCGACCAGCGACGAGCCAGACTCCAAGCATCGACGGGGCGACACCTCAGCGGGAGGCCTCGTGAGTTTCGGCTCAGTGCGGCAGCAGCCGCGATTCAACGGCAACGGGGCGACACCTCAGCGGGAGGCCTCGGGGGCTTCGGCCCAGGGCGGCGTAAGCCGCGGTTCAACGGGGCGACACCTCAGCGGGAGGCCTCGTGGGCTCTGGCCCAGGGCGGCGTAAGCCGCGGTTCAACGGGGCGACACCTCAGCGGGAGGCCTCGGGGGCTTCGGCCCAGGGCGGCGTAAGCCGCGGTTCAACGGGGCGACACCTCAGCGGGAGGCCTCGGGGCTTCGGCCCAGGGCGGCGTAAGCCGCGTTTCAACGGGGCGACACCTCAGCGGGAGGCCTCGTGGGCTCTGGCCCAGGGCGGCGTAAGCCGCGGTTCAACGGGGCGACACCTCAGCGGGAGGCCTCGGGGGCTTCGGCCCAGGGCGGCGTAAGCCGCGGTTCAACGGGGCGACACCTCAGCGGGAGGCCTCGTGGGCTCTGGCCCAGGGAGCACGGCCCCATCCCAGCGGCGAGAGCGGCGCATCGGGTCCACGAGCTGCTGCGCCAGCGACACTGCGACCCGACCGAACCCGGAGCGAGCACAGGTGGGCCCTGATTTGTTTTCTCCGGGTTCACCATGGCCACTATGCTAACGGGATGTCGCGGCACCGACCGGAAGGTTAGTGCCATTGTGCTCGAGATCGAGGAGTTGAGAGCTGAATTAGCTCTCAAAAATGCCCAGCACGCTTTGGAAAAAGCTAGGCTAGCGGGTAGCCGGGGCGCGGATAGCCCGTCCGTATGGACGGCTGAGGAGCTCAGCGCTCAATTAGCCCAAGGGCGAGCGGAGATCGCTTATGAAAAAGCGAAGCTTCGCAGGATTGGTGGCCTCGAAGAGGACGCCAATGTTTTCACAGTTTTTGTTCCCTCGTGGGCGCTTCGAGCGCCACGGGATGAGGAGAGTGGGAATGTAGTGGAGGTGGCCGAAGCCACCACAGTTGTTGAGCGACACCGTAGCGTTCCCACTGCTACCGATGAGATCGTGGAATCTCGCGAGGCAGATGTCTTAGCTGCCGAACTTCTTTCTGTGGAGGCGGACAATGAGCAGCCGTCTGTCGCCGAGGCAGCACAATGGGCATGCAAGGGCAGCGGATCGGCGCGCCTAATTGTTGAGCTTCCGTGCGCAAAGCATGAAAGAGCAGGCGGCCCGCGGTGTCTCGCGCGTAGGGCGATTCAGACGGGCCCAGGAGCGCGGAAGGCGGGGGCAGGTGTGGCGGCGCAGGTGCGACATCGTCGTACGCGCTACCGCCGAGTAGGGTGTTCCTTTTCTCCCGGGAGCAGAGGACACCGCGAGCCAAACCAGGGTTCGTGTAGAATCAGCTGGTGGCGCACAAAACGGAATCAGCTTCCGTGCGACGGTCGGTGTGTGCCGCCGTGGAAAGGGGTGTTAGCGCTGAATAGTGTGCAGTGCTAGGCAGAACGGGTCAGTGTTGTTTGCCGCACACTTAGTTGTTAGCGTTTTGCGTTTTTTTTTTGTTGTTTTTTTATGTGTAGGGTTCGCCCAGATGAGCGTTATTGTTAGTTTTACCTGTATTGTCGTTCTTCCCCTTGTTGTTATTCTTTTGTGTATGCGTATGTTGGTTGCGTTCAACTGTCGTAAGACGTGTGCTTTGCGAGTAGCGCAGCTGGGTGGTTTTAACGCTTTATTCTTGAGGAGTAGAGCCGCTGTTACAGCGCGGTAGGGAGTTTACCTCTGGGTACAATGGCGAGTGCATTCCTTTATTTGCGCTCGTTGGCATGTGGTCATGGTGGGCCATGGAATGTGCAGGTAGGGCCCCCTTGTGGCGCTTGCGTGCGAACTAGTGTCTGAAGTGCTGAAAAGTGAACTTTCAGAACATCGCACGTGGACAGCAAATGAACCGCAACCGGGATGAACAATCTGGTGCATTCTGAAAGAACAGGCGTCTGCGAGTGCGTGAAGAGGCGCTGAACTTCCTTAAACGTTTTTTTTATTTGTACAGGAGTAGCCTTTTTTGGTACGTGTGGGTTTTGTTCGGGTGTTGTTTTTTTTTCTTTCATTAGAGTGAAAGAATGTTCCTACATGCGCTGAACGGTTAAGGATGGATGGTGTCATTCATCCAGTTGTCAAGTTGTAACATTTATACCCTTCGTGGGGTTGGTTACCTTTAATGGTAGAGGGTGCCACGAGTTTGTTCTCACGGGCCCTGTAGGAGAGCGCCTTCGTTTATTGTTTGATGTTGCGCAAGCCATGGCTAGGCAAAGGCACTGAGTATGCCGTGTTGTATCCGTTTTTGGTGCAGTTGGCTGGCGCGTTGTGCTGTTTGGGTTGGTGTGTAGCGGGTTAATTTTTTTGTGTTGTACTGTATTGTACACGCGTTGTATTGTACTTGCGTAATGGCTTGAGTGTTTTTTTTAGTTCTGACTCTGCCGTAAGACATAACCTGCAGGAGAGTTAATGTTGTACGTACAGCTAGTGTACGGACAACATTCTTAGTGCGGAGGTGTTAAGTTCGGGCTCCGCATGTAATTAATGAAGGCCGCCGGTGGCCCATGTATTGGCGTCGCCTCCGCTGGTGGCTACTTTCCCGTGTCCCTTTCATGTAGCCGCGTGGACGCCAAGTTCGGAGCCGCGGAGAGCTGTTGTGCCCGTCCTTTTGTGTGTCAAAGGATGGGGGCGATTAGCCTGAGTGCCTCTGTCGCGTCGAGGGTGGCAGGGTCATTCGGCATAACAAGCTGACGGGCGGCCAGATGATCGTATCTCTTAGTGTTGAAAGCGCGCGCGGTGTAAGTTTGGAAAATCTTCGACTCCGGCGGCGGGCGCTCTTCGTCGACGGGTCGTTCGCCTCGACGATGGTCGCCTCGGCTGGCAGCGTCTCTCCCCGTGGTCTGTTCAGGTGGCCGGCGGCGCCCCTTTAGTCTGGGAGGGAATTAGCAATCCTCATTGTCACGCCGCGCGTGCAGACGCCCCACGTCGTGGGAGGCGTCGCGCGGAGGGAGGTCAGCCGCGGGGGGACCGCTCCGGGCCCTCGGCTTGGCTGTTGTTTGTGCAGATGCCGCCCGCTAAACGTTATGGATGGTTCACTTTAGGCCGCAGATGGCCTGTATTTCCTGGCCGGGTGCAACAGCGTGCGTAGGAAACGCACTATGAGTGTGTAAGAGAGAGTGTTAGGTCACGTGACCGCAGGTGGGGACATGTGTGTGATTCGCTGGTTCCTGTGGCCAATCAATGGTTTCTATTAATTGTTTGAAAGGTTTTTTTCTCTCTTTCTTGTACGCCCCCTTCTTGGAGGCGGGGTTTTTCGTATCAAAACCGGAGTGTTGGGTTTTGTCGAGGGTCGGTCGAGAGGGGATCTAGTTCAGGATAGATCTCGGCCGAACAGGCTGCTGCTGTCAGAGTGACAATGTAGCCGTCACTCTGACGTGATGTAAACGTGGAGTCATGTAAATAATGTAAATAAACCTAATATCCAGCAAGGAAGGCAGTCCTCGTCCCTCACCTGCTCCAAGCATCGGTCGTCGGTCATCGGAGCGAGTCGAGATCGTCCTCTCGGCTCGCGCATCAAAAGAACATCCCTATTTCGCCTCCATCAGTTCGCCAAGAAGATGAAGAGGCGAAATTTAACTGGAGCTCGCGCCCCCGGATGGGTTAAGGTTTCGGTGGTGAAAGACTAATTCTAGATCTCCGATCAATTTTTATATAAGGATGTTGTTTACCTGTGCCTGGTCATTCGCTTCGATAAAGAAATTCCTGAAGGTAAGTGCTTGTTCTTCACAGTATTTGCTAAGAAAACTTTAAATAAATTTAAAATAAAGAGCACTGATTTCAGCATTGATTTCAACTGCTTTAAATCTATCACACCCTATGCAGAAAAATCAGTATTTTTTCCGCACTCGACTGAGTTCAACCGGTACTCCAATGCCAACGTGCAGTTTACAGTGATGGCTGTGTTTCAGTGTTCCGATTGCATAACTGCTCCCTTGACGTTGCGCAAAACGTAAAATATTTTTTATAATTTTCGGTGGCTTCGAAGTTTTAGAAGGTAAGATGTTTATCAAAGATAGATAATCCAGTATCTTGTTTTTTGGCCATTTTCAATTTCCCTGTCGAGAACTTCGACACAGCACTGTGACGCTGTTTGATACGTTTTCCAATCTAGGTGATGGGACTACGGGCACTCAAGTGGAAGGGAAAGCAATGCTGGGTGGTGTAATGCATTACGAATAACAAAACGAATGCATCTATGACGACTCCGACCAGCCAGGGTAGCGTACTTGCTAAGGCTGAAAATATAATTGCTGGTACAGCGCCCACCGGAACTTGCTGTTGCTGCTCCTTCCTTGTATGTCATTGTCAGGGTGATGCGGTATGTCTTCGGGCGGGTTACAGGCGAAGCAGCCGCTTTCAATCAGCTTATTTAAGGGCGCTGCTTTATGAGGCGGACAGAAGCGCCGTCACGGGATATTTTTCATATTTCCCGGGGTTTGTTTATCAGTCAGAATAAATGAGTGCGCAAATAGTTCGTCGCTGAACATTCTGAACACTATTTCAGAACATTCTGAACATTCTGAACACCTGAACGCTGAACCTCTTGTTCATCGCTGAACCTCTTGTGGGTTGCTGCAAGTGCCTCATTGACAGTTTAATTTTTAGTAGAGCCCTTCCCGAGTTAGAAATTGTCTTTATTTAGGCATTATCATCGTCATGTTCAACGTAGGTGACATCGAGCTGTGCTTGGCGTTCCGCTTTGATTATGACCGCCTTATGGTCTGTGATATGTAAAGTCAACGGCTGTTGTAGTGGAGAAACCCTAAAGTTGCTGAAGATGAGGTCCATGCACATTCCCCGGATGTTTGTGGGATGCTTGTAATCACGACCCACCGAGACTCTCCGACGCACACCGCTGCCGCCGACGATGAAACGTCGAAGGTGCGTGAAGCGTGCTCGTCTCGTGCCGGCCCAGGAAGACACTGGCAACACTGTCGCTCCAGGAGCCATTAAAGGGTAAGACACCACCTGGCATTCAGCAAGCCGAGCATGCGCAGTGGGGGTGTGGACGCCGCACGGCGGAGGGAGGAACATATTCCCGACCATGAGATGCTTCGCATCTAAAAAGTGGCAGGGCAACGCCGGCACGTGCGGGAGAAAAAGCAAGCACAAAAAGAACAGACCTCCCGCTGGCGCAGTTTCAGGCAGGGTGCACGCGAGCACTGTGAAGGCGGGAAATCGTAATTACATTTGGTGGTAGCCGTGAGCGGATAACGGCACTACCGGCCATTATGGCCAATCCCTGCTCTGCACTTCTGACAGCTTTCACATCGAATGAAGTGGCTCGGTGCATGATAGCTGGTACACCCTGTATATAACAAAAAACACGAAATAGTGAAGACCCAGTAGCCACATCTTGGCTCTTGTGCGTAAAGTAACGAGGGATGCTTTTGCTGGCTGATACGGACACTCTTCTGCCAGGATACCCCAGAATCAGCTTTCAATTGTATATTCTTCACCTTTTGCTCGCCTTGATGGTTCTCCATGACAATGCTTAATTGAGAGATAAAGAGAATAAACTTTATCGGGCAAAGGAAAAAAAAACTGGAGCAAGGCATGTCAGTACGCAGGCCAAGGTCAGTCCTCTCTGCACATAAGCTTTCAAAGGTAAAACAATGGGCGCAACTCTTTCAGTCGGCTTATCGAGTCAGTATATGGCGTACAATAAGATAGGTGATGTGTTACTAGATTATCGCGAGTGCAGCGGCAATCTTATGCCGAATACTACGCTTTCGCTGTTACAGCGATCTGCCTGGCCTGCCCAAAACGGATGAGATTTAACCGCTATCGATGTTTATAGAACTACCCCTACTCTCAGAAAAGCTGTGAATTCTTGAATAGCGGCAATTAGGGCGACATTTTACTGTCAAAATCATTGAGGGTAAAATCATTACGTGTCTTATCAAACACAAAAATTGACGGCCGTCGTCGTCGTCACCTCAATTGAAACGAACGGTACAAAAATAGCCGAAAATACGAAAATAGAAAATAGAAAAAAAGCGCCTTTGCTTTCGAGGCTCAAGAACGCCAACCCAGTGCACTACTAGAGCGCCAACTCAGCACCGCGTCAGAGAGCGGACAAAGCTTGGTTCATGTCAACTGATTAATAATTAATTGCAAACAAATACAGGTATGATAATTAATAATTAACGAGTTATTGATTGTTGTGGTTAGTAAGGTTATGTTATAGTGGAAAAAGGTAGCTTAGGCCTTATGAAGCTGAGTTGGGATGCAATACTGTAGGTTAGCATAAATTGAAAGGAATTATCCATTCGTTAGTGCGTGATCGACACGATTATAACGGTGAAAAAAAGGTTGATTAAGATAAATCATGCTAGATAGAGATGAATAAAGATAGATGGCTGCTACGAACTGAATGTGACCCCAATCGGTCTCTGCTCTTACCACGCGACATTTCAAAGTGTGGTCAAAAGGCCTCTTTCGTGCAACAAAGTGGCGTCTCCTCTACTTGGGTGGCTTTGCAATATTTTCTCATACGTTTTCGGAGCATCTGAAGCATCTGAAAGTACTGTTCGACGAGATCCGTTAAGCTGGTCTTTCCCTCAAACCACAAAAAATGACACTGTGATTATGTCATTCTAATGTGCGGAGATGGGGTGAGAACCGAGAGTACGCGCACCGACACTGAACACGCGGCGCTTGCGGTGAGCGCGTCCCAACGCCTACTTATAAAACCGCTGTAGGTTGTTTCTATGGCCAGAGCTCTTTGTTTGCAGTATCAGTCCTCATTTTATCCGGATATAAAAGGGCGGTGCCAGGTATTGTCACCCCCTGTGCGCTCTTCTTTTGCACACGTAGTTCGTCGGTATAGCTTGCTCTTTTATTGATTTATTGTGGTGTTTAGCGCGCCGACGCTTCACAGACAATAGGGCGCGCCGAGTGTGTGCTCCGGAATAATTTTCACCATATTCAGGGGTTCTTAAAAGTGCACCAAAATCTCGAACGCACGGGAGTTATCGCTTTGCATGTGTCGAGTCGTAGAGACTCACTTCTTCGCCCACAGATCCGCGCTCACACACACCCACCCACACAAGCTTCGCATACCACACTTCCTGCGTTGCCACAAACGTGAGAGAGAAAAAAAGAGAAAGTTTAATCAGAATGTATTCGATACTTACTTGTGTTACATGTGTGGATTTTCTAAAGCCATTTCGCCCTGCACAACCCCACTGGTAACAGGCCTTGAGGAGCTCGAACATGTTGGCTCACGAAACTTTAACCCCACCGGCCTTCGGGGTTGCCCATATGACGGTCGGCCATCTTTATCCCCTAATTTCCCATTAGAAGAAATGAAGTGGTTCTCTCTCTATGCTTGGGTGCCCTCATTCTGCGCGGCTTGCTTCGGGCAGGATTGGCTGCGTTTGACTAATCCTTATGAATTCAATATTCACATTGGAATATTGCTTTCCCTGTACAGTCCTTTACAGAGAATAACCTTCGCCGAGAAAAATTGCGCAAGCCAACGTGCGCTTTCTATTGTTAAAAGGAGCAGTGGTATCACACCTCACCTAATTGAACCGCAATCTTATCCAACCGCAATCTCGGTATCACACCCCAGGTTATCCAACTGCAATCTTACCGGGAAACGCACATTGCGGGTGCTTGTGCCCTGCTTTGTTTGCGCCCGATATGTTATCTATCATGTGCTTCGGATCCTTACATTGTGCTTGCTTTTCACTGCAACGAGTGCTGTTGTTTTACTTTGCTGAACGCGCCTTACTATTAGTGGCTTGTGCCCGTTTTGGTTCAGTTGGCTGAAGTCTTTTTTTTTTTTACAAATGCCATGAAAAACTTCGTCCAGAACACTCTCATAAGTCCCCGTATAGCGTCTTCACCACAATTCTCCAGAATGAACGATAGAATTGGCCTTGTGTGTGAATTCGATGAATGACGGGGCCGACCATTCACTTCGAAATGAATCCGGAGCCCTCCACTACGGCGCGCCTCATCGCCTGCGTTGCGTCGGCGCGTTAAACCTCACAATCAATCAAAATCAATCACTTCGAATAAACAAAACACATCTGCGCAGGAACATTTGGCGACGAAACACGCCGTTCACGCCTTCCGCGTTTTCCTCTACACATGCTTTTTTTAAAATCAAATCATCAAATCATATGTTGAGCTTTGTCGTTCTCCCAATGTGCACACTTGGTTACTACATTTGGTGATTCTAGAGCGGTGAGTTTAATGCGACCTACTGCTACTCCTTGGAATGCATGGCTTATAAAGCTTCGTCGCTGTAAAAAAGCTAGGCATGGTTTGAAGAGCGTCATTACATTATTAATAGAACTTGAACCAACGTCTTTTTGCTATTCCGCTGAAACAAACTGAGCTGGTGCAAGGGTGTCGTCCTTGCTGGAAATAAAGCTTCAATATTCTTCATAACGCCGCGCATCGCTGATTGACCTGTATGCATCTCGTGTGAAACAACAAACTATAAACCACAAAATGTGCGGCAATAAAATGTGGTGCTGATCTTTCATTCCAGTTACACGCATCAGGGAGGCGAGAAAACCGGTTCCTGTCACTAGTAGAACACATTTTGCAGCCAATTCCTGGTTTTATAGCCATCGGGAGATTCCCGACACCTTGAAAGGGCTTGTATGTCGGTCGGGGACTTATCATGGGTATTCAGTCGGCACCTGGGAAGCAGCCGGCTGGGTTAGGTAGAGCAGCCATTCTATTTTGGGGCAGAAAACCCCATAGCTTCTCTAGAAAGATCTCGGCAACGCCACATTTAAGTCATCTAGCGTTGCTGTCACGGAAACATTCTTCTGTGGGTTGTTTCCCATTTACAATCGTTCAGACCATTGTAACGGTGCCGTCGTCTGCCGCGGAGCTTTATGTAAGGGATAGGAGGTAATCAGCCCTTCATGATTACCTACACAATGTCAGAAGGAATGCCAACGGGGGTACCTGGCACTGGTTCCAAGTCCGTCGTCTTTGCGGCGCTTTTACACGATGAACGTACAGAACGTCATCTACTGCAGTAGAACTGGGCAATTTATACCAACGATTTTCACCTATTTCTCACTGGCGTATGAGGCCGGGGAGGGGGGGGGGTGGTCACGCCCCCCTGTAACCTTGCTGCGAGGGGCCTATAGACTGATCTTCTCTGGCTGCCACGGGACGTGCTACCACGAGCTACTTGGTGTTGCGCACGGGGAAAACGAGGAAAGGTGAGGTTAGTACACCGACTGGGGAAACTCTCCTGGCTTAGTAACGGCTAGTAGGCCCGGACCGATCTCCTCTGCCGAGCGGCCACACCACGGCAATGCCAAAAGACTCTTGTTCCATTGAGCGAAAGAGTAGGCACAGAGGAGGACATAAGTACATGGCTCTCATAACCGCTCCCGTGGGAGCCTGGCGAACGTGGTTGGCTTGCCAACATGGAGTTCAGTTCACGTTCGCATACAAACTTCCGGTGTCCGGAGACCGTGAAAAGCAGGTGCTGCAAGTACCCGTGTATAGTGGAAAGCTTCACTGGTGATTCATGAGTACTTTGTGCGGGACAGTTGACCAAGGACGTTAGTACGCATCGGCCGCAGAGCTGGGGGTCGGGGGGGGGGACCCGGCCGTCGCCACTAAATAGGGTACTTCCTGTCTCCGACAGTTGGGGCCCAGTTATCGGACCCTATGGGTGAGCGTTAACCCGTGGCAGGGACCGCATATTTGGCAATTGGCACTGTCTGATGCCCTCGCTGAGCAATCAGTCTTGGAAGAGAGTCAGACAAAAGGATTGGAGCAAAATTGCTTCCCTCATTCCCATAACCCATCCCGATGTCCAAGTTCCCGTTCCCAGCAACGAACCCTATCCGGCTTTTTCCTAGGGGGGACAAGAGGGGTCCCCCCGGGCTCGTCCCCCTGGCGGTGGGTCGCAAGAAAGTCTTTCCCGTTAATTTCTCTCCACCTTCGTGTGGACAAAATTCTCTTTGCCGGTTGGCCTGTTCTTGTACTGTTGCAATTGGGTATAACCGGTTGTACTTCGTGTGGTACCGGGGAGCTATTGAAAGCTCCATTTACTCGATGGCTGCAGTGCCGGGCGATGCCCGGGTGGGCCAATAAACTGATTGGCATAACACATACCGAGTTAAATCATTTCTTGCAATAATTAGTTGCCTATGGATTCAAAAAAGATTAGTTATGTCAGTGCATGGGCTTCTACATAAAGTGTGCCACGGAAAACATTTTGTCACATATTTGCGGCAATTAACCTCCAAGGGCTCCCACGGGAGGCATGTGGTCGCTGTAGACTGTGCGAGGGGTCACTTAACAGAAGAAAAGTGAATGGAATTCCACAAAGTTGGAGGTATGATCCTAAAATATAACCCACCACCACGGCTCAGTTGCTGAAGCGTTGTGCTGCTGAGCACGAGGACTCGGGTTCAATTCCCGGCCGCTCCGGACGCTTTTCTGTTGGAGGCGAAAAGCAAAAAGCGTCCATTACACGAGATTTCGGCGCACGTAAAGATCCCCAGGTGGTCAAAATTAATCCGGAGCCATCCACTATGGCTTGCCTCATCGCCTGCGTTGCGTCGGCGCGTCAAGCCCTAAACTCAATCAATCAAATTCTAAATTCCTGTTCACATATCCACGTGTTGGTTTTCCACAAAACCCTGAAATTGGTTTCTGGGTAATTATATAGGTAGCACTTGGAAGCAAAAACCAATTAAATATATCAACGGCTGAATACTTGTTGAGGTGTAAGAAAACACGGAATACGCCCGAAATCCTAACTCGCCCATTACGTGGCTGTTTGTGGGAGACCTTGTAAAACAACTTTCGATAGCCGTATTTGTGTTGCAGACGACAAAAGCTGGCGTTTTCGCTCAACGGGAATTTTATCGTTATTGGATTTAGAGCCGACACCGACAGCCGCGGGGTCTGTATCAGTGAAACGGCTTCTAAAGTGAACATAAAACGGTGCGTTCTTCGGCACCTGAATCCGCATAGGCGCGCACACACAGTGCGAGGGACGAAGCGCCCGCCGTTCAACTTCCGGGGACGCGTTCCATAATCACTGCTCCAAAAACAAAAAAACGAAAAGCGGCTAACCATTCGCACAGAAAGACTGAGGCACCTCTACAGCGGCCGCAGTTCAGCTTCCGACGGCAGTGACAACTTCCGGCTACTCTCATCAGCTGTACGCGCCTGTAAACTGCAGAAGTAGGACAGCGGGAGAATGTAGTCCAACGAAAGAGGAGCAAACATTACTCGCAATGCGAAATTTGAGGGAGCGTTAGGTGGCGTTGGACTGGACAGTAAAGTTTTTGCATTCACATGCTTGTACTCGTAGCAATCGGTTATGTGTGCTCGGATTTGTTGTTCGTTTCAAAATGCTCGCATATATTTATTTCATGATGTTTCTGCGCGCGTAATATTAGGAATTCTACAAAGTTCACATCACGGTATTTATTCTTCTTAATTAAAAAAGAGAATGGAGGCAGTGCCTACCGGCAGAAGGGGACTGCGTTTTATTAGAGGGTGAGGAAAAAACAAAACGGCGCGATGGAGAAGCGACTGGCATGTCACAAATGCATGTTCTAGAAAGAAAACCTTCTCTGTGCTGCGTCACCACTTGAAGGCCTTGTGCAACAAGTTCTAATACCAAGGGCGAAAAACCCCACGGTACGTCAACATGTGGGAACATATTTAGCCCTTTCTAGCCCCGACCTTGGAAAAGATAAGCACAGTGAGAGTTGGTCTTTGAAAGTGCTTATCAGTTCGTCCTATACGCGAACAATGGGCATGACCATAGCCTTATCAGCCCTGCAGGATCGAATATAGCAAATATATTGCAGGGGTGCTATGCCCAAAGGACAGTGCGAAAGTCAGCCACACTGACACTCGCGCCAATGCGACTCAGTCCTTATCAATGTCATCAGTGCTTGCCTCCCTTCCCAGTTTTTCTCGTCATTTGTGAAGCATTTTGATGGGAAGGTGATGGAAGTACCGGTTTTGTCAAGTCGAAAACCAATAGGCACTCTTTTATTGTGAAAATATTGTTGAGTGGAACAACTTGAACCCATATGTATTTGCTATCAACAACATGGTTGAAGTTTTACAAAAAAATTGAAATCATTCTTTGTGTAAACTTTTCATTGTATTCCTACCCTGTAACAGCCAGGAAGCGCTCGTGATGTTGAAAATAAATAAATTTATTTGAAGCATTTTCCCCAGTTTTGTAACAACGGAGCTATCTACGCCCGTGTTATTTTGAATTGATTTTATGGGGTTATTTACTTCTTCCAAGGTACACCTTCCGCATCTGAGGCCTTCTCATTGTTTCCATTGAAAACTTTATGCATAAAGAAAAGAAGGTCTCTTGTTATCAATGACTCAATAAATCATGTAGATCAAAAGACGGTTCTCTTCTCTTCACAAAGTCCTAAGCATTTTAACTGGAAGTGTTCATCGGCTGTCGCTTCTGTGTAGCTGAAGGAGGCCTCTCCAAGACACCCATCTACAGCTAGAAAAGACTTACCGGGTGCTGTTCATACGTAATGCCCAAATTACATCGACGGCGAAGGGACATCTTCATAGCTGCACCCGACTGATGTTTGTCAATTTATGGGAATTGGAAGGTGCGTCCATATGCCACGCAGTGGCTTGAAAGGTGAGGATAACTAACTCTACAAGGGGAAAAATTGTTGCCTAAATAAAATACGCGATCGCCAGGATGATGATCATTGAGCTGTTCTTGGCTTTAGGAATATTTTCTCAATTGCGCGACATTTAAACTTTATACTGATCGGCTTATTACACACATCAAATGACTACCCGGTCACACAATCCAGTAATACTTCGTAGTTACGTGCGGAGTAGAACAATGCATGTGAAATGCATACAGTGCGGGGTAGTGCATGCGCTGTTGGTTTCATGGACGAAGGTCAGCGGCTTCCGCACGAAGATTGTTCGCGCTATGTTGCCAGCCATTTGAAAACCAGTGGTTGCCAGAATTGCAACTAACGAAAGCGCAACTTCGACACCAAACTCTTAACTTTTTAGAGCAAAGCTTTCTAACTCTACCAGCCAACGGTTCTTTCGTGGCATGCGGCACAACAAACTACCAACGCGGGGGGGCGGCGGCTGGGGGAGGGAGGGGGGTGGATGGTTTCACTCGCGGAGCACACTAGAGATGGCGCAGTGTATTTACCCAGCGTTCCCCGGCGGAGGTGCCTGCTCCCCGCCGGCGGCGGGGACGTCGGCGGTAAGGCTTTCTCGTCTTCTTTAGCGACGGTTGTTTTGGGCCTATTTTGGTGCACCTTCGCGTCCATTCCGCGGTGAATTCACAAGGCTTGATTAACTTGCTCGACAGCACCTCTAGTGTAATCCGCACCCGATGGAATTAAATGGTCGCACGGCAAACAAACGTTAAGGATTGGTTTGCAGGGTGGAAAAACAGAATGCACAAACCACATACAGACATCTGGCCGCTAGAGAAACGCTACCTTTTGCGCACCGCTTGCCAATAATGGGACTCCGTTTTCTAAATTGGTGATTACCTATTCGGTTGTCTTTTAAGAGGTATTACAAACGGCGAAAGTAGCACCTGGTTCTGATAAATAGCGCTTATAAACGCTCCCTCAGCTTTCTCGCAGTTCTCAATCTTACTAAACTAAATGGGAATCACTAAGCTCACATGCCGAATTGTTTCGGTGTCTGCGCTTGTGTCGCGCGGGGGTTTAGCTCTTAGATAGCACAGCACGATGGCTGGCTAGGTTCCTCTACTCATTCTTCGAAAGGCACTCCTCTCCGTTTTCTTTCTCCCGTCTGGCGGCCGGGCTACAACGACGGCATCCGGCGCTCCGACGCTACTCCTGCGTTAGGGACGCCGGCCCCGCGAATTCCAGGTAACGGCTGGCGGAATCTCTGGTTTCACTCTTTGTAGAGCCACGTGTGTGAATTCAAGTGACGTAGCATGGGCAATTATTTTGGGTGTCGTTTAAAGCTTTGCTTTCCAACCATTTTCGTATTTTTTTGCGGCGTTTCCTTTGTATTACGGGCCATCATTTCAACTTAAAGACGCTGAAAAATTCGATTGCATGATTGGTTTTTCTTGGAGGGCGGTGTTGTATTTCATTTGCTTCGGACTAGCTGAAACGGCCTCAATGACGAATGTAGCAAAAGTAATAAAGGCCGACCTCGCAGAGATTTTCCTGTGAGGTTTATTTAAAATTCCCACATTATTTGGAGGTTTAGGAAATGTGCTACGCACGGAGCCGAAGCTCTAAAATGTTCCTCCGCGCATATGCAATTAAAGGAGCCCTGAAGGAGGTTCTGCCGACGCCTGGGTCTTCTCATTTTCAAATAATGCAATGTTGTAGTAACCACCTACCTCAAGATTTTGTTATAGCGATGAGTATTTGTGAAGATACTCCAAATCAAAACGTTGAATTTTCACCCACGCCGCGATTCTTTATCGTTTCGTCCACCTCCTCGCACCGCGCGCGGAGGACTGCCCATGATGCCTCGCTTTTCGGTGACGTCTACACGAACATCCGTCTGCGGGCGTAGTAGGCTGCTGCGATGTTGTGCGCTGCAGTACAGTGCCTAGATTAGCCGCAGCATCGCTTTGGGACGGGGCCGTCTGAATTTCTGGGTTACGTGTTGCGCTGTTTTTTTAAATAGGGTTGCCTTTCTTGAGATACTTCAACGCAGAAATGTTGGTCTGTCTGTCTGTCTGTCTGTCTGTCTGTCTGTCTGTCTGTCTGTCTGTCTGTCTGTCTGTCTGTCTGTCTGTCTGTCTGTCACTCAAATCAGCCGTCGGGCCAAAGTTAAAGAAGATGCTGAAGAAGTTGATTATACACGCACAGTCATTTCAAAGTTCAACGTTCGCGAATCTCAATGTTTGCGGAGTGCACATAGCTGTGGAAGGGATGGCGCCACATGCACAATTTTCCATCCTTCAGCGACTATGGCAGTGGTGATCAAGTGCCAAGTCTAGATGAGAAGACATGCCTTCAAAATACACGCAAAATACCGAGGACACGACAATGCGGCACAGGAGTGCCGGCGTCTCAAGCCCGTCGTCTCAAGCGTGTTCAGGAAACGTCATAGCAACGTACTGAGTGGCTAGCGCGAGACCGCGATGCGAGGCGCACCCAGAGGCAGCATGAAACACACCTTGCGCGAATAGTCAGTTTCCCGACTACTCGACGACAATGCGGTAAACATGAAATCTCCATAAACAAACCGAAATTGCGCTCATGGCAGGACGGAAATGGTAGAGGAAGAGCATCACGGGTGGGCGGTGGAGAGACGAGGACTGATGCAGCAGGTGCGGCAGAATATCGTATTTTGACGACAGTTGCAGCGAAACAGGCAGATACGCTGCCAATTTTTTTGTTATCAATTTGCTTGTGAATCCTGCACTCCGCTCACGTCTGGAAAAACTGACGGAAGAAATGGCGCGGCACTGTTACGCTTTCCCACCACGCCAAAAGATCGGGCGAAACGAAAACGACGCTGTCACCGAGCGTACCCGGTGACGACTTGTGGTGGCCGTGCGAGTGTAAAATATGTGAGCTAATGACTAAAGAATCGCCTCAACATTTCTTAGAGTGAGCACACAGAGGCGTTCCTAAGCGACCGCGGTTCATATATTGCTAATTTGGCTGCTCGTTCGCGCCAATGTCGAGTTTGGCAGTGTTGTGGTGACACCATACCTGCGCGTGCACAGGAAGTATTCTATTTAGTTATTCCAACCGGTTCTAAACAATTATTCCAACCGGTTCTAAACAAATATAACCGCAACCAAATAAGCTCAGGCGAGAAATTTTACGACGAGTCTGTAGTAACGGCAGGTCAAGACTGCACTTCATTGTAGTTATACTGGCTGTACGGTTATAATTGCAAAGAATGAAGCGTGCAGAGTTATTCTGGACCATTTCAAGACGGTAGGTTAGTTTATCGTGACTGGGGTCTCATACTGATGAAGCATATTGTAATTTAGAGCGCACTAATGTTTTATACAGTAGTAGTTTTAATGAAGATGGTGCGTTATGGAAGTTCCTACGCAAGTAGCCCAGCATTCTGTTAGCGTTATTACCAACATATTCCACGTGAGCATCCCACGCTAGGTTAAAAGTAATATGGACACCTAAGTATTTGGAAGAGTCAACGGATTGCAAGGATACGTTATTGAGGTAGTAAACATCGAGTTACGTTAATCCTAGAAACATGCATGACTTTACATTTATTTGTATTCAGTTCCATTAGCCAGGTATTACACGAGTTATTAATAGCAGAGAGGTCAGACTGAAGTATTGGACTATCATTTTCACAAGGTTATTTCCCGAAATATAACACAGTCATCTGCGAAAAGGTGTAAATTAGAAGTCACGGCATTTATTCCTTATTACCCAATAAACCTTCCGCAGCTCTTCTCCGACTCTTGACTGATGTTCATTTTCTACAAGCGTTGCTATTCGCACACTATAATGCAGTTTGCAACTGCGGAAAACGATCTGTCGCCAAAGCGAACAGCCTAAGCGTCGTAAGTCAAAATACGGACCGCATTAGCGGTAGTGTTTAGTTGTATGAACATGATGGACATTCCTACGTTTATCACGCTTTAGGAACTGACAGAACCGAGCCGCATTCATTACCGCACGAATTTAATATTGTCTGCCCGCTGTTTCCACTTTACGATCGATTCCTGACGACCGGTCGGCCGATCGGTATTGTCGCCGTCTTCGGTCAGTGAGCCGTCACACCACGCTCACTTTCGATTACCCGGTGTGTCCGTGTCGGCGTCGTGTGACAATGCGGTCAGCCATTTCGGAAGTCGGAGTCGCCTAGCCAAGGCAGCTTAACCTGTAGCGGGGTAATTGAGTAAAAAAAAGACATCCCCCTCGCGAGGGGCACGATCAAATGCACAGCATTTCCGAGGGGGTGCGCCGGCAAGTCGTATTTCTTGATCGCGGGACCCGTGTCGCCATCTTTTGGAGGCGCGGGACAACTTGTGGCGCTTTCGAAACAAACGAGAAATGAGTGAAGGATATAAGGCGCGTTCGGTGCATCGAAATCTGTGTCGGTTTCGTGGCTCGGTCGGTAGGGCGCCGGGCACATTGCGTTCCGGAACGCCCGCGGCGTCATGGGTTCGAGACCGGGCGCCGGAAACTGTTATTTCTTCCTGGCTGCGGACTACGACAAGGCGCGCCTGCGGACTACGACAAGACGCGCATGCGGACTACGACAAGGCGCGCATGCGGACTACGACAAGGCACTCCAACGCCGCGTGACATTGTGAGTTACTAAAATGCTATGCATTTAAAACCGCCCAAGGGTGTCATGGTAATGGACTTTTAAGTGTGCGTAGCGCATTCAGTGTTCCCTCCCTCTTCCCCCCCCCCCCTTACCCACTACTTTCCGGGAAACTTCTATGCGAGCCTGGGTTTATGAACTAGACAAGTACACCGTAACCGATATTACGGGTGGTTTTGGAAGAGTATAGTGTGAGGTTTGGGGCGACGCCTGCTCCTTGTACGACCCTGCATTTGATTGCACAAAACATATATTTTACCCTCAGTTTTTCTCTTGTTGGCCTCGAAGCGGAATTTCCTGACCATCCGCACCACCAACCCAGCCACAGCGGAAGAGGCGGCGGTAGCATTAGCGCTAACGGAAAAGCCGAACCCTTCCACAATCATCACCGATCCTAAAACGGCAGTTCAAAATTTCGCCTCCGGCTTTATTTCACCCCAGGCACTCAAAAGTCTCCAACAAGCACCCCCAACGTCCCCCGTAGAAACCATCTGGGCTCCGCCGCATGCTGGCATGGAGGAGAATGAAGTTGCCCACAGTATGGCTCGAGAACTCACTATCCGAGCCGTGCCCAGCTCGTTCCCCTACGATGTCGCCAGATCCGCTGGAGACCGGATGATCACCTACAATGAAATTACCACCCACTACCGCCTCTCTCACCGCGTATATCCCCCGGCACACACACAACTCACCATCCAGCAAGAACATACATGCCGTCTTTTACTGACAAACACATATCCCAATCCCGCTAAATTACACTTAATTCAGCCAGCGCTATACCTTTCACCTGACTGCACTGCCTGCCAGTCCCTCGGCACACTTCAGCGCCTTATGTAGGGATGCCCGAGAGATTCCTATCCAAAAATAACCTCATGTGAGCAGTGGGAGGAGGCGTTGCGCTGCCCAGACCACGAGGCTCAAGCTTCACTGGTCGCCCGGGCGGCTGCGGTCGCCGCCAAAACGGCGGCCACCATCGTCAACTAACTCTGATCCCAAATAAATGTGTTTTTTCTTCTTCTTCTTCCCTATAACGACTCTTAGTTCATTTTTTACGTCCTCAGTGCAGCCAGTTGCGATATGTGGAGGGTTTGTTTGCCGGCAGCGGCCCTACATACACCTCCTGCCTCCCTCCCTCCCTCCCTCCTTCCTTTCCCAAGCCCATCTGTTGTCTTGTTTAAGTGGAGGGAAGCAAACTATGTTTACTCTCAGATGTTCCAATGTCGCAAAGCACACCCATCAGGATTTTTTCCTCTGAAAGCACAATTGCATTTTTGTATATCCGTAGTAGGAGTATAAAATGAATAAATTGTGCCAATGCCTTAAACGATGCAATCCCATTTGATATGGTAGTTGTACAGTTCAACCTGAAAGTTTTGTTTTCGATTCGCGAACACGATACGCAAACCATGCCACTTAAACAACCGCCCCCCGAAAAAGAACACACTGCCGAGATTTAAATCCGTGACGTTTTTCGAGTGAGTGGGAGGCATTACCCATGCAGTGCGCCGCAACACACTGGGCGGTTGCACCAAAATAATCTGTATATAACAAGATCGAGACCCACTATTTGTGTCACATCAATGTTTTTTTGTTTATTTTAAGCATACCTGGCAGGTTAACTCAGCGTTTCTTGAATAACAGTCGCGAAGTAAGGCTCCTTTACGACCCCGACCCCACATAGCTGATCTCCAGCAAGAGCCCTGTTTCGGCTGCGACTGCGATTTCGCCCAGCGGGAATAGTGCTCGCCGTGCCTCTGGTTTACGCTTTACGCTGCATACTTTTTCGCGGACATTTATTTATTTATTTATTTATTTATTTATTTATTTATTTATTTATTTATTTATTTATTTATTTATTTATTTATTTATTTACCCTCAGGGCCGGAAGGCATTACAGAGGGGAGTGGTTACAATCTACAATACAAACGCAACTAAAGCAATCAGTTTGTTATGTAAAGATTAATTCACCTTATTATAGAATGTTAGGAAGGGCATCGTGAAAAAAAATGCTTATCAGTAATCGATACAACTTCTGCAGGAAGGTGGTTCCAGTCTCGTGATGTACGGGGTATAAATGATTGCGCGAACGTTCTCGTAAGACATGAATTGAGACCTACTTTGTGAGCGTGATCAATTCGATGGGAAAGGTACGACAGAGAGGGAACTAATTTTGTCCTAGCTCATTATGATGGTATAGTTTGTGAAATAAGCTCAGGCGAGAAATTTTACGACGAGTCTGTAGTAACGGCAGGTCAAGACTGCACTTCATTGTAGTTATACTGGCTGTACGGTTATAATTGCAAAGAATGAAGCGTGCAGAGTTATTCTGGACCATTTCAAGACGGTAGGTTAGTTTATCGTGACTGGGGTCTCATACTGATGAAGCATATTGTAATTTAGAGCGCACTAATGTTTTATACAGTAGTAGTTTTAATGAAGATGGTGCGTTATGGAAGTTCCTACGCAAGTAGCCCAGCATTCTGTTAGCGTTATTACCAACATATTCCACGTGAGCATCCCACGCTAGGTTAAAAGTAATATGGACACCTAAGTATTTGGAAGAGTCAACGGATTGCAAGGATACGTTATTGAGGTAGTAAACATCGAGTTACGTTAATCCTAGAAACATGCATGACTTTACATTTATTTGTATTCAGTTCCATTAGCCAGGTATTACACGAGTTATTAATAGCAGAGAGGTCAGACTGAAGTATTGGACTATCATTTTCACAAGGTTATTTCCCGAAATATAACACAGTCATCTGCGAAAAGGTGTAAATTAGAAGTCACGGCATTTATTCCTTATTACCCAATAAACCTTCCGCAGCTCTTCTCCGACTCTTGACTGATGTTCATTTTCTACAAGCGTTGCTATTCGCACACTATAATGCAGTTTGCAACTGCGGAAAACGATCTGTCGCCAAAGCGAACAGCCTAAGCGTCGTAAGTCAAAATACGGACCGCATTAGCGGTAGTGTTTAGTTGTATGAACATGATGGACATTCCTACGTTTATCACGCTTTAGGAACTGACAGAACCGAGCCGCATTCATTACCGCACGAATTTAATATTGTCTGCCCGCTGTTTCCACTTTACGATCGATTCCTGACGACCGGTCGGCCGATCGGTATTGTCGCCGTCTTCGGTCAGTGAGCCGTCACACCACGCTCACTTTCGATTACCCGGTGTGTCCGTGTCGGCGTCGTGTGACAATGCGGTCAGCCATTTCGGAAGTCGGAGTCGCCTAGCCAAGGCAGCTTAACCTGTAGCGGGGTAATTGAGTAAAAAAAAAGACATCCCCCTCGCGAGGGGCACGATCAAATGCACAGCATTTCCGAGGGGGTGCGCCGGCAAGTCGTATTTCTTGATCGCGGGACCCGTGTCGCCATCTTTTGGAGGCGCGGGACAACTTGTGGCGCTTTCGAAACAAACGAGAAATGAGTGAAGGATATAAGGCGCGTTCGGTGCATCGAAATCTGTGTCGGTTTCGTGGCTCGGTCGGTAGGGCGCCGGGCACATTGCGTTCCGGAACGCCCGCGGCGTCATGGGTTCGAGACCGGGCGCCGGAAACTGTTATTTCTTCCTGGCTGCGGACTACGACAAGGCGCGCCTGCGGACTACGACAAGACGCGCATGCGGACTACGACAAGGCGCGCATGCGGACTACGACAAGGCACGCCAACGCCGCGTGACATTGTGAGTTACTAAAATGCTATGCATTTAAAAAAATAAATATGTACGAACACGTTATCGTGACGCGTGCTCCACGAAGCACTGATTAACCAAGGGAGTCACCGCGACCCGTCTACGCTGAGCAGACAACGCTTCTCTTCGCCGGAGGTTCGAAAAAAAGCCGTACAATTGCAAGATTTCGCCTTCGTGACACACGTGGGAGACTCGATGACGTGCATGCGTCTTAAAAGGACACTGAAGGGATTTGTAAACATTGCGGGATTACTACCGCAAATTGTAGTCCGGAGTCCACAGGCCATGTTTCGACCACTCTGAAACCGTTTACGCGAATTTATGTAGCAGAAAAATCAATTCGAAAATGTTGTCCTCCTCTCTGCATCTTCGTCCATTTTCTGTGGCGTTTTCGTGTGACGTCAGGAGGAGGTGACTTGGCTTGAATGCGCTACTGCACGGCTCACCGACCTTCCGGCAGAGTCAGTCGGCCCAGCGTTTAGTCGGCCGGCCGCCGACGGGTCGTCTAAATTCGTTCGCTCAGTTGAAACGAAGCCACGACACGTTTGTGAATGGAAGAATGTGCCTTTCTTTACTTTGTTAGTTTGTACACTGTATCTAGCTCGAAATCAAGGTCGCTCCACACAAGCGCACAAGCGCACATGCGACGCTTCGCTGACCGGTACGCTAGTAGGAAAATATAAGGAGTCTTGAAAGCGGGAGCAGAGTCAGCGAAGTCAATATATGCACTAAGGAAACAGAATCAACTGATCCTTTTACTGTACAGCGTAAAACTAGGGAGGACGAAGCACTTTTTTGCGTTGGGAGAACAAGCACAGCGGTCAGCAGCACGACCACACATTTGCGAACGCTTTCCTGTTTAAAAAATGCAATGTCTAGATAGGAGATATATTGAAAATTTGGAGGACGCTTACTGCACGAGCGCTATACAACAAATAGTCACCTAAGCAGCTTAAAACACTAAAACTAAATAAAGTGTAAACTGGTTATGCATTATATACCTTATATTTCCCAACCGTGCTGGCCCGTGGCCGAGTGGTCTCGAACAATAGGTATTATAGTTTGCAAGTCGGAAGTTCGAATCCCCTAGGGTACTTTTTTTGTACGCTGAATTTTTCCGTTTCGGCCGATGTTGCTCATACTGAGTTCCCAATTTTTGGCCCGTAACGTTCACTACTCCACGAGCGAGTTCACAGAACGCGCGCAGACTGACACTGACGCGCTAGCGAGTTCTCCTTGGCATGCTGTTGCCATAAGCACCGACTGCTTGCGGGCAGTGGGCCCAGGACAGAATCAGCAGACCCTTGACCTGGTGCGAACACGCTCAGGCTTTTTATAATACACGCATCAGTGACGAAAGCTCTAAATATGGGGTTAAAGGGCATGGCATTTGAGCGTCTGCGGTGACGTGGAGGGCGTTCATCCCCTGCGTAGGCCTCGGCTATGATTGCTACGATTCCAAGCCATCCTCGGAGGTTTTTCTTAGGTATTTTACAGCCGGAAATATGGCAGAAGCGCGGTATGACTATTACTGAGATATCAAAAATGCCCATCCAACGAGTCCGTTGGATTTCAAACATGTTGTTTTATGGCACCGAAACCGAAACTTGTTTGAATGCTAATCGTGGGCATCGTCCCATCACGGTGCACCCTTCCCGTCGTCACAACGTTTAGTTGGTGGGGCCACCGCAAACCGCGCATGGTATCTCCAGCTGTATAAAATGATTACCGACTTGCCAACCGGATAAAAGATGAAAAGTGGGTTAATTTGAGCCAGTCTACGCAGTGCAAGCATAAACGGGAGTTTGACAAATTCACTTCAGTGTCCCTTTAATGGCGGAGCCAAAATACACACAGGAAAACACGGGAAAGCAGCAACAAACTTTGCAACGAGAGTGTGTGCTTTCCGCTGCACGTAAAAATTTTGTACTTTGCGCAGAATATGTTGACCACACCATCCAGCTATTGCGTTTGTTCATTTAGTGTGCTCAAAATGGCGTTCAGGGCCCTTTGAATCGATAATGCTCGGTGTATGATCTTGCTGACTCCATATCTGTGTGCTGTAAGGCATGTTAGTCTCGTGAGGCGTCACAAACAAAGTCAATTAGTCGAAAATGGGCAAGGTGCAACTCATTTGAAGGAATCTGACGCTGCTGGTCTCACTCGGGCAGGAGGTGCAAATTTATACGCAAAGTCAGTAATTATAATGTACGGCCAAGGCGTAACAGCATCCACGGCAACAGGGGTGCTTAGTAAATCTTCAATAGGAGCTGGTGTAATTGGGTTAAAATGAAAAGTCACCGGGACAATCTCTGAGCTAGTGGCGTCAGCTGAGGCCACAACACTGCTCGCTGTTTGCGTGAGAAAGTTGGGTGAGTGGCTGTCCTGTTTTGTCCTTTGGTGTCGGGTGGTTTCCTCGCTCAGAACAGAGCGTTGACTCGTTGAAAGACTCCCCGTGGTGTGGTCTGCCATTGACGATGCTGATTCAGTACTTTGGTGCGTTGTCGCGGGCGGAGGATGAGACCTGTTGCTATCGAACCTGTACCGAGCGGTGGTCGCCAAGTTTGTGGCTGGTGCCCAGGTTTTTGCACGAAGTGTAGTCATAGTGGTATCCACAGTTTCAAATTGTCTAGAATTTTCTATAAGTGTGGTTCCTGGGACTCGTGGAGGAACTGATGGCGACCAATCTGGAAAGAGGAGTAAAGGAGTTAAACATAGTGTCATGTTACATGTCATCCGTGGACGCAAATTATTTACTCAACACTCTTTAGTCAGGAACAAGAATGCCCCGCGGAATTTCATCGTCGATTTTACTTCGCAAAGAAATACTTATTTCATTTATGCCGGTGCAGGCTGAGCAAACAAGGTGGTCAAATCTTTTAATTCCTGAATAACTGTGTGTTTTTTATAGAAGTATTACTTGCCTGATGGATTGGAGAATTCAAAACATAATAAAAACATGAAAGCTACCGAGAACACACCAAGGCAAAGTATGAGGCACTGCACGTGTTGCGTGTATTGTCTGCATAAAGCAGTTGACTGACCCAGTTGCATTTCTATCAGCTGGAACTCTCTCCCGAGGATTCTATTATGGTAGCGCCGTTTGGTTGTGCGAACTGTTGGGATATATTTTATACAACTCCCAGAGTAAATCACAACGTTTGCATATGTCAAAACTTTTGAACCTCATCGATTGGCTCCAGCACCAGAGTTACAGCTTCATTTTGAAGCGAAGGCATGAAAGGCTAAACTGCGACAAAATCAGATGCCTTCGTGACCGAACATACTCCTAAAGAAGGTCGACTGCGCCAAGGAAATGAAGTAGAGAGACGCACACTGGGTGCACTTCTATCTGGGATACAAACCAGGGTTTGCACACATGTCCTTACACCATGGCCAATTCTTGGCTCTTGATAACAAAAGGTAAACCAAGAAATACGCTGTAGGCTATTTAGAATTGTGTGATAGAAGCATCTGCGGAGTTTTACAGTACCAATCCGTACTTATAGAAATAGCAACAGTACGTTTACGCTAATAACGTACACGATGTGCCAACAAGGACGAATATAAAGAAAACACGATATTACAAGAAAACGCCGAAAAAAAGGATCATGGCAACAGTAACGATTCGTAACAACCGCGCCACTCTAGACCTGCAGGAGCTATTTGAGGGTGTTTAATACAAAACTAGCAAAGCAAGCTTTCGCTGTCGACCCGATTCTGCTGCCAGCGTTTATTTGCTGTGATTGACTGTTCAGCCTCTAACTCACCGACCGGTATGAAGCGTGGGCGACCAGGCGAGTATGCCGCCCGGCCTGGAAAGAGGCGGGTGTGCTGTCTGGAGCTAAATGTAGCACCAGTCGACGCAACCGCAACAGTTCAGACAATAAGGTTACACGCCAGACATATGTCCCACTCCTATCAAGGACATTTTCACAGCGCAGGGCGGTCCAATTACTATCATTCTAAACTTAAACAAACTGTACCGCCTAGACTTAGTAAAAATGCATTGTTTCGCTTTCCAATAAGTAAGCAGTCGTAGGCGTTACTCGGAAATTTTGAACTCATATTATCCACACAGTCTTCTTATACATTTAGTACTAATGAACGTCAAGAAACCACGGCACGCGAGGGTCCCTACGAAAAACTTGCCACGTTACCACATTACCACAAAAAGCTTACCAAATTGCTGGTTGTAAGGACGTAGGTTCACGTATAGTAATTACCCATCAGCTGAAGTGCCAAATAACAGAATTTTTGGGCTAGTTGTTTTAACAATGTGACTACGGCAACGCGAAACGGGGAAAAAACCTTGTTACCGTCTAGTTAATTGACGGCCGGAGACTGAAATAAATTTTGTTTGCGTGTTTGCTTTAGAGAAAGATACCGTACTTTTTGTTAGAATATTACACATTTTAGAAACAACTGCCACTTTTTTACAAGATTCCCTTTTGGGTTATCCAGGATTGATGCCGATGAAAATATTACTGTATTTCACTATTAGCAGAAGCTCAAAGAATAGTAACTGTTTTATCAAAACAACGCCATGCAAACCGCCAGTGCTCGAACCAGCGTTACTCGATAAGATAAATAAAAGTTGATTCGATGCCGAGTTGGGACTTTAACCATGTGAACTCACAAAGATAAAATTATTTAGTAGTTGAATGTCACCTTGTTTAGGCCGCCCGGTTGTGATTGGCAGCACTGCGGAGGACGTCGTCAGTTTCTGGCAGGCGCCCGCGTGACACGCACCTGGTTCCATCGTTGCCGTCTGCGCGGCAGATATAAAGTTGCAACGCACACACAAAAATCGGGTAAACCTTTAATTTGTACGTGGCGCAAGTCACCATAGGGTTTATCATGACGAATCACGAAACAGGAGTTGCAAGGGGGAGGCACTGTATAGCTCATTGCGACGTATCTTCTCACCACTCTAACTTCGGGTGATATTGTCGAAGCTCGATTTGCTTTTTTCAATGCGCGGGTTCCCGCGGCACCTCAGCGCTGAGGATCTCGCCGAAAATTGAGCAAATTGGGGAAACTTTTTCGAATCCGGCGTCGTTAAGACCTTATCCCCAGGACTGCTCTTCAAAGCATCTGTGAAGATTAGACAGGTGGCACCACCACCTGTGTCCCGAAATCGTCCCGATGTTAATGTGTATGGGGGCGGGATTTGGATGCTTCGGCCGCTTGACTACAGTGAAATTGAATATCAGGAATTGGACTGGGAAATTCGTCATTGTGAAGCCGCTGCTTTCGCCGGAGTGTTGCCAGGTACGGTGCAGCTGCTGTCGTACCCTCGGTAGTGATGCCACAAACGTGCTTGCACACGTGCAGATGATGACGCTAACAGGAAAGCACCATATTACTGTTAATATACCTCGAATGACGAAACCGATTTCAAGCCTACCTGGTATTGTGCGTCAGACTCTCTATTCAAAAGCGGTAGATGCGTACTTGGTGGAAGCCACATATGACTAAATGCGGGATAAAGCCCTCAACAAGGGAAGTGTACGCGTGACACCTGTCTTTCTGCTACCAGTTTGCTTCTTGATAAATTTGAATGAAAATTACGCATCGCTTGCACTCGTGTCGTTCAGGAAAGCTGTGTATAGTGCCTGTTTTAAACTCCATGCCCAACGGCAATGTTCTTTACAAGGTCTACGCTACCGTAAAACAGGAACTGAACAGTACCCCTACAGACGGCTGCTGCGTTTCAGCCTGAAATAGTTTATAACGATAAAACGTTCTAAAGTTTATTTCTGTTAGGATTATGTAGCCAACACTAAGTGGTGACGCTTAGAAGAATGAATACGCAGCGATATATTTTCGAATGCGTTTTCACTCACTTTTTCTGGCCTCGCACGTACAGGTGCTGTGCTCCCCTCTAAGAACAAAAACCCTTTGAGAACGAATTCACTTTCTCCTCTGTTCGAAAATAATACACCCGATTACCAAAACGCTAGGTCTTTCTTCTCAAAAGTGCGAAGGCTAATTTTTATCTGTTTAATTTAGGAATGAGTGAACAGTCAACTCACATATAGCATTTGTTTCATTTGCGGCTCCACCTGAATTGCATGGCTTCTTTGCGTCTGCCAGACTTCTGCATATCCACTCAACGCACAATTGTATGAAGCACTTCTAGGATATAAAACTTCGCCATTTTCTTTGAAAGAGGTTTCGCATGGGCGTGACCCTCCTGCAGCAGTTCATTACGATGCTCTAACAATGAGCAATGCCACGAAAAAGCCCCCTGATATGTCCATCACATTCTGGATGATCCTGGAATAAAGTAGAGTCCGCATGCGTAATTCATCGATATGCTCTCCACTTTAAGCATGAAATAGCATTTCTGCGATGAGGGTTCAATGAGTTCTCATTTTCTAAATACTTTGTGTACCCGGAAACGGATGGTCTTTTTGCATAGCGAGGGTGGCCATGCAGAATATCGTTTTCAATGCATATTTTTGGCCCGGAGCCTGAGATTTCTCGTCTACGGGACAATGTGATGTAATGTGATTTCATGATATAAGGCAATGTGATGTGCTTGCTCTGCACAATGTTTAGTTTGACACTGGGGTGGAGGCATAGGCACAAGTGATAACTGTACCCTTTGTGTCTTGGCTGCCGTTATCGCAATGCGGAGTACTCGGAACTGCTATCGAAACACGGAACAAAAGGGAGGAGCTTTACGCCGCTCCCCACTGCCTTGCATGCGTAACCATACGAACGGCAATTAAACTTCGTAGTTCAATATCTCGAAGAAGGATGAGCTAGAAGAATTCCGCCAAATGAAACTGTGTATAAACACTACTGCGTCTAACTTGTCAACACAAACATGCCTGCTCACTGAAGTCACTAAACGGTATTATTCAATTAGAGTTAATTAAGCAACCGACACCAATAGTTGCCACCTCATCCTGTCCCTCTGCGCGCATACTACTTTGTAGAGGTGGTTAGCGTAAGCGCTATTTTAAAGAAAAACTGTCGACGTAACTTTAATCCCCCTGTATATGTCTTCTAGAAGTCTTATGTAGGTATTCTCTATTCTCCGGTCTTTCAGTGCTGGTACCTCGGCGTCAGTGAGTACGGAATCAAACGCTTTCTCATAGTCTTTAAATGCCCTCTAAATGGGGTTTAGTGCATTCTGCGGATTTTTCTATCATTTGATTGACAACATGAATGTGACCCATAGTTGAGTACCCTTTTCTAAACCCAGCCTGCTCTCTGGGTGGTTGGAAATCCAAGCTGTCATCTATGGGGCTAACTATAACTTTGGTAAAAAGCTTGTACACGACAGACAGTATGGTTCCGTAATTCTTGAGCCCCTTGGGGTCCCTCTTCTTGTAACCAAAATAATAGTGGCGTGTCTACAGGCTACGGGAACTTTTTATGTCTTCAAGTATACCGAAAATAGTACAGCAAGCCTTCCCAAAGGAACATCTCATCCCTCTTTGAAGAAGATCCACGGTTATGCCGTTGCCACCTGCAGCATTTCCTCTTTTTATGCTTTTAAAAGCGTTTCTTATCTCCTCTTTAGTTACTAGTGGGTGATCGCAAGATGAGCTTGTACTCTCAGTAGTTTCCTCTTGTATAACAATCGTTCTGCTACTTTTAATACTTCATCCAAGTTGTGCGTGATGTTACCTTGCTCGATTCTGAGTACGCCCATGTGGTCTTTGCCGATGACTAGCTTTCTCTTAGTTGCTTTCAAGCTCCCCCCATTTGCAGCGTATCCTCTATGACTGCCATGCTATATGTCCGAATGTCATTTGTTTTACATCTGTTAATCAGTTTCCGCTAGTTCAGTCTGATCTGCTCAACTTGACATTTTCAGGGTCTTACATTTGGCAATTATTTCCTTCGTCTTTTTAGGTAGTTTTACAGTTGGTTCCCTACATATTGCTTCTCCCACACAGCTGCTGCTGATTAACTTATTCCCGATGTTAGGTTCTCATCTAGCCTGTCTACGCTGACCTGGTTGTGCCCGTCTCGTCTAGGAGCGCGAATTTGTTTTGAAGAGCTATTTTAAACTCATGTGAAATGGCTCTGACTGACTCTATGCGGACTTTCTGAGTTTTCACGAGATTTCTCCTTTCACTTTTCACATTCAGCCTTAGCTTGCATCTATCATTTATGAATTTTCATCATCCACCGATATCGCTGGTTTGGAGATTTGTGCTCGGCAGCCGAAAGACGGTTCTCCTCCGGAACTTCTTCTCTCAATATAAGCATAACAATAAAGTTTGGAAGCTTGGCGCCAGCCTGTTCTGTTGGCAGCGTTTCAACATGACTTACCTTTGTGAGGCCCAGTCTCTGTTTCTCCTTCTCTGTGTATCTCTGCAGATATGTATATATCAGTATACGTGCGTGTGCGCGTGTCGTGTGTGTGTGTGTGCGTGCGTGCGTGTAGGTGTGTGTGGGGGATGCTTAGCTAATGAAATAGCTGATGACAGTAACACCTAAATGCAATCATAAGTAATATATGTGCGCTAAGTGTTCCCTTTATTCAAATGCAATCGCTCCAAATTCACTCTAGAAATTTCTATATCATTCCTTTGCGATGAAAGCCCCTTGGCGGGAAACCGGTGAGCTCATCTGCAGTGAGTGTTATATTCAGGAATTCTGCATTACGACAGATTACAGAGTGAACGCCCTGGGTAAAGTTGGTTGGTTAGGCAATCAGGAATCATTACGTTTAGTTACCGTTACCTGCCGCCAAAAATGCGTGATTAATTTATATGCTTTATAATAAGACAATTAGAAAGGGTTTATAAATTTTGTATTTTGAAGGGTTCATGTTATATGACCACGAATACCTATTTCATGTTCACGAAACCGTGTTTTATTAGGTAGAAAAGAAATTCAGTTTCACGCACTGCCTGAAATCCCCGCGTGCCGCGACAAACACGTTGATAATTAGAACCAGACGGGACAAATGGTTACGTCACACTGGAATAAAAAAACAAAAAGCGTCCAGGTCATTTTACGTAGTGCAGCCATATTTAATGTTAGCGTGGCTCCCCTCAATTCTAGAGTCTTTTTCTCGAATTTTTCATCACATTCTTTTTGTATCCTTTTCCGATTCCTTCTGTAGCCATCGAGCGAGAACCTCCCGTCTGCAGCACACACACCATTTACGCGGCGTGTTACCAAGCAGAGACTTCTTCATCGCGCAGCATCCTTTCTTGATGACTTCAGGAGGCTTCCCATTGGGAAGGGATGACGTCTCCTTGCAATGACGCGGGACATTTTAAAACAAATATGATGTTTCCAGCCATATTCTAAAACGTTCCGTTCATACGGAATTATGAGAATGCCGAATTCATACGTAGTATTATTCACCCAGGCGTAACTAATACAGATAATCTTTCGAAAACCAAACGAATCACAAGATAAGTCAGAATATAGACTTTTGACACAGTTTTTGTAATTATGTCTGATTTAAAGCCCGAATTTCAGCACCATACGTTTTTGGTGTGCTTTCTGTATATTCCTTATATACGGAATTTATACGGACCACGATTTTGCATTGCTGGCTGTCGTACAATAAAACCTGTCTAAAAATATTTTAGCCTAATGCCGTAGTTTATTATCATGTGTTGCGGACACATTTACCTGTTTTTATCTCGGCGAAGTATCACAAAAAGTAAAAAGTTCATTTTTCCGTAATCCCGTGCATAGTACGTAACGTTTCAGAAGGCTACAACCGCGACTACACCTGCGGCACTGATCTTTGAAAGGTCACACGCACTCCTGAGCAATGTGTTGGTGTTTTTACCGAGCTTCACACAACTTCGAAGTACAGGAAAGACGCGAATCTTCGAAGTGACAGCACGTCCGCTAACACGTAAAAACGTTACGTAAGCTTACTTACATTACATGGAGTACCGTCATGTTTGTAGTCAAATTTGGCGAAATGACCTTTACACCTGACGAAGCACTGGAGCAGAGCACCAAATATCCCGTCAACCTGAAAAAGCAGAATAAATGCAATATAGAAAACATGGGGCCAGGTGTTTACTCTCGGACCGAATACTAGGTTAGCACTTCGCCACCATTTCATAAGTAACAGCACAATTCGACGCGAGTAAACATTCATGTTGGCGCGGGGTGACAAGAACAGAATGTGGTTATTCATCTTTGGTGTGCCTCAAAGCATCGGCCTTCCCCAGAAAACAAGCAAAAGTAAATCATTGTATAATTATCAGCCAGCATTATTAAAATATGGAGCACACGTAAGCCGTTCTTTTAAGTTGTGAATATGTAAGCATCCTTGCTCAGCTCGATGCCTCAGACGGTTTGCTTCGGTCTCGGATCGTCGAAGTACTTCGCCCTCTTTCTGCTACAGAGGCGGTTTCTTCGTGGTCCACTACGCCCTTAGCGCTTTTAGAAGATGGCTTCAACTCGTTTAGCCGCTACTGCTTCTTGGCTTTGGGGAATCGCAAAGGTGAGGATGGTGAATTTTTTTTTTTGCCAGTATGTCCGCTCGTTTGGAGGCATTACTCTGGGTGTTTAGTTCTTTTGCGGCATACAAGCTTTTGTGACCATATGGACGAACCTTTCGCTACTGAAGAGTTTAGGTTAGCGCTGCGAAACGCCTCACCCTATGGAACGCTTCCCAAACACAAGGGTTGCAACCAATTTCTTCGCTTCCAACGCACACGCCTGCTTTTTTGACGCAAGGGGCCATTTATTGATTTCGCTTTGACTGGTTCCCTTTGTAGTAACTTCATTATCCTAGTTTTACAGCCGCATAACCGTACTTCTGGTGAAGCACTCGTTAAAAGCAAGCCCCGCTAATGGTAGTGCTCGCGCTGAGAAAATGAGCAGGCGACATAATTACCATAGACGAGAAATTATTAAAAATGCCCTGTTAAACTTTAAACGCTCATTGTTACTGTTTCTTCTGAAGCAAATGCTCACAACACGGAGGGTTATTTAATATTCATAACAATACTTGATACGTTGACCTAGTGAGGACACTCGTCTAAGCGGTCCTGGTAGCACCATGCGTTTCCAGGCAACGAAAGGTCCCTCTAAAAACCTAACCCAGGCGATAAGCACAAACACATACAAAAATCTACAAAGGTCTTTTAAAGGGACAACCAAATACAGCTCATTTCATCAGAATATTATGCTGCTATAAGAGGTGTTTCAATAAATAAGTATAATGTGTATATATGCATGGAAAGGAAGGCGGGCTGAAGCTACTGAAGGTTACGAACTGAACATGCCATGTGTGAACATAGCAATTCTAGACTGCAACGACTCAATGGCACATATATCCGTACGCAAGGATGTAAACAAATACACGAAAGAGAAGTAGGTTCAAAATGAATTTGATATAGAGGCACAAATACTGAAAAAACCTAGTATTGTATAAGTCTTCAATCATTGCCTACACCATTTCCTCGGTTTGTGTGGCCACCATTCCTTTGCACGGGAATTCAGCTTGTTGGAGGTGTTTCGCATGGAATGTCTCAGCCTCGTTGGTAGTTTTTTAGCGTCTGTATGCGAACAAATGGTCTCATAGGATTCCGTACCCGAGAAGCAGCTACTGCACGGACAGGTGTATTGCTGAACAAAGTTACTTATTTATTTTTATTTACTTTCTTCCCCATGCTGACCGACGCGTCCACCTTCTGAAATAATGTTTTGTTATGTTGTGTTATTTTTATTTATTTATTTATTTTGCTGGTTTGTTTATTTTTTATTTTTATTTTAACTCAAGGTCAATAGACATTGCAGAGTGTAGTGGTTATGAAGAAACAGTAAAAAAGACCAACACGGAGTAAAAACAAAAAGAAAACTACAATAATACTTTTACAGTCAGTACGAACACCTCGGTAATGTCATGAGCATTCCCGGGGTGTTCTTGACATTACCACTAACATTACCATTTGAGGTCTAATGAATTTAAGAGGTACCCGGGGCATGGAGCACGATGAGATTGTTGGTGCTTGTATCGGGAAGATCACCCAGGAAGTTGCGCCTCAGATTAGTCAACTGTAACAGCAACTCTAACCTCTAACGACGTTAAAAGGGCATGGAGCTCGACGTACAATAAGTATGAGGGTGCTTGCAAACAAAGAACCGTTTTCTGTATCTTTTGGACGTTAAGGCTTACACTTTGAAGTTTAACGACGTCATCTCATGCGCCCAGTCAGCCGTACGACTGTCATGTCGCTTGGATTTGCAAACAATGTTTTGGGATAAGTCTGACGGTACCACTAAAGTTGCCCTTTCAGAGAGAAAGAGAGAATCTTTTTTTTTTAGTCTTTCTATCTCAATCGCCATAAGATCCCTAGCTTCCTACCCCAAATAAACGTGGTTGTGATTATAAATAATATAGAGATGATGTTGCATATTCTGATGCGTACTGATGCACTCAGTCATTTGCAGTTGCTGGTCAAAACCCGAGTTTCGCAGGTAAGGGAACAGGTACGCGATCGCAAGGAAATAATGAGGTTCTCACGCCTTCTTAAATGTAACCAAAAAATCTTCCAATAATTCTTTGGAATCTACTGAGGCAGTGTTCTCTTTCTTGGAGGTTTACTTGCCACGGAAAAACTTGATAATCCCCACAGCACGGGCTCTGAAAACGGTGGCAGCAACACGATGGAATGCCCAGTACGTTTTAACACAACCAGGAAAAGAACATTTTCGTAACTTCGAGGTTGAACAAATGTGGACACATTAGGAGCAGCATAATACGGGAATACTTGGGCTTTTCTATTCTGCTTGCACGTATGGTATGATAATCATGTGAAATTTCTATCGTACCCGCCAGCGCATTCAGGAAAAGGCTTTCCTTTAGCAATGTAGTGGCAAACAGGAGGCCTTAAAGATCGTCGTCGAAGAAGGGTATGATCGCCTAATCCCCAATGCTGCGAAGCAGGTGCTCATAAAAGGAAGCGAACTAAGATTTGCACTGGAAGTAGTAGTACTTACATTTGTTTAAGGATTTGCAGAACGAGCGTACGTATCTGTCGAAATAAATATTTTTCCCCGCTGACGATTTTGCTGGACGCTCGGTAAGTTACATGATGCCGATGGATAACAGGACCCCGTCACACAACTGTGGCTCACTTTATTACCGACATCCTCATATGATTATTATTAAAAGCAATTACGGCCTTTAGCGGAATAACAGACTTGCCTGGGCATTTGTGGAGTCAAGTTCGCAGTTTACCAGTCTGTTTTGGTGGAATAACTCTACAATTTTATGTGCCCATTCCCGTTCACCTGAAATAAGAAAAGATCGTTGTTTGTTGGTTCTTAAGCTGAGATATTTTATTGAAAACTAGACACTTTCGGTACAAGCAATAAAACGTGCGACAACGCTTTCTGCAACCGGTGGCAGGAGTGACGCCAGCGTTGCTGGTACTTACTGCATCTTTTTCAACCCGAAAAGCATCCTCAAACTTAATTACAAGGCAATGGCAATTGAAGATATCCATCTTCTGAAGAAGTAAAGTGCCGAACGTAAGGGAAAAAGCAAGGACACATGCGATGTCTGCACACAGTGACCCAAACTTGCACTTGATGATGATGATTGGGTTTAAATGGAGCAAGGACGACTGAGGGCAAAGAACGCTACACTGCTAATTCCTGCTAACACCTGCTATTTTAACTAGGGCCAGATATCTTTCCTCGGTCGTAAGAAAGCATAGTGTAGATTGACCGCTTTGAAAAAAGCCTACATAAATAGTCAACAATTTTGATGAAGTGCACCGACCGGTTCGGCATATTGTTATTTATTCGCACAATACTGTCAATCCCTAAGGGGGATTATAACAGGAGTGAGCATATGCAATCAAAGTTTCAGAAAAGATGCGCGACTTGCGCAAGCAAAGCCAAAGAGGTTATCGCAGTACTACTGTGCACATTCTGAGTAGGCATAATGAAAATCTTACACTAAAAAAAGAAAACAAGTATGCATAATGAAACAATAAAGACACCAAGATGCAAGAAAGCATCAGATTAGATATATTTTAGGGTATTCAGGAAATTCACACAGTATGAATGCACGAAGGTAAACAGAACGCCATCCATCAAGATTCACAACCCAGCACACTTTTTTCAGCAAGTTGAAAAACTTTTTTATTGGTTGGCTGTTGAGCCATAAGAGGGCCTATAGAATTTCATTAACGAAAGTTACAAGACCTCAAGGATAACTGTTCTTGAAAGTTCTGGTGTGCCCGTCTGTGAGGCTGTATGCGATATTCTTCTAAGCCGCGGCGTACATTTACACTGCTTTTCTTTAAGGTTTCAGTGTGTATGGAGTAACCGGTAGTGAAGCTTCTAAATTCCATTGCTACAGGAGCATATTTCACAAAAACTGTATAATATTATGAGCCATTCCGCTCTGCGAAAGTGTATGAACTGAGAAAGCTTTTAGTACACGACATGTACGTGACAAAGGTTATGCGTGGCACATAAACTGTGTTCCAGAGACTCACCTATACTTTGTTAGAAAGTACGTGAGAAAGCACAATCTGTGATTTTTTATCAAAACTGAGTATTTTGAGCCGTCAAAGAGGCTAAGTGTGCAGGAATGTTTGGCGTTGCTTTCAAGAAATTATAGATTCGTTGGAGCATGCGCATTTTGTAGTACTATTTCAATCAAACTGCATTATATTTTTAAAATAAAATTATAATAGGAAGTAACCTGTCAGAATTTGACATGTGCCGTAACATGTTTCTTGGAGAAGAAAAATGTTATTGTTGTTCTCCATAGTAGTCGTTCCTCACACTACAGTACAATAGTGGATCTGCCACAGAGAGAGGGAGAAAACTTCTCTGTTAAGAGCAAATAAGCAGTGTCAGGAACCCATTGACGGTGCCCGCTACGACGGCCCCAACCAACGGAACCTGCTCATGGAAGTAAAAGCGGGGTACTGGGTGGGGTATATTAACAGCAATTTGTTTTGGGTGAAACGGGGGGAAGTGGGGGGGGGTGGAGGGGGGGGGCGCACGTATTTGTCTGAAGCTGCCCAAGTGAGCGCTCCTGGCTTTTGGTAAGGATTTGTGCCGCGGAAAAAGCGAATATGTTTGAAGTCCTATATTCCCTGGTGTAGTCATTAGAGAGGGAGATGCAACTTGAGCTATTGAGCAGAGTTTACTGGCACTGTGTTTATCTTGCGAAACTTAACTGAAATTACGCGAAAACCAGTCACCGAGAATGTTGTGTTAATCAACCACTTCAATACATTATTATTGTAGGGTAGGCTACACCACGGCGTTGAAGTTTTTTATACCTCAAAACAACGCTGCTTTTTACTGTAATTATCGGGCAGTTGGATTGTGACCACGGCGAGAACACATGATCGAGACAGTTACATATTACTGCCAAACTAACGACAACTCAGCAAGTTTTTTATACCTCAAAACAATGCTGCTTGTTACTGTAATTATCAGGCACTTGGATTGTGACCACGGCGCCAACCCATGAACGCGACTGCCAATCTAACGACAACTCTGCTGTCATCTGCATATCTGCATATCTACAACTCTGCTGTCATCTGCATAAATTCATACCTTCTTAAACGGAAACTGTCACGAATGTTTAGAATAAAAGGAAGGGGCCCCACAACACTACCTTCTCGAACGTCACAAGTTTGCTGTATCCTGATGCAGCAAGCTGTATAGAGAGAAATGTTTAAAACTCGGTACGGTTAAAAACTGTTCCCGCCAGTTTCGCAGTTGTTCTTGTGCGTGGTGGTGTCGTTTTTGTCGAAGTAAGCGGATTCAATACATCCTGTGCATTTGTTAACAATCTTGCATTTCTTTTAACAGTCGTCGGAATAGGCAAACGGCGGTTGCGCCTAAATAGAGGTCTAGGTCTGATTTATCTAACAAAACAAGCTACAGTGCCCTTAAAGGGAGACTGAAGTGAATTTGTCAAGCTCCCGTTTTTGCTTGCACTGTTTAGTCTCTCTGAAATTAACACACTTTTCACCGTTTATCCGGTTGATAAGTCGGTAATTATTTTTAAAGCCCGAATGAAGGAAACCTACCGTGCGCGGTCTACGGCGGTAGCAGCAACTAAATGCTGTGACGTCGGGAGGAGGTTTACCTTGATTGGACGATGTCCAAGCTTAGCATTCAAATAAGTTGTGGTTTAGGTTCTGTAAAACAACATGCTAGAGATCGGGCGTTATCGTTGGATGAGCATTATCGATATATCAATAATCGTCATACCGCGCTTCTGCTATGTCGTTGGCTGTAAAGCGCCTAAGATAAGCCTCCCAGGACGGCTTGGAATCGTAGCAATCCCTAGCCGAGGCCTACGCGGTGGATTAACGCCCTCCGCGTCCCCGCAGACACTCAAGTGCCATGCGTTTTTTTACCCCATATTTGGAGCTTGCCTCACTCATGCGTGTATTGTAAAACGCTATTTCGCACCAGGCCAAGGGTCTGCTTATTCTGGCCTGTGCCCACTGCCCGCAAGCAGTCGGTGCTTATGGCAACAGCACGCCATCGAGAACTCGCTAGCGCGTTAGTGTCAGCCGGTGCGCGTTCTGCGAACTCTTTCGTGGAGCAGGGAATGTTACGGCCCAAAAATAGTGAACTCATTATAGAAAACATCGACCGAAAACTAAAAAAAAATCAACTTACAAAAAAAGAACGTACCCTCGGGGATTCGAACCTAGGACTTGCATATTGTCATACGTGGCCCTCCAAACCACTCGGCCACGGACCAGCACTTTTTTCTCTACTGCATAGAAAACTACACTTACTACAGCCTACAAAAGTTATGAGTAATCCAAGAAGATGCACATCACTGCAGCTAAAATAAGCCGTCCGTCAAACCTCCGGCAAACAGACGCACGCGTCCAACAGATGCAGACATTCTGGTGGGTCACTTTGCGCCGCATGAATGCTCCGCACCAACGCAGCTTGCTCCCGAAAAATGGACTTTGTTGGGCGAGGGAGTTCCGCGTGCCTGTCCGTCATGCGGCACTTCCAGAAGCTATGCAATCCCATAACCACAAATATACCATAAAGAACTCAAGTAACATCTCGAAAAGGCAAGAACCGAATTGTATAAGGGGTAATGTCCATGTCCTTTTTAAGAGTTCGTTCCAATACATCCCAGAAAAACACCTCATCCCGGCACAAAACAAACAATGATGAATAGTTTGAGGTTGATTGCATAAACGGCTATTGTCAGACCAAAGAATGAACACTCCTTTCTCGCGCAACCGTGTTTTCACTGGGAGGGTTGATTTATGGAGCTTAATAAAGAAAAACGTTTTTCCCTTTGGAGGAAGACACATACCTGTAACACGCTTCAAAACACTGTCTTTATGGTGGCCGATGTAAGGCTAACGATAAACCGGCACTCGGAACAGACTCTCTAATAAAGTGTTTGTCAAAGCCTTCCTAGATAGGGTAAACAGATATTGCAGGGAAAATCTCGCAGTAAGGAAATGAAAGGTGTCGACACCTCCTTTAAAAAGCCCCATGGTGGCTTCGTACTAACTTCATCAATGGAAAGCAAAAAAAGGTAAATGGAAACTTATGCGCTGTTGAATGACGTTTAACAGAAGTGGATGATGCGTAACCTTATAGAAAAAAAAAAACGACATAAAAGCTGGTGTACAAACAAATGTGTCAGTCCAGCACCCCCAGACACTAATGGAAGAAACAAATTGTCCCTACGTAGAGGTTCCCATTGAGACACCCACATAAATGTCGCAAAAACTCTATGTAGAGCTTGTGCTTTAGAACGCGCACAATGAAGTAACTGCAGCCCATAAACAAGCTTTGCTACAAGGAAAAAATTACAAACCTGCGCAAGCGCAAACACAAAAATTTCTCGCCCCATTCATGCCTGAGAGGCTCGCTTGAGTTTTTGGAGTGCCAATGACCAATGCGGCCTGGTGTTTCGTATTTGGTGCAAAGGTACACCTAGATATTCAAGTGCGTCCTTATCCCCAGTAATTCCAGCAAGTAGGGAGGGTTTCGCACCCCATTCACCAAACCGAATGCCTTTGTTTTTTTTCCTATTCACAGCCGCTCCAGACGCTTCACAAAACTGCCTGGTCAGATGAATGGCTTCTTGGATGTTTTTTTATCAACACAAAAATAGGGAATGTCATCAGCGTTACAAAGAACCCTAACCTCGCAGCATAGTAAAGAAAAACCCCTTACTCTTTGACTCTGACTGAATACTAAGGCCCAGACGTTCGAGGTATAAGGCAAACAACACGTGTGAAAGAGGGCAGCCCTGTCTAACACACGACTTAATTGAAAGTGCCTTAGAACGCGGCTGACGACCAGTTGTGTGGTGCACTGTTTTTTTAATAAAGCTGGATACCTCTTAACAATATATCCCCTATATTTGTCTCTTCCAATAGTGCGAATAGGAAATCATGAGAAACGCGATCAACTACCTGTGAAAGGTCAATTCGGAGAGGGACCACCTGCTCTGCCGAATCAGACACACACTCCAATATTGAACGAGCAACATGTATGCTTGTTTGAATGCTCCTACTTGAAATACCGCAAGTTTGGTGAGGTCCTACTAAACTAGTGATTACAAGTTGAAGGCACCTGGATACAATTTTTGCAGAAATTTAGTCTACGTTGCAGAGAATTATTGGCCGATAGCCGTCAACCATTTCAGCTTTTGTTCCTGTTGCGTTTTCGGAAATAAAATGGCGTGTCCCATATAAAAGGTTGGCGGAAAAACGTTATGGTCGTATGCTTCTGTGAATATGTCTAACAGAACGGGAGCAAGGATAGCAGAGAACTTTTGATAAAACTCTCCACTCAAACCATCTGGCCCAGGGGTCTTGTTTGTCTTAAGGTAAGATATGGCAGCCTTAATTTCTTCGAGTTTAATAGGCCCAGAAATCAGACCGCACTTATCGTCTGACAGCTTAGGCAGTAAATCAATGAGGGAACTCAATTGTTGCCCCCGAGCCAAAAGACTTGACCCAGCAAATAGTGTGCTGTAATGGTCATGGAAAGTCCTAGCAGTTGCAGTTGCTTCGATGTACCTCATACCTTTATGTTGAATTTCAATTACTTTCTTTGCAAGTGATGACTCCCGCTAATCACTTAGTGAACGACGAGTGGGGTAGCTATCAACTAATTTTTCAGTTCTCGACCGAATAAGAGAGCCATGCTAATTTTCGGTAATCTATTGCAGACGTTTTGCTTTAACAATGCCAATTTCCTCCACACCTGATCGCGGACTCACGGCTTCGAGTTCATGAAGCCCAGCCAATGTACGAGTTAGTTCCCGTACATAAAAACGTCTTAAAAACGAAAGGCGAGCGGACTCTTCCATTGCGCGATTGCATACCTCCTGTTTGGATACCAGAAAATGAAATATAAGGTATATAATGTATGACCAGTATACACTTTTATTTAGGTGTACCATTTCAAGCAGTTTAGCTTACTATTTGTTGTATAGCGCTCGTGCAGTAAGCGCCCCACAAATTTTCACAATATCTCACGTCTAGAAATTGCATTTCTTAGAAGGAAAAGCGTTCCCAGATGTGTAGTGCTGCTGACAGCTGTACTTGCTCACCCAGCGCAAAAAAGTGCTTCCTGCTCGCTAGTTTTACGCTGTACGGTAAAAGTTTCAGTTTATTTAATTTTCTTAGTACCTATAATAACTTCGCTGACTCTTGTCCCGTCTTCAAGTGGCCTTATATTTGCCAACGAGCGTTCCAGTCAGCGAAGCGTCGCATGTGCGCATGGGCAGCGCTTGTGTGGAGTGACCTGGACTTGGAGCTTGATATAGAGTACAACCTAGCAAACTAAATAAAGGCACATTCTACCATTCACAAAAGTGTCGTGGCTTAGTTTTAACTGAGCGAACGAATTGCGACGACCCGTTGGCGGCCGGCGGACCGACTGGGCCGACTGACTCTGTCGGAAGGTCGGCGAGCCGTGCAGTAGCGCAGTCAAGCCAAGTCATTTCCTTTTGACGTCACACGAAAACGCCACAGAAAATGGGAGAGGTTGCTGAGGGGAGGACAGCATTTTCGAATTGATTTTTTTCCTAAATAGCTTCGCGTAAACGCACTCACAGTGGTCAAAACATGGCCTATGGACTCCGTACTACGATTGGCGATAGTAATCTGGCAATGTTTACAAATCACTTCAGTGTTCCTTTATTACAATGAGAACGCTATAAATCACGCCAAATTTTTTTATTCTGTAACCCATATAAACTCAACCTCCGACCGTACGCAAAATAACAGTTAGGGTAATTAGTAAGATACAAGTACTAATCTAAACGGTACAAAGATAATCTTCTTACGCTAACTTTTTGTTACCTTTTTGTTAACTTTTTGTTTTGTAACTTTTTGTTACCTATAGATTTTTGAATACAAAAATCTTGCACATAAAAGCTGGTATACGCCATACATAAGACAAGTTAAGGGTATTTTGTGAACGAATATGTTTTCCTAGGCCAGTTTTGTTTATTAGTGGCAAGCGCATCAGCACGTACGCTCGAGCAGGCGTCATGATTACAATAGGTTGAGCATAACTTTCGCCTGCATGTACAGGATCAGCTCAGGAAACGTGCGTACTAGAACGTTAAACACTGACGATCCGAATCCTGTTCCACGAAATCTTTGTGACTATTAATTTTATCTTTGGCGTCACTTTCACGACATGCTCCATATCTCATAATCTTGAATTGATATTTTCACGTAGCCGAGGACGACGCAGGGTTTTTTATACAACGAGTTTTCTGAGCGACTTGTGCTACGTGATGGGCATGAACAGTACACAATCAGCAAAGAGCGTTCAACAAAGTGGAACGCGCCGTTAAGCGTCATCAAATCGCTTGTCGCATTGCTTTCCCTGCGAGCATTATTTCAGTCCTGTCCTTTATTTATTTATTTATTTCTTCATTTTCTTAAATACCTCACAGGCTCTCTTACGAAGCATAGAGTAAGGAGCGTACACAGGAAAAAAGTCTAGTGAGTGCAACTTGTGCCACATTTTAAAGCAATACACTTGGACTAACAATGATTGCGCAAATGAGTAGGAGGGGTTATAGGCAAAAACAAGATTTTAACAGTCGCAAACAAAACACCATGAACAAAAACAGAATTGAAGAAGTTAATACAATGCAATCGAGATAGATGTATCAATAATTGTTTGTGAAATGTTGCCGGATTAGTTAAATTGACAATGATGTCGGGAAGGTCATTCCAGAGTTCCACGGCACGAGGCAAAGCCTATGCAGTGAATAAGCTGGTGTTTCCAAAGATGCATGTGATGCTTCGTTGATTGTGCAATCGTTTAGACATGCGCAATGGTGCTGTTAGTGGGAAGGGTGGTGGGCCGGACTCGTGAATATATTTATGAGTCAAAGACAGGAGGGCAACTGTGCGCCTTATTTTAGATGCTGTAATCAAAGGTCATATTTTAGTTGTGTGACACTCGAAGGACCACTGAAAATGCATCAAAGCACCAACGAATTTAAAGAATCATCGAATTGAAAGAATGCTCGAATCATGAAGAATCATCAAAAATTTAAAGATTCACCGAATTGGATCGAGAACACCATCGATTAGAGAACATGCTAGTCAAGTGTTAGAAGGTTGAAACAGTTTCGTTAGCAAACAATCCGTGTCACAAGACAAAAAATTGCAAATGCGCTCAGCTCTAAAACGACAAGACAAGCAGGCGGCACGAAGCATGGTAAGAAAACATGAACAGGAATGTTCGTGGGAATATTTTTTTTTCATCACGCAGCATAAAAACTTATACCTCGCTTGTACCACAGTGCGCTTTCAAACAATGTATTTTTTACTTGGTATAAAACTGAAACGACAGCATGAATGAACATCAGGCAACACTGAGAAAGTACATGCCCTACTTTGCGGCTGGACCGTTCAAAGCAGGTGGCGCATAAAATGGATGAATTCCAGCGCTATTTTTTTGCAATGAAATTGAAACGAGGTTGTTAGCAAAATCTAACATTTTAGGCTAAAATTTTTTTACAGCTGCACATCAGCACATTGCAAGACAAACATTCACGCAAATAGTTAGTGGGTGTCATTTAAAGCTTCACTGCTGCATATTTGCATTACAGTCGCTATGGTTAATGTAGTATGTTTATACTAAGACGAAACATTTTCAAGGTGAATGCTTCATTATCAACCATATTCTGCCATGCAGCTGCTAAACTGTGATGCGATGTTCGAACAGCAACATCAAGGGTTGCATTTGATAAAAAGAGGTCTAGGGATTGCCCCTCAATACGTTTTGTCAGCACGGTAATCTCACTAGGGCTGGTGAATAATAATTATCTTCCGAGAGGAAGACAAAGTACAGTGACTTTGTTAAAAAACTTGCTAGGCACTTATTTGAACTATCTGGGGAATAAAATGTAATGTGGCTCAGACAGCGGTGACTTGCCTGAAACTTGAGAAGAAACGGCCAATAGGGAGATGAACACTGCGACTGTGGCAGCACAGATGTTAATTCGTGCCATTCGCCTTGAGTAGATGTGAAGCTGACCCTTGAAGCTTATTCTTGACGGTGTTCAGCAGGGAGTTGGCTTCACGTTGCGCCGCGAGCATATCGTGTGCCAGTTTCGGCTGTTGTTGTCAAGGCAGCTGTTATTCCCACGTAGTTGCGGTGTGTCTATTCCTTATCGGGGTTATTACTTTCCGGAACGTCGAGTGTAAGGCAAACACTTATCCCTTTCTTCCTTGATAAGGAATCGCTGGTCCGATTCAGCATACTACGGCGTAACGTAAATGCAGGGATGTCATGGTCCTTCTTATACTGAATATTGTGTTTATGGGTACTTTTGACGGCAGAGTAAATACCACCACACTTCAGAGAAGCAACAGTCGAGATAGCGGTGACCCTAATTTTAGAATAATGGGCGAGTACAGGCCCCGAGCTCCACGTTTGCTGCAACATCTGTCGCTCCTTTTGCCACGCTTGCAGGGAATAGAGGCTCATGTGGTTTACCATTGTAACTTCCTGAATGCGGCGCTCGTGCCGGGAACTACGTCGCTGCAAGTGAGCATCTCCAAGCTTTGAGAAGCTGTGCGTGATGCTTAGCGTTGTGTTTTGACGTAGGGCATTGGGCGTTACACATTTGCTAGCCTGTTGTACGCCTCGTAGCTAATGGGTGGTTTAAACGTGTGAGTAGTTTGGTTGGTTATGTCGATGTCGACACTAAACAGGATTTCGCGATTCACCCGTGCGTGTCTGTTGGCAGTGGTCGCACAGTGGCAAATCTTCTTGAGTGGAGATGGGACAGATGTGGTTGGGTGTGTCGACGGCTGAACTGATTTAGAATGAGTGTAAGTAACGGGGATTTTCTGTTACCGGCAGCAGTCATGGTCCCTGGACAATCCATCAGAGTGGGCACATTATCATGTTTATGCGCAACCTTGCCTTGTAGTTACCTAAACGTTTACACTACCAAAGGGAAGAACATTCAGAATTGTTGAACGTGTCTCTCGGGTTGTTGACATTTTCCCGTAATCGAAGCCCGAAATGCAAGCACGCAGTCCATAAATAGTGAGTTACATTGAAGGTGTGTAACGGGTGTTGTGGGAAGTAATCTTGATACTTATTTTGGAAGCCGTGGTTTGATTCCAATCCAGACTCAAATCCATTCAATTTTCATCTAACTTCAGTTTTTTGCACCTGTGTGCAATATGCTATTTTGGGGCTGTTTGGTAGTTACAGACGCCGGTCATGTTGTTTCTCGCTGAATAGACAATGTATTGCTTTCGCATTACAAATGACAGGCTTCTGCTGTCCGGGCGAATACATGGCGGTGTGTCGGCACTACGACTTCCTCGCGGTGCAACGCCGGGTCTTTGCCTTTGATCAACGTTTCCGTCCATCGTTGACGAGCGCCCGAACACCTGCAGAAAAGTTGAAGGCGCTTGCTAAAGGGCTGTAGAAAGAGCCAGAAACTGCCGACGAAAGTTCCTCTCAGGGACCTTTTGGAGGAGGCCTCCAACAGGACGGTGAAATACTGCCTAATGAGAGTACTTTGAACACACCGAGACCCAGTTTCAAGCTTCAAAGCAAAATACTGCCTCAAGAGGTCCAAGCTAGGCTTCACGAAAGCAAATCTGTGCTTGTGGGTGACTCCGAACAACCAAAGATTGCGGTGAAAGAAGCTACAGCTATAGGCGCAGTGATTACCCAAACAGATACGCCGCTTTGAACTTCTGCAAAAATAAATGGATTCCGGAAGTGAGTGTACAGAACTTCGACCCAGCCGGTTCCAGAGGGAGCCCAAACTTTCTCTGGAGGTGAGCAAAGTGCGGAAACCTAAAGTCAAGCCAAAGAAGGAGAAGCGGTCGTCCTGAAGATGTATAGGACAAACCGCAAGAGCCTTCAGGAACAGTGTAGCCACAACCATCTCAGGAGTAGGTTGTGGCTACATTACTTCTCGATTCAGACGCAACCAAAGCCTAAAATAGGTGTCCAGATGCCGCGCGAGGTCAGCTCCGCAGGGACGCAGTTGAAGCACTGGCCAAGACATGTTACGTTTTCGAGTGGCCAAACAAATCCTGCCATGCATTCAACATGTCTCTTCCACTCAGGTATCGGAACGTCAAGACCACGTCGGGAGAAACCCAAGAAGTTTTCTGAACTACAATGGTCTCATTATGTCCAGATGTGTTGCACTGGAATCTATGGCACCAAAAAGACAGGATGATCAGCACTGCAGTTGCGACAATTTATCAGCACTGCAGTTGCGACAGCCTGGAATATCAACTTAACCATTTGTTACCAGTGAAGAGGGCTAATACTTGCCACCGAATGAAAGGCTGACAATCGAAAAATGTTAAAATATCATTTTGGCTGTTTCTTGTAGTAGCGTATTTACGCACGTGTTTCGAGACGACGAGTTATATTTAAGGCTCTGTCTATTCGTCTTAAATAATTGATGTTTAAGTGTGGGTAGAGTGCACAGAAAAAGTAGAGCTCCATTTTTTCAGAGTTTCTAGTTCGTAAATTGTGAGTTGATGGTGTTCTTCTCAGTTTATTTTTTTAAATTTTGATGTTTATCGGAGTTTATTTCTCGGAAAATACTCATTGTCTGAAATTCACAGTTTAGGTTTCCCTGTATTTTCACGATCCAAAACGTTAGATAAACTAATATCCTTACAAGGCTCCGCACGAGGCACATTGAGCAATCTTTGTGACGGCATTGGAGACACCGCGGAGCCCGAGTCCTCCAACATAAGCTGCAACCTACTTTCGTGATGTGTTTAAGGTGAACGGTAAGAAACCACAAACGGTGGCCGTCGGAGCCTAAGTCAAGCTCCGGCGAGTGAGCTCCTTGCCTGTTAGCAGGTAGGGTGTTCCGGGACACCTTCAGCTATCAGAGCAAGGCTGACGAAGAAAGTACCCTCGTTCCCTGCTTTCTACTATATCATATGGCATTTCTCAACCCCCCCCCCCCCTCTACAGACGTGATCGGTCCCTGATAAGAGGCCGCAGCGGAGTATATTTTCCTATATTGCCAACCTTAAGCTTTCCTGAACCGGAAAATAACTCTCGATTTCTTGCTATGCAATCTCGTGATACAGCCCTTTATCTTGCAACAAAATCAGTTTTCTTGATTACTAAATATCTTGAAGGCATAATTGGAACATCTTACAATGCTGAACAACAAAGTACTGGTGAGGTCCGATGTAGATAGGAATTTGTTAGTGCTGCATTAAGACGAAGTTTATGCAGCAACGTCTCCACGTGGCGCGGTAGACGCTCTGGCAGCCGCATTCTGACATATGGGTCTATAGAATATAAAAAACCGCAATTATGCTGCTGCAAGGACCATAAACGGTTCCTTTCCGACAGAGCTAGTGCCTTCGTCATTGTGGCGGCACTATCCTTCGTAAAGAAAATCTTCTTTCTTTTTTTTCATTTGTAGGCCCTGGCGGGCAGCCTCGTCCGCTTTCTCGTTTCCAATGATGCCGCTGTGGCCTGGAAGCCACTGGAAGGTAACGCGATGTCCAGCGCCATATGCGAGATGGTGCAAATACTTTACGTCGCGCTGGACGTGTTCGGGAAAGCTGAAACAGCTGGCGCGTTGTAAACTTTTAAGTGCTGCCCTCGAATCAGAGAAAACGGTCCGCCAGACATCAAGCCCATATTGCGATAATTGTGGATCACGTGAAACTGTTGAACACATATTACTGGAATCATCTGCCTATGCCGACTCAAGGTGCCATTTACAACATTAAATTGATTGCCTCCACCCTGGACCATTGACATTAAGATTGGTACTTGGACCATGGCCCTCTCCCTCCGCTTAGCGCAAAATCTCGTCCGCGCTATTCGAATTACTCCAAGACATTGATGTGTCGACGAAATTGTAGTCGTTCCTCCATCTCAAGAACCTTTGAACTGAACACCCTGAAGAAGGATCATAATTTTTTTCTCTCTACTACTACTCTCCTTTTCTTCACTACACCTACTACATTTTTCCCTCTCCTCCTTTCCCCGTAGAGTAGCATGCCGGCAATCTGATGTCGGCAAACCACTCTACATTTTCCTCTTTAATAAAGAGTTTCTCTCTCTGTCTCTCTCTGGTGAGGTCCTTGTTGATGTAAACAACAAGCAGCAGGCCACAAAGCTATCAGCTGAGACTCGAACTGGTGATCTGGACATCAGGCTCACACCCCACCAGAGCCTGGACAGCTCCCAGGGTGTCATCTCTGAACCAGATCTGCTGAACGGAACAGATGCAGACCTCCTTGCAAGCTTGAAGGATCAGAGCGGGACTGCCGTGAGAAGCATCACCATTCGCAGAGACGACGAGGAGATTCCCACCAAGCACATCATCTTGACTTTTGACGGCGCGGCCCTTCCACATCGTATAAATGCAGGCTTTATCCGGCGGTCCATCCATCCCTACATCCCGAACCCATGGCGCTGTTTTAGGTGTCAGCGGTTCTGGGACGGTACAAACTCCTGCCGCGGTACAAACTTGTGCCAAGTGCGCCGCACAGGGCCACCCCACTGGCAATTGCACCTCTGCTACCGTCACTTGTGCTAGAAGCGGAGGCCCACACGTGGCTTACTTCAGAAAATACGAAAAATTTCAACTTTAAAAGAAGGTGATCCACATAAAATTGACGGATAACACCTTTCCAGAGGCGCAAAAGAGGGTCGCCTCTTTCCCTCTGGGGAAGTATGCCGACGTGGCTCACCGGGGGGCGGGGCGGCGTGTGGTTTCCACAGGGACCCAGTTCAGCGAGTCTGACCTGGTGCCGCCCCCGCTCCCCGCTGGGTTGGCTCAGGCAGCCCAAATCGTCACCACACCGCTTGCTGAGGCAGCAGCGGTTGTAGTGCCAACCGCTTCCGTCAGGACCGATGCCGCTCTCTCCCCTGCCTTCCCGTCCTCCACTGCGTTGGAGGGTGCAGGGGGGATGGATATCGGGGGACCCGTATTGGCTCTTACCACCACCGCACCGTACATGCCACCTGTGGCGCTCCTGACGTCCTCGGCGGTTGCGGTTCAAATGAAAGGCACTCGAAGGGGTGCCAAGTGCAGGGGGCACGGTCCATCGGGCACCCCCTGACGTCTGACGAGGAGCTGGATGTGGCGCCGTTCCAGCCTGCAACGCACCACAAGGAGTGGCCTCCGACATCCACGACAACAGAAAGGCCCAAAAAGCCCCCTCCTAGAGCACAAGCCCCAAAAGACAATACAAACACACACGCTCCAGTTAATTTAAATAATGGGAACAAAAAACATCATTCAATGGAGCTGCAGAGCCCACCTTACAATTCTTGACGACATTTACAAGATCCTGCATGCTAATCAGCCAAGCGTCATCTGTCTCCAAGAAACACACCTCAATCGCGAACAAATTTTTAAGTGGGTACTTGGTATTCAGAAAGGACAGGGTTGGCTGCACACACTCTTCGGATGGTGTGGCCATTGTCACCCAGAAATCATTGGCATGCCACCCTCTCCCTTTGAAAACTGTCCTTGAGGCCGTAGCCATCCGCACTATAATATTTAATAGGTTGATAATGGTATGCTGCCTCTGCATCTCCCCTGACTTCCAGCTTCTGAGCCCTAATTTCGAGTGCCTTGTAGATCAGCTTCCCGATCCCTTCATGCTCATAGGTGACCTCAATGCACATAATTTTCTCTGGGGCTCTTCCCGTATGGATGCCTGAGGTCGGTTCATTGAGAAATTTCTAACATCTTCAGGAGCATTCCTATTTACCGAAAACAAGCTCACATACCATATTATAGGACTCAACACGTACTCACACCTCGACTTGGCTATTGGCTCTGCAGTACTCTTTCCATCTCTTCAGTGGGACGTTGGCACTAACCCATAAGGTAGTGACCACTTCCCAACCACATTAACACACATAGGTAATGACCCGAACAGTTCCCCTTCCAACAAAAGGTTCAATGAAGCTCCAGCAGGCTGGAGTACAATTACAGAAACATCCAAACAACATCATACATTCATTACACGCCCACACGTGGCAGAAGCTGTCCAACTACTCACGACACACATTCTCAGCACTGCCGAAAAGTTCATTCCCCAGGTGCCCGGTGCACCGCGCAACCCAAGGAGACCCTGCTGGAACGAGGACTGCAGGCGAGTCGGGGAGTCCCAGAACAAGGCGTAGGGTGTCATTTGTCGGTAGCCCACGTCGGATAAACTTTTCGCCTTTAAAAAAACAAAAGCACTTGGGAAGCGCGTGCGCCGTCAGGCGAAAAGGTAGAGTTGGCGAACCTTACTCGCTTCCATAAATTCTTACACCGACACTCCCAAAGTCTGGACACACATACGAAAACTCAAATAACAACAAACCCACAGTCTGCCCTCGGTTAGTACAACAGGGAACACACTGGAACACCAGGCTAACACACTCGCAGAATACTTCCAACATGTGTCCAATTCAGCACACTACACCAATACTTTCATGAAACCGAAAACATCCTGTGAGAAGAAGTCCGTGCGAGATAAGTTCACCTCCACTTAGAACACCCCCTTTTCAATTCATGAGCTCAAAATAGCACTCAGTACTTGTAAGGCTTCAGCTGCAGGTTCACACAACATTACATACACTATGATACAACACACGCAAATACATTTGAAACAATCCTTCACCTCTACTACAAAATATTTCTTTCGGGACGCCTTTTAGGCCTTGAAGGAAGGCCATCCTAGTGAGTGTTTTGAAGGACCGGAAGGATCCTTCCGCTCCCGCAAGTTATCGTCCCATTTCCCTGAGAAGCTGCTTGTGTAAGACCTTGGACATGATTGTAATCGGGAGATTGGTGTACTTTCTAGAGCACAATGGTCTGCTCGAGAGCTGCCAGGAAGGCGTGAGGGTGGGACGATCTACCAACAATCAACTTGTTGCATTAGGGTCATATGTCAAAGAGGCTTTCCTCCACAGGCAGTATGACAGTATTCTTTGATCTGGAAAAAGCGTATAGTACCACGTGGCGGTACGGCATCCTCAGCGATTTGAAGTCCTTTGGCATGTCGGGTAACATGATAAACACGCCAGTTACTTGTCTGAAATGAACCTTTCGTGTAAGAGTTGGAAGTGCACTCTCTAGGGTTCATGTGCAGAAAAATGGTGTACCGCAAGACGGCGTTCTCAGTTTTACTTTGTGTATTGTGAAAATGAATTCACTTAGAAAGGCATTGCCATCATCAGTTTCCTGTTCATTTATGTGGACGACATACAATTATCATTTAAGTCTTGTAACCTGTCTATCTGTGAGCGCAAAGTCCTGCTTGGTGTTAAGCTAGCTGTCTGGCCAAATAGCAACGGTTTTAAATTTAATCCACGAAAGTGTACTTGTGTTTGTTTTCTAAAAGGCATGGAATTTGGCCGGATCCAGACATCAAACTTAATGGTGTCTCGATTCCAAGCCAGAAATGAAACAACTTCTTCGGTGTAGTCCTTGACGAAAAGCTCACATTCACCCCCATATCAAGCAACTTAAACATAAATGCTTAAGGGCTACGACTATTCTCGAGGTTTTCTTACACACTTCATATGGTGCTGACAAACAACTTCTTTTACGTGTTTTTACTTGCCTAATAGATTCACGATTAGACTATGGCAGCGTTAATTATGGGTCAGCAAGTAAAACATCCCTCAAAATGCTGGACCCAGTGCTTCATCTGGGGCTCCGCCTGGCATGTGGCGCCTTCCGAACTTGCCCGGTAGAAACCCTCTATGTGGAGTGTAATAAATGAAACCTACAACGTCAGCGAGCATACGCAGACCTGCTTTATCCTTTTAAAATCCCATCAATGACCCACCATCCTTTTAAGCCAGATGTTTACTTTTTACGATACACCCATAACTGAACTCCTGCTAAACCGAGCGTCATTCTCTGCACCGTTCTCTTACAGAGTTAGAGAGGGAGCGTCAGAGCTTCCTGTCTCATTTTTAGATATCCTCAAAACTTCTGCGACATATTTTCTAGCACTGTAAAATATCCGCTCTGTATCATGCTACACATTTTTTTACACGTATAGAAAAAAAACGAGCGCCCAGATCTACAATCCTGCAGCACTTCCTGCATCTGCAGCAGAAATACCAGTGTGCTGAATTTTACACTGACGCCTCCAAAATGGCCACTTCTGTGTCAACTGCTGCGCATAGACCCGGCCTTACTGTCACTAAAACTCTGAATAGTAATACTAGTATCTTTACGGCAGAGGCCTATGTCATACTCCTTGTTGCTAATCATATCCTTCGAAGTCAAAGTCCGAAATTCATTATCTATACAGATTCCCCAAGTGTTTTGCGTGCATTATCGTCACAAAAGTCTTCCAAAAACCATGTACGTCTTGTCTTCGATTTCATTATGTGTGTTTACGCCCAGAAATTCGAACTGGTCCTTTGCTGTGTCCCTGGCCACTGTGGTATAGCCGGGAACGAAACCGCTGATAAAAAGGCCGCTGCTGCTACACTCTTGAATAGAGTAGACATAACAACCTTACCCTATATCGACATAAAGCCGCACATCATGTAGCAACTTAGCAAAAAAGGGCAAACGCACATGGTGTGCAGAGACAGAGAACGAGTTACACGCAATAAATCTACACTTGGAGCAACACGCCACTGAAACACGCAAATAGATACACAGAAGTCACCTTGGCTAGATTACGGAGAGGGCACACACATGCAACGCACTCCTACCTGCCCCCTGGATCTCCAAGTCCTCTGGGTAGCAGGTGTGGAGACGGCCTGTCCGTGATCGACATCCTCATACATTGCGAGGAACTAGAAAAAACACGACACAGACACTTCTCACAACTATACAGACAACACCATTCCACTACACCCATCGTACATTTAAAGGAGGACCCCATAATTACCTACAAGCGTACTGTTAAGTTTTTAAGTGCGAATGCACTTCTTAAGCGACCCTGAACCTGCGTCCACCGGCGATGTCCGCGCTCGTGCGAATGCTCGTGCCTGGCCGCTGACATGGCACATACCCACGTGGGGGATTGGCCAGGAATCTCCTCGTCTTCCTTGGCAACGGGGGGAGATGGGCGCGCGCTGCGTGGACGCTGACATGGCACATACCCACGTGGGGATTGGCCAAGAATCGGGCGTGAGAAGGGCTAATGCCCCTGCTTAAAGGAGTACTGACACGAAATTTCAAAGCTGAGATCCGCTCTAGCAATCAAGTACAACGACAACACAAATAGGTGTCTGTGAATAAATGCATCTTTCTTTCTTTGTAGTTGTGTGTGTGTGTGTGATCTCTCTTTCGCGAACATTACCGAACCGCGCAAATTCAACTCGTGCATTCGCACTTTCACATTCTTCCCCTCGGGGAAATGCGGGGAATTTTTTTTTAGCGAAGTTTAGTTTTTACAACTCATCACTTATCATGCATGTTGACACCCTGGCCCTTTACACCAGTCACCTACATTTTCTTTCATGCCATTTCACGAATATTTTTAGTTCAAGGCTTTACTGTCACTTCGTCCATATAAAATAAATTTTCCTTGCGCTCTTTGCCCTTAGTCGGCCTTGCGCCATAAAGACCCAATCATTATCAATATTCGAACAAGGGTGTGCAGGATGAACTTTTCCAACAGTCTCCTCAAAAAACATGACGAGTTTTCGAATCAATAATTACAAACTAATTATTTGAAATACAGCTAGCTACACTTTAAATAAACGACAAAAGCCAAAATGTAACAGGAGCGTGCAGTCGCCACATACTATTTTCTGCACTGCACTTGACGCCCGCAGCATAATGATGTCGGTCAGTCTTGCATAAGAATTTTGCTGATCTAAAGTAAAAAAAGTCAAAGCGTTGGCTTGCAAATATTTTATTTCGACATTGCACAACTTCTCTCGGTGATTTTTGTGAGCTTCCACAATGTACAAAAGCCCCTGTTATCATCTATTACTTACGCGTCGCGCAAGAAGGAAAGAAACAGAATATTCATTTCGTACTGTTTAATAAAATTAATAATAATACTTCTAAGTTCAGGACCTAAAAAGGTAGCTACTGTGAAAATATTTACTTCGCACTCTAGCAACGGATTTTCCCTAAATAGTCGACATATTTATAGAAAACACAATTCCTAGGACGCAGAAACATCAGTAAAGCTTGCACTCTCGCTGACAAGTACGGCAAAACGCAAGAAATGTCCGTCGTAAGAGCCTAGACAAGTCGTTCAGTGCAATACCCATGCCACCATCCACGTTATTCAGTCCGGCTTCCGTCGGGATACGTAGTTCTGGTAATAAAAATACGAAAAGAGAGCAGCCATAAGCGCCGACGCGAGCGTCATCACCCAGGACATGACACAAGGGTAGCCGCACTCGTAAACCAGAGGAATAGCACCCTGAACCACTAGCACCAAAAACTGAACGATCTGCATCTGGGTGACGTGCTTCTTCCACCACAAGTTCGGTCGCAGAGGAGCGGGAAGTGCCGAGAGGCCGTAGTAGGTGTACATGACCATGTGCACCATCGTATTCAGGACGGGAAACATGGCCCCCTGTCCTGTGACACCATTATTCACGCCCATCCAGAAAGTGAACAACACCAAGGTGTGGTGCAACAAGTGAAGGAAACTGACGTGGCCGTCCTTCTTCAGCAGCACGAAGAACACAGTGTCTAGCAGCTCTGCAATCTTTGTGAGGATGTAGAACCAAGCGTAGTAGAGGGCCGGGCCACTGTCTGAGGTGGGGTCCACGCCTTGACAGAAGATGTTGTAGGGAGGCAAGCGGCGTCGCGTCGTTGCCGGATCTCGCAGGTAGGTCAATTTGAGGGCGGTGCTAAAGAAAAAGGCGCTGATCAGTACCATGGCGGCGTTGTAGGCCACAACAAGAGGTCGGATAGGGAAGGGCCTTCTGTTCTTCATGAATGCTGGCCCGAGGTGCACAGAGAAGCAGAGGTAAATGGCCACGATTGACGCAACCGCCAACGGTGAACCCATGAGCGGCCAGTGTTGTACTCTGGGGCTTCCGCCGCCGAACAGAAAGTCCCAAAATGTGGAGTGCATTTGCCACGTGTCCAGATCGTGCGAACTATCCATATTCGACTCAGCTAAACTGAATACCTGCAAGTTACAAAATCGAAAATGAACCCGCGGCTGTGCACTGAGGCAATGGGTTTGTCTAACCGCAATTCCCGGTTTCAATAAAGTTTTATTGCAGCGAACCTGGTTATTTTCTTGTTGCAGCTGTGTCGTGTTCTGACGGCAGTGTGCTATCTGGCGAACATTTCCGGGGGGCATACGCCTCCCAGCGTCAGTACACTGCCATCGGAATCCAATTCATTAATTCCTGTTGGCTGCAGCATCAACCCCAGTGATTTTTACATATTCACTGAACGAATGGGTCAGTGATGGTGGCAGCAGCATTTAGAAGCTCATGCTCATTTACAGAGACGGGCTCGGAGGGTGAAATAAGCATATACAGCTTTCGCCCATTACAAGCGTAAGTATTCCACTGAACTTTTTCTCTTAATATTTATTTTTCTCTCCATTGTAGATAATCGCCCATGGTATGACAAGCCATGTATTCGAAGAGAAGAGGCCTACATAGAGAAGTGGGATAGCTACTGGAACAAGAATGACGTAACCAGCATCAGCTATACGTAATGTCGGCACGCTTGTATCCACACCGTAAGTTTGGAACAAAGTTAACTTGCACAGCTATTTAGGGGCAGTGAAGTGTTTTAGAGAGGGAAGGAGGGGTGTAAGGAATATATTGCTGCGTATTGCGTCCTCAAAAGTCGTCCAAGATGCTTTCTGAGAGTGAATTTTTGTGGGTATCTTCATTTCAAAACTGTGTTTTTACTAAAAAAAGAGAACAACCAGCCCTATCAGAAACACGCTTTTCCGCGGAGAGAGCATTGTGGAACGAGTACTTCAATCTTTTGCGCGGCTTCAAGGGATGACAAAGCTGATGCACCGTGCCTTCATGTTCTCTAGCACAGTGCATTTCTTATACCAAAGTGCCCCACAAGAAGAGGCTTGCTGAGGATAAGGTATATTGCAAAATGTCCTCCCCATAAGTCACATTGCACCATTTATCAAGCCACGTCACTAATTCTTCACTGTTTTGAACGTTTTATTTTTTTCTAACATATCACATTTCGCTTTATCTTTATCGGAAGCCTGGTATGTCCACTGAAGGACGAAGGCCAAAGGCAGGATGAAGGCAGGGGCAGAGTAAGCGCAGGGGCAGCCTTGCTGCTCTCCTTTCGCGCTGTATCCACCTGCCCCAAAACTCCGTCCTACAGGGTTGTTCCAGGTTCGAAATTTTATTTGGTACGGTATAAAACTCCGCCGGATACCACGGGAAGCTGTACTAAATAGGTTCAACCATGCTTTGGTGTGGGTCTCTGAGGCTCAAACAGCATTTCGTCACCAGACAAGGATTTAGAAACCCTGTTTGAGTGCATTTGCTACTAACCTCCCAATGACTATTCAATCACCTATAGGCCTTCAGGCACTCGATAGGCGTGGCTGCATATTCTTTGGAGAGGCTTTTGTCCTGCAGTGGACATAGCCATGTTTAAGATAAAAATAACATATCAAATTTTGCAAGCCTGTATTTTAAAATCCAGATGTCAGCCTACAGCCAGCGGGAGATTCAACAGCTCCCCGCACCCGCAATTTTCCGATATGCGCATTTCGAAACGTTTCGCTGCACAGAGACCCACGTGACGTGTCTGTCCGCGCGATGCGTAACGGTAATTAAATGTCGCCATTGGCTGCGCCCCAGACCTAAAGCGACCTAAAACATACCAAATCACTATTATCAACAAAAACAACGCGTGCATTTGTATTAAAAACTATCAAATTCAGAAAAATTGTAAGCAGTGAAAACTAAACCTAGAGATAGACCTGCTAGGGCTCGAACCCGAGCCATCAGCGCCAGTACTCAGTGCGCTATATGAAGGCCAAAGAGCCCGAACGGTAGGCTCCTCTTAGCAGGCGCTCAAAAAAATAGCGCGCGCAGTGACATCGCACATATCACGTGGGTGCTCTGTGCAGCGATCCGTTTGGAAAAATGCTTCCCGTATGCTTTTAATTGCTGGAAGCGTTGCAGCTCCAGCCGAATTCCCACCGTTATACCAAAGGTCGGTGAACTCTTCGTCGGCGCCAAGCTTCTTAGCACTTATCATATCAGCCTAAGAGAAAGTACTTGCGAGAATGAGCAATTTGTCCTGAATCTTGATATTCTGGTTTTCTTTACGTGAAGAGAATTCGTGTAAGTGCTGTCTCCTCTTACGTTTCTAGCTGTGAAAACACCATCATGCTGCTTTCAGCACAGTCTAGCGTCGCCAAGGTGAGTCGGATGGCATAACTGTGCGTCCACGTTCCCTAACTGATTCCAGTCTTTTATTTTGAAGCGATTGTCTTGTATGTTATTTCGGGCAACACTTTTTGATTTGGTTCTGGGGTAGCTGTGGTGCAGCGAGTCGAGCGGTGTTCCCAGATCATTGTTGTGCATGGCTCGGGTTCGCGTTTCGGTAACTTCTGAACCCACCACACTCATTTTTATGATGGGTGTCACCTCGATATACGGTTCTGCTGTTTATTTACTTGGCCTCGCCGTTTCCTCACAATTACAAGAACTGAGGAGCAAAAGTCGTTCCCGCTCCTCCCGCACTACGTTGTCAATTTGCCCTTGCCGCGTGACAGGAAGTTCTGGTAAGGATGATGAAGAATAAACTTTTATTGAATCCCAATCCGTCCCCGTGTGAGGCAGACCGGTGTGGGGAGTCCTTAAGTGTCACTCTTAAGTCCGAAATAAAGATATAATCTAAATCGCACCATGAAGGTTTTCTGTTTTCTTTCACGTCCTGCACTTTGCGGTGTTCGTCGTCGAGTTAAGTAGACGCTGAATCGTCCTTGATTGCGACAGGCGTAGCCTCGTGTTGTTCACACTTGTCTTTTGTTGGGACGCAAGACACTACCTTGGTGCTGGCTCCCACCTGCGTATCCTTACATTCATCTTCGTGTCCGCATTTCAAAATGTTTCCGGCGATGCAACAAAGGCTGGCCCTTTAACGGAAAAATCAGAGACGCTATGGCACGAATTGCTCATAGTTCTGGTCTTGGTCGTCTTTTCGTCTTCACGCATGGATGTGAAGCGCTCCGTCATTTCGTACGTCACGGTAAATGAACCGTTGCATTCCACTTTAATTTTGGAGCTGTTGTATTACAACGAACATCCTGGCCTCACCCTATCAATAGCCCACATGGCCGATGGTATGATCAGAGCTGTGCGGTGGAATTTTCACTCGCTTCGGCTCGGCGGCGTCGTAGGCGTGAACGTCGGCGCCCCCGGCTGCTGCCCGTTTTCCTTATCGAAAAAGTTCGGGAGGCTGTGCACGGTCGTCTCCACATGGTCCAGAAACTTTTTCACTCACGTGGCTCACCGTCAAAAGTTGAAACCTGCAGCTGCGAGAGGACAACTGTCCAGGTCGATGTTCCTGAGCCGCGGTGAGATGGATTGACTAGATAAGCTAAAATGCCATTGCTGTTGAGTCTCATGCCTAAGCGCAGCCGGTTGAGGCCCCGACATAGCAAATTCGCAAGCAACCAAGGTGGGTATTCGAGTGTAACACAAACTCTCTACACATCTACAAACAACTTCTTGTGCTTGACGATTGCTGTAACGGACATTGAGTGTTCCGCCGATGTTTAAATCATGCCGCCCTATTTTGAACCGTTTCATCTACTATGCACTTTTCTTTTAGTAAGCATTACGTTCAAGCGCGAGGCATGGGAAAACGAGTGTGTTTTAGTACCGTGACTACAGGAGACGCCGACAGGACACGCCGACAGCCCGTGCCTCTAAGGTGCTCCGCCCCTAAAATCCCCTACCCGTGGCAAGAACCGAACGTAGGTCCCTCGCGTTATGAAGCCTGCGCCTATCCGAGTGCTCCAATTTGACATGGTTGAAGCGAACGCCAAACAGTAGGCACCGATTCGCGCCGTACACCCCCAACACAAATATTGACTAAACTATCCAGATAAACACCGATGAGTTGCTGCGGAAGAGTAGAATATCTACACCCGTACCTGAGAGTTGTGGGTATTCTCCAAAAGTGGTGCCTACCTCCAGAGCACAATATACTCGCAGTGGGAGATTACCCACCAAAGAATCCATCACGTGAAAGTTTCGCGTTCACCTATGGTCATCGTTAAACAGAAGGGGGAATAATTTTATTTAAATAACACTTTTAATTAAAAGAATACTGCAAAATATCACTTAGGTAATGATTATCTGCTTCAAATATGCCTACGTTTTCTCTTTGTGCAGCAATTTTCACAAGTATGAATATTGCAACCAGATTTAGAAGTTTAGAAATCCTTTGTCTTACCAAGCCTTCTTGTTCAAAAACTCTGCTAACATTGTGAGGGCGGCCGCATCGAGGCACAGGAGAGGGTATTTGTATCGGCTATTAATAAATTTTCTTGAAAGGAGGTTTTTCCCTGCCATTCAGGGTGTTCTCCTCGACATGGTGAACGGCTTTCTTCTCCACAGAGTAAGGCCAGAATCCTTCCGTGACGGTCACGTAATATCGATTGCGAAGCCAGGCAGGGATCCTCCGCAGCCCCAGGCGTATCGACCAATGACACTCCTCAATACTGACTATAAGATTAGTAGCGCCCATTTTGGCCAGACGCAGCAGTGCCGTTTTGCCTGGTATAATCAAAAAAGTGCAAACGTGCACCGTGCCAGGTCGCATGATTTTCTCGTCCCTCGCATTGACGCTCAATTTATTCAGCTATGCGGAGAAGATTGGCACTTCTGGAGGCTTCATCTCCCGAGATCAAGCGAAAGCCTTCGACAGAGTGGAACATCAATACCTGGCAGGCGTTTTGCGTCCATACGGCTTTCCGTTAGACTTTGTAACCATGCTGGATCTGCTGTACTCAAACGTGAGTGTTAGACGCCTTCTGAAAGGGCTATTGAGTAGTCCGTTCTCTGTAGTCCGTTCTCTGCAGGGCTGCCCCTTCTCGCCTCTACTCTTTGCCATTCGTCTTGACGCGCTACTTCGCCGTATTGCTGCAAACACCGCCATCCGCGGCTCCCCGTTACCAGGCGTAGGATAAGGCAAGGGGTCTGCGTATGCGGACGATGTGTCACTGTTCATTTGGGACGTGGGCAGCTATCAAGCGTTTAGGCGGCTGTTCAACGAGTATGGTGAGCTGTCTCGAGCTCGTCTGAACAGGGGCAAAAGTATGGCGGTGCGCTTCGGCACAATTGCGTCTGGCCTGCCGGGCGACGTAGAATGTGTTATGGGTGTTCGAGTATTTGGTGTGATTTTCCATTCCTCTGGTGAAGTTGCGCGTACTACGTGGAAGCGCCTCCTTGAGATAGCGGGGCAGCGTCTTGCGGTCGTACCAAAGTTCACACTTTGCCTCACAGAGCGAAGCTAAATGATGAAGTCGTCCGTCTCGGCAGCGCTTTTTTATGTAGTACGCGTTCCGAAACCGCCCCGCCATTTTACCTGTGAGGTCACCGCGAGGTTTGGGTCGTTCTTTTGGGTGGGCCAGACAGAAACAGTGTCGCGTGCGCTGTTCAGATTGCCCAAGTCAATGGGTGGTTTCAGTCTGCCTTGCTTGAAAACCATGTGTAGCGTCGTGGCCATACGCGCAGTGTTCCACTTTGTAGACTCAACGTAGTACAAAAGAGGGCGCTGGTGGAGTACGTTCTGGGAACTTCCTGCTCAATGTTTTAGGACGGATGCACGGCCGGTCCCTCGTCCGAGAACTTACCGCCATTTCATGCCTATGTTGTCAAAACGCTGAGAAACGTCCAGTCTACCTTGCCACGCCTAAATTTCAGCGAAATTCCGGCAAGCCAATTGTGCGAAAAATTGGTAATGAACCAGTTAGACAATCAGCAGATAGCAAAATCACGCGGCATCCGTTGGTATCGGCTGACTTCGGCGGCACTTCCGTTTGATGTTCGGGATTTCGGATGGTTGCGTGGCTGGGAAGCTCTTCCGACGTGTGACCATCTGGCGAGATTCGGCGTTGCGCGGTTCTCACGGTGCCCGCACTGTGGGCACACAAAATCATTGGAACATGCCTTGTTTCAGTGTCGTGTAGCGCCAACGTTTTGGGCTATGTTAAGCAGGTTGTCTGGTCCCACACTTCTAATGAGCACACGTTCAAATGACGTGTTGGTGAACCTCGGGATGTGTGCTGGTGCTTTGTATTGTGGTGAAATCGTGGTGCCGCGCCTGTTCGCGCCCGACGGGAACGGGCGATGTTTCCACTGCTGTGGCGTGTGCGGTGGATCTTTCTTAGTCACTTAGAAAATGAGTTGGCAGCTCTAGGCGAAGAAGCCTTTTTGTTATGCTGGTACAGGCGCTCCATGGAGGTCAGGAATAACTTCCTGAGCATAACTATTGTACTGTATTGAGTTTCAGCTAGTTTCTGGACTCTCTCTGTGGACACCTGTGATCTTTTTGTAGATGGAATTAGGAGTAGCTTGTTTCACCACCACAGAAATTTGTTGTGCAAAGTGTTGACTGCCCGGAGTAATTGGAAACTGATTCGGTTTCTTCTATTATTTAAGACAGCGCCGTTACCACTAGTCGCTGCGTGCTGGTATGTGGTTTTGTAATAAATTCTCTTTTCCAATAATCTTCTTGACTGACCACATTTTCCTCGTTTAAGTAGCCCCAGAAAGACTATCGTCTTTCAAAAAGTTTTAATACGTCAAAGTAAATGCATACGCTTGCGCGCGGCTCAACTGGTCTTCCGCTCTGTCAACTGAGCGCTACCTCAGCTGCGATGGCGGCGGCGTCCATACAGAACAGGGCGCCGTCTCCTCGCTTAAAAAGTTTGCATTTTGAATAGAAGAGGCGGTCAGCTGGACGCTTTTAATGCGAAATACTTCAATACTCTTTTTATTGGCTTTGTCTTGAAATTATCAAGCGATTGTTACATTGGATTGCGTGTAAGAGTGTCCGGACGTACATCACTTCCATCTATCCGAAAATTCAACGTAAGCGACTTCGAATAATAGAGAGTTTTAGCTGACCGTGTTTCACTCTCCGCTATGGTCCCGACGTCCCGCTCAGCACAACCGGAGCGTCAGCAGCCGAAAGGCTCTTAGCTAAGAGATAACCGTATCTCCCTCGACGGGGAATAATTCGCGTGACTGGTCGTTTCGCGTGCGCGTGTAAACCAAAACTTCATCCTACAGGAAACCAGAATTTCTGTTTGTTTGCCCAAACAAAGCAAAATACCGTGTTTCTTGGCCTCATTTAACATTTTTTTTGTATAATGTAGTCGCTGACATGGTATAATTTTTCAAAATAGCAATAAACAAGCCGATAAACTTTGCAAGAGCCAAGCCAAGGCTGTCTTTCTCGGCGCTGCATAGAAGCAACCCCGCGCTTCGGTCGACGTTTTTCGCCTCCGTTCTGAAGATCTTTCAGGTATGTGCCACCATCTCCTATTCGGAAGCGCTTTCAGGGTTTCGTCGGTCGTGTTTCAACTGAAGAAACGAAGTTCGCCGTAGCGCGCTCGCATCGCGGGGGCAGCGATGTTAAAATTCCGCAAGGTAGCGTAAGCTGCCGTGACGGTCCGCTAAGAGGCCCCAGTTAGCGGCGCGGGGCCCCGTTCCGGTATTGCCGGTAGCACGCTAGCGTGCCACGCAGGCGCAATGGCGCTCCCGCTTGCTATCGGAGCGGAGCGGACCGTCAGAAACGGTCAGCTAAAACTCCCTAATCAAGAGCCGACTGTATGGCATTCTGTTAGGTAAGATATAAGTACGTGCAAGGCACGGGCTTCGAAATGTTTTGTTTCTGCATCTCAAAAGTTGTGGCGGGAACTTTTTAATCTTGTACAATGTAGCAACCCCATTTTACGATTTCTGACTGACTGTATAAGGTCGCACCAAGGTGATAGAAAAGTGATTTTTACTTGAAACCACGTTTTGCGCCTAGAAAAGGTAGCTACTGTGCAAGTGTCTATTATCACGAGACCCCAGGAATACCCCTAGTTCTCAGCACGTTTGTAGAAAACACAATTCCTAGGACGCAGAGCCCATCAACAAAGCTTTCACTCTCTCTGAGAAGTGCGGCAATCCAAGAGACAGAATTTGTTGTCGCGCCGACATGATTCGTTCACTGCTATACCTGTACCACCATCCACGTTATTCAGTCTGACTTCGGACGAAACACGTAGTTTCTGTAATAAAAATACAAAAACAGTCCACCCATCAGCGCCGACCCGAGAGTCATTAGCCACGACATGACACTGGGGTAACCGCACTCGTAAACCAAAGGAATAGCACCTTGAACCACCAGCACCAAAAACTGAACGATCTGCATCTGGGTGACGTGTTTCTTCCACCACAGCTTGGGACGCAATGAAGGCGGCAGCGCCGAGAGGCCGTAGTACGTGTGCATGACCATCTGCACCGCCGGGTTCAGGAGTGGAAACATGGCCCCTTGTCCCGTGATTCCGTTGTTGACGCCCACCCAGAAGGTGATTACTACCATTGTGTGGTGGAGCAAGTGGAGGAAGCTGATGTGTCTGTCCTTCTTCAACAATATAAAGAAAACGGTGTCCAGAAGTTCTACAATCTTTGTTAGGGTGTAGAACCAGGCATAGTAGAGGGCCAGGTCACTGTCTGAGCTGTGGTCCACGCCTTGACAGAAGAGGTTGTAAGGCGGCAAGCGGTGTTGCGTCGTGGCCGGATCTCGCAACTAGGTCAATTTGAGGGTGGCGTTGAAAAAGTAGGCATTAATTATTACCATGGCGGCGTTGTAGGCTACTACAAGCGGTCGGATCGGCAAGGACCTTCTGTACTTCATGAATGTCGGCCCGAGATGTAGTGACAAGTAGAGGTAGAAGGCAACGATGGACGCAACAGCCACCGGTGATCCCATCAGGGGCCAATGCCGTACTCTGGGGCTTCCGCCAGCGAACAGAAAGTCCCAAAATGTGGAGTGCATCGGCAATGTGTCCCGATCGTGCGACGTCTCCATGTTCGATTGAGCTATACAAAATACCCGCAAGTTCCCAACATCGAAAATTAGGCCACCACTGTACACAGGGAATGGGACTGTCAAACCACAATTCCCGTTTCAAAAAGTTTTATTGCAGCGAACGGAGCTGCCTGCTCGTTGCAGCTGTTTTGTATTCTGAAGACAGTGACCAATCTGACAGGCACCTGTGGGGGACATGCTATTTGGAAGCAGCCAGTTCTCGGTGTCACAATCCTGATGCTAAAGCCTAATGTAAGCGTTCTCAGACGCTGTGTGTGGCTCTTAACCATAGCCAACTTTAGAGCTATGGCGCATACTTGTTCGAGAGCGGCGTACCAAAATTGCAGGTAGTTTAATATAACATATTGATTTAAAATTGTGATCGATGCACGAGCTTCAGAGTGATTGTGTCCCTATTCGTTTTCCGGCAGGTACCTCTTGGGGCGTATGCGGGTGTTGCGGGGAGGTGGGGGGCTGTTTCCATGCTATTGTAGCCACTATTGTATACTAAAATGCTTTATACTTCCCTTTTTCGTGTAGTCCGCATGAAGCCTTACTCCCTATCTGAGGCCCTAACTGACACACACCGTACAGCTGTCTTATGATAAATTTACAGCCGGGGAGAAAAGAAGACTTTTATAATCATCATGCGTCATGAGTTCGGTTCCTCGGAACAATCGTTAAAAATACACTAATCCCTCGTTATAACAAAATCACTTTATACTCGAACTATCGCTTTATTCGAAATTTCTTGTGGTCCCAACCCAAACGCATGCTTTATAGGCCGCATTACTCGAAGCGCTCTGAAAGACTGACCCGCTTAGAGCGAAGTGTCTAGTGGAGGCGTCGCCGATCGGCGGCGACCCAGTTGCAAGCCAGGCAGTCAACATGGCTAGTCAACGCAAGCTGGTCTTTCCCCGATGATTTTCTGGAGCCAGTTCATGCGCGAGTTGTGCCATCCGACTTTAGACAAAAGGTCCAAACGCGTGGTGTGGTCATCGAATTTTGTTCCTAGACATTGCTCAATGGCTCGGGCACGACGCTGCTCGAACACCGACACTCGAACCGTAGAATTAGCAGTGTCGCCGACAGAGGGGTGCCGAAAAACGCTCGTTTTGCAAACCTCAAGGCTGCACACTTCGGGAAGAATTTGCCCAGTGATCATGCTAAGCCTCTAGTGCAAAACCTGTTAGTTTGTATGATTGTGCTGTGTACCCAGATTGAGCGGGTAATCGTTTTTTGAGTGCAAGAAGTGCAACCCCAGACTCTAGCAACGGCATTTGCGGCGGTTTCCAGCACAAAACTCGCGTAGCACTCCGTGACGCCCGCACACCTTCTTATAAATTGGCAACAGCCAGTGCCACGTTTATGGGCGACAACCACGGCCTCATGCAATGATTGATCAAATTGGAGCAGGGGTTGCTCGTGCCTGGCAAGAACTTGAAACAGCCAAAATTCACCTCCCTTTTGGCACCTGAATAAAGTTTCGCTTCACTTAATACATTGTGTTTTGGTTCATTGTATTTGTAGCGCAATTAAAGCTCAGCTGCTTTTGCTTTTGCTGAAATACCGCATACAACAAATTTTTTTGCCGCTCCGCTGACTTCGTTATAACGAGGGATTACTGTACATAGAATGGTTGTGGCGGCACCCAACCTCAATGTCAGGTGATGTGTAATAGCCACCGATGCAGAATGGGATTAAGGGAGCAGTGTATCGTGGAAGGACAGAACTAAAGCGGCGCAGACATATTGTTTCAGCTTTTCCTGCCGCTGTATTAGTACACAAACTGCTAGAAAAGGGTTACTGAAACAAACAATGCCCTACTCATAAACACTCAGTTCTTGCCGAGATCATGTTATTTTTGCTATTGATAAAAGAATTACGAAGCAATGTTACCGTACTAAAGTCGTCCAGATCCACTCTTATTTCCTCATCGCGATATACAATCTAAGCAGCGCTCATACTATACTGGAATGCAGGGTGGTGTTCAGTATGGTGTCCTTGACAAAGCAATGATTGGTCGTCCTGGACTGGCTCTCATTTCGTTGCGATGTTTGATACGGTGTTCGTAACAACTCTCCTGAATTCATTTGGGAGGGTTTGTTTTAATTCTTGTACACACTCACCCAATTTACCCGAAAACTGTCTTCAGTAAAATGGTCTATACGTAAAAACATAAAAAACAACAGTGGTAGCATAGATGCAAACTGGCTTTTGGTGCCTTACGCTCACTCGATGCTTCAATATTTCACGGATATCAAGGAAACCTAATATGCGGCCAAACAAGGTCAGATATAGCCTACACTCGCTCACCAATCTGCATTTTTTCTGGTGACGAGGTGAGCCCCCATCCTTAAAGCACAGGCATGCAATTGCGAGATCGTCCTGCAGCGAGATATAGTGAGCAAAATGAATAAGACACCTTTGTATATCATAGTACGTGGGAAGCAATGGACTCCGTTTAAGGATCTGGCGTATTAGCGGATTGTTCAGCTACCAAATGTGTCAAGCTAGGAACCTGCCGGTTAACGTACGTCACCTAGATTGTTTGAGGTCATCATGCTGACGACGAAGAGATACTGCTTGAATATACGAAAAATTGAGAACTAGACCAAGAGGATGGAGTGCAAATCAAGATTGGCAACTGCAGTTTGAAAGGCACTGCGGGAAATTAGGCGCATGGTGTAGAAAATTCATAAAGGCATTTCCTGAGCAGCTAATACCTGCACGGTGCGTGTACTAAATTAGCACCGAATATAATGTGTAGCATGCTGCATGTTGAAATGCTTAAACACCCGCCCATTCACCACGCACTCCATATTTCACACTCGGATGGTACGCCAAGGTTACAAGAGAAAACAACAAACGATTGCCAACGTGGTGCGCATTTTTTTGCTTTTATTTAACAAACGTGATCCTCTCCATAAAGTAACAATCTTATTAACAGCACAGGAATAGCAATTTATTCTACCTCTGTTTCGACTGCCCGCCATACTTGAAAGAGAACATTCTACTTTGTGTTTGATGTATTATGTATTTCTTCGAACAGTTCAGAAATAGGCAAATTTTGGTACCTTCTTCGTTCTTCTGCGATCGAAAAGACAGTACTCATTTCTGAGATTCGTGTCTAGAGTTTAGGCCGAAATAAAGGAACACCCAATGCACATCAAAATGTGGTAAAGAGATAATTACTGCACACTGATATTAGAGCACGGGTGCAAACAGCAAATCCGTGAGGTCAGTAATGAACATAAAAAGAGATTAATAGTGAATGGCTTACCCGTTTATTTAAAATTTTAAAAGTAAGACGTGAAGCAGTTAATTTTGTAGGCCGGGTAATTTCTAAGAGCTTCTTGCGTGCTCATATTTTCTCGATATTTATCACGAAAATATGCAAAAGCAGGGACGTTCCAGCTTATATTTCGAGCCTTACCGTCCAGTGTGTAGTAACACCACAGACCACCTTACACATGAAGTACGTTTTCAGTCATAAATAGCTCACAAGGTCACATGTGTCGGTAATCTTAACACATTGGCCATCTTTAAAGGGGAACTAAAAGCTGAAAATATTTTATTTGAACTCATTTTGTAACTTGGTATTACGTAGTCTAACTACGTAATAGCAAGTGTATTTAGGTGTAACTAGCGTAACTAGGTGCATTACGTAGTGTAACTACGTAATACCAGGCGCAACTACGTGCGCTAGGCTGTCGCGCTTACCCGCATGCATGCATCGATTGATTGTGCTTGTACGCAGGCAAGACGTTTCAAACAAATCAAAACTGAAACAAAGCTTTTACCGTCGGGGCTGACGACTCCTATTAAAATGTTTGGTAGTATAGGTTTCTGTCTTTTCAAAAGCACTGTACAAGCAGGAGTCTCGCACACATGTTTTATATTTACCTATCCCTGCTGCCTCAGTGTTGGTTTCAGAAAAAATCAAGAACACCTGGTACACTATGCTCTAGTGGATGGGGCGACATTAGTGCTGAATTGTAGGACGGACATGCCGGCATTGCATGCGTGCCTTATTCCAAAGCTGCTTTTCATAGAAACGGTTAAGAGTTCATCTCTTCCTACGCCGCACCATGATATTTGTTGAACTAGTGTAGCGTACAATGCAGTTCTTTGTCCTCTTCCACACATTGAGACGAAGCCATTAACAACTGCCACTGTCTCTACTGGAAGTTGTTAGTGTTTGCTATTACTATAATTACTATTTTCCCTTGCGAAGTGTTTTTTTTTCTTTACCATTACAGACCCTTGGCCAGACGACCTTGTTACTCCTATATATACGCTGCTCGAGGGAACGAACTTGGAACTTACCAACCTACTTCTCGTGTTGTTACCCGGCTCGCATTCCCACCGTACGACACATTACATGTCCCTAACGTGCGTTTTCTAAGTCGAAAGCATCCACCCGTTCACTAGGTTCACACTTGGCAAAGTGGGACCATCAACCTGTTGTGGTAAGACTGGTAGCGGGGCTCTCCGAAGTGGGGGAGATGACAGCGTCCCACTATTTCGCTCAGAATGTCATGTATTTCACAAAGTACGTGAAATGTAATGTAGCGAATGTACTGTAATGTGCTGTTGCGACTGCCTATTCCAAAGTGTTTCACTAAACTTTGTCTCATTGTCCTTTTAACTAGCTTTGCGCTTAAGTCTCCCATCCCCATCGTCAACAGTGTTGTTCCCTTCTTCATTGCTGGTTCCACGTCCTCGTGGAAACTCTCAGCGGCTTCACCATCGTCTCCTTAGAAAGTGCCAAATCACTGATGGAATCAAGAATAACGTGTACAACTTTATTTAAGGAACAGTTTTCGGTGTAATTGATCCTATAAAATGTTTATACACATGAAAATCGCAAAAACTTTACAATGGCTGCGACTCAAACACACCGTTCATTGTCTGAAACCCAGAATTATACCGTTATACCATAAAGGCAATGTGGCGGCCTTCTTTCAACCGTTTCTTGGCTCTCTTGCTTGGCTCTCTTGCCTATCTCACGCTCAGTTTTTCAAGACAATAGCGGGAGTGCTCAAAGCGAACTGGTAGGTGGCATCAGCTTATGCAGGAAGTGTCTGCCTTGTGTTGACAGGGGAACGGAGCGTCTTTTTTCCCTCAACTTCACCTTTCATTTATTCAGTTTTTCCAAATGATTAAACGCAATTCGCATTGCTAAGCCTAGTCTCTCTGGACACAAAAATCCTACTAAACGGAGCACATGGCCCCCATCCCTTAAGGTTCCGTTTAACAAGAACCCACTGTATCATTGCTGTCCACTCCATCTCTCTCTTTTCTATTTGGGTCGTTCTTATGTGTAGCTTTCTGATCACGCGCAGTATTTTGTACTGCTACTCTCGGTGCACTCCCACAACTTTCTTTTTGAAGCCACACGTACACAAAGGGTACAACAAATGCTTACGAGTTCTGTGAGAGTTGTCCGCATTTCATTGTTGGGCTACTGCAGAAGCTTGCAGCAGCCCAATATTCAAACCTCTACCCTGAATGGCGTTAAAAGTCGCTGGATTCTTATTGCACCGGTTTCACTTTCAGACGTGGAAACTATGCTCTGTTTAGCTGGGAGATTGTTCTGAGGCAATATTTTCATCACTAGTAACGTCTCGTGAGCCATTAACAATCCGTTTCTTTCACGAGCCCTCAAGGTGAGAGGCGCTTTGATCTACACCCATTACGAAACGCCGCCTCTAAAGCTGAAGCACCTGGACTCAGTTTCTCTCCGCAGCATGGGCGAAGTTGTGCCGTGAAGCGATGAATTTTTACTGTTTATCGTGCATATTTCGAACTCAGTTTCCACGTTGAACTCACAATAAAAGCACCAGACAAAATGTGAAGAAACTTGAGAGCAACTTTTTTAATGTTTTCCCGCATGCTGCGTAGACAAATATTCCGTTCAAGAGGACTGTGATTTGGGCGAGTTGGTGAATGTTCATGATTGACAATCCAGCGCGCGAAAACACGGCACAATATATGACCAATATGACCAATATATATGACCAATGTTTTCTTCAAAATAAATCAGTTGTGAGTGCAGCGCTGTCCTGTCTAACTCTCGTTCTTTTTGTGCCGTGTTTTCGCGCGCTGGATTGTCAATCATGAAATATTCCGTTGCCTAGTCGGCTGACATTTGTTTTCGTTTTTTCATAAATATTGATTCAAACCATGCAACTTCAATTTATTTGTGCAATCAGTCACCAAGAACACGTTCCCTTTATGATTATTAGGTCGTCTTGTGTCTGCTGTAATCATTCATACTGTAATCTTGCCCTTACTGCTCAGTTTGAATAGCTGTGAGGAGTCCCTTTTATGTTCCAGTTACTTTTGCGGACATCATTTCTGCGCCTAGAAGTTAGAGGCACATTTATACCACAAACTACGAAACATGTGCCAACAGCCAAATACCAATGCGCAATGTTTGGCAGATATTCTGTATGACATTCGATGGACACATTCCTGCAAATGTGGAGATTAAGACTTCTTGCTCCACAGAGGGCGGGTGTGTTCTCGGTGTAGTGTCCACCGAGAATATTCTCCTGGTCCTCTGAAGTGTCGAAAATAGTCTGCCCCGTCCGGTTGAGTTTGCTCGCCAGCCTTTTACGAAGAATTTTTCCCTTTTTCTTTGCTTATTACTGATTAATTCATTACAGTGGTGGCCACATAAGCGACACGCCTCAGATCTAGGGAAAAATAGTGTTTGTAAGCACAAGCGAGGTGTGAGCTTAAGATGTAAGCTGCCCATGCACACTGGCAATCGAACTTTGGTTTTCGAGATATTTACTTATTATAATGGTCCCGCTTGACTACGCTGTAAGTCGCAGTGTAGGTGCACACACAACGTCGTCCAAGCGGCAGCCTGCGCAGCAATATCCTGGTCTCAGCTAGACTCAAAATAGCAACGCAGCCGAAACCGAGAGCGAATAAGCGCAGCTGGGTTACTCGTCTGCTGCGTATACACGGGCAAGAAAATTAACAAGGCTTGTCGTGTTGTGGGCTTTGTTACCGGCATGCCGTGTTGAATTGAGCTGCGCGACGGCCTAGTTCGAGGAATGGAGAACAAACGCTTTATTACAAGCTGTAACAGTGGCCGCTGAAAGAGCAGAGAGATTGCTGCGTGCTGATGCCTCATTCGCGTAATCTTACTTCGACATTTGGCGCCCCGCAATTCATATCTGGGGTAGAGCGTTCTAGTCGACGGACCATGTCTGTGGGAAGCATTTTCCGGAATTATTGCCATTCAATAACTACTGTGGTAGTGCTCAAGCGACCCGGTACTCGTGGATTCCTCGAGAATGTCGATGCCGTCCGTGAATGCGTTCTCAGCAATTTTGCCCTGTTGTCTGAACAACCTAAAGAGGAAGCAAAAGTCTAGAAAGCAATATTGGAGAGGACAGATTGCCGCAAGTGACTGGCCAATCGTGAAAGAAGCTGGGTTTCCTGCTAAAACAGAAAACGCAGAAAGTGCGAACTAGAAACCAAAGCGAGGCTGCTAAATAAATTACGCATTGACAGCTACGGTGTCGCACCACGCCGTGCACTTTTGAAGAGAACATTCGAAGAGAAGCTCCGCCATCGTGGACGCCATCTTTAACGACGCCTGGCTTGGATGACACGAAGGAATGCTTTTATTTTTATTCTGTAAAGTGTGTGTTTCTGTGCAGCGCTGTACTTATTGGCCTAGTAAAGCTTTAGTCAGTTTAAGCGACACGGTAAGCTACATGGTGTCGATAAAAGGCAAGTAATCTCAGCGTGCGGACGCAGAAAGAGGTAAAGTAAGCCAATGAATTCACCAGTAAGAAAACCAAATAAACGCGTGGGTTGCAAGACAGCAGAGTTAAAACGTATAGGTTGGCAGGCCTGCGGGGTCGTAGCAAGTTCACTCTTTCAATCTCGGACACTCGAATTGTTTCAGGACCTGGAACGTTCGTGGATAAACTGGTAGGGTTAGTCCAACAAGTTTTAAAAACCAACTTTACTCATAGCGAAAGATGAACTACAAGCTGCGGCATTTCTTGCGGCGAACTGTGAAGACTTAAAGTGAGTTTCCCAAATCTTCCACGTATTTAGACTACGGTGGACGAACTACGCATCAAAGAATGTGTTGTGCGTGTCGATAAACACTGCATGCCAGCCACCAACATACTGCACAGGGACTATGTATTCTGCGCCTCAGCAGAAAGACGGCGAACCTGGGACAAATAGTTTGCCGAGCTCCATACGTTTTCAAGCCAGTGTTTTTTGACCCTACATTTCTCCCCAATACGCAAGATATTGGCATGGTTTATAGGATGACAATGTCCCGTGGCGCAATTGCCCACCATTGACAACGACGAGGGATAGGTTGACGTTCAGCCTGTACGAACTCTCTCATGGCAGCTGTGTTCATATTGTAAATAGATCGTTCTCGTGTACTGTGGTCCGTGTATTCTTCGTTCTCCCGCCGCGGAACAATATAATACCGTCGTTTGTGAACCGCTTCAATATGTAAATTAGAGAAACCAGGCATTATTCGAGAGGGGTGCTAATTCCAGACACTATTTCTGGCCAATGTTAAATTAAAGTGAATCATCAGGTTTAGAGCACGGTTAGAGTTTGTGGGAGCGAGGGTGAAGTTACTGGAATGTTTACAAAACCTTGGTATCCATAGCTCCTAACTGCTTTAAACAGCGCCGCGCTTCTGCAGCACCTATAGGTACCAGTCACTGCCCAGAGGGCGACACTGAGCCAACGACACACAGCGCAGCTTTCTGCAGATACGTGCAACACTTGGTCGGTCACCGCGCACCAGCACGCTCCTCACTGAGGTGCGCTCCTTTCTCGCCGCGCCCGGTGAATCATATTAGTAGCCCCTTTTATGTTTAAAATAAAGTGCGCTATTCTACATTAATTATGCCACAGATTGCAGTAGAACTAAGACGGATTTTCTCGATTGAATTAGCGTATGGTATGGAAGGTCGAAACGAATTGGCGTAACGCCCAGAAGGAAAACGCATGGGCGGGAGAGCTGGGGTGTCTTTTGACTGGCACGCACAAAGTTGTCATGATATGCGGGTTTTGATTATAAAAAACAGTACTTTATTGTTTTCGAGTTTCCAAAAGGTGATGATTCGTTTGTAAATACGATACCCGAGGTCGCGGGATGTTTCAGCGCGTTACCCGATCCATGCGAATACACTTGTCGAATTAGGTTGCTGACTTCAGAGCTGTAACTTAGCAACATGGGCGTTACATGGTGGTCTCATCTGAATATGGTGCCTCAGCATACGAAACATTATGAAATTCACACTTGTTTCTGTGTATGAACAGCGCTGACAATAATGAATGAAACGCACCATCGAATACGACGTCTCGACAGCTAAAAATGTCATGCTGCGTTTGAATTCATGACTTCGATTACAACAATCGAAATATTACAAGGTTGTGTATCAGGCACACCTTGTCATCCACTTTTCAAGTATCTTTGTTAGCTTCTGCAGGAGCACCGCTTGGCCGATATCAGCATCTCTATAATTACGGATAGAGAAAAATGCATTGCTTTGGGTCTATGTTGGCCCCTCCACCAATAAACTTACGGGTTCTTTGGTGCAACCCACCACGACAGCTGTGTAAAAACGCGCCACGAAAAAGAAAATTCGCTCCAATCAAAGCTGCGAGGGTGATTGGAAAGCAAAGCTTTAAACGACACCCTCAACAATTGCCCGTGCGATGTGACTTGAATCCACACACCTGGGTCTAGAAAGAGTGAAACGAGAGATTCTGCAAGCCGTTCCCTGGAGATCGCGGGGGCGGCATTCCGAACGCAGCAGAGTCGGGCGCCGCCACTGTAGCCCAGCCGTGAGTCGGGAGAAAAAAAAAACGGAGAGGAGCGTGTTTCGAGGGGTGAGACAGCGCAGACTAACCATCCTGATGTGCTAGCTCAGGGCTACACCACCGCGCGACACAAGCGCTGACACCGAAACAATGCGGCATGTGAGTTTAGTGATTCCCATTTGTAACTATCTAAACTAGTTAGTTTAGCAAGTTTGAAAATTGCGACAAAGCTGAGGGAACTTTTATAATAACTATTTATGAGCACCCGTTGCTCCTTCGCCTTTGGCCGTGATTCTCAAAACACAATCAAATTGGCATTCACCAATTTAGAAAACGGAGTCCCGTTCGTGGCAAGCAGGGCGCAAAAGGTAGGGTTTCACTTGCGGCCAGATGTCTGTATGGGGTCTCGAAATTTTGCTTGACGCATCCAATCCTTGACGCATCCTTGCCGTACGACCACTTAATTCGGTCGGGTCCGTGTTACCCAGGAGCTTCTGTCGAACAAGTTAATCAAGTCGTGTGAAGGAAGCGCGCAATGGAAGCAAAGCGCCGCCTAAACAGGCCCAAAACAACCGTGCTTGAAGCAGACAACAAAGCTGTATCGCCGATGCATCCGCCGCCTAGCAGGCACCTCCGCGCGGGGAACGCTGGGTAAGTTCGCCTCGCCATCTACAGTTTACTCGATGGGTCATAAAATGTGGAAGTCATGGGGGAAGGCTTGCGCGCTGGTCGGAAGTACCAGCTGCGATCGCGACCTCAAGGTGTGGGACGAATCGCCATGGGAGTTTTACTGGCCGCCACTTCACAAAGACTGTCCGTGTGTGCTGACTCTCGCAATGCACCGCCGCACAGTGAGCGCGACACGGAGATAAGGCTGCGCAGAATCGCCATTATCCAACGGTTGAATATCTTCCAAGAAAATAAGCAGGGCGACTTTTTCAGACCGTAATGGAAAGCTGCTAACAAGAGTAGTATAGTCAACACCTATCTGCCTCGACACGCCCATTCTAAAGCATGGCACCTGTTGTGTTTACTCGTTGTGTGCGTGTCGTCGCGATGAAACGAGTCAGCCTAACTGGTTAAGCTGCCAATCAGAGCGGTGACTCCAGATCTTTTAAAGACGATAGTCTTTCTTGGGCTACTTAAACCCAGAAATTTTGGTCTGTCTGTATGTCTGTCTGTCCGTCTGTCTGTGACTCGATTCAGCCACCCGGCCAAAGCAAAACAATGTTTGCGCAATAGTCTTATATAGTCACAGCTAAATCTACCCGTCTATGTCCGGTGTAATGTGCATACTTGTCAACATTGTTGAAGAAGAACAAGACATTACGCAAATATGAGACAACAAATCAATACACAAGTGATATTTGCAGTGTTCCTTTATAAAAAAACCAAACATGCTTGACTTTTGCGAAATTAAATACTTCATCAACTGCAGAAAAAGAATTCACTTCGCCGTCGCCTGCTGTCGCCCGCGCCACTATAGCTTCTAGCGCCATGTAAGAAATCAACCGGCAACAGTTACGCAAGGTTCCACTAGATAGGTTCCACGTTCTGCTTGCAAGGCACGTGGAGTAGGGAAACGCGGTTCTATAAACGTTGAAGTAGGGCGCCTCGATTAACGCGCGTCTTCGCCGTATGGCAGCGTTTGCATCGAGACGCCCGGTTTGGAGCAGTTGAACGAGGGAAATTTAAAATGATTTAAGCAAACCTTTCGCGTCTTTACCTTGGGAGGAGTGCGACGCAAGAGGAACAACATGAGAGGTGAGCGGGAAAGCGAAGGGAGGCATTTACTTCGCAAAAGCCGATAAACACTATTGTCTTTCGAGGGCATTTGCAACGAAAGGAGCAGATACGCGGCCAATGTTTTCTATGGTCGTGGGCTCAATTCCTGCCGCGGCGGACGCTTTTATGATGGAGGCGAAAAGCAAAATCGCCCGTGTGCGGCGTGCCTCACCGCCTCCGTTGCGTCGGTGCGTTATATCCTGCAATCAATTAATCAATCAATCAATCGAAATCAATAAATCAATCAAATTAATCAGATCTTTTTTTAGTTTCCCTAGCGCATAACAGGATGTATGGTCTCGCGTTACTTAAAGTGCACCAAACGCCTTTCATCGCACCGACGGCGTCTCCGGAGCCCCGCAATTCGGCGCTGCCGCTAACCTATCCTTCTTACTCGTGATGAGCGCAGAAACCTGGCGTCAGTAAGCATTGCATGTATTTTTTCGCACTGCGGGGTTGCATTATGCACGTTGGCACAACCAGAGCTAAGCGGTAGCGGCAGTCGCCCTGCGCCGGAGACTGCACAATCGACGTTATTTCTGTGTTCATAATCCGTGTGCGAAAGAATCCGTACATGCTCCTGGAATAAAAGTGTGGAAACGAGCGGCTAAAAGCCGCCCCATTTGTGCCAGATGTCCTCAACCTTTTGAGGTGGAGGCCCGAGTTGCATGAAGCCGATACGGCAAGGGCATGACGGCAAATAGCTGTAGGTCGGGGGAGGGCTTTTTTGGACAGATGCAAAAAGACGATGTGTACATGTAATCTGGCTAAGTGTGAAGATGGGTAGGAGTACCTGCTGGAAGCGATCTTACTTTCATTGTTCCTGTGTAACCCAATTTTGAGGTTATACTTGCCATGTCAGCCTTCAGAAGTGACAACTGGAGGAAGCTGTGACGTCGTGCTGGGGCCGCATACTGCCTCCTCGCGTGCGGCCCGCGGGCCGCAGTTTGCAACCCCTGATATACAAGGTCGCTGTGTATGTACAGATAAAATAAAATGCCGACAAACAGCTTTGAAATGGGAGCACAGGATTTCGAGGTTGGGTGCCAGTCAGAAGCGCGCTTTAAGAAGCATGTTGGGTCATTTTTCGGGACCAAGTACATAGTCCCCGAAGGTTGGCCCAAATGACTAACCGTCCGGTAAGTCCTGATTCACAGCGGCACTTCAAAATAATTGCAAAATTCGCCCATAATGCCGCTCCGGCGCTCGCGAATGCGCCTCGGCCCACTGACGGTCACGGGGAGAAACGCGTCCGAACAAAACCAGCAATGCCGAGTGACGTCAAAACGTCCAATATGGCAGCGTTCATGCAGCCAATCTGTAAAACGTGTATATTATTGGCCGCTCACGAATAGTAGATTAGGCACCGAAAGGATGCTGAAAAGCTCGAGCGGAATAGCTGGGACTCACTTGCACTGCACATCACGTCTCGCCCTTTGGGTATACTTCGGTAGAGCGTCAAGTAAAATATTTACTGACTGCACCGGTACACTTTTTGGCTTCCCTCAATAAAGCAGTGCGCTTCAACAAGACGCCTGCGATCGCAGACCACAACGATGGACTAAGGAGGAGCCGCAGCAAAACCGGCACATCTTCTGCCCGCAGCGAGGCTAGATGATGATGATGATGATGTTTAGAGGCCCTGCCTTCGTCACCAACCGACTTGACTGCGTTATTCTACTTATTTGCCCTACCCTTCACTAACCTAATGGGTTAGCCCTGCTCCCACCGGTTTTAAACTCCCATCGCTTCTCCTCCTCCTCCCCATGCGCACCAGTTTACCTCTCCCCCCTTCTGTTCCAAATTCTAATTTGGTATATTACTTTTCTTACGTCCCACTCTCTTCCCTACTTTTCTTCTACCGGCGCTCTAGCCCCCTCTTCATCAACTCTATGGCCCTAAAGTTGAGGCTCCCCCTCATGCAGTGTTGCCACCGCTGGGCGTCAGATATCCACTAAAAAGCCATAAGAAATCCGCCATATTCCGCTAGATTCTAAAACATATCCGCTAAATTTTCCGCTAGGGCCTATTTTATTAGAAAAACAGTGCAATTTCGTATGATAAATACCTTTATCATTCTTAGAATCTCCCCGAAACTGCGAGAGCTGAAATAACCTATAAAAGAGTCTTCCAAGGAGTCTAACTAGAACACTTGAAGCTTCAGTGCGGCGGTGATAGTCATTTGTCAACCTGATCACAGATGAGGCTAAAAGTTATAAATGTTCACACTGATGAAAAAAAGAACTCACAGGTCAACAAAAAACACATCGAGGTCTTCGTCGCCGCTGTCATCGACTGATATCATCTCTACAGGAACTTGGTGCTGCCTGCTGCTGCTGCTGCTGCTGCTGCTGCTGCTGCTGCTGCTGCTGCTTGTTGCTACTGCTGCTGCTGCTGCTTGTTCAGGTACTTGTTCAGGGACCAGAAAGGAGACTTGGTTACACATACGTTGCAGATGTCCCGATGGCACTAAGAACTGCCGCGGGAAGTTCGTAATCAAAACAACGTTTCTGGTGTCGCTTCAGCCCCTCTCTTACGACGAAGATGGCGTTTCTAGTTTCAGGCTTCATCTTGTTCCGCAGCTTGGATTTTAGTATTTTAAGCTGACTAAACGTCCTCTCTACTTCGGCATTTGAATACGGCAGAACGAGCATCGACATGGCGAATCTGGCCAGCTAGGCGAACAGGTTTTCGCCGCAGGCGTCCTTACAGGAGTGAACTTCACACCAGAACGACTGCGTGGATGATATTTGCCTCCAATTCAGGAGGGTGATTTTGCTCCACTAGTTTTAAATTTTTTCTATTGTCTCAGGGGGCACTGCCATTGCTTCCAGTAGAGGAATCAATGGCTCCTTCACGACGCACAAAGCGTTTTCGATCGATAAGAGTGATGTTTCCTGGAGAACTGTGATCTTGAAGGGAATTCGCTGTCTGATTTGATCTACTAGCGTGGTAATAAACCTTATGCAGCTTTCTCGCATCACAGCTTCATCTGCGAGAGAGAATCCGTCGGTCGTCTGAGCTTTCACGTTGTTAACGTACGTCTCAAACACGTAGCCCAGATATGGCTTGGGGTTCAAGTGGTCCTCAAGTCTGCACGTAAGAACGTCAATCTGCTCTGTCGGAATTACGACTTTTTAAAACAAGCTTGAAAGCAAAGTCATAAGGTCTTTCTTGCAGGGCGATTTTGAATCGGTGCACTGCGTGATGTATCCGCCAGAAATCCGCTATGTATGAAAATGGCCCGCCAAAAAATCCACTAGCCGCTAGACTAATTTTTCCCCGTCAGGACAAAATGAAATCGGCCAGATTTAGCGGAAAATCCGCTAAATTGGCATCACTGCCCTCATGCCCAATCCCAAAGCCTCCGTCAACGTCACTTCCCCATCGTTTCGCCGCGGTCGTATCTCTGTGGAGTCTATGACAATATGCTCTGCGGTTTCCTGATCTCTACAGCAGCAAACACAAGTTTCATCCGGTTGCCTATAGTTAGCCGTGTATGCCCGTGTTCTCAGACACCCCATCCGTGCTTCAAAGAGCAATGCAATGCCTTGGGTATTGCCATAGAAAACTTCCTTCCTGATTTCTAGTTTCCCTGTTCTATAAGCCTCCAGGGCCCACTTGCACGAACACACGTTCTTATTGGCGGTATTATTCACAGTCTAGTCTTAGTCACGGACTTCAGTAAGCCCGCGAATAAGATTCGGGCTAGTGCGCTTGCTCGAAAGCGCTCAGGCCAGGCTACAGAGCGGTCTTATTGAAGACTATAGGGACAGCCGGTACCTAGACGAGCACGAGAGAGGTTTCTAGGGAAAAGCGGGGAATACGCCGCAAAACTGTTTGTTGCCGTCGCCGGCGTTGGGCAAGCGTTTATTTCGAACAATCATTGCAAAAATTCAAGAAAGGCAGACCATCAGGCAGCGTGTTTGGGCATTGTCACAAATAAGTTACAATGACCGGCCACACTTAGCAGGCCAACTCAAGTTACAATGACCGGCCACACTTAGCAGGCCAACTCACGCGGCCGGGCCTCGGTCGCCCAGTCTCGTAAACGAAGGCATAAACAAACATCGTCTGTTACGAAGTGTGGGCCCGAGAATCCCACTGGGCTGACGCGAAAAGCGTTCATTTTGTCTCACATTGTGGCAACACGAGTCGTACTTTTCATCTCACCGTGAATTAGACAGTTGCAAATTGGCTTCACGTTCATGGTGGTAGACTCGGATGCAATGAGCACTCCAGCGGCTCACGCCGCCGGGCACGGAGATTCCCGCTGCCTAGCCGGCATCTCGCTTACCGAGGGCTACAGCTGTAAACAATCGCTCTGGAGAATGTAGAATATAGCCGAATGCTGTTATCATGCATGCTTTTACGTGCAAGAGATACCGACTGCTCAAGCAGATTGCGCAAAGTAGAAACCGAAACAATGAAGCTTCGTAACCGCCACCTTCGAAGAGACGCATGGAAAGACTCGAAATCTGCGCCGCTTTTCTTTGAAAACGCGATTTTATTTAACGCTCTCGGGCAGAGGTATTGCGGGCTGTTAATCGTTTGTTGTGTGTAGTTTTGTTGTGAACGTCTATTTGTTGTTTCTGAGTTAAAGGGCATGATTTTATTAAAAAATACATATGTTCCGTCACTTCCGTGCCGCCTTTTGGCAGCCACTGCGGTGACAGCCGACATTCCAGACGATCACACATTCACAATGCGCGCTTGGGCGCCCGATGTCTGCACTGGATTAATATCGTGCCATACATTATCAATCCTGTCCATTTTTGTTGGACGTGAGGTAGGAAAAAAGCCGCGCTTTTAGGGAAGAACAAGCACACGCCCACAGGGCACCGCGAAAGTTGAAAACGGTGGTTGGCTGCAGCCGTCTATGACACATCAAAGTAGGTAGGCCTTGCAGGTTTCGGCGCCGGCTTTGTCTGTTCCTTTCCACCCTCTCCCCCGACGGCGTTTCAAACGGCGCCCATCTCCGCGGAACAGGCATTTATTTGTTCTAAGCAGACGGTCAAACGGCCGGCGCTCGTCATCGTTCGCCACTTCTACGGCTTCTTCACTCGGTTTTCACGGTATGGAGGTCCATCTTTATGATCAAGTGACCTTCGACGCCAGCATAAGACTGAATAAGACTGCTCAGAGATGGCTTAACCACAACTTTATGGCGTTCTTATTTAGTGTCTCATTCGCTGTCATAAGTTTCCGGAAAGTGTCTTATAGCCTAGGGAACACAAGACCCCGAATAAAACTGCCAATAAGATTAGACTGCGAATAAGACTGTCTTATTTAGCTTCGAGCAGCACGCACAGGTTTTTTTTTCACTTCCATTCTCTGTACCCAATTCGTGGTCTCTGCTGCTTTTACCTGCTTTTTAACTGTTGTGTATACCCCACGCTCCCCTACCGAATTTCCGTACGGCTTGGCCAGCTGTCTGGTCCCCCTCTCCACCGCGTGTCCATTCTCCTGATATAACGGTACCTAACCCTCTCGTGGTCCATTTTAAACGCCGATATAATAGCACCACCTACCGGCACGAGAAAATGCGCCTGTCCTCCTAACTGGCACCAACCACTTGTGGCCGAGTTGTCGGAAGCAGTGTCAAGAACTTGGCTACTTAATACACAGTTGCCACAAGTCAAGCAAAGAACACCGGACGAGCCTCATTACAAACATGGTACAATCACCGAGTAAATTTGCGGACGCCCTATTTTCCGGACCAGGCTGAACGTCCGGGCTCTCCGCCATGGCGGTGTTACGCGCTGCGTAGAGTCAATTTATAACACCCACCAAAATGTTCCGACGTTTCAAACCCTTCTCGTACGATTTTTCCGGACTTCGTTTGATATTTCAGTCAAAAGCTACTGAAAACGCAAAGATCACTGCACTTTTGTTTGTCTGTAGCCTCAAAACCTCGTCGCCTGCGTATCGCCAGCTTATCTCGAAGACTGTCTCGATAGCAGACACCGCTTGCTTCACCGTCCCACGTGCCGCATAGAGCAAAATAATCAGTCATAAGTCGCCACGGTGGTTTAATCGCATATTGTCGGTTGTGCTCATTGCGTCGCAGCTTGAAAAAGCGGTCTTGGTTTCATCGGCAGTTATTACCTATCACGCAGGAAGATGTTGACGAGTTGTTCAAGCCACATTGAAAGTAATGTTATTTTTCGTGTGAATTCGTTTTTCCGGGCTGCCCAATTTCCCGGACGCTATCTCGCCCCCTTCAGGGTGATAAAATCGGTAGGCGGCTGTTTAAGCTTTATTCAACAGAAACAGGGCTATAATGAAAATAAGGCCAGATTCTACGTTAAACCGATAGGGAAAAGCTCACACGACGCATGTAGGCGATGGCATCGGCTGTGGAGTACGGACGTCTGTGGTGACTAAAGGCAAGCCATCAGCGCTCCACATGGAGGCAATCGTGTCGTGAGCGCAACGCGGCTACTTCTACCGCTAACCAAGATTGTTTCAGTGGTCCTTACTGCTTACTGCTTTCAGAGGCTTTTACCACAGAAAGCTTGTGTCCTGCTTTTAAAATGGGAGCAACCTTTGCCTGCTTAATATCACCGGATATATTTTTTTGTTGTTTCAGTTCTGGGCGAAGGTCTTTCAGAGTGTGCTTGTTATTGATTGATATTTTTTTATTAGATCTTCTTTCGGGCATTTGTCATGCCCTTGTGGGTATTTGTTTGCCTATGCTATGCGTACCAGGGCATAGCCAAATGGTCCATACATCATGGTGTCCGGCAAGAATGCACAGGTTCCCAATTCCCCCATCCCGTACCATAAAACAGACAAAAAAAAAGTAATCTGATTTTCGTTGTCTCACCTTTATTTTTTTCTAATCAGGGCGCTTGGAAACAATCACAACACGCGGAAAACAGTGCTGTCAAACCGTTAATTCTTTAAATTACTACATAGGAATACTTCCCACGCGTCCACATCGTATTCACAGCTCTCATATTCTGTGCTATGTCCCGTAACCGAGTTAAGTCCGACAAAGCATCTAGTTTTTCTCAATGAGATTATGGAAGTGCACTAATAATCAATGTTCCTAATCACGACACGAAAACTTAAGTCGAGGCTGCTGTCTGGTCCTCAGCGGTGGGCACTGTCACTGGCTCCTTTGAAGATACTGCTGTCTTCTGCACAAAGTCCGTAATGATTATGTGGGGTCCACTGCTAACAGCCGCTGCTTCCTCGGTTGTTGCAGGTGCGCTTTCGTCGGCCGAAGTGGCGTCGACTTCTGCCACACTATCAATGGTGGTTGGGCTATCCGAAGCGGAAACGGGAAGGGTTTCGACAGAAGAGCTGCTAGTCTTCTGAACCGATATGACATCGTCTTGGGTGGTGTCAGGATCGACGGGCCTCACAATTTCTGTGCGCGTGATTGTCGTGATGACTTTTACGGTAGCCGACTCATCCCCACTTTGCGAACTCTCTGTGGCCTCACTTGGAACAACTGGCACTGGTCCAGTGGATACTTCGCTAGGGCTTTCGGTTGACGAGGAATCAGAACGTGGGGTGTCCGCCTCAGCTGGACGGCTGGCATCAGTGTCAGTGCTCAGTTCCGCTGCAGGCAATGTCTCTACGGATGTAGTGCGCGTTGTTTCGACCGACGTAAGATTGGCGTCAGCAACATTCGGATCAACGGGCCTCACAATTTCTTTACGCGTGATGGTAGTGATCACCTTGACGGTTGCGGGCTCGTCTGCAAGGGTTGTGCTCTCCACGCCCCCTTCAGTGACTTCAGCCGCCGGAAAGTGGGTGGTCACTTCCTCCTTTGTCTCCTCTTCGGGAGCATCTGGAAGAATCGACGAGGTGACTTCCGCCGCTTCCTCAGTCACCGCTTCACTCACAATCTCTTGGCTGCTCTTCTCGACAAAGACAACGGTTGCGCCGGTCGTTGCCGCTGTGGTTCCGTCGGCGCCAAAATCATTGTCTGAATTGGCATGCGTCGTGGTTTCCTCGACGGCAACCACACTTGCGACGGTGGCAGCAACAGATGCGTCGGTGGCAGTAACAGTGGCGTCGACGGCAGCTACAGTTGTGTCAACGGCAGGAACACTTGCTTTTTCGGCAGGAGCACTTGTGACAGCGTCAGCAATAGTAAGTGGTTCGTTCTCGTTAGTCACATCTACAACAGGGTGTGCAGTTACAACTACATCACTAGCGGTCTCTGATTCACTCCTGACTGTCCATGTAGTTTCTCCCGTTCTGGAGTCCTGCTTCTGATTGGCTGCTTCAGTTGTAACTGATTCTGGATCTGCACCAGCCGAGACAGATACATCGCTGGGCCCAGAACTTGCTTCAGTGCTCTCTTGCGTACCAATTGGTTCTGAAACGTGCTGTTCTGTTGTCTGGTCCTCGCTCCTTTTTTCATCCTGGTCCGTAGCAATCGCCTCGGCATTTGTGACGACAGTCGCTCCAGTTGCACTATCAGTGGAAGCAACCTGCGATGAGGAAGTTGATGCCTCACCGACTTCTTCGGTATGCCCTTCGACAGCATCTGTGAACTGGCCTGCAGTAGCTGTCGCGGCTGCTTCGTCTGTGGCAATAACCTCAGTGGCGCCATCTCCGTCGTTTTCAGTTACAGGTGACTCGTCTGCACTTTTCGGCGCATCGGTTTTGTCAGGTAGTTCCGTGTTTACCGCTGGCTCTGAAGATAGTTCTGATGAGGTTGGACTGGTGACGTGAGAATCGCTATGTTGTGACGTAATCGCCTCGACTGTGACAATGCCAGTATCTTCCGGTAACGCTTGGGTTGAAACAGTGGCCAAGTCTTCATGCACCGATTCCGCTGGTGCTGAGCTTGTGGCGGATGCCTGCTGTGGTTTCTGGGTTGTTCCCGCAATATTTTCTTCAGTAGCTACGTCCAAGACGGTGGTTTTCGTTTCTGCAACTACTACATCCGCTTCCTCGCTTCGAGAGGTTGTCGGGGTCTCCTTTTCTTGTCCACTTACTTCGAGGTCACCATTTGCTTGTGTTGATGGTTCAGCCCCGGAACCTTCCTCAGTGGTTGCGGCATCTGTCGATACTTCAGCTAGATGTTCTGTTGCAGAAGGAGCACTCGTACTTTCTGCAAACTCGTCCCGTGAGGCCTCCTCTCCCTTTGCCGTGCTCGTACTGAGCGCTGGTAAATCTGTGACAGCACTTTCGGTGTCGGTTCCAGTACGCGCCTCTCTGGACTCATCTGTCGATTCGGTGGATTCCTGCTGTTGGCCAGTCACGTCGACAATAGGGGCCGCGGTTGTACCACCGACTGTGTCAAAGTCAGTGAATCCTTCAGGTGTTCCAGCCTCTAAGCCATCGTTTGATGTGCTCGGCTTTTCGGGAAACTGTTCGTTTTGTTCGGTAGACCCAGGTAGGCTTGGTGACTTGGTGCTGACGGCAGCGTCCAGAGTTGTGCCCATTGGGAGATCGGTATCGTCTGCGGCCGTAGCACCCGTAACCAAGGAGCTGTCTTGGGATGCAGTCGTTAGCAAATCGTGGGTGACACTTGAGGGCGTGCCGGTAGAGTCGTCGCCTTCATGAGGCGTGGAAGGTTCTGCTGGGAGTGTTGCTGCACTTTCTGTCTCATCATTTTCACCAGCGGTCGATTGTACAGTGGTTGATGAAAAGTCGTCGGTGGTAAAAGTGCCTGCTGTGGTTGCTGCCCCAGCGGTGCTTTCTTTCTCTGCTGCAGGCGCCTCAGTGGTGGGAGGAAGGGGTTTACAAAATCCGCTAGAACAAAGGCCTGGAGTTGTCTTCTTTTTCTGAAATAAAATACGAAATCTGCTATTTAGTACAGGATCGCGTTTTCCAGTGATCAACTTCAAACTGTCAGAGATATCGCATTATAGAGGCGGGAAACCTATGTCTATCGTTGCGGCGTTCACCCCACACACGCGAACTAAATCTATGCATAATGTACTAGAAAGGAAAAACGGAAGAAAAAACAATAATGACAAATAGAGTGCTTGTCGAACTGAGTGCTTCTCTACCCTTGTTTCTGATACCTTCATTTCCGTGTTGCGACTTAAGTTTTTTAAGGTCAAACTAACCACGAATTCAACATTGTGCTGTGCTATGTTTCTTTCTCTGCAAAGCAGCTTGACCATAACAATGATGATGCGACAAGAAAACGCTACTTGTGGGTGGTATCCGGCCAGTTTCTTTCTGTTCTTGCCAGCGGCGACCACGGGACGAATCGCCACGGCGTTGCATATTCTGAGCGTCTCTCACAACGTAAAGGAGCATATCTCTCTGTCGTTTGGCGGTGCCGCCGAGAATAAAAAAAAAACCGATAAAGACAACAATTGGAAAAATATATACGAGCTGTGCGGCCACATAATGAAGGGCCTGAAAGCGGCAAAAAACAAACTAGTCGTCAAATACTTTAATAAGCTGGGTAACCTCATCGAACCTACGTTTCATCATTTCGGTAGGACAAAGTAACGGTACGTGTATATCTGAAGCCAAGTGGGGGTCACAAAAAAATGTGTTCGAGATAAGAGTAAGGAAGTGCTAGAACAACTTACAAACTTTTAGTTATATTACCGAGAGCTTAAGCCAAGCGTGAATAAATTAGGTGTGCTAAAAGTGTCAAGTTCAAAGGGTCAAGGGTCAACGACTGAGATTTAAAATTCACTTACACCGGTTAAGAAGAGCTTTCCCAAGGACATCGTCACTGACCTTATTACAGGAGAAATATTTGAGTTTTTTTTAACACGCCCTTTTTGTCAAGCCTCAACTAACATTTCTTAAACCAGTGTGTCCGTATGAGCAGCCTCTGTAGCAAATAATTTGAACTATTCAATGCTCGCATCATTTTTTAGGCATATATGTCGTGACACACGAAGTGGGAAGTACTTTACTGCACGCATGAGTACTACGTTAAGCTTAACCAGGGTACCCGCCACATCAGCCTTATTTAGGGTGGTGCATCGTTTCACTAATAAATGCGCCGCAGAACCGAACTTTTCAGCAGCTACTTTTCATGAGATGCCTATCCATACGTTTTTATGATAATATATTTGAGTGACATTTTCCACTGCAGATTTACCCGAGAAATAATCTATTGAGGTCATTAAACTGCTTAGTAGTACATTGCACTACTGCTCTACGCTATGCTTACCAGACAAGGCGTTCCATCTGCTTCGAACCCAATGCGTAGTCGGGGGTAGCCTTCACAGAGGTACCGGCAGCTGGTGACTTGTCCATTGATCTGTGAGGCGCACATAAAGCTGTGACTATGGGAATCGCTTTAATTAACGCGCTTATGCGGTGTCAGTTCTAGTCGTTGTAACGTTCAATGAATGTTCTGAAATTCTTTCCAAGATTAACAAAAGCTACATTACAAAATGTTTAAAAAGCAGACAAGAACGGAGTCTTACACAGGAGTCCCCATAGAGAAATACTGCGAATACGCAGCTTGATTAGAACTGCTGTATAATTCCTCAAGAAAGGAGCAGAAAATGAACCACGCTGAGAACCTCCTCAACTTCAACAAAAATCAGCCTCCTGCATGTTTAAAAACCAAATCTCTCTGTAACTACACAAAGCAGAGAGAAATTAAACTTAAACACGTGTACCAACAGCTTGTTCAGAACTCCCGGTGTAGGAAAAGATATGCTGTTTAAACCTTTCAGGTGATGCCAAATCTCACAACCCGTTTCTTTCGGTAATATAGAAACGTATGCCGCATCACATCAGTGAGACTAAATGGATATGAAGCTTAAAGTCAGTTTGCTGACTTTTTTATGTAGAGTGGTGTTTTTGGCGTCTTATAACCGTGTTTTGTTGCCTTAATTTTCGCAGCCCCGTTAGGTATCGCGTGAAGTGTTTGAACGCAATCGGTCTAAAGTCCCATTTTAAATATTTCTGAATTACGGCCTAAGATGGGGCAACACGTCTGTACACGAGGAGGACGAAACCTACCTTTGTTGTGCTTAAATATCTACCATAATCATTAAATTAGTGTGTGTACTTTTTTCATGCTAGGCTTACAATAAAACGCCGATAAATGCACGAATCATTTACGGAGCACTACGCAACGTAACATACTTTGTTTGGCACAGCTTTCAATCTATATCACTGGTTTCCTTGTCCCGTAAAATTTCCTTCTTTGCGCGTTGTTAATAAAAACACCTTCCAGAACAAGAGCTGATTCGCCAATAATTCACATTAACAAGTTTGAATTTCTAGAAACCCTTTAAAAAGTGCAGAATTCTAGCAGATTTAGCTCGTACAGACCCGTATTTCGACGGTGCGATCCACAACTGTCATTCGCTGGCAATGTTACGTATATTGGGGAAACAGTCGACAACACATCGGTGACTTCACATGAAATACTCAATTTTCCGTCACTTTCCCTCGCCCTCGAATGATGCTTACAGGAATACTTTACACAGCCGGAATTTACTTTAGGACCTCTTACATCGTAAACTATCCCTGAACACCTTCAAACCTAAAGTAGTAGCCAAGTTTTTACCCCTTTGATAATTAAAGCGAAAAGTGTTGGGCAAAGTAGATAAGCTTTTAGTAGTTTTAAGAAAACAGATTTCCTTTCGAAGGGACACTTTGCAAAACAACAAACACCATAGCATACAGGTATTCTTTGAAGCAGTCGTGAATGCCAGGGTAACTACCGACGGAAGATTTTTACGTTTCACTTTTTCCGAACCCCTAGTGTAAGAACGTTTAGTGCACATGAACGTAGTCAGGCGTAGTTGCGCCGTAACCAGGGTAAAGCGACTATTGAACGGTTTCTCGTGGTTTCCACATTTTTTCAGATTTAGTAGGTATGTTATTAAGGAAAGGAATGCATTTCTTAGCATTGCCGGCACTCGCCACGCCGGAAAGAAAGTGCGAAGCTCATTTCGTGGTCTACATTTTACCGTTTGTTTGACCCATCTTGGTAAAACTGTCTTCGCATTACGCGTTAACCTTGTCGTTCAGTTTGGTCCTTCAGGCTTTACGTCTGTCAGCTTTGGATCATTTTTAAACGTTTGCGATTCGTGCGTTGGGCAGGTCGTCATTCCTCCCACTCTTATTCCTCACGCCTAGTTTGATCATCTAGACATGGTCCATAAAACGTAAGGCACGTTTGTTGTATCATTGGACTAATCTACAACTATTGTGTGCGCAAACATTCGCTTGTGTGTTTGAAGAAATTCCATGAATTCCAGCATTACCTTAGCGTCCTTTTATAAATTCTGTTAGAAGCGTACACAAAAAATTCCCTCCACGGAAATTTATTCAGAAGAGTCATTCTCTTCCGTAGCGATTAAGCAGAACGCACACATGCAACACTATAGTCGCGTAATGTTGTCATGATTTTAAAATATTTGAGTTTCTTTCTTGCCAGAAAGCTTTAACCCACCTTACTGGTGTTTTTGCGGAGCCAGTCATACTTGAAGATTCTATCACTAGCTCTTTCCGTGAAACACTTTCGCAATCAGTTCCCCATTACTATCTTACCATAGATACCATCAAAATGTCACCTGTTTTTTCGCCCCTTAATCCAGCAGCAAACTCTCATTAAATTACTCAGGGAATGAATAGTCATCTTACCGTCTTTGCTGGAAAAGCTCTGTCGCACTTGACTCCAACAAATCCTGCAAGGAGAGAGACCATGCCTTGGATAAATAATAACCTCTCTTCTGCAACACCAGAAATACAAATGTCGATGCAAAAGTAAATAAACAAGATCAAGTATGCAAGCACTAATGTAAGAACACTTACTGTACCAATATGACGTCCCAATTTACGACGATACGGAATGTAGCGTACACACAAACACCCACACATATATATATAGATATGTGTGTGTGTGTGTGTGTGTGTGTGTGTGTGTGTGTGTGTGTGTGTGTGTGTGTGGGTGTGCGCGTGTGTGTAGCGAATCAGAATAGAAAATGAGGGGCTCGTTTAATTAGGACATAAATAAGGGAAGGAAGACAAGAAAGCCAAGGAAAGCAAAATGGAAACTGCGGAAGGTCATTAAGAATCAATGAATCATACAAAGTTTTTTTTAAAAAAGAGAACGAAAGTGGAGAAAAACATGCCCGCCGGGTGGGATCCGAAACCAGGTATTCTGGAGTATTCTGTAGGTCATGGGTTCGGATCCCACCCGGTGGGAATGTCTTTCTCAACTTTCTTTCTGTCAAAAAACTGTATCTGTTATATTAATAATAAATGACCTACCACATTCTCTCCTTTCCTTTCCTTGGCTTTCTTGACTGCCTTCCACTATTTATAAATATATGTGTATATGCACACCTGATGGCCGCGGATCGCGTTTTGTCTTGTACGCTTGTGCTTTGTACACTTGTCTTTCTGTTTGCATATTTCTTCGTAGACCTCACGCACAACTTACAATTTTCCGGGTCGATGCTTAATACATAAACACATTTGAGGGTTTGCGCACTAACCTACATGAAATAGGGCGGGTACGGGTATTGTGGATCAGGATCACCAATAGAAGTATGCATAGGGGATCTATTGTTACATGTAGTGCTTCTTTCTGTTCGGTCAATTCTACAATTAAGCGCAATATACTACATCTGGCAGTAAGAAAAAAATATCAATCCTATGACGTTCAGCATAGAGCACACGCACCTGGTACCCACGGAGACCTTGTTGCCGGGCCAGCGGTCACTGCTCCTTTAGTTTCCGAAGCGGTCACGGGATCTGTCACAGGAGCACCCGTAGCTGTAGTTGTGGTCAATCTCTGAGTAGTTCCATCTGTGTCAGGGTCCGCAGTGCTGCTTCCGGGCTGAGTAGCGAGAGGTTCCGTAGCTGAAGCCTCTGTCTGAACAGGCTCAGCGGCGGTAGTCGGTGCTTGAACCTCGACAGCCTTGCACACGCCTTGATCACAGTAGCCTCGTTGTCCTTGCCATCCCTGAGAGCATCCATGCATCACATTACAAGAAAGGTCATACAACTCAGACCACAAATTATGCCGAGATACCCGTGAACATATTGGCAATAAGAAGACGTTTTCCAGTATAAGTACTTTTATTATTCAAGTTCACAGACTCCCCGCCCATAAACTATGTGAAAGCCACTTAGTTACGGTCACTTACGTCCGCAATTACTTCACTAATAAAACACACCCTTCATTGCATTGGAGTAACGGCAGATGGATGTCTATCACGAAGTTGAAGTTTAACATATCAAGAGCAGCACATTGTTTTTATTGTATATTGTATTTTTATTGTATTTCTAAGCATATTGTAATTACAGTGTTTGTTCAGTCAAAGATGGCAGAAGGTTTTCTTACCCAGCATGGAGTGCCGTTGTCTTCCAAGGCTACGAACGCATTCTTGCGTCTCTTGCACACGAACGTGCATGACCGGACAGCACCGTCGACCTGCAGAGTTGCATCATTCTTAGAAACCATCAATTTTCTCTAAAAAAACGTGGTCATGCTGCTACTCCAAAAATGCAACCTGCTAAATTGGGTAATAAACCGGTTCGCTCTTATAGAGATAAGTTATAATCCAACTTTTCAATAACAAGTCTAGGCATGCAACATGCCTCACCGGAAAATTTTAAATGAATAAATCCCAGGCCGAATAAATACAGGCTGTAGTTCGTGTCAGATTAGCGTTCACTGGAATCCTTAAGTAGAATAAAGGTCAAACACCGTCTGTATTACGTAGACGAAAGTAGACCGGCGGTAGCAGTTTTTATTCAAGCCATTATTGTATGAAAGAATCTGAAACCATGGCCACACCTAGGTTACAATGCAATAAGCTACGTAAAAACCCATTTAAAATGCGCGTTTCCTTCTGGAGTAGATGGACTAACCTTGAAAGTTTCCCCAGCAGTACAAACAATGTTATGTTGAAATGTGAAAGAAAGTCTTAAAATAAAACCCTGTAAAATAACGCTGAACCATCGTGATGCAAATAAATATATAAGTGGTGGCTATGTATTGCTCTAAATATTGTCAAAAAGAAGTGCCCTGGAAATTAAGCCAGTACTCCCAGTTTCACCACCTCCGCACATTATCGTGACACTAACTGCTATCTTAACCTCTCCAAACGCCCCAGTGAACGGACGCACGGCTTACTCATGAAGAAGCCAAAGGTGCTGGCTCGCGTGTCATCGTTTGTCACTAAATGTTTATCCAAATGGGGGTGCTGAAGAGTAGGTTTCAAAGGTTTATAGGAATTTACACCAGAATGAAGGGTGTGGCCGAAGCCCGAGAACAACCTCTGTTGGTCAAACAAGAACGGCCCTTCAAAGTTGGGAGAATATTCGACTCACCATTTCCCTGCCCCGGTAGTTTCGGCATCTCAATAAGCGTGCAGATGTACCTTGTTTGCCTGTAATAGAAGCCGAATAAAAACCGATACAACCTATTACTTATTCCAAATGACGTATAATAAGGCTGAGCACAAACCTTCATAGAGCAGCCCATTGGAAACGTAATTAGTTACAAAGAAGTCCTGACAATGGGATTCATTTTAAAACGAAATTGTTTATATAGTACGCTGAAGTAGCTTCAATTCTCCATCCACAACACTATAATAAAGCCCCCAAGCACAAGAATATTGTCATCTATCTAATCAAGGGCCCTATTTTCGAAAATCAATTTTGGGGACCAAAAAGTTTGGCATGGTGTTGCAAATTTGCAACCAATAGTTAACCATCTGTGTTCCGCGGCTTGTTATTTGGTTTCTTTGTAATATGAGCCTGGAAGTCCTTGGCTATTTTGTAGCGCCATGTACTATATCTACGTGTGGAATAAGCCTCTTTCTCTAAAATCAGCTAAAAGTCACTTTATTTGCTGCACATTGAGTAACTGCAAGTGATGCTGTATTGAATAAACCATCCTTATAAAAACGAAATGGTCCTGCGGGATCTTGATCCAAGATGCCGTTATTTTGCCTTTATGATACTCAACATCAAGCCCACTTTGCTGAGTCCTCACGCGTGTCTTCAAGGCGCATGTGAAGTTGGCGTATTGCATACCGCTGAAGCACTAGCCTATACCACTGTAGCCTGTATAATTCTCGAAAACACAGCTGCCCATTGTTACAGCCATAAGATAGTTTCCGAACACCACATACAATACGCTGAATTACACAGGACTACTTTATCCTACAGTGCCAATTTACCACCAAAGCGATCAATTCTCAAGTAGTAGTTCTCTCCGCGATTGTTACTGGGTACGCCCGATTTTCTTCATAACAGTATACCAATTATGTTACTTGTGTTTTGTTTAGATTTCTCCAATTTCTGCGTCACTATTTATTATAGTTATCTGCATTACTCGAAATCTGCACCCAACAGCCGTTACATTTGCAATATGTCGAATTCAAGCACCGTAATTTCGCGCCTATTTACCTTCAACGTTGTTGTCTTCGTCTTGCAGAGATTTGGGTACAGGAACGGTCTTCTGGCAATGACCCAGGTAACAGAAACCTTGGCGCCATGAAGACTAAAATGTAAAGGAGGGGAAAATTAAAAGACAGAAGTCATAAACAATCAGAAGGTTCCACATACAGGCAAGGTTGTTCGAACAGATTGGGTGTTAGTTTGAACAGCCATATTACGCATTAATTCCTCATTAAAAACTTTAGGAGCATGACTACAGTCTAGTAAGACATCCTTTTCCCTCACCTGTAGTGGTAATCATGTGGGTATAATAGAACATGAACGCCCAGGGCACGTTTGGTGCTCCCTTTAAGTGCAGCAAAGCAGGACGTTTTTAAAGCGAAGTTTGTATACCTCACCGATTCCGATCGTCCCGTCACCAAAATGCACCGAAGGAAAGCTGACTTAACGCAATTGGTTTAAAAAACGAATATGATGATAAGCGAACGCATATCAAGGGTCCCCAAAAAAAAACGCTTCCCCAGGTCGGAATGGAACCTTCGCCCCGCGTTATGAAGCCGACGGTTATCCCACTGCACCACTCCGACACGGTCAAAGCAGTTTGGATTTGAGATATTGACTTTTACTCAGTTTGCATGAGAGGAAGCTTCGCGTTTTAACCACCTTTAGATTAAGAAAGCGGCTTCAATTTTTTTTCTCAGCGCTCCTGGTATAACCTGCTTAGTGCACTACTCGTCCGACACTTTTGTCAGGGCTTGCCAGAAAAACGTTTGGCTTGATCGACAATTGTACATTTCGACTAAGCGACTACCCCAAAATATCGCCGTGCCACGCCACCAGAAGCATTTGGCACAATCTGGGAAGCAAGAGCCACCTTGAGTGTTTCTGATGTCAGGTTAGCGTTATACCACAGTACAGCTGAGAAGGGCTGCACAGTAAGATATATTCCCCTACAAAGTCAGTTTTCCCGCACCATTAGTGATGAAAACAGCATTACCCGCAAGAGCCAGATTTGGTGCCTCTATAAAAGTTTGTAATACATGCCTCTCTAACCTGATATATTGCTGGATGAACTTGCGTTAAACTGTGGCCGAGTCCTATATGTTGCTTTTGCCTGAACGCACGATTGTTACTTTCAACCTTTCCTGTAGTCGACTTCTGGCAAACCGCAAACTTCAAAGAAGTTTGACTAATACCAGAGAATTGTTTTGGCAGGAATAGTGCCGATAGCAGTTTTGTTCTGCAGGGGGAAATTTCATAGCGATAGCTGTACGGCATTCACAATATCCAATAAGCGTGTTTACTCGCGAAAATAGAACTCGCCGCTCACAGGCGCCCTTTCATCCACCCGTGAGAGTGAAAATAAAGGTGGACCAATTTGCTTCTGACGGAGCAGTCAGGCCATCGCGATGATGGGTCGCCATTGCATGTTTAGTGTCTCCTGCCAGGACCAAAAGGTCTATTTCCCTTCTCTTGTCACTGTCTCTCGCGAAGTTTTTGAAGGCGATAATCTTTCATGGGCTACTTAAATGCAGAAACTTTGGTCTGTCTGTATGTCTGTTTGGCTGTTTGTCTGAGACTCCTTTCAGCCACTTGGCCAAAGTGAAACTGATTCTGCGCAATATTCTTATATACCCACAGCCAAATCTAAACATATAAGTCCGGGGGTAATCTTCATACTTGTCAACATCTTGGATAAGAACATAACATAACGCAAATGTGAGGCAGAAAATCAATACATAAGTGATATTTGCAGTGTTTCCGCATTAACAAAAACATGGATGCTTGGTTTATGCTATACAAATGAAATACTAAATCGAGTGCAGAGCGTCGTCGCCTGCTGTTGTCCGCACCACTACAGCTCCTGGTGGAATTTTGAGAATTCAGACGGTAACAATAAAGAAAGGTTCCAATCGATAGGCTCCACGTTCCGCTTAGAATGCATTTGCAGCAGGGCAACGTGGTTCTAGAAACATTGTAGTAGGGTGCGTCGAATCACGCAGGTCTCCGCCGTACGGCCGTGTTGGCATCGAGGCACCCTGCCTGGAGCAGTAGAACGTGTTAAATAAGTGGCTTGAGCAAACCTGTGGCGTGTTATCCTGGGAGGAACCAGACGGGAGAAGAACAGCATGAGAGGTGAGCGGGAAAGAGAAGGGAGGCGTTTACATGGCAGCAGCGGCAGTAGACTATCGGCTTTCGTCCGACATTTGCAACGAAAGGAGCAGATACGCAGCCATTAATTCCCTCTACCAACGTACTAAATAGGCGAAGTACTTAAACGACCTGTATCCCTACAAGTAGTATCGGACCTCACCGCTTGGATCTCTGCAAACACTACTGTTCTTCCCCTTAGGAAGTTTATTTGGAGTGCCCACCATCATTTCTGCGATGTGAACGCTGCACCCACGGTACTCGTGAGGCTGACTTCAAAAAGCGAATGCCCAAGCCAAGGCATGTGTGTTTTCTTGAATGGATGAACGCCGAGACTGGAAGTAGATTGGTGAATGTTGCAATGGTGCCTATGCCTTTAAATGTTACATGTGCTGAAGCGGTGTTTTGAGAGCTTTATGATACCGATACAATGTTTAGGAGGGTATTTGTGGTTAGTTAATAACCATTTCGCAAATGCTAGTTACTCGAAGTGAAATAATCTCGCTTAATTTTGAACCTCACCAATTTACACTTCAATAAGCATAAAATCCAAACTTTCGATTATTTTCTCAGTATGCATTGAGCAGAGTATTTTTTGTCCGTATTCATGCACATATTCAATGTTTTTACCGTGTTGGTTCAAGCAAAATATTTTACTGACAGATCTGAGCACGCCAATTATGATTTATTTTACTTGTTAGGTAGCAAAACGAAATTTTCTTGTATCATCAGAATGCCCATAGTTCTCCTTTCCTTTAGATTTGTTTTCCGGAAGCACTATTTGGGGTGCTTTAAGACCAAAAGAATAATTGCTTGTTAATTATTAGTTAATGTCACTAGGTTGATTTCAGAGTTTGATGTTGTATATATATACTATATATATTCCTGTTGTGTTATTTTCATGATCAAGTGCGGAGAGAGTATTAAGTAGTTTCTCGTTTTTTTCCACGTTGAGCTAGCAAGTGTGGTTGGTGCATTATAAAGACTTTCACCTGTTTCAACTATCAGAAGTGGATTGTGTTGTGACAAGGATATTCGCTTAATTCAACAAGCCAAACAACAAAGGTCTTCGCCATCATACGTACGAGTTCGCAGGGTGTTCCATCGACCTCGTTCTCGTGCCTAAGAGGCCAGCCCTGGCACAAGTACCGGCAGGTCCTCCTCACGCTCGTCGCCTGTAGGTTGAATGATCCAGCATAAGCAAAGAAGCTTTCAAGGGTCTGTCACAATAGCACTTGAGCTTGATGGAAGCGATCACCCTTCCTGTCGAACACACTACAGCACTCAGTACACCACTGAGCAAGGTGGTATGCAGGTCAAATTGGATTTAGGTTGTTGACAACAAATCGCCACATATTTTAAACATTCTTGCCAGTGTTCCCACACGATAGTTTAGTTAGAACGAATTTTAAGGTTGGTTGAACGCATACGGTGTGCATTTTACAAAGAATTCCATCTTTGAGGAGGAACATAACTACCCTCCATTAGTACCAGAATTAATGTTAATAAAGTCGCTCACGTATGCGCCCAACAGGGTTATTGGGGTAAACTTCACCGGCTTCACAAAAACATCAATTGCATTATGATATCACTTAAGAATTCTTGGAGGTTGTGCTACTGCGTATATTGCGGTAGTGGGCCTTTGATTGAGTCACCATTACATTAAAACAAATATTATTTCGTCTTTTAAAATGTTCATCAAATGTTCCACAGTATCCAACTTGTATAAGACATCACTACCTTCTTATGCTACAAATCATATATTCCTGTTGAGTCATTTGAAGTTTGATAGAGGTGGTCGCCTCCTCCAAAGTGCTGCTCGCGAATACGGCAACAATGTTTGCAAGCGACTTTTTCTATTTTTCATACTGAGCCCTTTTGTGCCAAATTATGTGACAATTTCATCCGTTTTTATCGCAGTCATCTGATTTGAAATAGCCTGAAAGTAATTATCGTGAATCCCCACTTCCCACAGACGCTGGAAGTTGAATTTGTGGTAACTCCGACATCCACGCAGTCAACGAAGTTAGGCTATTTCCGTATCTTTCTTGTTGCATGCCTTACGCCGTAATTGTCTTTTGCTTGCTTTTCACTTGTAAGAGATAGAGCTCACCGGATAGGCTCGGGGGCAACGTTGTCCTTCTACGGTTTGCGCTGGCCGCTTTTCACCTGAAAGGAACAAGGTAATGCAAGTACTGAGAACCACAAAACATAATTCCCAACCTTCTTCTCGCAGAAGATTATTGACTTTTCGTCCTAGACTGGGAGATCTGTTACCAGACACTCTAGTATATAGTATGACAACCAAATGTTTGTTGTGTCCGTGCGGTGACAGCGCAAAAGAGGAACTACACGGGCTCTTCCGCGCTTTTCGTCTCCATCTTACACTTGTCGCGCTTTGCCGAAAGCACGTCTTTAACACGCTGTTTTCTTAAGTTTAGTGAGCGAGGGCGCATTTCAACGTCTGTACGTTCGTGGGAAGCGTCCTTACGGTGAACTGTACACAGCGCAAGTCATCCCAGGGCATCTACGGGCATGAAATTGGTGCGCGTGCAGAGTAAAATGCTCTGCTTGACGCGGCTGGTATCCTGTCGGGAAAGAAACTTCTCCACCGTCTTTTTGAAAGTTTAGGTTTTACGTGTGAACGCTGCTCCTCGGTTATAAGTGGTGGCGTATTGGAGGGCTGCGGTTTTATGGGTGTTTTTAACCGGGGCTGCAGTCTTGGCACCGGGGAGTGTTCATAACAAAGAGGCCGCCGTGGCCTTAATCAAACCTCGGTGGTCGTGATCAGCAGAACAACAGCTCAGCTACTTTGCACCGCGGAGAGAAGGTGGTATTATCAGATATACCGCATGAAACGGTTAAATTAGTAGGTGCGACCAGAACGACTTGTTAAGAAGTATACATATTTGTTTGACGTCAATATGTATGCCGAAATGCAGATGAGTGAATACGTACATCTCAATTTAATTATCATTGTGCCATAAACAGAACAAATATCCAGTGCAGTTCCCGTTGCGCTTTGAATAAAGGTGAGGAGAGCCGCATGTGCCTAGTAGATCCCAGCCAGCGTGTTTGTATTTATTAATACATCTGGTTTTCTGCTATCATTCAGTTCAGAAGGACTGTATGTTTGTAATGTGGTATGTACATGTACTATACTAGCCTTGCAGGTATTGTACAATATCAGGTGTAAGTGGTCCTTTTTTTCCCGCTGAAGCTACACCTGGCCGATGCCGTCCGCTGTTGTTGGGGGGTACGGATGATGTCAGGCCAGCCAGGGATCTTATCATGCCCTAAACGTCGGGATATGATACATTTCTATATCAACATAGTTCTGGTATTACATGGCGCCGGAAATATCTGAATGCTTGCTTCAGAACGAGTTGATGTGATCATCCTTCTCTTTGGAAGAGTAAATAGAAACTTCGCGTTTTTATGCCCCTTTTAGCTAGGTTCTAGCATATGTCCTTCCCAGAATAGATGTATTTTGTTTAGAGGAAGGAACTTCTCCGCTCGGCCCCTTACGTAAACATCCCGCGGAAGAGTATTTTTTTATTGTTGTCAGCGGCTGTAGTTTTTTTTACCGAGCTCGGCGGCGCGGAGAGTTGAAACCGTACCTTCGCTGCCCGTAGGTTGTGCTTGTGAAGTTGTTGCGGGTGCCGCCGTTGACGCAACACGCGCGGCCGTCACCGGAGCTGGTGCCCACCAGGCCCTTCGGCATCGACCGGCGTAGCAGGTTCCCGGTTGCCACCGGTCCGCCTGGCATTTGGGAAAGAAGCGAACCAGAAACTTTCAATTGTGCGTCTGAGATTAATATTCAAGCTCTGTGAGAACTTGCACGCTGTAGGTCAGTGTCTGTAAGTAACGTAAATTTTTAAAGGTTTATTGGAGCCAGAATTTAATTGTGATTTATAAAAAATCACCCATTATTCCGCTTTCCACTCAATCGTTGTAAAAATCTTATTGTATCCCCCGAAAAAACTGAAGTCATACACCTGCATTGCATATACATATTTTCTATGCATTTTAACCCAGAGGCTAAAACTCCAATCAGAAATTGCACTAATAATAAATTAATTTTAAGCGGCTTTAGTGGTAGGAAAACTGAATACGTTGGAGAGGCATAGAGATACAAGCAGTTGACGTTGAGCCAGCGAGAATTCGACACGTGTCGCGGGGTCGCGCTTAGCAGATCATAGTTGTCGTTCACTGTCAAACGCACAAGTAGGGATTAGCCGTTCGGTGAAACACGTTTGGCGGGCACAGCGCTTCAACAATTCGTCATTAAAAGTAAATGAACAAAAAAACAAATAAATATAGTTCCTTGCGCCATCGGGAACCGCTGAATTCCAGAAGCATGCTTCTGCAGCGTTGCGTCAACCGCCCTTTTTCACACTTCACTCTTCTGCGCACTCTGGCAGGTACAAAACAGCCTGGCCGGTATAATGCACGAAGAGAGTTCGCGAAAACGATTACGGTGTTCAAGAAAACACAATTGACAATACTGAGTGCGAAAATGGGTCACTGAATATATCCCTTCTTGAGTGCCATCACGAAATGCAAGCGCCAGAGCGAGCCAGAGCGAGCGAAGAAGCGAGCGAGCACGTTTTATAGCAGCCAAAAAGAGAAGATGCAAGTTTGTTTTCTTCGAAACATTTGGTGTTTTATACTGCCCTAGTATACTTTTATACTTTATGCTGCCCTAGTACAGTATTGTAGTACACGAAGCTTTATTCACCGAGGAATTAAACAATTTGGGCCAAACTTTTAATTATCCGTCTGCACCGTTTTTTATGACGTCGGCAATGACGTGTCTAGGGCAAGTATATAAAACAAAAGTTAGTCTGTTGACTAAGGCTGCCGCCTACGGCAAAAGCGTATGTTTTGTTAGCCTGCTTACCGTCTACCTTCCAGATGGCGTAACGGTACCGCTCTAAGGGCGCTGTCCGCTCACGGTTTTTTTTCTGACCAGACTTCTACCTGATTTACTGTTACAATTGATAGTTATCCGTCGTGAAATATTGTGTGACTCAAGAGGAAGAGTCATGTAAGTAACCGTGGAGCTTATGCCAGTTGGCCAGTGTGGTGCCAGTCAAGTCCAACGCGCTCAATATATGGGCAGCGTCGGCCAGCAGTGTGCACACCGTGCGCACTACTGCTTCAATTGTGACGTTCCCGTACGTAAATGGCATTACTTACTCCAACATGATTACTCCAAATAGCTCTTTCTGCAACCTGATACACCCTGTTTAATTTGCGTTGGTTTTTGCCGGCCTCAGCCAATCGCAACAAGCTGCCCATCATACTTCATGATTCAAGTGCGGAAAAGTGGCTAGGCTGTCGCATGCTTACTATCTGTTTTCCTTATTATACAGCTCATTTTAGTCAATTTAGAGTTAAACGTCGTGCAAGTGTTATTCTAGAAAGGTAATATTTCGAATGAAGCAAAATTGAATTTTGTCGTTATGGTCCCTTTAGGCATTACCGTGGGCCTCCTGTACGAGAGTGACAATTATGCCGCTCAATCGGTTTGTAACATTCCTGGTTTAGAATAAGGCGTCATGGGGCAACCACATGGCTCCGAAATTAATTGATCACACTGTTTACTTGGTTCCTAAATTGGTGGTGAAGTCTCGACATCGAACTACGATGACACAAAACTATTGAAATGTCATCTCTATAAGAGAATGCCACTGGAGATAATTTAGGCTTTTCTAGGCTCTTCTGGAAGGGTTTCGACCTTATGAGCCGCCATTATTTTGTTTTAGTGATAGCTCTTAGCCTAATGGTTGTTAGCACTCGTGGTTTTACTTTTGTGTTGCAGCACCGCAAAGGTTGCTATTCAAAATGTATGTCTTGGACCCAACGTGGCACCCGCAAAACCAGTTTGGGGATTTTGTATGCAATGCTACAAATAAAACGTGCGTGTTCACCGACTGTTCCTCTTTTTTTCTGTCTCTGCTGCTTTACTTTTCATAATCTTGCGCAGCTTAGCCACTCCGCCGCTTTTTTATATTCCTGCGCATAAGCTCACTTTCTGTAATTGCACCTAATACTGCTGATCTGATACTTCTCTGCACGTAGTCAGCGTTCTTCCAAGTGCAACACAGGAACTGAAAATGTTGGGTATGCTGAAATGTAAATGCTTCCTGGTATCTTCCTGCAACCTTCAGCCGATGATGAGCCAAATGACAACAAGAAATAAGTCAGCTACTTACATAGCAAGGTGTACCGTCCTCTTCAAAGTTGTATCTAACTGGGAGCCCCACGCACACGTATCTACAAGCGTGGGCGTAGCCGTTGGTCTGCAAGAGGAATGCAAAAGAAGATTAAATATTTGACACACCCAGCAGCTCAATTAAAAGAGGGTTTGCCTCAGTTAGCTGACTATAGCTTCGTAGCAGTGTTTTTTTCTTGGTGGGACCTCCAACATTCCCCAGAGGTGTTCGGACCTATCTTTTCCGCATTTATACGCTATCAGATTGGTTTGTGAGAATTTAGGGGAAGTCTCCACACATCGCCCATACTGCCTGCGCAACCGGAGGGACAGACGTCGTGGTCGAAATTATGGAGTTATGTGCAGAGTCATTTACGTTCTATATATATCGTTTCTCCGTGCACATTACTGCGTTCCCTAGTGTCCACGGTTCACCTTATTCGGACTGTTATCATCATCGCTGATGTAACTCCGAAAGGGGGGCAATATTTCGTCGGATTCATAATTATAATTTAGCATCGATGTAAAACGACTATTATCACTCAGTAATGAATGTTAATTGACATTTTGTTTATTCACACATTTGTAACTTGCTCATGGAGATCTGTGGTGGGGCGGCAACCTAATTCTTGATGTAATTCCTGGCAGCCCACGTGATTCGTGGGATGCGCCAGATGCCCACATTTGCGACCCTGTTTCTCGCCATCTTAAGATAAAATTCCCGTCTGGGATCTTTCTACACCGCATCTGCGTGCAGATCTTATAGCGTCAGGAACTCGTTCTATAATTGCAAAGTTCGTGTCATATAAGACGAGTATGAGATATTTGTTATGAAGAAGAAAAACAAAAATATTTCTCTACGCGAATGCTTTTGCCGAGAAACGCTGCAATGGAGGAAAAGAGCTCATCTACTTTTGCGAGGCTGCTGACCAATATTTTTCTCTGCGCTTTCACGAGCTTGTAATGAACAAAAAAAGTACAACTCCTGTGCCGTCGCTGAAACGGTTTGCCAACTGGGGAAACACCGTTGGAGGGACTCATGCGGCTAAAATCTTATCTATAAGTGTTCCGTATCTATCTCCTGCGCGACACCCTGAAAGCACTTTCTCAGTCCTTGTACAAACACAGGAGAATGATTAACGAGCTCTCGCAGCTATTTTCTATCAGTGTCACATGCGCTGTCTAGGTTATCATTGGTACGAAAATGTGGTTCTCAGTAACAATAAATAAAAATGAAAAAGTCGATTGTGCAGACGCTTAACCCATCAGCCCCAGAAACCAGGCTGCTACAGAAGTGCATTGAAAAGAGCTATAGGCCAGTAGTGATGGAGGGAGAGCAAGCGTGTACGCCCAGTTACTTCACGGCAACTTCCTAGCGAATCCTGCCGTTTACACGAGAAACTGGTTTGCTATGCTTCTGTAGTTGCACGTGAACATAACCTTTAGGGGTGTAATGAGTACCTGAGGAGCTTTAGCGTGCGCCAAAATTTGGAACACACGGGCGTTTTCGCTTTTTGCCTCCTTAAGAAAAGCAGTCACCGCGGCCGTTATCCAACTCGCGTCGTTAGGCTCACAGGCACAATGTGATATTCACTGAGCCACGGCAGCGGTAAAGGAGACCTTTGCGCATGCGTCGGTTATTTAAATGACATTTCTGACCGGCTGAAGGCTTCGGTTATTAGAGTTGCTGCACGTTTATAACTCATTTGGCTTCTCACAAATTTTCATCGTCTTGAATCCATTATTAAGCGCCCCACTGGCCAGCTGAACTCCTCGGTTATAGGAGTCGCCGCATTTTTGGAACTCATTGAGCTTCGCTCAACTTTTTCGCCTCTTGAATTCATATTTCAGCGTGCTATAGGTTGCCTACTGCCCCCCCCCCCCCTCTTTTTGTGCCTAACTTCCTTTTACCCTTCACACATTATCCTTAACTTAATAGGAAGACTTTTCTTCTTTAAAGGAAACATTTTGTGCAGTATATTTTACTTCTTTCATGAAAAACTTAGACATGTGTTTTTGATCCGTAAAAAAAAACTCAGGAAATCATTTGTGGACTTCGCTGCCGACGCCAGCTGTTCATTTCTTCTTCCTTCCATAAACCTCCCAATAGTATTACAACATTTCAGAAACCGGCTACCCGCTCAATTTCAGCCTCAATTCTGCGTATTGGGAGGAATCACTCTCTCATTCGAGAACTAACTACGCGCGCCATAGGTCCTATTTTATATCGTTTTAATATTCATCAGAAGTTCTACCTGTTCACTCAGCCTTGAGGTTCCTGGAAATGCTGGGTAAATACGGAATGCGCATGGGTCGATAAGAGAAGGACCAAGAAATGGCGTAATGTTTTACGATACAGGTATACTCCACTTTTGTGAGCTATAATATTTAAATGGAGAACTAAACCCAGGTATCGGGAGAAGGTTGAAAGACGTAAAAGCAGGGCCTTACCTGTTTCACTGGGTAGGCTCGTTCGCAGTTTGGGTTCCTTGACGGCTGCCAATATTGCCGCCATGGGTTCCCGCCCCAGTACTGTTGCCCTGAAAAACACACGCAAAAATACAGTTAATGCTTGTCGGTTCTCGCAGCATTTTTAGAGCAAGCCTTCTCATCGCCTCTCGGATGACCATCTCACCTTTGCCCTTCTTATTTTTTTATGTGTCCCCGTCCTTCCCTCACCATCAATTTGCATACCCTTTCGTTTATGCCTTATGCCTGTCAAAGAGGTCTTACTTGGCATAAATTCCTTCAAATACTTACAGCTCTCCAAAAGCTTCTATTTGAATAAAAAACATATAAAGTTCTAGCTCTCCAAAAGCTTCTATTTGCCATTATTACTATGGTTGAAATATCAATAACTACCTTCGTAGGCGAAAAATGCTCTTAAGCATTCGTCTTCAGGCGGCGGCTGCTTTTCTGATGGAGGCGAAAAGCAAAAACGCCCGTGTGTACGAGATTTCGGCGCACGTTAAAGATACGCAGGTGGTCAAAATTAATCCGGAGCCCTCCACTACGGCGCCCCTCATCGCCTGCGTTGCGTCGCCGCCTTAAATCCTACAATCAATCAATCAATCAATCAATCAATCAATCAATCAATCAATCAATCAATCAATCAATCAATGAATCAGTTCATCTTCAGTAGAATCTGATCGCGCAACCGCAGGCAAAACGACTGTGTTACAACGTGATGCCGCCGACCTACGATCCGCAGGCGCTGCTAAAAAAATCAATATTGGCTCCATCTGGCATATTGGCGTGGTAGGGATAACCAGGGCAGATGTTTTAAGGCTAACGGAAAGTTCCTGCACGAACGAAAGAAAGGTGCTAGGCCAGCTGATGACGCCACAAGTTTGCCATACCTTTGGGATCTAAAAGTAGTGGTCGTCAGTATACCAAGACCTCCATTCGATATACCACTAATCGAAGAGACACATGACTCTAAAAATATTAAACGCAGCTCAGAGGGGGAGCAAGCATTTCTATTTTGAATACTTCGTGCCTTTCAAACGTGGGGATTCTTTCTTGAAATCTGGTTCTGCGTGTGCACTGAAGTTTCTCTCTCTATGAAATTCTACGGTGATCGCTTACTATGTAAATATCTACATTGAAACTTCAAATACTGAGTCATAACCTAATTTTGCCCTATACCTCACCGCGCGTTGGAAAAATGGGTACGTTTAATTTCATTAACTATCGTCGTTCCTCAGCCTTCATTATTCTAAATTTCTTTTTGTTAATTTTTAATCCGAAGTGTCTATAAATGCAGCCGCCACCAATATTCACATTCAATCCTGATACCAGTAAAACACCTTAGTCTTAACCTGCAACAATGCAGCCGTCACCAATATTCACATTCAATCCTGATACCCGTAAAACACCTTAGTCGTAACCTGCAACAATGGCATGCTGGCAGGTAACATGTCCAGTGCAAGAACACAAGCGGCAAGGGTGCAAACGCCACTTACATCTCAAGTATAGCGCGTAATCAAGCATTGCGGTCAAAAACAAGATTTATCAGGTTTTCCTATACGTCTAACGTTCATGTCACAGGATTTAGTTTTAACTTATTCTCTTTGAACCTTCAGAACGGCGGTACGCAGCGGCCCGTATTACGTACAACATAGTACACTCAAGAAAATTGAAGCTTCTGCATAAAACTTCTGCATTGTTGCATTAGTATGAAATGTTCCCCATAATTGTTGCCTCAATCTACGTTGATTTTAAAGTTATGTATTAATTACTTATTTTTGTGTACTTCGAAAAACGCTGCTCTCCTTCTCCATGCTACAAGCATGGTAACGCACCCCCAGGGCTCTGTCGTAGAGCCTTCTACGAAAACAATATACGTTTGCGGGTTTCTCAGCCAACAGAAGAACACGTAGAAGAATAACAAGGACTTAAAATAGTTTTTGTCCAGTTTCACGCACCTTCCGAGGCGGCTGGCAGGCAGATGACAACTGTCAGAAGACACGCTGCAAGAACCGCTCTCGTCATCTTCAGGTCGGGTCGATCGAGCGGCACAGCGCCGCGATGTTATCCTTGAGGTACCTCGACACCCTTCTGGAGCTCTCTGAGTCTTTATACTGCCCAGAAGACCGCCCGCACTGCGCGTCATAGCTTGCAATAACCGTGACGTCAAGATAGTTGGCTGTTATCTCGTCCTGCTGACTGTGCCGGAACCACTGTCGGCCCTTATCGGACGTCATTTATTTCGGGGCTTGTTTTCAGGCGACGGCATACTGGAAAGGACGCGTGTATCTTGACTACCGTCCCGTGTACTACCCTTTCTCAACCGCCTTCCACCTCTGAACTACGTCGTACGTGACGTCTCGCCTGCCACCTCGCCGTCCTAGCATCTTAAAACTGCCGTTTATAGACATCCGGCCTAAACTTCGGGGTCGCGCGAAGGCCGGCCATCATACACTGTTAAATATAAATGGCATTCACTGGTAGAGTGTGCAAAGTGATGATACAGCAACGCTAAAATTCAACGATCTTATCATGTTCCCCGTTAATTTTACCTACGTTTCCGCAACACATGCAATAATGAGGAATTTAGGTTGGGAGCTCAGCCGTAACCGTATCACTTATCGCTATTCACTGCAGGTACCGCTTCGCGGGGCCACTTGTAGGTTGGCGGTCAGCCTCGTTGGTTTTATTAGCAATAGACCATGAACTTCACCTTAGTGGTTTTGCACGTGCGCTGAAAGGAGCCATGAAGAGAAAATACAACTTCGTTTAATTTGAAAGAACTAGGATTCAGTATCTCACTCTGCTCCATTACAGCCACAAAAGATGTTTTTAACGAAAAAAAGCAAAAATTATTTAAAAACTTTCAAATTGCGCGCCACAGTGACGTGTTATGAGCAAGAATGACGTCATACGGGCCAACAATAAAACATGATTTTCAGTGCGTTAACGGCACGTTAGCATTCAAGTGATGCGGTCAAATGGAACTCGAGGCCCCATTACAGACGTCCAGACATGTGTCGTCGTGACAGGTCAGTTAGGCGGCCGCCAATCGCACAAACAAGGTTCCGTGACGTCATAGAAAAGTTGCGGGAAATTGACTAGGGGGTCGCGACTGCTTCACACGTTTTCTTTAATATCTCCGTTATTTGTTCGAAGATTGCGATGATATTGGTATCATTGTTATCGGGACTAAGCAGTCTTTCTAATAAACACAACTTGTATTTTGTCTTCATGGCTCCTTTAAGGGTTATAGAGGTCTTACTTATTCATCTTTGCTGATCGCCTTTTTTAAATGCAGAGCATTTCAGTAACTCATGATGTCACCCGCGTTGACGTCCGTAGTCCGCACCGTCGTTGTCCCTACTATATAAAAAAATACTATCCGGCACCCGGTTTCGATCCCTAGACCCTGCGGGCGGAATGCAATGTACATGGTGCTCTACCCACTGCGCCACAAAGCCGACACAGAATGGGACGCTACGAACGTGCCTTATATCGTTGACTCATTCAAATTACTGCTGACGAGCGCTCTCTCGTCAGCAGTTGCCACAAGTGCAACAACATTAACGTAACGCAAACTACTTAACGTCGTGCGCCCCCGGAAATGCTCTGCATTTGATCGTGCCCCTCGCAAGGGGGACGTTTCACTGCGTCTTCTCTCGGTCGCGGGACCCGTGGCGCTATCTGGCGGAGGCGTGGCACAACTCGTAGCACTTTGAAAAGATGCGTCGCCAGCCAGCTGTGTGTGTGCGTGCCACACTTGTACAAATGGCGAGTGCATTGGCTGTCCACAGAGCAAAGCATTCGTGCAAGTAAGCCGTTGCAGTCAGTTTCACTGGGCTGTTCCCTCCTTTACTACCCGCATTGTGACAGTTTTTGAGGGGACGGAACCGTATGTGGAGGGTGGGGATGGTTCGTGAAACACTTTGGAAGCGGCTCACGGTATGCTGCCCCTCTACGCGACACGCTTTTTTCTGTAGTGGAAAGTGGTTTTTTTCTGGGTTTGTGTTTGCTTTTGGTTGTCTGGTCCAAGATGTGTGAAGACAATGCCATTGCTCCGAAATAACGGTGCCCTCTTCTCGCTTTCCTCATCTGTCTTAGAAGGCTAGAAATACTACCAGAGCACCCATATATGATTGTTCCACTGCGCTTGAGCGAGCGTACTGCACTGGCTGGTTTGTTTCATAGGCTATAACATTTCAGCTTGCACAAAACATAGAGGAAAAGCAAACACTTGCATAAACGTCAACTACTGATATATGTTTGCATTGCTGAAGATAGTATTGTTTGAATGTGAACAAGTACCTCCTTGAAGTGCAGAAAATAATAGCTCCAGCACTGTTCTAGTCTAATCAAGACGTCAAAATGGCTGAGACTTAGAAAGGGTGATGCGTTTTCGAAACCTAGTACTAATCGTAATATTTCTCGTTGCACAAATTTGGAGCCAGACTAGGGGGGCCTTTCACAGTTTTCGCACAGGAAACGTTGGTATGACATACCCCCCAAATGTTCCTCTATCGCCGATCACGAGAGGAATAAAGTAAATCTGAAATTTTAGTTTTTGCTTGACAGAACAGGCATAGCACACTGAAAACAAGGCTTGTCTTGGATAGCCAAGCCGTACGAAATGCTGCGGCTACGTGGGGCAATAGGTGGAACGATGTTAACGATCATCGAAGGATATTAAACAGGCATGGTTGGGAGAAGAATATCCTGAGTTTCTAAAATTAGAAGTGCTTTCTAGATTTATAGATATGGTTCAAGAGGACTACTCGTTGTTAAATCTCCACAGACGGCTTTAGGTGTAGAGTATGACCATTTTTTATTGCCAACGCTACAAAATGTATCTATTGCACGGGAAGATCACAGAAACACCACAAAATCTATAAGATCTTCACAAAGACGACATGTACCTCGTCATACCCCTGCATGCCTACCCGCCGCAGAGGCTTAGTGGCTAAGGCGCTGTGTTGCTGAACACAAGGACCTTGAATCTTGGCCGCAATGACCGTATAACAATAGCTAACAACGAAATCGCGATTGTGTTGAGAGTTTAATGCAGGCTAAAAACTGTGACGTAGTCTAAATTAATTTGTAGCCCTACACTACGGCCCTCATCCCTGACGAGGTATAGCATCGGCGCATTAAACACCCAAAATTTTAATTTGCTTTTTCTATGACGATGTTGCATCGCTTTCACACAATGGGCACAGATCGAAACTTTTTGGCGCTGCTGTGTCTCAAGTCCTTTTAAGGGTCGTTCTTATTACCATGTCTCGAGGTTCTTAACTACAAGCGACATTATTCGCGTCGAGAGGCTCATGTTATTTATATTATTCAATAAAGCGCGGCTAGACATGAGCGATATTTTCTGTTCAACCGGAATTCGCTGTTAACATGTGCATAATTCTGGGCGGAGCAGCAAAGGTATTCAATGACAAAATGTTTCGATTTGGTGTTGGGTCGGACGCCCTTTACAGGAAGACGAATCACATAAACTAGGCCTGGCAGGTTTCAAATCTCAAAATAACATGTAGGGTCATCCGGGAATCCAGTGCTTTCGGAAAGCCAAATGAATATCCTTTCGGCAAGCAGATGGTCACTATACCTACCACCTAACCTGTGCGACAGAAAAAGAAGAGTGCGGGCTACCTGCAGGAGGAAATGAGAAAGGTGCACTTAATCACCAACTAATGGCTGCAGGTGTAAGGAAAATCGTGGAAGGTGGCCCAACATTATAGCACTACACCAACAAGGTGCACCCTCCCCCCTCCCTGTGAGCCGTCTTGACTGCATGCTGTGTCACCTCGCTCTCTTCGGCCTAATACCATCCCTTCCAAAAGCGGATAACATGTTTATATATTCAAACATATTTGCAATTGGGCAAGCAGTGGACGTTTCCATAGGTCACAAACGGCTACAAAAGTCGGTCTATGCAGCCAGTTCCAACCTGCCCATGTAATAGTTCGAAACATCTATCAGCAAATGCGAAAGGCAGGCGCGAACACATTCTTCTATCTTGAGATACCTGTTTTGCCACCCCTCTCGCATCTGACTACTCGCACTCTGTTGGGATTGTTTTTGGCAGAGCATTTCTTAGAGCGCTTACTTGGGCTTTTTGGAGAGGTGACACTATGCTGTTACTCTTCGCATCGTCGCTATGCACCGAACGCCGCCGGGATATTGGCAGATATTCAAGAAGGAAAGCATTGCCGAAAGAGAGTGCGTAATAATTTCTGTACCGAAAATGACCTGCGTTGTATCTTACTCAGTTTCAGTTTTAAAAAAAGAAGCGGCAGGTATTGACGAAATTTTCGTTGCAGTTGTCTGTAGACATGTTTACATAATCAATAATACTACTGATACACAATGTTTACCTGTGGGGTTAAGACAGGCTCTTGTAACCACATAGTACAAAAATGGCTCGAACATTGCGCTACGAACTATATTTTCGTTCTTCCTACTATTGCCCTTATTTTAGAAAAAAGGCAATGCAGCATTGATGCTTAGTTTTCTTGGTGTGCATGAACTGACCTCAGCCAACCAATTTTTTGCCCGAGGGTGTGAAACACAAAAGGCTCTAAAAGAACTGCCTGATCTTCTCAACAATGCTTCAGAGTATAATCAATTTGCCTGTGCCATTTTGTGGATGCTTCAAATGCATTATATTTTATTCATATCTCCACTTTACCATATAAACTATTCCAGTATGAATTCAGAGAGCAGTTTCTATCTTTAGATTAAGCAGTACCTGTCCAATGGTTCTCAAATTGTTTCATTGGATTCGATCAGAAGCAATCCACAGCACTTAACCTCAGACGTCTCTCAAGAGTCCATTGTTGCTCCTATTTTCTTTAATATATACGTTAACGATGTGAGTAGTTAATGCATTCACTGCAGAGATTTCCAATATGCGGATGACATAGTACTTGTATGCGGACATAATAGTTATAAACATGAAATGGAATACCTGCAGCATGACTGTATGCCAGGGATTCGGTGGTACAGCGGTAATTTAATTACAATAAACAACAATAAGTCACAACTGGTCTGTTTCCATATTCCAGCTCAGCTCATTCTTCACAACGTTCCAAATTTATTTATATAGTAGTGATTATATCCAGTGTGCATGTACACCTGTTGCCCGCCTATCTACTGTAAAATACATAGGTTTATTGTCTGATTCGATATGTCCTGGAATAGCCAGTCTGCGGACGTATGTAACGAAATCCCAAAGGTGTTTGCCTTATGTTTTCCACTAAAGCCTTATGCCCATTTAACATACACCAACAAATATCCCATGCGCTTGCTTACAGTGTCTCACGGTATGGCATTTGCAGTTTTTACTTCTGTACCACCTTCTGGAAGAACAAAATCAACTGCCAATTGAAATGGGGGTTAGGTCGGCAATGGGTGGTGTATCGCATGTAGTTGTCTATCCGTTGTTGCATATGCCTGATTTTTTTAGCTGTTCAGACAGACAGTGGTGCTGAAATATATTTGCTCACACGAACGTTCTATACTGCACACGCCCCAACGTTGCCTTCGCTTACGTGACCGTTTTGTTTAGTCGAGCGTTCACTTCAAATATCGTGAGCGCTTGCGCACTTTTTATATCCATTCTATCCCTAACTCCTTTCCCTTCTAACTATTTTCTCTTAGCACGCATGTTCAAATTAGAGACGCTGTATTTCAATTACGTGGTTGATGTATCTGTTGAGTGTATTCTCTGGTGCTTTTTTCTCCAAGTCCTTGTTTGTTCATTGTTCGTAATTTCTTTTTCTTTCTTCGTTTTTCTTGATATTTTCTCTATTTCTTTATAAGTGACAATGACAATGTTTATATAGCCACGTACGGGATGTGCAGCACCTGCTGGGCACGGCCCAGAAGCCTTTTTTGAGTAGGGCTGGCCCGCATATGTATCCAGTGCTTTGAGGGAATAAAGATTATGGCCATTACAAGCTATTTTTTAACTCTATCAACCCGAACCTGTAGCGGCCCCTTTTATTTAGGCTCCTATAACCTGTTGAAGCCTGTCCTTATCGCATCTGACCTGAAGTGACATTTTCGCATGTCATAGTGGCCTAGGCTATAACGTCTTTGTTGCACACCAAGTAAACGGATCTAGAGTACCTTTTTCCTTAAGGATCTAAAGTACCTCTTTCCTTAAATACCAGCGGCTGGCAATCTAAGTAGAAGTGCTACCTCGTCTCTAGTCTCCATTGTTGCGACTGAGAAGTACCCTAGTGTCTCCCTCTCGCCCTCCCCCCCCCCCCCCCCTTGTTGTGCTATATCGTTTCAGGTTGAATAGCGCTGAACTTCTCTTGGTCCTACCCAGCCTGCGTCACGTGTTGGGAAGACGACAACTTCGCGTCATTGAAACACAAGCGATTCGTTCCCTCCGCGTCCCCATCATTATCAAATCACATAGTCCGCAAGACGTGTTTGAATGCGTGAGAATTTTTAGGCGACTAGCCTACCGGAACTAGTGACGCTTGTATTTGCCAAATAAATGCTTGATTTGTCCGATTTACGCATTCAATGTCCTCATAGTGCTCCTGTAGATGATTTGCCTCCTTCGGCATTAATAACGAAGAATTTAAGTATATTAAATAAATATTGGCGCAGCTTGCATTAGTGGTTGCAGGCTGGAAAAAGAGCAAAGCTGGCGGCCCCTCTTCCTCCGTCAGAGACCCAGCTGTTGCGCCTCAGATGATTTTCTGAATTTGGCGCTGAAATTTCTTCATGACTCGAATGCCTGGATCGTTTCGTCCGCAGCCTTTGACAACTCTTCCCAAAATAGACCACATTAGCAAGCAGGAGAACCCACGCCAACCGGCTTCGCCAACTCGGCGCCTACTGCGCGAGCTCGGCGTTTGTGCTCCCCACTTCAGGCGCAAACGCTCGTGATCTGGTGAGTAGAAGAGCACGCGAGAGATCGCGCCACGAACGCTGGGCAGAGTGCTACCGAAAGTCACGCTGGCGCTGTAACGTTCGGCCGGTGTTTTCCATTGGCATGCTTGCGCTGCACTGCCCCCACCACCACCGCCCCTGCCCTCCGTTGTGGCTTCACGCAGTTGTTCGCTGCGTGCGCTCTGTTGACGTAGAAACTGTTTTCTAGCGCAAGCTACACTGGTCGAGGTTTAGCAGTTTCGTTTGGCTACTGGAGAGCCTTGCTGCGCATGCGCGAGGAGCAGTACCGTCGCACGGCGCACAGCTGGCATGCCGGAGCCGCCGCCGCCGCGACTGGATTGGATTGGACTAGAAATCGTTTTAGCAGCAGTAAGCATGATAATCAGCTAATCCTAGACAACCAGGAAACTTAGGAATAACCAGCTGAACCTTGGCTCACGCTACGTATATCCTGGCATAGCCGAGCTAAGCCACTGCTAATTTTTTTCGCTTACTCATATGCGCCATTCCCACTTGCCTGTGTCGGTAGATCTGAGAGAGTAGCTACGTCATCTATAAATGCATCTAATCTACCTCCTCTTACCTCCAAGTCCTGTCCAACCTGTTTTTTTTTTTTACGAGCATGCGCATGGAGTTGCTCCGGGGTAGCTTTCTGCGTACATGAGACCACCAGATTTTAAATGCAGAGCATTTCTGAGCCTCGCCTGTTCCTGCGTCGGACGGTGTCAACAGTTCCGCGTCCGCAGCAGGCGCGCCTCTCCTTCCCTCCTCTCTCTCAACAGCAGCTGGCGCGCGCATGCGTCGTAGTCAGCCCGTTCGCTCCGTCGCGGTCTCGGCGTAACAGGTGCGAGATAGCAGCGCGGTGGGGCTTGGAAAGGCGCGCGCTGCTTGCGCATGCGCGCTCTCCTCCCCCCCCCCCCCCCCCCCCCCCCGTACTGCTCTCCCTTTACTGCGCGCGCTGCAAATATAGTGGCTAGCGGTCGCTCGTGTTTCAGTCACTGCGTTGCTCCTTCCTTCCTTGGTTGACGCTCATGCCCACGTTTACTCGTGTCTGCTACTCCAGCATCACGGAAGAAGCGATGGAAGCAACACTGCCTTCAATCAGTACTGAGGCCCCAATGCTCTGCATTTACTCGTGTTCCCCTCGCGGGAAGGCGCGGGAATTTTTTTATTGTGCCTAGGCATACAAACCTTCACTTGAAAACGCAAGAAAAGAACGTGTTAGACGATGCAGGAAAAATATTTTAGGTTAGTGAAGCCTGCATTCCAGCGAACCAGAGTAGGGTGTTCTATGGCAAACATGCGTTCTTCATTGTTTCATAGGAGGTTGTTTACACTGACCCTTGTAAAATATATTCCCAGAGAAAAATTTGTGTACAATATTCAAGCCATCTTTAAAAATAAGGGTCGAAAAAATGCTTGCGCATCTGTTTTAATTGCTAACCCATTATTTTTCGGCCTCAATACTGCGGCGCTTTGGGACGTTTACTGAACTTGGTCACTCATACGAGCAGAACGGCCAACAAGTGACGACTATTTCATAAGCCTTTTTTTTATCTAGAAGGAGTTGGCATGACAGGCTTAGGGACATTCTTTGCGGACAACTGTTTTCAGCACGTTCGCAGCGGCCGCTATCTGTGCGAACCTTCCTAAGCAGCCTTTTATCTCTGCCATGCGGATACTACGCTGACCCAGACAGCCGTGTTGCATCTCAAGGTGAAACGCTGTGAGCTCATGTCGCTTCGCCGGCGTAATACCTCATCTCGAAAGAAATAAGGCTTGTCAGAATCCGTCGACAAATTGCGCTGTCTAAAGGTCTGCTAGCGACTATTAAACTGGACATGCGAACATGCCTCCAGGTGACACGACGCGTGAGCATAAGTGAATTTCTTCTACTCCAGAGTAAGTCCGCACTTTAAACTGTACATGTGAACATGTCTCCAAATGACACCATGCGTGAGCATACGTCAATTTCTCCTACTTAACAGTACGTCCGCCCGCTTACCGGCACACTAGCTGCCAGGAAAGGAAAAATGGGCCATTTGCCAACACAATATGCACTGCCGATAAAATCTGAATAACCTTGCCACAGAGAAGATGGGCGTTCCGATATTTACCAGCACAGCGGTTTCACGTCTGAAAAGGCTTGTTTTACAGCTGTAGTGACGCCCCGTAGGGCCCCCGTGGCTTAACCAAAATGGTTTTGTGATCCTCGTTAGTGGTTTCTATTCGGCGTCGCAGAGGCGTATTTTCTGCTGAACGGGAAAAACAAACGACCCCTGTGGGTGCGTATGGCCCCCTCCGTGAAAACTCCAGAGGCGTTATAAATTATTTTTAGCCCACCACTACGTCGCTCTTCAGTGTCCAGATGTTTCGACAGCGATTACCACAATTCCTTGCATTGGATAGAAATTAGACTTTCCCATTATACTGGGAAGCATTCCTCTCTTTGGACAATGCCGCGTCGACATGGTGATGACAAGAATGATAAAGAACATTAGAATTGTCAGAAAATGGGAATTTCACCAAACCTAAACCATCAACATTTTTTTTACCGTATCTATGATGTTCTTTCCAAATTACAAGCATTGGAAACACAGGAAGTACACATGGACTATAAGTATTGCCGGGGGGGGGGGGGGGGGGGAGAGCTACGGGTTCATTTCGACAACCTGGGGATTCGTAACGGCCGCCCAAATCTAGACACACTGGCGTTTTGCTTTTCCCGTCCATAAAATACCGCCGTCGCTACGGGGATTGAATCCGCTTCCTCGGGTGAAGCAGTATTACGCCTTAGCCACTGAGCTGCCACGGTGTGCTCCGGGCTGTTAAGTGTCATTTGGAAGTCAAGTTTAAAAGCACTTCTGCTCCTAGCTTTTATGAAAATGTGATAGATGATGTTGTAATGCGACGGAAAAAGCAATGTCCACATGTTTCCGAACAACAATTTAATATCAAATTCCGTTGGATGGTACCAATTACCCGCCGCGGTGGCTCAGTGGCTAAGGCGTTGCGCTGCTGAGCACGAGGTCGCGGGTTCGATTCCCGGCCGCGGCGGCCGCTTTTCTGATGGAGGCGAAAAGCAAAAACGCCCGTGTGTACGAGATTTCGGCGCGCGTTAAAGATCCCCAGGTGGTCAAAATTAACCCGGAGCCCTCCACTACGGCGCGCCTCATCGCCTGCGTTGCGTCGGCGCGTTAAACCCTACAATCAATCAATGGATGGTACCAATTTTTTATTTACCGTTTTGGCGAATCCAGCGTTGGCAGTAACAATGACTACGATACTTCTAGCTCAACAAGAGATGCGTTCAGCATAATTATTGCGGATTATACGATTCCTGAAGAAGTTCCACTTACAGCTCCCCCTCAAATGCACCATTGTCATATCAAATGTGCAGGCCAGAGATAAAGACGCATCACGTTAGCGTTGTCCGAATCGATAGTAATTGTACATGACAGCGCTTGAACTTAGGCATTCGGTTAAGTAAATTTCTTGTAAATGAGCTCATATCCATACGTTAGAATGGGATAACCCACTCGTTGAAGTTTTCTAGAATTATTGCATTTTGAAAAGGTGGAACTATCCAGTTAGAATTAGTGTGGGAGTATATAGATAGTAGGCCGTATTTGATATGATAATAAGCGCCCCCAGAAATTGAAGCATGACAAATATTTCCAACGAACGTTTTCTTTAGAACTATTGTCTCTGCATACTCCCTTTATAATTTGCCTTGCTCGCAATTTTGTAATAACCTTAAACTTGAAAACGTGCGTGGCAGTCTCTGAAACAGAACGCAAAACATTGGAAACGTTTTTTTAAGAACAATAAAACGGTACAGATGATTTCAAATAGTGAAGTGCTAGTCGTATGCACACGTGAATGGTAACGCTAATAATTCGTAAGAATGCTTGGCCGAGAACCCCAGCCTCTAAAAAAGTAAAGCCCTGTATCGGCACAAAAATTCTTCGATTGCTGAAATAGCGTGATTTGCGCGTCAGAAGAGCGTAATTAAAAACAATTTGTATAAGGAAACAAAAAACACAACTAAAGCACGAACTGACTTTTGAAATCATAAACGTCTATCTAATCAACTGAATTTTCTCCGAAACTTTGCGGCCGTGCCCATCGCCACCTGACCAGCCCCCTGGACACAACATTCGGCGAAGCTGGTTCCGCTCGCTCGTCATGTCCATAAGCCGCCTGGTCACCCCGCCGGTGCCTTCAACTCTCAAAGCGACTCGTACGGCACGTTCGGCAACGGCCTCTCTCTGCCCGCGCACTCCGTTAGATTTCTGAGAACCTCCGTCACGTGCTGCTCCCTTTCCCGGAGCGGTCCGATTTTGTGTGCAATTCTGTGTACATCACAACAATTTTTTGTACCTCACGCGCTACATGAAACAGAGATTTAAGGCTTTCGCCTTAAAACTGACAGCTGACGCAGAAGACAAAGAAACAGAATATTTGTGAAACGAAGGAGTGGCGTGAGAATGCGCATGGATTAACAGCAATTCTCAAAACTTTTCTGCAATTTCTATTTTACCCAAAAAAACTAAAGGTTCAGACATGACGCACTAGCTAGGTCACGTTTTTCCGTCAAGCCAAAAGCCCGAGATGCAGTTGGCTACTCTTGCAGCGGCTTGTAGCACAAAAATGCATAAATACTTAAGGTTATATTACAGAATGGGATATCTTGGCGCGGTGGCCGCTTTTTTGGTGGAGGTGAAACGCGAAAACGCCTGTGTCTTCAAGATTTCAGCGCACGTAAAGATCTCAGATGGTCAAAATTATTCCGGATCTATCATCGCCTCGGTACGCCTCATCGCCTGTGTAGCATCGGCGCGTAAAACCTCATAATCAAGTCAATCAATTACAAAACAGAGTACTCAAGTAAAATATTTATATTAAAAATTGAAAGGAATTGGCATAAAAACATTATTAGATGTGCACGCAGAGCGGCATGCCGAAGAGAAGCGCTGAGAATCTACAGATTTTTCAAATGATTCGTAAATATTTTTAGTGGTTTACCATATGCGTATTGGCACAAAAAGAATTGAGTGTGTAGAGAAAGACTTGTTAACGACAGGTGAAATCTTAAAAAAATAGTTTTTTTTTGCCAATGTCAGTGCTTTTGTCTTTAAAAGCCGGCGTCAGATTGTTTTAAGGTAGTAAATATTCTAATTGTCAGACACTTTCTCGTAGAGTTGGTTGTTATGAAGGGATTGCAAGTAAACAAAAGTAAAAGACATGCTTGGCTCACAAGTACGGAGCCAGAAATATTCCTGCTCCGTGCCACCTTTGAAAGCAACGGCAAACTTGGTAAATCTATTGTGGGCTTCAATGGCATTCACTACCTAGAATGGATTTTTTTTTTGTAGTTGCAGAAGGAACAAGGAACAACAATTGCCAAATGTAGAGTATTTTATAATGTCATACACGACCGCACGAAAGCCTGGACTGTAGGAGAGGCGAATGCCTCGCGCCTTCAGTCAAACAATCGGAAAATAGCAAATCTAATAAAGGCAACCGATACTTCAGCTTAAACATCCAAACATCCAAACATCCAAACATCCCAAGATTCCAAACATCCATCCCCTTTAAAAGATGTCACCAAGAACAACAAAATTGTGTACACTTCACCAGTATAGTTAGAATATTAGCGTAATCTACACTCGTTTTATAGTCATAAACAATGCCCACTGGATTGAATATATTAAAACTTGCTTTACCGACATTTAGAAATAAGTTGTATGTGTTTATAAGGCTGAATTTTATGCGACTAACACTTCTCCAGTTGCGTGTACTTCTCACTTGTAGAATATACTTAATTCGACAGATCGCAAATATAAATGTGAATGGTTTGAAGCTCAGAGTTTGGCGCTCAGAAGTCGTATATAACGCTGGCATTTTAACGTGACGAAGCGTTTCACCAATCTTTGAAAGTGGACCCTAACAACGCTACGTTTGAAGAACTGCACTCTTTTTAGAGCGAAACAGCGTTCGGCTTGATTTATATGCACCTTTCTATGTGTTCGCATCAAGGCTCCCGAGTCTCTAAGTGTTTTTGAAGACCCAGACATTCCATAGCACCAGGCGTTCTGTCGCACGCACTTATCTTGGCATTTCCGAAAGGGAACGAGCAGTGGCGGAACACGTAGAAGATAGATGAAAGCCATTAGGAAGCGGGTCGGGAAAAAAAAACTGGCCGCGTATCTGTTCCTTTTGTTGCAAATGTCGCCGAAATACTATAGTCAACTGGCGTCCCTGCCAAATACATGCCTCCCTTCTCTTTCCCGCTCTCGTCTCATGCTGTTTCTCTCCCGTCCCGTTCCTCCCAAGATAACAAGCTAGGATGTTTGCTCAAGTCAATTTAAATTTACCGCGTTCCACTGATCCAAGTCGGGCGTCTCGATGCCAGCGCTGCCCTGCGGCGGAGGCGCGCGTGAATAGAGCCATCCTACTACATTTATAGAACCGTGTTGCCCTACTCCTCCAGCGTTCCAGACGGAACGTGGATCCCATCTACTGGAACCTGTCGTTGCTATTACCGTGTGATTTCTCCAATGCCGCCAGGAGCGCGGGCAACAGCAGGCGACGGTTTACTGCAATAGATGTAGAATATCATGTGCTATCGGAAAAACCAAGCATTAATTAATTTTCAATGAAGGAACGCTGGAAATACCACGTATGTATTGATGTTCCGCTTTATGGTTCCGTATTGTATGGTTAATGTTCAACAAAGTTGTCAAGTAGGAACCCTAACACTGGACGTAGGCGTCTAGATTTGGCTGTGAGTGTTTAAGACTATTGCGCGGCTTTCGTTTCACTAGGCCGGGTGGCTGAATCGAGTCACAGACAGACAGACAGACAGACAGACAGACAGACAGACAGACAGACAGACAGACAGACAGACAGACAGACAGACAGACAGACAGACAGACAGACAGACAGACAGACAGACAGACAGACAGACAGACAGACAGACCAAACTTTCTGCGTTTAAGTAGCCTGAGAAAGACTAAAGTCTTTAAAATTGTATCAAACGGCAACAGGGCGAAGTCCTTCAAGAACGCAGGCGAAATCGCAGCGTCTCAGCCGTTCAAGTGGAAGTCAACGCTTTCGTATTCATAGCCCTTCAGAAGTGATCAGGTATCATAGCCCTGTCCTTGGACCGTGGGTCGGTTGCGATGACTCTAATTCCTGTAACCGCAGTCACTCATTACCATATGGATGTTTCGGGACCACCAGCAACGAAGGTGCTTACACGCTTGGTGTTGTAGACGTTTTCGTTGCGATAACAGATTGTGTCTGGAGTTGCGAGTACGACGACCAGTGTATATGATAGTAAGAACAAATCCATCGAAACCGTTGTTACTGTTACTAACTGGCACTAACTTTCTGTCCCCTGTGGTCACCCACATTCGCAGGGTGGAATGGCCTCAAAATTGTTTATTGTTATCACTTCAGTGCTCGTGTTTATACCTGAATCTTGGCTTTCAACTTGCAAATAAATACGGAAGCGCGAAGCGCTGTCCACATGAATTGCAGTTAAGTGCTCAAGAAGTGCGCAATTAGCAGCGGTCGTGATAGGCTTCTGGGAATCGCGCGCGCTTGGAGGGAGCCGTAGGTTTCGTCCTTGAGTGCGCACACAGCGATTTCACAAACTCGGCACACTCGTCCCAGTCCTAGGCGACCACGTCGCACGCAGGCGGCGGCGACCGTATCTTTATTGCGCGATACTGGCGCACACAAGAGCCGCCTCGCACTCAGGGCTCGCACATACCACGCCACTGTCCGTTCCGGAAACCTGACCCTAAAAAGAGCCATAAAACAAGTGTCGTCCACAACGAGCCGCAAATATACCCGGTATTAGCGCCGTCTTAAATCATCTAGAAAAATAACAAGTCCTGCAAGCACATTATCAGTCTTGATTCATACATCTAACCTGAATTTGTATATCTAGTGACGTAAAAATAATGCCCGATGTGTACATCAGCGGGGAAGCCACCTAGTTTACCAGTCTACCGGCTGTAAAACCAGGAAACCCCCACACGGTTACCATCACTGTCCCGTTTTCTGTGATTTGTATATCTAGTGACGTAAAAATAATGCCCGATGTGTACATCAGCGGGGAAGCCACCTAGTTTACCAGTCTACCGGCTATAAAACCAGGAAACCCCCACACGGTTACCATCACTGTCCCGTTTTCTGTGCACCGATTTGTCAGCCCCAAATTCTGAACACGCAAGCGTCGTCCGTCTGGGAGCGACTATATGTAAGGGCACGAAGGTGTTGGCAAGCGGACGTGCAAGACATGACTCTGGCAGCTTTCGCATGGAGCATGTCACTGTCTTGCTAACGATGTGCGACGTTTAAGAGCTTGGTCGGCATAAACAATTCACCATGAATGACATAGTTTCTTGCTCTACTTGTTAATAATGTAAGCAGGCAACTTTACCTAAAGTAACGTTGAGTGGGTTGTGTTTTAGAGGCAATAGAATGCCTAAGCTTGTCGTTTGTTTAAGAATATTGTATCCGCGCGGTATTCCCCCAGAAATTGGTACCGGTTGGTTTCATGTTTCATACGCATTTGAAAGGTCGTAACTGTTTCCGAGGCTTCACAGTGCGCGTAGAGTATTCAAAGCACGAGCACAGATTTCGTAGGTGACCCTTCTTGCTTTTGCGCGCGAATTTGATTCGTTGACTGCTTGGTGCAGCCTCATTAGGTACTATGCTTATCAATTGTCGCCTGATTCTCCACTGCGATTATTTATCACTTCGCTGGAATAAGAGCAGTATATGCCCCGGCTAACGCCTAAAGTTTTGCTCTGAGGTCTTACGACATCAACCGCTACCCACAACTTGGTGTGCAATGTGTGCATTTTCCAACTGGCCACGGATGACAGCGTCATAACTCGAGAGGGTATTTAGGCCCAACGTCCAATCATTAGGGTAACGCTCGATACCCTTGAAGTCGAGCCTTCCGATTTTCAAAGCCGCTCCCCTCTCACTCATGCTCGAACTGCGGGTATTCATTCGTGGACGACGTTGACCAACTAGCGTCACGTTAGGCCTAATGTCGGGCCGGCTTGTGTCCGCGTCGTTTCTCCCTCTGCTCGTCATTAACCTTTGAGCTGAATACAAACTTCGAAAAACAGAAGGCTTCGTGAAATAGGCTTCACAAAAAAAAAACTTCTCAAAAAGCTTTTGCAAACGTCCCGTGAAACTGGAAAGGAATTCAAATACTGATTTCACTGCAAAATAGCGTTGCCCGGTGACTCTCAGGTGTGTCGGGTACGTAGAAACAGCGGCTGCTGTATGCGCCAACCTAGAGCACGGTAGCTACACTCTGGGCATATAGGGTCGCAATACGTAGAGTAGGGAGCAGTTATTTATATATAGCCAACTATACCTCGGTAGCTGCACTTTGTGCATATAGGATGACAACACGGAAAGTAAGGAACAGTTGTTTGTATGTAGCCAAGTGCTGGCTGAAGTGGTCTTATTTCGGCCACATTACCCGGGCTTCTACATGGTATCGCCTCTATCGCCTTTATCGTCGAGCAATAGTTTCACAGAATAAGCTGACCAAGTAGTTCGAACATTAGCGACGCTCAAGCGTCGCATAGACCATCTGAACAAAGCTAACGCCGAATATACCATACTGCGAACCCAAAGTTGTGGCTGATCAAATTAATTACATAAACAAAATAAAAAACTCAAGAAAGCCAAAAGACGCTTCCGTCGCTCGAGAGCCCCCACTCGCATGCGCCTCAGTGAAACGGTTTCCTATTTTTTGCCATTTTATGTATTCTTCCCATAGTACCTCCAGTCAGAATGTATGTTGAATAAATGCTTTTTGGACCAATCAACTTGAATGCGACTTTCCGTTTTGTAAACCGCACAAAAGTGAAAGCGTCTAGTGCCATCTACTGGTTAACGTTCAGCACTTGCGATAGACATTTTTTTTTTACCATCTGCTAAAAAAAGCCGGCTGTTCTAACTGTGTGACTGTGAGGCATAATCTCAAGGTTATATTCTAATGGCCTGGGTTCCAGCCCACGCGCTCTTACATGTTCGCGTTTAGACCGAGTGAGTTTTCGAGTGACTTATGTAGAGTGAGGGAAATTCTTCCATCAATACTTGTACCCATTTTTTCACACGTGGATGGGTATTACACTGTTTTAGCGCAGTGCGAGTCGTATTACAGTATTTATTTAATGATTTGCGTTGTGCTGGAGGCGCCGTTTCTGCACCCTGGACGAAATAGAATATCGGAGCCTACACACCAGCTTACTGAAGACTGCTGGCCTCTAACGAACAAAACACCGCCAGGAATAAACTGACCCATTTCAATACGCAACCTGAAAGAAAACGGCTGCAAGGAACACGTGACGGAGTACACAGCTGTAAACACCACCGTAAACGCTACAAAAATTCAGGGACAGCAACAAGAAGACTGTCCCTCCGAGATTGCCGTGCGCAGCCCCGAACCGTAATGTATGACGTCAGAACAGCAACGCTGCGAGGCTCTTTATGACCGTTACCCAAGGGCACACAGCTAAGCGGGTTCCGAAATAGACAGTACTTTATTCTGCTTCCACACCCACGAGAAGCGTATCTTGGGCTCAGTAAGAATCGTTTACCCATGGAATGCTTGGCAGGCTTGCTGATAAACACCATAAAGAAGCTTGTGTCGTTTCCTCTCTGAAAAATGGGGTTGACCGTGGAATGCCAATGTGGGTCGCTTTATAGCTGGAATCGTTTTGGCTCTCGTGAATGATTGTTACATGTCGGTTATCATGCCCAACATGTCATTTTACGCTGCGAGAGATCATGTACCTTACGCAACATCCTGTTTTCTCCTTCGTGAAGGGCGGCATGACTAAAATGTTCGTATTCCATGCCAATTCAAAATTTCAGGTTTCCGATATTCGATTTGCTAATCCGTGAAAAATGGAATAAAGGCATCATGCATTTGTTACCGCTGCTGTGTGCGTTCCACTCGGCAAAGTGCAAAACACAAGCAGTTGCAGCTCGGTTATAAACGTATCTTAATGAATACACGTATAAATGAATTGATTGTGGGGTTTAACGCCTCGAAGCTACACCTTAGCTATTTGTTTGGATTGATCAATTTTCGACCAGCTGGGGATCTCTAACCTGTACCTGAATATCGAAACGTGGGCATTTTCGCTTTTCACTGCCATCCGAAAACCGGCCACCGCGGCCAGGGTTAAACCCGCGTATTGCCGCTCAGCAGCACAGCGCCCTAGCCACAGAGCCATCGAAGCGATTATAAATAAAGCAAGAGTTTATCGAAGGGTCAGGGACAGCTGGCATGAATTTGTAATGAAGCACAAATTTAAAAAAGAAAACTAGGAGGGGGTAGTAAACATTAGTAAAACCAAGAGTTCGGTAATTTGGACCGATGGGGACAGGGAGTCAGGGGGTCTTCTGCCAGGGCCAGAAGTTCCTCGTAGATGGACTCCAGATGGCCCCTTTGAAATTTTTGTAAACTTCTGACTCTTTATTGGTCGAATTCCACTCCGTGGTTGAATTATAGAGCAGAATTTAAAAACGAAACGAAGCACAAATGGAGGCTTCGAACAAATAGGCACGAAAACGCTGCGTATGCAATGTGTTTATTCCGTAATTGGATCTCACAACGGAGGGATGAAGGTGTTAATGTTTTCCGGCTGCCTCTAGGTGAGGGTGTTGCTCCGCTTGTCTATTTGCGATCCCACGGGCCGTATCATCATCGTGACCCTGGGGTAAGAGTAGTGGTAGTAGCTTCCCGGCACACCGCGTCGGCTCCACTCGATGCCGTCGGCGAAGCTGTCGTGGGCGCCGTTCAGGTTCAGGCCGTTCAGGCTGGCCTGGTGGCAGTCGCGGTGCCACCATGCACCGCGGAAGGTCACTGCGCAGTTGTGCCGAGCGCGGTCGTTGTCTCGGTCGAAGGTCGTGAAATTGCATTGGTGGCCGTCGCTGAGTGCGTCCCACCCTGCAAAGAGGCAAATCACGGCCAGCCCCAGATACTTTGTAAGAATAATAAATAAATAAATAAATAAATAAATCAGCCAGGAACAGGCAACACGACTTGGAATGGCTGAGGGTTAACACAAAATCCTTAACCCGAAAATAACAATTGACGAACCTACATACCATTAAAGGTGCACCAAACCGTTCTCATACAACCCGAAAATATATTGCGTCATATAGACAGAAACAGGGAGAAAGGGTGTCTTGTTGAAAAAGCAAAGAGTTTTGCCGGCGTTTACAATGGCTTACGTTCTTCGGTTCCAAATATGTCCTATGTATGAAGAAAAGGCCTTGAAACCGGGACACGGGAATAAACAAAATGACGTGGGCTTCGCATGCGATCACGGATTAATGCGCTTGTTTTTAGCTTTCAGCACAAAATTTAGAGTTTCTAAATAAGGCCAACCTCGTCCAAATAAGCCCACACATTTTTCAGAGCTTGATACGGATGTATGAGAATATATACTACTTTGATACGTACATGTAGCGTAAGAACAACAATTCTTAAATAGACAACACAAAGAAGTGCGATACGAAAACTACTAACACGGGTTGTGCAATACAAACGGGAAATCACCGGGAGAAATACGCCTAAAGAAATTTAGATGACATTTGACGGAACCAAAGAAGCGATCCAGATTATGATGCTGTTCCCTGGTGGAAACGAAGTAGGTGCTATGCTCGGTGACAACTTAAGAACGGCACCGGAAGTTGCCGCTGTGCCGTATCACCGTAGCCGGATGTTTCTCCGCGCGGCGCACGTAGGGCGTTACTGGGAATATTTTGAACATGGCGTGAGCCGTTCCCGTGATTTTTTGGACTTAATATGCTTATAAACGACTCCAGTGACGACAAACAAACTGCGTGAGACAAGGCAGACGATATCACGCATTCACAGCAAACCCCTTTCAAAACGCGCGCGCACTGACGTCACGGGTCCGGCGCTTTGGCGGAGTGATACACTACATGAGGTGGAGGCGTTCTTGAGTTGTAACCGAGTATAGTCTGCGTCTAAATTGAATAGCGAGAAAGCTGCTATTAATATGGTCATCGGCCGAATTGATATCATAAATAATCCCCAGCGTCAGGAAAAGGCAGTGGCTGTGTAATAGCAATGGTAGAAGCGGCAGCAGACGTACTAGTAATAACAATGTTAATAAAGTTAGCAATCTTAATATCGTAAAGGTACAGGTATGTCTGGCCCTCCTATCTTTCCGCCGATGGAAGAATGATAAAAATGAGCATCACAGAATCCACTTGATAGGTTCTTTAGAACTGAACTTATCTATTGGCTGGGTAGTCTCAGTTTCACAAAATTCAGTGCGCTTCGATTGTGCTCCCACTTAAAATATTGAAGCTTTATTGCCTTCATTGCAAGTGTTTTGGCTGGTGTTGCTGGTGTACCGGAGTTTATAAGTAAAGCGCATTTTCCTAATGGAACAGTTAAGGGGAAATTGCCAAGGTTGGGCACGTTTCTGCGAAGAGAACATTTGACATTCTAGAAACTTACTCCACCTTTCGAATTTTCCCTAAGCTGGTCGGTTAATTGTGGTCCCGCAACTCAAGTTGTTGATCCATTCGCTCTCATGCTGCAAACGGCTAGCTCCTGATTAGCTCAGTTGGTAAAGTGGCCACCGTAATAGGAAGGGTTCCGGGTTTGAATCTTTTGAATTTTTTTTTCATCTGTGGGTTTATAATACCCCTGCTACACTGGCGTCTCGAATGCCTTTGAGCCTAATGTCATTCGACTCAAATGCTACTTGTGTGCTGCTTCATCGCTTTTGTAATGACATTCGGCTCAAATGACAGTCGAGCCGAATGAGCACACCGAGAGAGAATTGGAGGTATATAATGCCATTTCTTGCACAATCGCGAAGAGCGTTTTAGGTCAGTATTAACCAATATATTACTGGCGTACTTATAACAAACGAAATGTTTTTAAACGGGGGGTTGTTTACTTTTCATTCCCCTAAATCATGGTATCAAGATGCAATATTCCCATACTCTCGGCACCAGTGCGAGCAAGCGACAACCCAGTGCGACCAGACAGCACAAAACATGCACCCAAAAGTAAAAAAAAACAACTTTGATTGCAATTCGCAATTAAGCAAACAGTGTGCCAGAGCTTGCAGTATTTATATTTTGATACCATTTTACCACAAAAGACTGCTTCTAAATTTGATTGTTGCATTAATGTATATAAACAGGACTCGACGGTAGCAGCGCTACGCAGCACGGTGAGTGATGTTTTGAATTTTTCAAATGCCATCGAATTTGTAGTGGAGCACGGCGAATTCTGAATGGCATTCAAAGCCACTAATTGGAGTCGAGTGGCATTCGGTTCAAAGGCATTCTGGACGCCAGTGTAGCAGGGGTATAAGAAAGCTATGCATCTGCCGTTTGAAGCCATATGGCTGCTGTTAAGGTCGGTTTATAACTGTTTCTTTCGCAAAACATATTTTCGCAGCACAACAAGTCATTTCCAAACGCTTTTGCGCTGCTGAGCACGAGGTTGCGGGTTCGATTCCCGGCCGCGGCGGCCGCTTTTCTGATGGAGGCGAAATGCAAAAACGCCCGTGTGTACGAGATTTCGGCGCCCGATAAAGATCCCCAGGTGGTCAAAATTAATCCGGCGCCCTCCACTACGGTGCGCCTCATCGCCTGCATTGCGTCGGCGCGTTAAACCCCACAATCAATCAATTAAACATTTCCAAACGCTTCGCTGCACAGCGCCCCACGTCACATGTGTGCTATCACTGTGGGTGCTGTAATATTGAGCTGCTGCGAGGTACTTTCACTGGCGGCGTGGGTTCGAGCCCCAGCTGGTGTGCTTTAATTTTATGTTGCTATTCCTTTCTAAATTCAATTTTTTTTATTGCAAAAGGACTCAACGCTGGTGGTAAAGAAGAACCTCCACCGCGCCACGCGTGCTTTACTTCCACCGCGTGGAACTGACCTCCCCAGTGGGCTCGCTCGCTGGTAGGAGGTCCTGCTGTGGAGGCTTCCATTTGGGGTGGCCTTATCCCCAGCAGTGACCCACGCTTGGCCTGCCCGCTATCACGCACCGTTTGCGAGCACCTGTCCCTTTTGTATGGTCCCTGCGTCCGAAGCCGATACGCGCCACCTTGTATGGACCTGCCCTGCCCTTCAAACTTCGCGCCTGCAACATCTCCGGGGCACAGGGCTCCATCCTGGGAGAACCCCTGATCTACAGCGGTGGGTATGGGGCCCTCAGTACCGGTCTCTGCTGACGTTTCTGCGTGAAACCAATGTGCTGTTTTATGTATAACTGTTATGCCGTAAGGCAAACTCTCGCAAAAAAAAAAATTCTTCGTGTTAATTTTATTATATATGGTCATTTGGTATGTTTTACGTCATCATGGGTTGTTGGCGCAGCTTATGGCCGCGTATAATTAACGTTCTGTATCACGCGAAGACACATGTCACGTTGGGCGCTGTGCAGCGAAGCGACACAGGTGGACACATTACCACACGTTTTTTTTTTTTTTTTTAATTCCTCGCTGAATGAGGTGCCTCTTCGGAAAGTGGGTAATCATTAGCGCCGCATTCTCCGTTTAGTTGAAACCGCAATGCTTATAGGCCTGTTGCGCCGGTCAGAGGCCTCTGCAAATCTAGCAGTGTACCAACCGCCGTTTTGCTCCACATTTTCAGCCGGATATCGCCCAGTGTCTGCCAACCTGCACCACAATCTGCGGGATAGATGAAGGTGTACCTTTGTACACTGGTATCACTGTGTACCTGTCCTTTTTACGCAGCATGAATGGATGCCTTCTGAATTTTTAGGTGGCAGTTTAGGTTGTTTGTATCCCGAAAACAAAGGAGTTAGTGATTTTGTAGCCCAATTTGTTCTGCCCACGTTATTACACATGTCTCGCATAAGAATGCTTTGCCGGCTAGGCTGCTAATAATGGCATCTGTTATAATCTAAAGAAGAGTGCTGACATTCACGTTCATTGACATCAACGAGAGATGGCAGCTACCAACGCTCGATTAACCACCCAGTTAACGGCGCCTCAAGCCACTGTGATGGGTGAATGCGCGCGGCTCCTTCGGGATGAAAACTTCAGCGCAGGAGACCTATTTAAATAGAAAATCGGCGACGAGAACGAAACCTTTCTGGAACTTTTAAGTGCAGAGCACTTTAGGCGCTCGCCTTGTCGTCCAAGCTCGCTCGCTCGACCGAAGTATATAGAGCACCAAGGCGGCGTCCCGGGGTAACGCTGTTGTTCGCGGCGTCGTACCCCCGAGGCATCCAAATCCACGCAGTTTATATAGTCGTAAGCGTTCGAAACTCGCGAAACGCTGGCGCTTGCCATACATCTTCCCGTTGTTTAGCACAAAAAAAACTATGGGTACATTTGAGGAAAAATATACGTAATTTACCGGAAGCGCCCGCGTTCCTTTAGTTAAGGACACCCGTTGGGTTGGTTTTTACGATAGTAAACGCAAAATGTCGCAGTGCAACGCCGGCACGGGCGGGGAGAAAAGCACAAATAAAACAGTACTCCCGCTGGCGCAGTTTCAGGCAGGGGGCGCGCGAGCACTGCGAAGGCGGGAAATTTTAATTGCATGTGGTCGTAGCTGTTAGCGGATAACGGTGGTACAGCCCGTTATGGCGAACCAATGCTCTGCACTTCGGACAGCTTTCACAGTGAGTGGAACGGCTTTATTTTTTTACACGTCCTCGTGGGTCCGCACTCCTGAAGATCAGCGTTTCCCGGAATATCAAAATTTTCAATAAAGTTGCATTCCATCGCGATAACCATATACCAGTGTTTCAACCCATATGAATGCGTCGGCGGCAGCCAAAGAAGAGCCAAAAAAGAGGCGAAGCGTTCGTGACAGGCGGATCCCGATGATCACATATCAGGAGATAACACGGCGCTGTAAGCTAGGATGTATCACCTACCCAGCACCGCATTAAATCCCAACGAAAACGGAGTAGCGGCCGGTCCGTGCACTCCAGACGTATTCCTTTCCCCATCGAACTAAACACCATATATTGCAACTCAACCTGTATTCCCCGCTATGCCGCTTCTCCGAAGCCCCCGGGAAGCTCTTTGATATGGTAGGGGTCTGCGACCACGCCCCACTACATTTCCACAATCCCTTCCATTGTTCTTGCAAGATTTGCAAGAGAGCTCACACGGGCAGCGACTTTAGTGATCAGCGCCTGCTGGTGTTGAGGGCTGCTCAGTCTGGAAGAGCTCCAGGGGTCTTTGACTAAGGACTACTTCATTGCTTCTCGCAAAAAAACGTTTACTCTCTCTCTCTCTCTCTCTCTCTCTCTCTCTCTCTCTCTCTCTCTCTCTCTCTCTCTCTCTCTCTCTCTCTCTCTCTCTCTCTCTCTCTCTCTGTCGGAGTGTGAAGTGTGAAGCTTTTTCACCATGGTCACATTTCGCAGCAGTGTCAGTGTCGCGTGAACAAGACAGCGCAGTGCAAGACAATGCTGCGTGGCGCTGTAGGCGGGAGCGTTCAAAGCGGGTCGTTTGCTGCCGAGCATAACCAAGCAGTGTTCCCCCCACACTAGGGCTACCTACAACACGCATTCAGCTCAGTGAAACGACCTGCTGTGTTGCGTGCGCGCGTATATTCTTTGACACTAAAGATTTATGTCGCGCGTATATGAAGCTCAGCGATAAAAGTTGGTACAGAGGCAAGAATGAGGTCAGTGGTGCAGCTGGCATGGCGTTTAAATTCGCCTTTGTAATTACTCTACCTTGCAGTGGGTTTTAAGAAATCGACAAACAAAAAATAAGAAGAAAAAGGCAGGTAACCATAAAATATTTAGGCAAAAATAGCGACCGAAATCGGAAACCCACGCTCACGTGAAGTACGGGTTCATTTCGTGAAACCGTCCTCAGATTTTTTTAAAATCAGAGGTGAGAGGGCCAGGGCTCGCCATCTCAAATAAACACGACAACCGATATCTGCTGATTCTGACGGATCAGCTCGCGGGGACTACCCAGGGGCGTTTTGTCTGAGAAGACCCCTCACAGTCAATGCCCGCATGAACTGAAAACCTTGGTTATCGTAAGGTTTTGTTTCTTATTCGCCTGGCCAGGACTGGGCGCCAAATTGGGTAAATAGTGTTGTACGCCTCAAATTTTATTCCACCTGTTTCGGTGCAAGCTCAGGTACGCCCTCGGGATCGTTTGAAGTTCCCCTCTCTTGCACTTGTTTTTTTCTCATTTCCCATTTTGTACACCACTTGCATTGCAGGTTCGAATGCCTTGAACTTAGCCGAGAGTACTTACTGTAATCTGATTACCAGGTTTACTCTTTCGCACGCCTTTGCCCTATCACCTCCGAGTGCCCTTCAATTTATCACTAAGACTAGTAACGGCGCGTTCTACCCCCTCCACTCCCTCCCACAGATGATCACTCTTGTTACCCCTGTTTTCAGTGCTACGCCGGCGTGCCCCGTCGCGGAGCTGGGCATATAGTACAATCCAAGGAAACTTCATACCTGGTGGTCCCAGATGCTTTCCTAGCTCCAACTGGAAGAAATCATCCTCGGAGCCAACGCGAAAGGTCTCGTACTCGACCGAGACAGTCTCGCCAGTTCCGTTGGTCAACTGAATCCTGAGCGCCATCTCTTCAGGGCTGGCTGTCAAGGCATGCAAAGCCTTGTTGCCTGCGTGATAGGAAAAAAAAAACATAGTTCGGGAAAAATTCTCAAAGGAGCCATCAGAATAGATTAAAAGCTGCCTCGGACATAACGAGTAGTCTCAAATTTTCCTAATGTTAAGTAATGTAGAAAACAACGTAACAAATGTGGAGCGCAAGTAACGGGACGTCGTAACGCACTCATTCATTTCGACATTTATTGTTTTGATGCGGGAAATAATAAAATAGCAAACAGCGCAAGGGATAGAATTTATATTCAGAAATTGATGTTTTACAGAGACCCTGCCACACTTTTTTGAACTTAAAATAGTGTTCGGAATCTTTCGTAATCTTAAATGCTTGCTCTCCAACAAACCCAGCACATAGATTAGGGATCGCAAAGAACCCCAGTCACAAATTGCTGCTCTCCGTCCATCAGATAACTTAGAAACTTGCTCTAAACATTTTTCTCTCTTTTTTGTCTTGGTGTTGTTCAAGCGCTGAAAGTACGTTATTACAGCGGTATAGCGGCTATTGGCCGCTTTTCTTCAGTTGCAGCAATGCACGCATTCGATAGTCGCTTTAAAAAGAAAGGCACAAAAGCAAAGCATAAACGTGAGGAGTATCTGCTCCGACGAGAAAATCAGCCATTGCGGAATGCTTGGCTGGCGATACCTATAGCTTTCGCAGTGCTCCCAGACGAGAGGTAAATACTGAAAGCGTTCATTGGAAGTATAGCAGGGTCGCTTTAATAGCCCCCCCCCCTCCCCCCCCCCCTGTGACAAATATGTCGTCAACGTTAAGTGCACGAAGCTTTAGCTCCAAGTTAGGAGTCAACACCGACCTTATCGGTGTTTTGACTATTCTCCGTATTTTAAAGCACGGTGGTGACGACCGCGCTCGGAAGTTGATCCGATTCATCCAATATTTCAAATTGTCCGGTGGGAAGTCGTCGTTATTCCAAACAGGTAGCGCTGCCACGTAACCGATAAAACTAATCAGGTACGTTACCCACTACCTTGAAGTAAAAGCAACGCGTAGTTAGCTTCGAATGAACATAACGCGTCACCATTCACGTCAGCAGAAAACTGAGAACGCTTTACTTTGTCGTTACGCTTTCTCACGAACTAAAAGAGCCAGCCAGAACTTCAACTGTTCATAAAATTAACCAATTGTATTGTTTAATGAAAACAAAGCAATATGTGCATGCCAAAAAACGTTTAGAAGTGGAACAGCTGTTCCAAAACCCAAATGTGTGCGCGAAGGGGGTTCCCGAACGCTTCGCTTGCTGGGTACGATGTACTAGCGCTACAGGACGGAACACCAAGAAATGCAGTGTACGAACGCTATACTTTAACTGAGTTTTTACTAGACACCCATACAGGCTACCTCATCGGCACATAAGAGAAAAAAAAAACAGAACTTATTCGCGTTTATCGGTGATTCATCTTCGTCTGGTGTACTTCTTTTTTGTGTTCTCCCCTAAGTGAAAGTGCAACGTACCGAGCATTTATTAACCAAATTGCCCAACTTTTCGTCAATAATTCGTAACTTCGCTGTCTTTGGCATAATCATAAGCAGTCTCGCAACCGCAAATGCAATAAAATATAGTTCTTCAAGGGGATAATCATACATAATCCGTTCTGAAAAAATCAATGTCAGCGTGACCAGCGTCGCTATGATGGCACCCAAAATCCCATTAGCTGAGATGCATAGACGTCAGCAGGGGGGTGCAAAAGCGCCATTGATACCCCCCCCCCCCCCCCCCCCGAGTCACCCTAGCACTTTGCCCCTCTCCCACACCCACTTTCTCTTCCCCCGCGATGCAGTGCGTTTGCCCCCCTTAAGACAAAATCCTGCCGACGCCCTTGCTGAGATGCCAACATAACCACTCAATATTCCAATCGAGTTGGCAGCCAACGCCTGTATGCACAAACTGCCCGAACGTATACCCATTGGCTCAATGGGTCATCTTGCCTTTACCGCGATTATTAAAGCAAAATCTTTCTCATTGGTACCGGTGGTGTCATCTAAAAAAATTGTTATCCCTTCCTAAAAAGCGTCGAGAGATGCGCGAGAGCTTTCTAAGACCAAAACCGCGACAAACTTGCGTCAAACCTTCGCGAATAGTTCATCCAACCTTCGCTGAAAGTGCATCCAGTCGATCGTAGAAGTTTCAAAAACCCAAAGCGTAAACAAAGAACGAACCAATGCGACGATTTCTCGCGCATTTAGCAAGTGCTCGAAATACTGTGCTACAGCGGCTTCAAGCAGGCGCACTCGGGTAACCGCAGAAAACGGTGCTCGTTTTGTCCCTTCGTACCGATCCAGTATTCTTTCGCTGGGTCACCGAAGCCCGTGGCGTACTCCGTCCAGTTTCGGTAGAAGTAGTAGGCGTTGTTCCCGAATTGTCCCCGTCTCTGGATCACCTGCGGGAGCCACGGGGTAGGAGAAATACATCGTGCGGCATGAGACGCCTCTGCGATACGTCCAAAGGCGCCATCTCTCGTTAAATCTCTAATATCACAATTCCAAATTATACTTTGGCCGCATTTAACCTCCAGGGGTATTTTTTTTTTACCTAAGAAAAATAACAGCGTTATTTTGCTAATATTCTACTAAGCGGAACCGTGATGTTCTGGCGAATATCCAGAATGTACGTTCGGTAGTACGGCGGCTTCTAGTCGTGAAGGGAATTAGCTGCGGATGTTTCCGTACATTGCCGCATTGATTCCGCTTACTTATCTGCAAAAAAAAAAAAAAGCTTTCGTCGGTGGCGAAAAGCAAAAATCCCAATTAGTCAATGTAGTCACGAGAAATGCGTGTCACGCGGGGTATAAGAAAATTTCTATCCGTTGCAGAGTCGCCCAGTGGCACTGCGGCTTGTACGTAAAATTTTGCCTCTGTAAAATGCGGCGTCCCTGTTGCGGCGTCACCACGACGTTAAATTAATCCGTTGTCGCGGTTGTTTTCTTACATGCGACCCATCTCTTGCTCTGAGGCATGTCCCTCCTGCGTCGGCGTCGGCGTCGGCATCGGCGGCGTCCGCACGCCACCTGCGCATGCGCGACTCTCCTCCGCTCTTCTCTCCGACAGCTGTGCGCAACACTATAAACTATAACTCCGTCTCATTATCATAAACAACAGCTGCGTGCGCGCGCTTCGCTCCTCTCCCGTCGCGCAAGTGTGCGCATGCGCGACTGTCCTCCGCTGTCTCCTCTCCTTCAGGCGCTGTGAATATAAAGCGGGTAGCGCGATGGGGCGGTTCAGTCAGCGCTCGCTCTCTTTGGACTTCGCGTCACAACACATTTCACCCGATTTAGATAATCAACCCAACAGAAACACCAATTGAACTCCCCGATGCGTCGCATCACACCAGGGTTCCCTCGCGGGAAGATGGGCGTATTTTTTTTTCTTTTGTTTCACGTACCAGCGTGGGGGATTGGCCATGAATCGAAAGGTTTTTGGAGCCCATTAATTAATTTATTAAATGACTGGCTGGCTGGTTTATGGATTTATTATTGGACTGGCGGTTGAACATTTGTTTAATTACTTAATGACATTTATTTATTTATTTATTTATTTGTTTATTTGTAATTGGCTGATAGACGCATTGAATAATTGATTGTGGCGTTTAATGTGCCGAGGCTACACCTTGGCTATTGGGCGCGCCGCAGTGAAGGGCTCGAGATTAATTTTGACCACCTGGCCATCCCTAACGTGAGCAGCCATGGTCACCCCTTAGCAAGCTGTTGTGCGTTGTTACGACTTCAAAACTCACGAACTTACCCATTTAATTTATAAGTCCTCTACTCAAATTTTACAGATGGCTCTTGTATGTGTGTACCCACATACAAGAGCCACTTCGCCACTTCAAAGAGCAGATGACGCATAAAAGGTAAGAAACCATGTATTGCGCTGCCGACTCTACCACAACCATCGCGTAACTTCGGCGCGCTGGGCTCCATTCCGAAGTTCTTTATCTTCTTCACATACACACTGAATAAAAGGCATGGGCGTACCGTCCATCCTCCGCCGTCAGTGTGCATGTCGCAGTGGACGGTCTGTCCGTTTGGATCGGCCCCGAGGGGGAAGATGGTGTAGACGCCGCTCAATCTTTGACCCGCGTGCCGGAGGTCTTCACAGTGGCGGGAGCGAATGCTGTCTGGAAAATAAGTTATAATCCGTGAAGATATGGGTGCGGCGGACAGGGACTGTTTGGACGACCACCTGAGCCAATGCGAATACACTGAAATTGAGAACAGAAGCGATCTGGCCGGGGCTCGGAACATCCTTGAAACTGATGCCGTGTTTCAAATGTACAAAGAGCACAGCACGCATGCAATTGACAAATATTTCTTAAGATACAAAAAAGCAGCTCTCCGCACTGCTGGGATTCGCGGGTTCGGGAAATCCATCTTGATGGCCTGACTGGTGATTGGAGACGTTCATCAAGAGACTGCTAGTTGCTGATTAGGGAGCAAAACATTATGCACGTAATTACATGATGAGTACACGTTTGTATGCTCTGCCTCGAACGAATCGCACAGACAGTAAGAGCAACACTCGGTGGCTCGCAACACCGCCTTTTTGTTCCAGCCAGAGTCCCTAGAGTTCTCCTAGGAAATTTAATTCCCGAATGTCTGGTACAATCACAGACCCCCAATCTAGGAGAGGCCCTGACGTCACGTTTGTGAAGCCACAGCCGCCATGACATGAGCCCATTGAGCCCCGAGCTTGTTCCCACTATACTCTGCTGTTTCCGGTTTGGTTTCACCAACATGGCGTCGCCATGCCCTCCCGCTTCGCAGCGAAAACAGCTTCGTCGATGTCATGTTCTAAGCTGTTGATTTCGCCTTCAATTTGCCCATTCAATCGAAAAACTGCCTCAGTTTTTGAGATAGGAGGACGATTTTTCAGCTCTTAAGCATGGCCAAGTAGCGTTCGTCGTCGTCATAGCAACAGGCTCGCGGGATCACGAGTGGCTGCTGCAGTGTCTGTTCGTAGATGGCGCCAGGAATCCAGGCACCCTACGCGCGGCGAGTATCGCGCACGAGTTGCAAACTACATGCGCATGGACTACGTACGCTTTTCACGTTTGCGCACATGAACTCTGTACACACGTGAAACTAAAACTGTCTAATCTCATTTCACGCGAATAACTGGCTGCAGTGGTTTGCAAGATGCCTCACTGTTGCGTGCCGGGTTGCCGGTCGCACTCAAGGTTCACAGGTAAGTATTTGTCGAGCAAAACGGAAGCACTACGTGTCTGACTCACTTTATTTTGTGTTCATTCAGAATAGATTCCCAACTGAAGCAAATCGCCGCAGTAAGTGGGTCGACGCTGCCGAAGCTGCCAACGCGCACCTTTTCACCGGCAGACCAATAAGGATTGAAAACCACTGCGCGAATCGACGAGATATCGCCACAAGATAACGGCAACTATGCTCACCGACCACGCCAATTATTAACCATCGGGTGTTGTTTTCGAACGAAAATTAGACCACAAAGGAAATGGAAGTAGAAGAAACGCTGCGAAATCAGCTGTAGTGCATATATTGCAGACGACGACGCCGCCCCAGCGGCTGCCGCGCTGTGTTGCCAACGTAGCGAGGAAGCCACAGTCAAAGCGCCGTAAAAAAATTTCCCGTGGCATTTTGCCAGGTTTAGCCACCGCAGCCGTAAGAAACTAAGCAACACTGTCTATGGGCTCAAAATGACGTCACTTCCTCCACACTTTTTGCAATGCATTGGGATGCTAGGGGCCTCTACTAAGTATTCTTTCCTCCATGCGCTGTAGGCTCCGCCATCGCGCGAAGCCGTCCTGGTTGCTTGCCATGTTGCTTGCACACATGACCACGAGGGAGAGGATGCGATGGCGCCCCTGGTACGGTGAGACCTTTTTCTCCAAGTACGAAGTGCGTCTCGGTGCTTGACTCATGTTGCTCGCCGATTACCGATTTCATGGCCCGCGTCTCCGAAGTCGTCTCCTTCCTTGTATGTGCTGTCTCTATTCATCAGAATCACCCGTGCGGGGGTGGCTCGTGGAGTCGCGTTCTCGGACTCGCCTACCTCGTTGCCTCTGAAATCACTCACAGTGGAACTGGTGCGGTTCACGCAGGGTTTGTGAACCCCTGTATTCAATGCGGATTGGCACGTGGCACAAGCCGATACCGACAACGCGCTGATTAGCGACGAGTACCGCGCTTGGGGGTGCCGGGTCCCCAACCTGGTCCTAACACCACATGTAATTGCTTGTTTGCAACATTTTATTGAAAAGAAATGCATTCATGGTCCTGACATTTAACATACAACACGTAAGTGCCCCTCAACGCAGTGATATTCCGCTTTGGGAATTCCCATTAAGATAGTATAACAGAAGTCTCCACAAGCCCTGGTATAGTTCGACGAGCCGTGTTAGCGTTATTGCACAACCAAGGGGACATTCCTTGATTGTAAATAAGCGCTGCCGGCACAGCTAAGGACAAGACACGACAAGAGGGACAAGACGATTACAAGGGAAAGGGGACGGCGTCTGCGCCGTTCCAACATTTATCGTCCCTTGTGCTTCCGCGTGCTTGCCACTGTGAATACATTTCATCCCCTTATTTGACATCTTCTTACACTTCTTATTTTGTGTGTCTGCGTATGAGAAAACACAAGAGATTCATTCAAGAAGCTGTGGGGAACGTGTGTGTGTGTCTGAAAGTGCACGTTCAATATGGCATGTACACGATACAGTTACTTCCACCGCGTACGCTTTGGTGGAAGCATTAGCCCCATTTCCCGACTCACTTTTTATGTCCGACATTATTTGGCTGAGTTCATTCAGTCGCGCTTCGGCTTGCGCTATGGAAGGCTGCACACTTGGGGCACCCAAGGCACCAGCTGAACAACAAACCACGACGGTGACCAGCAACATCCAGGGTGAGGACGGAATGGCCATAGTTCCTGCGAGCGAAGGTCATATTATCTTCGGGCACGGATAAAGAATATACATAGGAGGCGAAATGGCCCACTGCTGAGGGCGCGGGCAAGTAACAAAGATGTCACAACAAAGACCAACGAGGACTACAAAGCTTCGTAGCTGCAGCAACGAAGGGGAAGGTAATTGCACCTGATGGACGAACTGATAGCGTCCAAAACTCGTGCCGGGGTTGCGCAGTTAAATGTCGATCGCGATGGCCGCAGTTTCGTTTCCCGCGACGGATCCGCTAGCTTAAAGGAGCCATGAAGAGAAAACACAAGTTTGATTTATTCAAAAGATTGCCTCGTTAGAATCATACTGACACCACTTTGAACGTAAGCTTCGCCCAAATAAGCTACATAACTAGGAAAAAAGGGAATGGCCATGCGACCTACTAGCTAATTTCCCGCAACAGAACCTAGGATGTCATACCAGACAGCTCTGCGATTGGCGGAGGGGGGCAAAAGCAAACGCTAATTAGGCAGAACTTCTAAGCTTGCCGAACGAGCTATTTGCGCTTAAATTTAGGGCGCATTCTTTTTAAAGCCTTAAGAATGGTGGGACAAACAGTCGAAGTTACGAAAGCACACGTAAACATAGAAGTACCGATGAGTACTGCTCTTGGTACTGCGCGCACCATGCTTGGTTTAGCTGCACAGGACTGCGGGGCTTTAGGGTTGTTTCAGACGACACTGGCCGCTTGACGCAAGCGACGATGTCTTACGTGACCGTATTTGTCGAGCGAGCACCGTGTTTCACGGAACGATTGTCTCCATGAACAAAACAAGCCAGGTAAAAATACGTTCCCAAACAAAGGCAGAAAACGGCTTGCCACGGTGTGGTGGCGCCATCTAGTTCACAAACGGTAAAGATGGCCCTGTAATGTCATTGCAGACGACAAAAACGCACGATTTAGCGGGAAAATCAAAATTTTAACTTACATTAAATAATTTCTCAGTGAAGAAAGCATCGTTTGCATTCGGACAAGCGCTGGGGCACTATAAAACACAAAATCTTTCGAATAACACAGACTTGAGTTTTGTCTTCATGGCTTTTTTAACCTGCACCTACAGCTTGTGATGTTATCTGGCTGCCATAGAAGGCGACGGTTTCCCTCCTGTCTGGTTCGAACGCCTTGCATTTAGGAAAAAAAGACATACTTTTAGACCGTGGTCTTACGCTCATCATCAACTAACGTAGTGTACATTAAGTCGCCATGGAAAGGGTGGCAACGACGTTGGTACATCCACGCCTGCTTTTTTTTTCAATTGCCAACAGCTGAAAAAAATGACCCCGCATCATGTTTGCTGAAAATGTCATCTAAAGACAATCCTTATAGCGCCCCTGCGGTTAACACCATTTATGCTTCCCCAAAACCCTCCCCCTGTCCTCTTCCCCTCTCCCAACCTCCAATAGAGGCTATTAAACTTGATGCAATTCAGGTTTCTTCCCTTTTGAAATACTCGCCAGTCATGCGTAGGAATCTCTTCTTTTCACTATTCGTGCAACAACTCCAGGAGGCACTTTTTTAGCATTTACTTTTACCTCACATTTCCTCCACACCGTTGTACCTCGGTTGTTAAATACCGACCCTACGTCTATTTGAAATTAAAAGAACCCTGTTGCGGTCTCTTATGTACTCATGTTTCGCTCCAAATATGCCTAATACTTTTTTTTTTTACTGAGCACTGTTCATACTTAAATACACGCCAAGGGTTCAAGCAGCTAGAAACAGTTTTCTCAGTATATGCTTTTTCTTCAGGCTTTCTTTCAAACTTTTGGTCCTGCGGCTGAATCGAGGGAGTCACAGACAGTCGAACAGCAAGAACAATTGTTTCAGTGAAGGTAAACAAAAATACACTGTATTGTCTTTAAAATGAGGGTGATGTCGCACGTACCGGTGACGATGTCTTGTAGCCGCTCAAGAAATATGACAGTTTGACGGTTCTTGGTTCAGGTTAGCGCCGATATTTCTTATCCCAGCCGAGTCATCGCGGTGCAGTCCAACGTCCCACCCCTTGAGCTCACACAGTCGCACTGATCCTCAGCTGGGCAATACATCTCGTTCCCGGCGGAGGGCCCGCACTTGCACTCGCGTGTGGCAAGTGGCGCTGACAGTACCGCTCTCAGCAACAGCGAACCAAGCGAATGCGGGCAATGAACGGCAATGGCAAGCAGCAATCTTGTGGCCGCGGGTATCTCAAGGGCGCTTCAATTAGCAAGAGATCTGAGAGAGCAACAGATGGCGAGAGACGTACAACCACAAAGGGCAGGGAGGGGGAGATAGAGATTGCAATGTTACTTTTGTTGGTATTTTGTAAACATGTTTTGACTTCACTGCTTTTAACACGGCACGTGCGGAAAAAACAATACAGTCCACAGACCTGCAAATTGCTCAGTCCCATGTGGCACGTAGGGAAAAAGCAAGGAGGTTAGGTGGGTAGCGAGAGGGGGAAGTTAAAGAAAGCAGCGCACAAAAGAAAAACAGATGAGGAAAACTGACGCCGCGTCCTCCTCTCTGAGGTCGAACGGTCACTAACCATGTGTTTTCCTCAGCATCACAAAGCAACGAACGACCCTGCGTCTCGCGGTGGTGTCTCTTCCCGCAGCAAGCTTGGAATTACTCATGGGAAAACCGCGCGAGCAATCATTACCCTGCGGCGACGTTGGTGAGCAATATGACAAAGCCAAGGAAGCGCCGGCTTCTTGCACTGGGCAGAAGTTGGCCCCCGGAGATATCTTGCTCGGGAAGGCACGAAATACGTAAGAAAGAAAACACGCCTCGTGCGCCTAAGCATTTAATTGTGTTTTATACGACTGCCACGGAGTACATCTAATTGAACCAGATCGGAACAAAACGATTCGAAGCTTTGTGCAAACGAAGAGACAATCATTTCAGTTGTCCGCGAATAAATCCCCTCACTCTCGATTGGACATCGTGATGTCTAAAACTTCTTGCTTGAAACAAACAAAAGCCATACTCTGCGAGTTTACACGCCTAGGCTATGTGTAGGCTATGGGTTGCGATGAAATTTGATTTTCACCGCATGGGGCACTTAACTTCTGTGGGAATTTCTACATAAGGCTCTGTTGTCTTCCAACTCAATTATAAAAATCTGTGACCGCGATTGTGATTGAGCCGGCGTCCTTTCGCTCAGCAGCATAATGACTCCACCAGCCATCCAACGCCGTGCATATGTTGGAAACACATACCACGATGTCCACTGATAACATACGCGGTGTTGTAGAAATACAGGAACCTGAGGCGATGGGAAACATTTCAACTACTTGTTAAAAAAGTAGAAGCGAGCACGGATGCCGAAAAATATTGACCGTTATTCCTATAATCAGAGCGTTTGACTACAATCGAAGTTGAGTTTTTTTATTTCTATTTTCGGCTAGATAAATATATAGACGTAAACCCTTATTGATTTCTTAAATTTATTGTTGCCTAAAATATTACGAATAAATTTTTCATCCAAGCGGTCGTATGGGATTTTATTTATCGCGGGAGACTTGGCAGAGCTCGTTGGTTCATTGCATCAAGTGTACAGCGAAAAGATGGGTAGAAATGAAGAGTAAGAAACACACAGCCCGTGTCTGTTACTATTCGCTCTGTCGCGTTTTGGAGCTTTTCAATTTATGCAATGACTTAATTTATGTCTGTCATCTCAAGAATTTGAAGATAGTAGTGATGAGAGGTGTAGCAAATGTTGTAAGATTTATTTCACGTTATGGCTGAATCGTTTGGCAAGGGGCTTATTTATGCAGTGTCAGTAAAGGTCGCTTTTGCATTGACCCTTTAAAGCAAGCATTTTGAAAAGCCTGGCATACATCAAGAAAGTACCAAAACAAATTTCGGTTTCCCCTATTTGGTGTTCACAGTTAGGCTACGACATAGGGCCTTTAATCCTAAGTTAAGCAAAGAGTGCACGGCTCCCTATTATGGACAAGATAAAATATCACTTAAAGCTTGTCCCCGATAGAAAGACCAGGCTAAATGACCGTCTTCGTTAAAAGCAATACTTTTACATCACTTGTAGAAAAAAAGACACTCGGAAAATAATGGTTAAAGTAGCCCAGACGGAGGACCAACCAGGACACCGTCAGCGTCGCACCGGACGCTTGTGTGCAGAACTGCAGAGAAGCTGCATGAACTCCGTCTCGCCATTGTTCGCTGAAGATGGCGGGACCCCATTTGAGTATATCTGCACTGCCGTTTGTTGCTGTTGCTTTGTTTTGTTGAAACAAAAAAACTGATTCCGGGGTTTTCGGAAAAATTAGAAAAGTTAGCTAAGAACACGCGAGGACCCGCCGAGTGTGAGCCACGAAATGCTCGCCGTCAGAGCGCCCGGTATGCTCTCTCCGACGACGGCAGCCAGTCGTCTTGGAGAGAAGACGGATAGGGAGACAGGCACACGTGCTGTTGTTTCAAAACGTCTGTTCGAGCTAGCCAACTAGGTATGTGTCGGCAGTACAAACCTCAGGTATGAATAACTTGCCTGTTTATGCAGGGTGGGCATTTGTTGGCTTCCTGGCCCTTCGGGGCCGCTGGTCGCAAACACGACCAACCCGGCACTCTACATCCGCGCTGGAAAGTTTCCTTTGTCGAAGGCAGCCTTGCTCCTTTTCTCTTCGCAAATAAGCGTTTGTACCAATTGCCCACGCCGCAGCTCAGGCGCTTCGTGATACATCGTCGTCAGAGTCGGTAAATGGCCACTTTATGGGAAAGCGTGGCCGCTAGCCTTCCAGTATATCGAGTGCCGAGAAGTTTTCTATAAGGTCTCGTGGCCGACGTTGTTCTAGCTGTACTCTCTTATGTCAACTTTTCGTCCCGGTCCTGCGAGTGACTTCAGTTCACCAAGGTGGAAATGGCAGGTAGCACTCTCCTGTCATCACGCGAATTTGCTTCTCGAGTATATTAGTTTATAATAGGCATCGTTTTTAAGATCAAAGTATGACTCCGACCTCAAGCATACGCTGCTGGTCACTTTTATGTGCGTTTTTAGCAAATTAGTAATCACGAGGCACCATTTTCCAGATCATTAGAGTAAAAATAAAAGCGTGTGTGTGTATCTATATGAGTTTTTTAGGTATGACCGCCGTCAATGGTAATAACGGTAATAGGAAATATAATCTGCTCATCTATTTTACCTTAATTCTGCATCAGCTATCATTCTTGTGCTAAAAAGCTTCACTTCTTACCCACCTTGAAGGAGGGAAATGGCTCCTGATTTTGTTGTTAATTTTGTTAATTTGGTGCCCTTGGCTCTAAAAAGCCTCTCAAGCGTTCGTGAAGTGAAGCAACTAGCTTGGTTTGTTGTAATTGTCCTTAGGGACGCTTCCTCAAGCAAAACTCCTGGAGCGAACTTCGTCGAAACATCGCGGATAGAAAAGAGTACGTGATATCTCTATATAGGTTGCCAAAAACTGGGAACAGGTACTCCTTGCGTCGTTTGCTTGACGCGACTCTTCGGACGTGGTCCACATGTGCCCCTTGTCGTTGCACAGGATTCATACGAACGTCTCGAGACGCATTCACAAAACGGGATTGCTTACTACGCACCCAAAAACTGCAATTTCTGCTTGCGAAAATACTTCTACATGCAACAGGATATAAGTGGACATAATGGTAGCATCCATTGTATGCCAGCTTCTTTGATGTCACCTGACTTCACCGCGATAGGAAATATTCCCTCTGTTATACAGTCATACAAAACCTTTGCACGAATGAAAATGCCTACTTTTATAATTTTTGCATTTGAATCTACACAAACAAAAACAAACATAATTCTCATACGATCAGAACTACGTAAACACAATCAGGGCCCCTTAATGCTTAATTACTACTATCGACGTATCACGCCTTGCTGCACTAAGCACAAAACGTGGGTGTCTTTGCCACTGCGGATCTTTGACGCGAGTGAGAGGGCTTAAAATGATAGGCTTATTATTTTATAAAACTAACTGACTACTGCTCATTGACTGCTGCTGAGATAAATCTACCCGGGAGTTTGTAGTCGCTGGAGCAGACCAATGCCGTTCAATTCGTTTGGAGACAGTTCTATAAAAACACCAGTTTCAGACGTTTTCTGAAAACAGACGCCTTCTGTAGGACCCCATGTATTCACGGCTGACGGGAATTCATAATTGTGAACATCTTCACGGTGAACTATTGACAAATAGTAAGGAGTAACTCAATATGTGTAATACCCAAACGTATTACACATACCCACAGGCACACCCGGGCATCCCCGGACACTACGGGTAATAAATTGTACTTTTTTTTGTAGGAAACCAAAATAGTCTTCCCGTGCGGCATTTTGGAAAATAGCCTGCAAAGATCTTCAACTGATACATATTGCATGTAAAAAAAAGGCACACAGAATGCTTATATTTGACATCGCCAATCCAAGGAAGATTGCGAAATAAAGATAGCCATAGTGTTGAATCTGAAAAAAAAAATTAGCTGGTGATTACGACACTCTCTAATGCGATATTTGGCCGAAGCTGTTCCGCTGCTTTGACTGCAAAATATGTTGAGGCAAATAATTTTAGACGGACATATTTGTATTGTTGCAGAAAACTGGGTGGGTGACGAAGCACATGCACCGGTTGCCCCGGTCATCGTTCAGACCTCATTCGGGGTTCTCGCGTCGGCGGTGCGGAGCCTCCGCTCTGGCAGCTCGTTTAGCTGCAGCGGCTGACAAAGGGCACGACCGGTTGCCTCACTCTCCGTTCAGCACTCACTCACGATGGCTGCGGTCGCTGAGGCCGCACTCGTGAGGCCGCACTCGTGAAAAACATAGTTGTGCGTTTTGTTCGACGTAGCAAGCGCAATGACGTGCTGGAAAAGTGCAGAAAAAAGAGAGTGGACTGCTCTATCCTTTGATGCGCGCAAAAAACGCCGCTCTTTGTGAACGAACATCTGACCCTGAAAAACAAAGCTTCGCTCTCGGCTTCCATTCAAAAAAAGAAAGAAGTAGGGTGGAAATTTGCATGGACAACTAATGGAAGGGTGCTGGCGCGAAAGGACGAAGACGCGCCTGTGATTCACATAGCTCATGAAGGGAACCTGGCCCAAATCAGCTACTAAATTGGTCGCATGAAAATGGCAATTGCTAGCTACTAGATTTCGCTCTGATGCACTTGAATGACTCTTGCAAGTATTACACTGTCTCGGAATTCGACTCTAAAACATCATCTACGAAGAAGTCGTTCTCCATACTACATGTAAACTGTAGAAGTATAAGAAAAAAAGGTGATAACATCACCATTTTCTTGCAGTCAGTATCAATAGATTTTGATGTAATAGCTTTCTCTGAAACCTGGATTAGGGATAAAGCCGATGCACCTTATTCCAGGTCGAGCTGAAGCAAATCGACATACTCTGTTATTACCTACACTACGCTCAAGAACGCCCCTAGGATAGTGATTGCTGGTGCATTTGGACCTAGGCGGTATGCCGCATGTTGAATGAGGCCCACTCTTTTCATGCATCACACCCTCTTAGCTTTTGTAATAATTTTCATGCATACATTAAAATATACATTGGCAACTGAAATAGGTAAATATGAGGTGACTTATTTAAATTTTTAAATATCTTTTGTCTTTGAAATTAATACTGTGTGAGCTTAACGCGCTGGAAAGTTGCAGTAAGTTCCAATAGAAATTTTTGTTCATAAACCGCAGCTAACAACGGCGCTACTTTCTTTTAAAAGCCTTGCGTAATGCCGCGCTTAAACCATCTGGACCAGGAGACTTCTCTGCGTTTAGACTGCCTTTTGTACCTTCTACTTCGTATGTTATTAACTGCTCCAAATCTCCCTCGTTTAGTTGCCGAACATCGGCATACTGCCCGGAAATTCTTTCTTGAACCTTTCAGTGTGAAAAGGCCGGAAAGGAAGGAGCGTTATATAATACTCGTAAAAAGCACGCTCGATGTGCTCGGTATCTCCACAAGTTATCCTCTTTCACTCAATCTCGGCTATATGATTTCGCCGAGCGTGCGCTCTCTCGAGCCCCAAAACCCTCTTAGTAAGCCTTTCAGACTATCGCTTGGCGAACTCTTGCGCGCACGACTGCTGCGTTATAGCAGCCCTTGTAAGTACCCACCATTTATAATTTTATTTGCCTTATGTGGTCTTTGAGCATGCCAGGCGCAGTGTTTTCGTGCGCCGTCAGCTTTTGCAGTGTTACTCGAGTCGTAGTGACATTTCTGTTTTGTTTTGCTCATACCTTATGAAGGTGGCCCGTTGAATATATTTTATTTTCATTATTTGTTTACTAAGCTCCCACACTTCTGAAAAGCGTGTTGGGGCTTCCATGTAAGATGTTGCTAAAATGATATTTTACTACGTGGCTGAAATTTTTCTCGTGAATAACGTTTGCATTTAGCTTCCACAACTCCCATGTGAAAGTATTACGCCGTTTTTTCGCCTTATTCTGCACGTTACAAGACAATGATCAGCATAGTACATTGGCCAAACACTGTAGTTGCAGCATTTAAAAACCATGTCTAACGATGTGTTGATTCTGTGCCCTCAGGCGTGGCTTCTGGCCTGAACGTGGGTGTATTGCCCACTTAATTCTTGCACTTTCCATGCGCGCACACACATTGTCAACTCTTAATCCCGCGACCTGCTCACACCACAACTCAATTCTCACATCCTTAAAAGTCCTGCCGCTCACCTGGACACGTGCGGAAAATACATAATTAGGGCTCTGTGTGTCAACTTCTGTTTCTGTCCATCGACTTGTGCTGCGCTTCCGTACTTTGGTATGTACCTACTCGCCCGAACAAATACTCTGGTGAACGCAATTAAAGTCTGCCAATAGTATTATCTGCATATCATTACAAGAGTGTTCGTACATTGGCGAAAAGTTAACCTGCTTGTCCCATGAATTCGGAGTGTCAATGCACACAAAACGCCACTGGAGGAGGCCAAAGCAAAAAGTCGCAAACCACTAAACCTGCAGATAAACACGATATTACGATTTCAACGACTACGCCCAGCACCTTCCGCACAAAATTCACGCACCCCGCCCAATAGCTGAGCGGGGTGCATGAATTTTCCCATAATTCCAATACCCCGTTATTCCGTTTTTGGGTGTGTGCCAAAACGGACCAACGGGGTATCGGAATTAGTGCTTCCTGGGACTAAGTACGTTTCCAGTAGCATTACTTCTTTTTTGGACTAAGGGAAAGGAGACCAACTGTTCGTCTCTCTACGCTTAGTGCCCTAACGTTTGAACTGTTGGTCCTTCGTAAAGGGTAGTTGTGGTTCCCTTGTATACCAACTGCTAGTGGTTTCTGTTGGTATACTGGACACCCACTGTTGTTCCTCCAAGGATCAGCCGTTCATCATTAGCATTACTCTTTATAGACAAATTAATGCTCACTTACGATGTAACGTTGATCCTTGCAAATAAACCCTGCTGGACTCACCGCTCATACTAAACGACGAAGTGTTGGACCGGCAAATGGTCCTTGGGGAGTAACTGCTGTCTCATTGACCGACAATTGCTTTGTCCGCATGGTTTTTCTGAAGCCATCTATTATCTAATTCCCGCGGTCATTCATGCATTCTGGAGATAAGCATTCTTTTCACCGGGCCGAACTGCTCTATTTTCAGAAAGTACATATGAACATAAGTAACAAAGAGCAATATTTTTAGGCCACCTAAAGTAATCACGGCGAAGAAAATGTTACTTTCCAGCTTTTAGTGCAGCACTGAGTGAAATCGGCCTGTACTCTGACTGCGCGAAAATCGAAAGTCGAAAGTCGTGCTGTTACACGGAAATTTTTCTTGCCTTGTTGTTACGAAATTTTACCTATTCTTTGTTTAATTCGTACAAAGTGTTTTCACTGCTTGCTGTGTTTTTATTACACTAGACTTATTCTCTAACGGAGGTCCCCCCGACAGTTTTCTAACTTCGGGACCTCCTCTGTACTGTAACATTTTATTCATGTAAATGTATACATTCCTGAAATAAAGTTTGATTGATAGAAAAAAAACCACAGTATGGACTCTTTGGGTTCGCATGTCTGCCGTCTTTAACGCAAGCGTACTGTGCACTTGCACGAGCTACTCCTCCACTAAGATGACACAACTGCCCGTTATCTCGCGGTAGGCAAGCGCTGCATATCGTCCTGCTCCTGCAAAAAAAAAACAGGGAAACACAACATATTAGGTAAGCAGAGCAACATAACAGGGAAAGACATATTAGGTAAGCAGAGCCAAAAGATGAAAAAAATCAAAGGGCACGCACGGTTGGTGTGCGAACAAAACTTGAACACGGAATTTAAATGCAGAAAAAGGAAGCAAAGCAAAAGCTTCCTCGTGTGATCTGCCTTCCACAGTGCTATTCTCAATCCGCCGCGGTGGCTCAGTGGCTAAGGCGTTGTGCTGCTGAGCCCGAGGACGCGGGTGAAAGGCGAAAAGCAAGAGAAGACGAAAAGCAAAAACGGCCATGTCTTCGAGATTTCGGCGCACGTTAAAGATTCCCAGGTGGCGAAAACTAATCCGGAGCCTTCCACAACGGCGCGCCTCATAATCTGTAGTAGTTTCGGCGCGTTGAACATTATTATGGAAGTGCTACTCTCAGCCTGTAAAAAGAAGGTCTACTACATTACGCACTTTGCCGCGAACTCGGGCTGCCTTGTTATTTCAGTGCTTTTGAAACGAATTTTATCGTGGTATGAAGCAAAACTGGGAAAAACGGAGTTTCCAGCAATCGAAAAAAATTTTTCAGATTAAAAAAATTAAGGTTTTATGTACTGTTGCTAAACGTGGGTTGTAAAGGCTTCTGAGTACACTGCTAGGGATTAACGAAAACCATGGTGGTAGTCAAGATGCCGAAACACCAACGATTCTAATGAAGCCATTTCTCTCTTGGGGGAACTGGGTTTATTTTTTTTATTTCGCGTAGGCCTGTACACTGCTGCTGCACGCTTCGCAGCTTCAACCGTGTTGAAACCAGCTTGCAAGACGAAGTACAATCCGATCTTCGACGCGCACGCTGACACCGGCATGACTTTTCGCATTGTTTATCCGAGTCCATTGTTCTGTAGTTAGGTTCTTGGATGCATAGTACATTGCTTTGAACTCTTAAACTATTTAAAGCTTTATAACTGTCCCCCATATATTTTTCATTTTATGGGTGACGCCAAACTCTGTAACTTCCGTCCCGTCCAATGTTACATACGCATGCCATTTTTCCTCATAACCGCATGGTCCGTCACAGTACGCACCAGCGCATTGTTTTTTTTTAATTGTTTCTTTTAACTAGATATCACCACAAGATACTTGCTGTTTTGTTTACTTATGTGTTTTGCTTCCAGCTCCTGGCCTCGCCCGGCTGTATTGTGTTTCCTAAGCGAAGCGCGTGTTTCCCTTCCTTGATGAGATAAAACGCGCTAACAAGACGAGGACGAAGAGAGAATACACAAGCACGAGCGCGCTTGTGCTTGTGTATTCTCGCTTCGTCCTCGTCTTGTTAGCGCGTTTTACCTCATTATGTGTCACCAACAGGCCCAAACCTCGTCCCTCTTCCCTTCCTTTTTTGTAACTGAATTTACCATCCGATTTGATACGGAGAGCTCTTTGTCCTGTCGTCACAAGACTAGAACTTTCTTCTCTGATCTACAGCACTGCAGGTGTAATTCGATGATTCGAGAAAGATTAACGCGAAGAGATGAATTCTCGCCGGGCAAATACCGCGGCACTAGATTCGCCGACGCTCATCTGTGCACGTCACTCTGCTTCTGTTCGCGTCACATTCGCGTTTTCTTTAAGTTCATTACGGGGCACAAGTTCGCTCCTATAACTTTATTTTTCCGAGAACCTGCGTCGTCCTTGGCCACATTACATCTGGTAGAAGAGCTGGGTGCACGAACCGTAAGCACCCGGCAAGCCGACGAACATGTCCATCCCGTGCAACCCATCGACTGCAAGGTCTTCCCTCCGCATACGGCCTTTTTTAACACGATTTGATGAAAGCGCAGAGAGCGAAAATGGCCAACCATGCGAGTTCGTTTCTCATTGTCCTTTAGCAGCCCCACGAACCACCATTGTTCCAGGGATACCCCGCTGAATACCCAGAAGGGTTATCGGAAATACTGGAGACGTCCGGATCTTACACACTTGAATTGACAAGGAAACTTTCCGGAATGTGTTCTCCATTTAGAAGGTGCAGCTTGAACTTAGTTCTAGAGCCACAGAACTTCTCTTTCAGACTGGGTTCTATTTAAAAGCTAGTTCTTTAAAACATAGGCCACGGTCGCGCGAAAGGAACGAGCCCGGAACCGCATACCAAGGTTAGAATGCAAATGACGCTAGCGTGAACTGACGTGAAACGCGCGGGTAGGCCACATCAAGATGCGCACACACCCTGAACGATTCTCTCTCGATACCAAAGTTGGAAACTAACTATAGTGCCACATTCCTACTGCGCTGACGCGGCTTGTCACCAAGGCCCGCAGCGTTTACTGAAAAACACACGCTGCAGTGTACGCATTTGAATGTACCTTGGTAGTACTCGGATCACCTGGGCTCGGGTATTCAACCCAGCTTGTGTTCTCGGGCAACGTCCGATTTAAGAGGTATTGGTGTTACGGCTCATGGTGGTCATTGGCCCATGTATGGCTGCCTTATAAGCACTCGAACGACCGTTTATGTCGCCGAAATTTAACCAATATTTAAGAATAATATTATTATCGGGTTCGCGAGATGACATTTGTTTCTGTAACGATATGAATAAAAACGTGCTTGCTAAAGCAACCAAATAAAATGTAAATAAATTCTTTATGGATTACAGCAATCCTTTAGGCGATTTGATACCCAATTGTAGAGCGAGTAACACGCGGCATCCATGACACAATATGACGAAGAAACGGCACAGACTGACTGTGACGTTTGTCTCCGCCTTGGTGTAGAAACGAAGCCTTGTTACTTCTTATGCATTTTATATAACATGTAAATTGTAACAATTTATACATACATTCATACACGCAGAACTCTTTCCGCTTCTCCGTACTCCAGTAGGTCTAGCTGTGCTGTCGTACGTATGCACTGTTGGGAGGAACAGTTGATCCCGGCCGAGCAGCGGCCGAAATGCATTGAAGCGCCACCATGCGAATAACAGCCTAGTGCCGAACCACGGACACTGGCTGTACGCCATATTTCTACTTCACGCACTTCACGCACCTTCGCTGGCTTGCACGAGTTGATATTGCGCTGGTATACGGATGGACCCAGGGGCGTCGCCTCGGCTGCCCATGTGCCGTCCCATTTATAGCGGCCTCGCTGGGCCAGGCTTAGCGATGCAACTAGAACACAGTGATTGTTTACCGAGTTGAACGTTCCTTTTGTGTTTCTATTGATCACGTACTCAAGCACACGACAGTATACGTTTCGACAATGCCCGAGCTTGAATGGTTGTACGCCTGAAGTCACGCTGCGACTATTGGGAAACCACACGATGATGACAAGGAGTAGCAGAAAGAGAAGGGAAAATGAAAGGGAAAGCCCCTTTCATGTAAAAAGAAGGGAAAATTGTTAAAACGGGAAGCTTTCTCCTGTGCAACGTGAGTCACAGTCCAAAATCCAAACTCTTTCCACCACGTCAGAGTGGTACAAACGTATAGACGTTGGCGGCATACTGCGACACCTGGGTTCAGTCCCAACCACAGGATGAGTTTTTTTTCTTGATGGTGAGGGTTAGGTGTTACTGGCGCAAGGCCGACTGGGGCGAAGAGCACCAAAACAGTTGTTACATATGAGAGATGAAGGCGTAAACAGTAAAATCAGTGAGCAATAAAACACTTAAAATGGGTCAAAGACAATGAAGATGGCTGGTGTAGAAAGAGTTTTTTTCTTGAGGCGCTTGATGTGCCTTCGCTTATCATCATCATTACGTGCCACTTGTTGAAACCCATTCTGTAAAGTTGGCTCTCCTACAGTGCGTTCTGGTGTTAGAAACTACGGTGCAAGTGAGACATAGAAAGACTCGCTTTAAAAGGCGCCCACACAAAGCAAACGCAAATTCAGCCACTCGCCTAAAATTGTAGGTTAATTTCTTATTCGAAGGAGTTGCCGATATGATAGAAACGGTTTTACCTATTTAAGTTTCAACAAAAAATTATACGCCGAATGTATAGAACGTTTGAATGAGTGTTGCTTTGTTGCCGGCAATGTGACCAATTTAATTGCATTTTTCATGAGCATTTCTTGTGTTGATGCTTTGTTCCTACCTGATCTGTCCCGAGGTATTTGTTATAATGTATACTTTAGTGCGTGTAGTTTACAGAAAAGGTAGTTGGAAGTCAGCGCTTAGTTTTCGTCGTTTTCTGTCTCTCTTTCGCGCGGCTAGGATAATAAAAAAGCGAAACGCTGTGCAACAAAATTATTTCGGAAATCGCGGGTAAGTTTCTTTTGTTAGCAACTTGCAGACCCCATATATTGACGACGCCCTCGACATATAGTTTGTTCTGTCTTATATACAGGTTCCGTCCTATCTGTGTCAGAGCGTCGATTTGAGCTGGTTGATTACTGCCTCTGCGATTTCTGCCCAGACCCGGATACCCAGCGCAATCTGTGATACAAGAGGGGATAGCCAGTTGAACCAAAGGAATCCCAGACAAGGGAATCGGATGTCTTTCACGGAGAGAGCAGGTAACATCAGCCTCTGCTCGGGAAACGAAAATTTATTCTCTCTCTCTCTGTGTGTGTGTGTGTGTGTGTGTGTGTGTGTGCGTGCGTGTGTGCGTGTGTGTGTGTGTGTGCGTGTGTGTGTGTGCGTGTGTGTGTGTGTGTGTGTGTGTGTGCGTGTGTGTGTGTGTGTGTGTGTGTGCGTGTGTGTGTGTGTGTGTGCGTGTGTGTGTGTGTGCGTGTGTGTGTGCGTGTGTGTGTGTGTGTGTGTGCGTGTGTGTGTGCGTGTGTGTGTGTGTGAGCGTGCGTGTGTGTGTGCGTGTGTGTGTGTGTGTGTGCGTGTGTGTGTGCGTGTGTGCGTGTGTGTGTGTGCGTGTGTGTGTGCGTGTGTGTGTGTGTGCGTGTGTGTGTGTGTGCGTGTGTGTGTGCGTGTCTGTGTGTGTGCGTGTGTGTGTGCGTGTGTGTGTGTGTGCGTGTGTGTGTGTGTGTGCGTGTGTGTGTGCGTGTGTGTGTGTGTGTGCGTGTGTGTATGTGCGTGTGTGTGTGTGTGTGTGTGCGTGTGTGTGTGTGTGCGTGTGTGTGTGTGCGTGTGTGTGTGTGTGTGCGCGCGCGTGTGTGTGTGTGTGCGTGTGTGTGTGTGCGTGTGTGTGTGCGTGTGTGTGTGTGTGTGTGTGCGTGTGTGTGTGCGTGTGTGTGTGTGTGTGTGTGTGCGTGTGTGTGTGCGTGTGTGTGTGTGTGCGTGTGTGTGCGTGTGTGCGTGTGTGTGTGTGCGTGTGTGTGTGCGTGTGTGTGTGTGTGTGTGCGTGCGTGTGTGTGTGTGTGTGTGTGTGTGTGTGTGTGTGTGTGTGTGTGTGTGTGTGTGTGTGTGTGTTTCTCACTTTTCCTCATACATTCACGTTTTCTGTGAACACCATGCACTTGCAGCACCGAACCGAATCGCACCACTGAATTTAAATACGTCTTGTCACGGTAAGCTTTGCCTCACTATTTCTCAAACATTTCTGGGGTATTTTTTTGTTCAACTTCCGCGCTTTCCTGAAAATTGTTCTCTCTGGCCAGGCATTCGTGGTTCACGCCACTTGCGTTGTGGTATCAAGCGGCAAAGCGACGAGCCCGGCAGGGCCTAATACAAAAATTTTTGAATGCGCTCCGAGTTCGATGGTTCTTCGGCTCCAGTTTGTTGGGGCAACTTGCTAGCCGCATGCACCTGAGAAACATTCATCCCGACACACCGAAAACATTGGGATCTGTATTCCCATATATTCCAAAACACAAACGCGTGCTTACGTCAACACTGATTCACGTTGAAGTTTATGGAGCTGATGGCACAGAAAGACAAGGGCAAGCATCCGTTGGCTTTCCATTTAGGAATTATCAACACACATTTTATCGACCTCCACGTCTAAATCCGCAAATAAACTGCAGTTATTCCGCCGCTTTACGCCATGTGATCAAGGTGAACAACTAGTTTTTTGTAGCAAGTGAGCCTGCGGACTTAAACGGTTTTTCACTGGCGCCAACGAAGAGTACCTCCACATAAGAGAGGCTGGCAGCCGTCGAAGTTTCGTATGATTTGTGTGAGATTGAGGGTCTGGTGTAACGACTTTCTAGCCGTTTAACAGGTGCTTCAACCTTCAAGCGCTTCCGCGCCTGTCGTTCAAGCCAAGTTGAAGGCGATGGTCGGAGAACTGTGACACTCACCGTAAAAATTTCTCAGTTCCAACAAGCGAACGCCAAAAGTAATTCCGTGCACGTGCCGTCGGGTAAACGGTGCAGGAACGAGGGCATGATAATTTAAGTAAAGTGGTAAGGTCATACGGGCTATGTGAATGCTGACCACACAGTACAATGCAACAAAGAGTTTTTAAATGCAGAGCATTTCAGTAACTCACGATGTCACCCACGTTGACGTCCGTAGTCCGCACCGCACCCCTCCCTACTATATAAAAAAAATACTATCCGGCGCCCGGTTTCGATCCCTCGACCCTGCGGACGGAACGCAATGTACATGGTGCTCTACCCACTGCGCCACAAAGCCGACACAGAATGGGAAGCTACGAACGAGCCTTACATCGTTGACTCATTCAATTACTGCAGCACTCTCTCGTCAGCAGTTGCCACAAGTGCAACAACATTAACGTAACGCAAACTACTTAACGTCGTGCGCCCCCGCAAATGCTCTGCATTTGATCGTGCCCCTCGCGAGGGGGATTTTTCACTCCGTCTTCTCTCCGTCGCGGGACCCGTGGCGTCATCTGGCGGAAGCGCGGCACAACTCGTAGCACTTTCTTTGAAAAAGGGCCTCGAAAGCGCGGCAAATATGAAATAGGGATGACGCGCTTTCGAGGCAATCCGCCGACGCGGCTGCTTTGTGTACAGACTCGGTGGCGAATGTCCCGGTTTAATTACTTGTTTAGCTAAATATTACAAAAAAATCAAACAGCGGCACTTTTTTGCTAGTTCGCCAGAAATATCTTGCTTGAGGCCCAGTTTCAGCTGAATCTGAGAGATTTAAATGAGCAGAGAGGGCTCTTAGACACCCTCACACCGAAACGAGTCCCCAGTGAGCAGGCGAAATGGCTAGTCACCATGGTAGTATACATACAGAAATTAAGCCAGTAAGTGAGTAAGGAAGTATTGTTGAATAAGGCGGACTTAGCCTTGCATAGCTGCCGGCAATTGCTCCGCCTAATCGTCCTCCCCAATACCATATAAGAGACTCTCAAAGTCATCACACCTCACTTAGTCCTAAAATAACAGACACACAATGTCACCACACCTCACTTAGTCCTGCGGACTGCAAGAATCCGATTAGGAGATGAGACACCTCTCTTCTCACAATCTAGTGGTCCCTAGAAAAAATAATGTCCTCAGATGTAGCATGGGGCACTCCTAACTTCTGGAGATCACGAAAAAAGTTGGTCCGCTCAGGGTTGGTTTTGGAGCAGTTCATAATGAAGTGATCAATAAGCCAGTTCTGTGTGCGCGACCACATAAGGTACGAAAATAAGAATTTGGGATTCTCTTAGTTTAGTCCCAAGAGGCTGCCACTTTTTGTGGGTAGAAACAGTTCTCAGAAAATGTGCTTAGGACAAATGGCGTCAAAGCCTGGGACAGGGTAGAGTGAAGAAATGGTTATTTTCAACATATTCCCCAAGCGGATACCCTAAATATATTTGCCTGTGCCCCAATAGGTATTTCTCTTGGATTATATTTGATTTCAGTGTTTTTCTTTCTTGTGTGCTTATTTTTCAACAGAAAAACAGAAATAAAATATGTCTACGTCACTTCGTTTACACTAAATGATTCCAGTGATGCGACGCTTGCCGAGTAGGCAAGTTCCTTTTGCGGAATTATGCATATTATGCGCAGTATACTTAACTCTGTAACAGCCCGCAAGGGCTAACAGTATTGGAAATAAATAAATAAAAATAAATAACTCTCGACAACTTGAGCAGTAGTGTATGCCGTGCATACTAACGTAATCCCGCTAGCTGATCATCATCGACAGTAGCCTATTTGGCTCCACTGCATAGGACGAAAGCCTTTCCGATTGACCTCAACAAGCTTCTGTTTTGCGTAGTAAGTCCATTTTTTGCCACCGAATCGCGTTATTTCGTCCCTCCATGGAATTAATGCCCGTCTCCATCTTCTGTATCCAGCTCGTAATATACACCCGGTTACCCTGGTGGCGTACTGGTTCTCATTTTGTCGGACTGCATGGCCAGCCGCAGCTAGAGGTAGTTAAAATACCGATGCTGTAAAGCTACAATAGCTCCGAAATTTTCCCGGGTGCCTTTCCACTCGACGCAGTGGGCCACTGAAGAAAAACGTTGTTAATCAAAATATTTCCAGCGCTAGATGGGTTTCCGCCCTGAAAGCCCGCAGTAAATCCGCACAATGGTACCGCAAGACAATAAACAAACGCTGCTTGGCGCACTCGCTGGTCGAAGCGAGACCCGGGAGTTGAATTGGAACATCCAGCCCGTCCTTGCGTCATTTTTGGTGGCACCCACCATAATTTACTCCTATTTTCAACTGTGTACCTCCCTAGAACGATTTAGCGATTACGTGCTTTTACTAAGCATTCGCACGAGCCGCTAGATTGACCTTTAGTGAGCCTAAAGCTCAGACTGACAGTACCCGGCGTATCCTGGATTAGTACGGGGAGTAAGAGAGCTTACCTAAGCACTTAAGTGAGTGAGTGAGTGAGTGAGTGAGTGAGTGAGTGAGTGAGTGAGTGAGTGAGTGAGTGAGTGAGTGAGTGAGTGAGTGAGTGAGTGAGTGAGTGAGTGAGTGAGTGAGTGAGTGAGTGAGTGAGTGAGTGAGTGAGTGAGTGAGTGAGTGGCTAAAGGGGTAAGGAAGTAAGGAGGGATGGAAGGAAGGAAGGAATGCAGGGAGGGAGCAAGGAAGCAACGTTTATTGAAATCGAGTATTTTTATTAATTTTTAAGTATTTAGTACATTGGGAAATAAAAAAATTCCGAGGGATAACATGTAACGAATAGGGGAAACCATGCCCGTTCACCAAGTGTCATGCCTAGCCGGTCATGATGGGCTGTCACAGTTCGCGTTATAGGTCGGTCCGTATCATCATAACAGCGCGAGGGTAAGAGTAATGGTGAAAGCTGCCTTCAACTCCTCGCAACGTCCACTCGATGCCGTCGCCGGCACTGTCGTGGTAGCCGTTCAGGTTCAGGCCATTCAGGTTTGCCTCAGAGCAGTCGTTGTACCACCAGGCACCGCGACATACGATTGCACAGCTTCCCGACGACCTTCTGTCGTTGTCCCGGTCGTGGGTGCTGAAGGCGGCCTCGTGGCTGTGGCGCATCGAGTCCCAACCTGCGAGTTGCCCACATCAGGCTATACTATTAGGGTTTCCTCACGCTCTTTACGGCCCCTATCATTTATCGTACCGGTGGCACTACAAGAGCGTTTATAATGACTCTATGCATTGTCGAAACTTTTCTCCCAAACGAACACTTGCACGGAGCACTTAACCCTGCTTACATGCTGTGAAGGCGAAAGCTTGGCGATACTTATTCACAACTTCTTTGTTGCGATATCGCACCTGTAGCACTTTTTGGCTTTTGTTTCTTTGTTTTTTCGCGGGAAGAATTTCAGCCGCCTTTTTTTCTGTTACAATGTGTTTACGTCTCTTTGTTCGCTTTCGTTTCTTTGTGCTACTGCGCAAATGACATCAACAATCAGACTGGCACGTGCTACAGCTTCTCTAGAGTAAGAGTTATCCTCCTCTGGTGTGCACCCTTTCTACTCACGTATCATCAAGTGCAGGGTCCCGCGGCACGCATTATTCTACACATTTCGCGTTTCAAAGGCATAATTTTGTGAATTTTGTGAAGCGGCCAAAATGCCCCTCGAAATTCTGATTCCTGCCCAATTCCTAAAGTGCGAATGTATTGCGAAAAAACAGCAACAACGACAGCTACTTTTGTTCTATTCATTAAACACGCCGAGATATCGCGGTTAATAAAATACGGGACTGTTACTCTGCAGACGCTGGTTAAAATTCCATCAGATCACGCTTGTGTTCTTTGTTTACTCTGTACTGTAGCGGCCGTTTCCATAGCCGGAGAACTGCAACTACAACAACATAGGCTGTTTTCCGCAGAATGGGCCACATTTTCAGGCTTTGCCAAAACATTTCGTGCTACTAGGTTCATCTGTACCAAATAATTTTAACCACACTTAATTTAACGCAAGCTTCCGGCTTAAACTCTCTAGCCAGTGCCCTATCTCTGGCGGTGATGTAATCATGGCAATGCGTGTGGTTTTTCTGCGCTATTTGTCGCTACATGCCACAGCGTATTCCACATAACCTACCTTGTGTTGCGTTACGCAATGATTAAAAAATTTTCTTTTGAGGTACTTTCCTGTGCATTTTTATTCCTAAATTTGCCCTATTTGTTCTGCCATATACCAAAATAAATATAAGCTGCTCTTCTTCATTTCTGGCAGCGTTGAATGTAGAGCATTCATTATGAAAAAAAAAGCAGCCAGGCACGAAGGCAACAAAAGAAATACCTTAGCCAGCGCTCAGCGTCGCATTAAACACTGTGGCACCACGCGGGGGTTTCTGATCCCGGTGAAACCAGTTATCGCTACACCTGCGCTTAGCGACGTGCAGGAAACTTGTTCCCCTTGAGCCTTCCGTCCTGAGTACCCAAAGCATAGCCTTTGCTCAAGAAATCGCTGTCATCGTCCGGCGAAGAACGGTTGTGTTGCGCTTGCAGTAACATTCTTGCAGGTGACGATTGAACTGGTGAAATCGTTATGCGCATGGAAGCGGCCATCGATCGTTTCACCACTGTCCACAACGATGAGGCGCTGACCACCGGCCGGTTGATGCTCCCGTGATATTGCCGCGAAGCATGCATTGGATTTGTTTATTTATGTTTTTGCTTTTACCGCCCGGCTGCTTCGGGCTTTGTTATCTGTGTGCCAGGTGAAGCGCGTGTTCATAGATTATTTTGTGTGCCGCACTTGTTATCTCTTTTTATAGGGAGGGTGTTTCGAAGTAACGTCACTAGCCTAGAATAATATCGTTTGATCTGCAGTGTTCGCAACGTAATTCGACCGTTCGAGAAACACCCGCACCGAAAGATAAATACCCGCAGAGCAGACGCCGTGGCATTCGATTCTCCAACGCCTGCCTGCGCACGTCACTTTGTTGACTGCTGGTTCACCGCCTCTGTATTTTAGATGCGAAGCATCTCTTGCTTGGGGGGATTTTCCGCGTCCGTGCCCCGTCCGCAGCGCCTCTGACGATGATTGTGGCAGGATGCCCCTAGGGATTGGCCAACTAAAGAATCCACCACGAGATAGCTTCGCGTTCAACCACCGTCGTCATCTTCCCGTACACCTCCTACATGAACACCGTAAGTTTCTCTCTCTCTCTCTCTCTTTCTCTAATCTTCCCGTAGAGAAATCGCTGAAGAAGAAGAAGGAGAAGAAGACAAAGCTGCGAAGAGTAGGGCGTGCCTCTTGCCCCGTCCGCAGCGCCTCTGATGATGATTGGGCAGGATGCCCCCAGGGATTGCCCAACCAAAGAATCCATAACGAGATAGCTTCGCGTTCAACCACAGTCGTCATCTTCCCGTAGCGGAACCGCTGAAGAAGAAGGAGAAGAAGACAAAGCTGCGAAGAGGAGGACGTGTACGTTGCTCTCAGCCGGTGCACCAACGTCAACAACCTTTACCTCAACAACGCTGACGGAGACTACCGATTCTACCACAGCGACGACAACATCGACACGAATATGATGGACGAGTTTCGGCGCCTCGAGAACCACCACCTACTCACCGTAACACAACAGTACTTGCGTGCCTTTGCCACCGGTGTGGACCCGGACGCGGAATTCCCTCTGGCGCTACTAAACACCAAATCACTCAACATAACGGCAACACAATTGAACCACACGGAAACCCCATGATGCTTCGCATCCTCATCAGGGTTCCCCACGGGAAGATGGTGTAATTTTTTTAGTTGTTAGGGGAGCACAAGTTCGCTTCAATAAACTTGTTTTTCTTCCAAGACAACTGCGTGATCATTGGCTTCCTGACATCTGGTGGAGGTGCTGGGTACATGCACCCTAAACCGTCTGCAAGTTGCCAAGCCAGCCCCACTCGAACCATCCGCCGATAGCAAGGCCTCCCGCCCGAGCTCGGTCTACTACCGGAGAAAATGAAGAGGGAAGACATCGCGACCAGAACCATGGTCAATCAAGCCAATCTTCGGGACAGGACGGCATATATGACCACTACTAGCGGAGTTACTATGCATCACGGTATAAGGCAAGGTGTTCCGCAAGGTGATGTCCTTAGCCCCACTCTCTTTAACATCTGTCTTGTTGGTCTCCCAAAAACATTACCTCCTAGAGGGGAATATATCATAGCATGCGGACGACATCTTTGTCTGGTGGTCAGCGAGAAACCACCGAAGCATAAGGTCTAAGCTGCAACTGTCGATTTGAAAATTGACACGATACCTGAAAAATTGTGATCTGGTTCTTTCGCCTGGAAAATGCGCTGCGATGGCATTTACAAGACGCGACCTGCCTTGTTATGCCCTAACTATAGCAGGCTGCACCATACCATATGTGGGATTCTATCAATTCTTGAGCGTTGTCTTTGACGGGTCGATGTCGGGAACTATCATATTCGCTGCCTGAATACAACCTACAGTCTTTCTTGCACATCCAACGGATGCTTGCAGGCACTGCATGGGGTTGCTTGTTTGCTCCTCTGCTACGACTCTATCAGGCACTGTTTATTGGTGCATTGCCACTGGTGCACTGTCCAACAGCAACGTCAAGCAACTAGAAGCACTGCAGGCGCAAGCTCTGCGCGTTTGCATGGGACTCCCTAAGTGCACGTAAACGACCGCGACACTTTGTGAAGCCAGATGCCTCTCGGGCAGTGTACTATTAAGACAAGAAAATATCCGTGCCTGCCCCCGCCATGTTAGCTCTCATTCACACAGCCGTCACCTTCTCCGTCACGGGACCGTCACGTCAAGAAACCGCGACGGAGACGTAAACGGAGTAGCGTTCCTACTCGAGCTCTCCGTCAGAGTACAGGGTCGTCTGCCTAGTGCTCAGTTTAACCTAGAACTGAGCGTGCTTAATCTGAAAATTAAAGAGAATGGCGTGTGCTCACTTTACGCTAAATTTAGCCGTAAAAATTTGTTTTCTGATTAGCTGGTTTATGGCGGGGCGTGGTCCCGTCGCGTTGACGGGACGCAAACGTAGAGCTCAGCCTCCCGTCACCGCCGCACCGTTTTCGGCGAGAAATCGCCCGAAAAACCATCGCCCATGACGGAAGACGTTGACGTGACAGTGACGTGACGGGAAAAAAGCAGCTGTGTGAATAAGGGCTTAGCGGTTTGTTTGCTCATCCTTTGGCGGATGGCTCCATTAGTCCAGAGTTACTTGATATAAGAGTTGCGAACCTTCACATAGGCCTTATGCATCAAAACGTGGCCCCGCGATTAGTCCGCTGTTTTAGATTTTCCCATACAGTGGCGCCATCTTTTGGTGACAAAATAAACTATACAAAGTAGTTCGCCGCTCGACGAGCTGAACGAAAAATAGTATTTGGGTGCTTATGTAGATTTTTCTTGCCGTAGAAGCCCAACATGTTCAACCATGCAAGTGTTTTATATGCATTCGAACCAAGAGAAGCGAAAAATTGCTTCTGTGTGTTCAACAAGATGCGTTGTTACCTGCGCATTGTCGCTGCTGCGCGTCATCTGCATTCTCCCGGAGGCAAAAAAAAAGTTAAAAATTCGCTGCGACGGCTTTATGCAAGCTTTAAAGGATTATTTAGAGCCAGTTGGTCAACTACTGGATTAGTTTTGGCACTTAGTATGATGTTGGTCGAGCGAGAACTCACATTTAGTACTTCAGGTCGGACCCATGTTGTGCCGAGTGCCCGCGCAAGCGCCAATCGGCCGAGGCAGTTGTGTAGACGCATAAACTATAGCGACATAAAACCGCCTTTAAATAAACAACGAATAACTTAGGAAAGCACAAAAATAAAAAAATTATGCCCCTTTAAAGTAAACTTTAAAGTAAATTGTCAGTTTGAATAACTACTGTGTTGTTTGGAGAGTGCGTGTGGTGGCCGCGGTGCGCCACCGTACGTACGATCGAAAGCGGGGGTGGAGGGGGGGGGGGGGGGTGTCCAGGTGCGGGCCGTTTTTTGAGGCGGAGTTTGGCAACTGCCTACATCTAAGACTTCTGTCATTAGTCATGCGCTGTAATTCCTGCCGCCATACTATCAACGTCCTATTCAACCCTAGTTACCGCCTCTGCAGTTTTCTACGTGGTCAATAACAAAAACAGTGTCTGGAATCAGTAAAAAGTCAGTGACGCCTCCACCGTCTTTGACGCACTACACACTTCAGCATATATCTCCCATCTATGGCGGGTATAGCCACGTATGTTCTGATGGGTCAGTGACTTCCGAATCTTCCGCCGCAGGCTTATGGGTACCATCTCCGGGGGCCGCTGTGAACCAGAAGCTCGGCCACAAAACATCCACTACAAAAACTGAGCTGGTAGCAGTGAGAGCTGCGCTGCAGATTGTCAAGGGCTGCTCTCCAAAACCCCGGGTAGTTTTTCTGTACCCCCGCTCTGCGCTACAAGCGCTTCTTGAGCGTGGAAGTAATCAAGGCCAGCTGATTCCTGAAACCGACGTTATACACACAGAGGCGATCCGCAAATGACACACTGTTTTGTTGCAGTGGTTGCCAGGACACCGTTGCATCACGGGCAATGTAATATCTGATCGGCTCGTGCGCGAGGGCCTATCCACGAGTTCAACAGCACAACTCCCTTTATCCAAGGAGCACGTAAACGGTATAGTAACAACTCTCGGATGGCACCTGCAATTGCAGCACTGGCTGAACCCGGACCTGCAGTACGCCCCCCTATACGCTGTCGACACGCCGTGCGCGTTTCATATACCACACAATTTATCCAGACGAGTACAGCGTGCTATACATCGCCTACGCCTCAAAGTAGCCTATATCATAGGCTTTCTTAACAAAATCTACCTGGAGACATCAACACTGTGTCCCCTTTACGGTGTACGAGAGGACACTGAGCACCTGTTCTGTGTTTGTCTATGTTTCTTCTCGGCGCGAATGATGGCATCTGTTTGCTAGGGGTGCGAAATCTCACCATAAAGTACTTTTTAGGCTCCTGGAACAGCAAGAACAGTGCGGTGCGGGTTTTACAGCTGTGGTGCGTGTCCTTGGAGACTCTGGGCTCGACTCCAATTTGTGACTGCCTCTGTCGCTTTTTAAAGCAAAGCTTTACTACTTTCGTCCAGCGATTTCGTGGAGGAAGCGCAAGGTGACCTTTTTACCGCAGGCGCACCCCCGGCGACACACCCCTCGCAGCGCATCGCGTGATTCGCCGGGCCCGCTGTCGGCGCTGCGCACAAGGCTCCGTTTTAAGTCATTTTCCGACTCAGGGGTGGTGGCCCTCAGCTGATCTGCCGGCCAAAGCCGCCACCTTCCAACAACAACAACATGCCCCGCTTGGTTGTCTGGAGATATGTGACTCATTTTGCGCCGCGTTCGCCGACAATGAAAGCGAGGCTGGGCCTCCTTCTGTGCGCGTTGAACGGGACCGCATCACCTTGAGCCGTGCTCGGCAATACAGCTACATCAAAGGTTAACCAAGGGAAACCAAGACTCAACCAGACTAAGTCAAGCTATTGCTTTGAATATAAAATATTAGCTGAGCTAAGCCCCGACCATTTTTCGTTTATTTTTGTGTGTGTGTGTCCGTGTGATCTATTTCCTTTCGTTTTTCGTTTTCTTATTTGTATATTTTTGGTATTTAACCATCCCTACACCTGCACTAACAATCTGCAGTGGCAAGCCCAGAATTATGCAAGGGTGAACTCTTCGGTGTCATTAAAGAATTGTCTCTGTATCGTTGTCCTTTTAACAAAGAGGTAGGAATTTTTTCCTACGGTTCTTGATTTGCTATTCAGGATAAACCTCTTCAGTATTATATTGCAAACAAGCCAACAAGTACCTGAGACGGTGGGTTACTGCATGTAGGATAGATGCTAATAGTATACAGGGTGTCCCAGCTATCATGCACCAAGATTTAAAAAAAGAGAAATTGCGTAACTCGAAGAAAACCTAGTGCATAATGTTTGCAATATTGTGAAGAAGCGGAGTGTAATTTTTTCGTTAATGAGACTTAATTAATAAATTGTAATTATTATCTAACTCGAGAAATACTGTCCTAATCACTAAAGTGTCAATGATGTACTTGTAGGTAACCACGAGGGGAATCTAACTGCGGCATTTTCAGCGACGAACTAATTGCGTACTCATTTATTCTGACTGATAAAGAAAGCCCGCGAAATATGAAAAATACCACGTGACGACGCTTACGTGTGTGGCGGCATACTACGCCGCCACACACGATACCCTCCGTGCAACCCAGCACGGCGACGTCCTCCACCACAGAGGCCGACGACCCGCTCTCCATCTGCAGCACGGAAGCCCCACCTTCACCGCCCGGAGTTGAACCCGACGGCATCGCACGCGCTCACCGACCACCTCCCGCCTCGCCCGCTTCTGCTACGCCACGCGAAGGCACTGATGAGCGAAACAATATTGAAACAGCCGAACCTACACCTAGGGCACTTCCAGCGGACGACGTCACGGAAACCCACCAGTCACAGCCCGCCTCGACCGCTTTTACTACCCCAGGCGAGGGCTCTGGTGATTGCCGTTGCTCCGTGACCGTACAATCTTACCGATCCTCGTCGCCAGCTACGCAAGCGTTGCACGTGAAGTCCACCACGACGTTGACGCTACGCCCGGCTCCACTGCAATCAGGGCCTGACTCGGGTGCAACGAACATCGTGCCACCCTTCGCGGAGACCAACAACACAGCCACGACTTCTGCTCCGCATCAAACGCCCCGAGAGCACCTCGTGAACCGCGACGTGCAGGATGACCAGGAGTGCGTTCGTGAAACTCAACGCCGACGTCGCCATCGACACCTTAAGCGCCCGTCGCGGAAACGAGTTTCATCGCTGGTACTTCTGCACCGCACTCTTACGAGACCTCATCGCAATTTTGACCAGCGTCTTTTGTACACGCGCTGTAAACGGCGACCACTGTTTTAGGCCCATCATCGGCGTTCCGGGACTTGGGCGCTTCGAACCCGCGCAACGAGGCTGCACCCGAACCTGTCCTCAAAACGTCGCCATCAAGCCTATAGGCGTGCTCGTACTGGCAGTAAAGCACCAGTGGACTTGCGTCACAAAAGGCTGCGCGTAAAGCGCCCATTCAACAAAAATCGCCTTGTCTACGCAGCGGCCGCGGCTGGCGTCACTCTTTCTTCGCGGCTGCTCCACCCTGCGCCAACCCGTCCCAACCCCCACTCCCAGCCTCGTCCACCAGAGGTTTCCCCACATCCCGGACGCTACCTCGCCGACGACCAGGACCGTGCCGTTAGTCAACCCCTGCCACTTGACCACTGCCTGCCCACGGACTCTTCCTGACAACGGACAAATTGTGCATACCTGTACATAGTTTGTTTCCCGCCACACTTGTTATACATCTGTCATCTTAACGCGCTACGCGCTAGGGGGGAGCCCTGTAGCGGCATCATCGCGATCGCAATCATCAGGGCCCCTATCACCATCCACATCCTTTCACCACTATCATCATCAGTGGACTAGCACGTCAGCAGTGCCACGCGCCGCGAGGGGAGATCGAACACGACCGAGCGCCTGGGCGGTCGCTTGTCTCTACGCCGCTCCCACTCCAGTTCCGGCCGGGCCTTGCGCACCCCATATAAAATGTAGGAAGCCACAGCGCACCTCACCGAGTCCACGGCTCCGCTTTCCTACAATAGCTCAATGCAGTGTCTGCTGATAGGCCTTTTAGGTGCTGCGGTTCTCTATGTTCACTACTTTCAGCATCAATGCCAGGCTGATATGCAAACTAGTAAAGAGAGGGCACTAGAGCCCCTTTGGCCAAAAACGGCTCCCTCATACAATAACTGCAGCAGACCAAAAATCTGCCAGCGAATAAAATTTAGTAAAAAATAACAATACATCCTCAAGTACCGAGGACCTGGAGAAACGACTTTTTTTTATTCCCGAGCGAGTACCCTAAAACTCATCGCCCCTGCCGTGAGCGATGTCTGGCTTCATCATATTTTATTTTAATAATTTGCGTTATTCGTCTTTGTTGGGCTTTTCAAAAACAATACTTTTATTAAGTTTACGCCAGATGGCTCCACTGGATCAGGCCAATGATGCGCTTCTTGCACAACTCGGCCATTTTTTTAGTATTCATGGTCATGATGCGCACTGTACTTACTTTAATTAGGATATCTTCAACTTGAGAAGGACTTAATGCTGTGCATAACGTAATTGTCGCGCTAGAGTTTTCCAAAATACAGACACCGAAAAACCGCGCAGAGCCCCGAAATTTTCTCGGGTGCGTTTCCACATGACGTAATGTGTCAGCGAAACAAGAACGGTAGAACCACGTTTCTCGAGACAGAGAGAGAAAGGACGAGAGAGGGAGAGAGAGAGAGAGGGAGGGAGGGAGGGGGAGAGGGGGAGAGATAGAGATAGAGATAGAGAGAGAGAGAGACTAAACATATTTATTGTTTCATAGTAAAGAGTCATTGGGGTGGCCTCCTCATTCCAGGAGTTCATTGGCACGGGCCGCGTCTTCTGCCCTCCTACCAAATTGCGCTGGACGTCGAGGGAAGAGCTGGCCAAGGCGCTCTCCAAAACTCATGTGTGGAAGGGATTGGGCGGGTCAAGTGGACTTCGTGTACAGCCGCCGACCATATGAAAAAGTGTTCCTAATTCCCCCAGAAGCGGCACAAACGGGGATACAGGGTGGGGGCTATGTAGGGGTTTCTGCTAAGGTGGGGTTAGGTAATAGTTCGCAGGGCACGAAGTATTCTATCATGGCCCTTCGGTAGTTGTTTGTGCGGTGGTGCGTACGTTTGCCTCTGTAGCCAATAGTGCGCGGTAATCTCTTGAAACAAGACTACAGGAAGCGGACGCAGACCTTCTTCTGCCGGTGCTCGGCCGGTCAATTATCGAGCTGTGAGATGGGCAATCTCGTTTCCTTAGACTCCAGCGTGCGCAGGCGCCCAGATTATCTTGGCGAGCGATAGCTCGGTTTTCGAGTTCACAGCGAACGGTGAACGTACGCACGAACGAAAGAAACTCCCCCCACCTCCCCGAAGGGGATCGTGCGGACATGCGAATGCATTGGGTGCACCGATGAGTGCGCTGCGGCAAGCAGTAACGGAGAGAGGCGTGCGCTCCACTGCATTTATATACATTTTCCGAGCGCATCGAGCGGAGAGAGGGTACGCGGAGAGGAGAGAGAGACCCGCGCAACACGCCCGCCCCGCGCGCGAGCTCTCTCTCCCGCCGAGCTCCGCGATGCAAGCGCCCTCACACGCCCGAGCGCGCTCCTCCTCTCCACTCACTCTCCGCTACTCCGCCCGAGCTCCGCGATGCGAGCGCCCTCGCACGCCCGAGCGCGCTCCTCCTCTCCCCTTTCCCTCCGCTACTCCCGCCCGAGCTACCACCTGCTCCGGTTGCTAGGCGCGCCACAGCTGTTGCTAGGGGCGAGGAGGAGCGCGGAGAGATAACACCTGCGGGCGCACGCCGACGGAGCACGACAACCCCCGACTAAGAAATGCATTCGCATTTACGACGACGACGACGACGACGACGACGAAGGCAGAACTACGAGGCGCGCGCTCACGTGCGCTCGCGCTGGAGGAATGCAGGCGCACGCCGACGGAGCACGACAACCCCCGACTAAGAAATGCATTCGCATTTAAAACACAGGCGCTGCTCGGCACCATCAACGGTATCGCACTACTGCGCAGAGAACGTGTATGCAGCCAGCGCCTCCTTGAGTAACTTTCTGATAGAACACGTCTTTAAACTCTTCCATATAACCCTTTCCGCTCCGCACTTGGAATAAACGAGTGATTACACGCTTTTACTACGCATCATCGGCACAAGACGCTGGCTTGACCTTGACTGAGCTTCAAGGGCAGTATGCAAAAACTCGGTGTTTTCTGGGTTTGTACCTGCGGTAATAAAGTCTCGCTCTAAATGGGGGCCTTGTTGCTTGGCTGAGTAGATGAAAGAAACGACGAAGGAAGCAAGGAATCAACAAATGAAAGCTTATTCACATTTTCGAGTACAGTCCACTTATAACAATATCCAACTGCCAAGGAAATCCCATCGTTATAACCGATGATTGTTATATGCGGGTTGCTAAATAAAAAGACAGAACAGAGCTCAACACATTTTATTTGCAGGCAAGCAAGGTTGTACTGCTACCTATTTGTGGAAAAGAAGTCATACTCGGTTAGCTTTGTTTTCTGCACATGAAGCTGGCGCACATCTTTTTCAAGAGCATCTATAGGTGCTTCACCTAGCTGAGCGAAGGGTCCTTGGTCGAAACGAAGTCCCTGAGGCATTATCCTTTTGGCCTCCTGCGAAGGTGCTACCTGAGTAGGCTGTGCAACCGCGCCGTCAGATTGGTCACTGCCACCCCTGTCCGTAGCACGTATCTGCGCAAGGATCGTCTCTTCAGTGAGGCACTCAGACATTTCCAAAACATCGGTTCTTACGTTTGATCCGCGGAAGAAATGAGGCAGTTGAAGAGGCACCCAGTCAAATTCAAAGCAGCAGGCACGGAGATGGAGCCAAAGCGCCGCCATCGGGAGGGGTGTTTGGAAGTATAACTGTTCCCCTCCTCCTCTCGCTCCTCGTGAGCGGCGCAGTTGACTCGTTTTTAGAGTGGTGGACGGGATGCGATGCGCATCGCGGCGCATGATGTCGGCGTCGTTTCCGTGGAGAGCCGGCGGCAGCTCGCATTTTCGGTGCTTGCTGTAACACGATTCAATCGTTATATCCAATATCGCGGCACTGGAGCATTGTAATAAGCGGGTTTATTTTCCATGGAAAGCATACAAAAGCGGACGGTGCCATAGCGGTCCATCGTTGTATCCGATATATTGTTATAAACGGTATCGTTATAAGTAGACTCGACTGTATTTTTATTGAATTACAAGTCCTCCCTATATATCGAAAAAAAATTCCGAAAGGGAAACAACCACAACTATACTCGGTTACAACTCAAGAACGGCACCACCTCATGTAGTGTATCACTCCGCCAAAGCGCCGGACCCGTGACGTCAGTGCGCGCGAGTTTTGAAAGGGGTTTGCTATGAATGCGTGATATCGTCTGCCTCGTCTCACGCAGTTTGTTTGTCGTCACTGGAGTCGTTTATAAGCATATTAAGTCCAAAAAATCACGGGAACGGCTCACGCCATGTTCAAAATATTACCAGTAACGCCCTACTTGCGCCGCGCGGAGAAACATTCGGCTACGGTGATAAGGCACAGCGGCAACTTCCGGCGCCGTTCTTAAGTTGTCACCGAGTATAGTGATGGATAGGGTAAATCGTACAGGTTCACTCAGAGCCATGTCAAGCGGGTCATAAGGGGCAGTCACAGTTGACATCATCCATCGATTCGTATCATCATGACAGCGCGAGGATAGGAGTGCTCAAATAATTCCGCGCACCCCATTCGATGCCCTCGCCGACATTTGCGTAGTAGCCGTTCAAGTTCAAGCCGTTCACGTTCGCCTCGTAGCACTTCTTGTACCACCAGGCGCCGCGAAAGGCGACCGCACAGGATTTAATGGTTGCTCGAAATATACCTTTATAGGCTAACACTTTTTTATTAACGGCTGTAGACTTGGAGCCTTATGCCACTGTGTAGTTAGCTAAGGAAGCTTTTATGGATGCAGGCCTGTAAATTCTACGCCAAACGCTTTACTAATTTTGGCTAAATGTTGCTTAATTGTCACACGTCTAAAGGTTTATAGTTATATATTGCGATGTAGCCAGCCGTAGAAGTTTTTATGGGTGCCTCTCTTTAGCTTTAGGGCAGATTTTCTCCAATAGCTGGCAGAAGACAGCTGAATGGTTTTGAGTCTGTAGAGTTATAGCTAAACAACGGCCTATATCCAGCCAAATGAGCTTTTATGGCTTTCTCTCTTTAGCTTTAGGACGAATTCTTTTCAATAGGGGGTAAAAGACAGCTAAATGGTTTTAGTCTGTAGAGTTAGAGCTAAACAACGGCCTATAGCCAGCCAAATGAGGTTTTTGGCTTTCTCTCTTTAGCTTTAGGACGAACTCTTTTCAATAGCTGGCAAAAGACAGCTGAATGGTTTCAAGTCTGTAGACTTAGAGCGAAACAATGGTCTATAGCCAGCCAAAAGAGCTTTGTCGCGGCTGGTTTATAGAACGAAAGCCATACATTTTTCTTTAGCTGGCTACAGTAACCTGCATAGCTGTGACTCTATAAACTAAACACATTAGGATGTTCTATAGTCGTGCAAAGAGAATTGTATGGTTTACATTCTTTAGTGCAGAATGCATAAAAACTTCAATATCTGGCTATAGCCTAATTTATGCCCTTTTATGGGTGGCCATAGGGACCCATAGGCGGCCATAGCTCCCCATACATTTTTCCATAGACGCCCATAAGGCATTTTTGTATGGGAACACAGCATATGTAGGCGCTAGTTGGGGCTGTATAGCTGGAGTGGAAAGCGCTTGTACTTTGAATGGTAGCAACAAGTACAAGAAGTGTTGTTATCTTTCTAGTCCTTGTTGCTACTGTTCAAAGTATAAGCGCTTTCTACTCCAGCCTACTTTAAATGGCTCAACTTCCTTCATGTGAGCGGTAATCTATGGAACGCCCTCTACGCAAGTTATGGCCCTGACGTGCAAACGCGAACGATAAAGACGAGTACTTTTGTTAATACAAGCCCAACTTCACCCCGCCTGCAGGCGGACCAGTGGGGGGAGTCCTTAGTCCAGGATTCCCTGGCTGCGGCAGGCCGTCTGGGCCCGTTTCACCGGCTCAAGCTGCAAGCCCGGTTGCGAGCCGGGCACTTGACCCATGACTGTGGAACGGTAGGAATGGATATTCTGATGATGGTCGGGTCTCCAGGAGCATTCCCAAACGTAGTGGGGGCAGAACTCTAATTGTGGCCAGCGAGAGGTAGGAAAACTCAAGTGCCAAAGCGTATTGAGAACACAGGTACTTTTATTGAGCCAATCTATGACATGACCTATAGCTTTCCACAAAATAAAGACAAATAAATCAATCAGTCAATTGGAAGAAGAAATTTCTCTCCGTGGGCGTGTGAAATGATTCTCCTCCTTCCCACGTGACCAGTTGTCTTTGCCCGTATCGTTACTCGTTAGTTGCAGAAATTGGTCGCGCCACCGAGTCGAATCGCCTGTCTTTCTTTACGTGTTGCCCCTCCTTCGGAAGCCATTTGTTACTTGTGTTACGCACTTACGTGCTCAGGGTTCTTTATGCTTTGAGCCAGCAACAATCGTATACTAAGACAGAAAATTCCAGAAGCTAAATTGATTGGTCGCGCAGCATTTTGAAGCGCAGAAGCTGATGTTCCCTACAACTTCAGTACTCATTAGACAAATACGCGTGTCCTCCGAGGCTTTAGACGTCATAAAGTCAAAAAGCAACAGACGTTATGGCACCTTTTCCAACAGGATACGATGTGCTTGATTTCGTACGGTCTGTCGCGCGATGATGGGAAGTGTACCAGAATGGTTTTTCGGATTTACGAACGTCAACGTGGACTCCTGGATATGTTCTTCTTCAGCGAGCCCAGGGAGGTGCTATAATGGCAATATTTATTGCAGAGGCGATTCATCCGGGTATCTGTATTATTCGCGCAGCAAAGTAAGAGTAAATATATCCCGTGTTTGGGAATCTACCACCTGTGCTCTTGGTAGCGCTCCTTTTCGGTGGAAATTGTGAACTTTGTGTAATTTTCTCAAGAAAACAAATATAAAACCATTGAGTTGGACTGCTGAACCCAAAGGCAAGCAGGTGGCGGGACAGTTTGTGTTTTTCTTCCCCACCCTTTTGTCGCATCTCTCCTCTATTTTCCAGTATTTAAAGAAAAATCCGGAATTACGTGCTCATGTTCGGTCAGCAGTTTTGTGGTGGTCACTTGACTGTTCCAAAGTGTGCTATCTCGCGCGAGGCGACAAACTGCCCGCGTTTCGACCTGTTACCCAAGTTTTATTCGCAGCATTAATCCACAAGTAGCGTTGCAATAAGGGTCCGTAATGCTTCTTTTTCAAATGACAACACTTTGCTGAGCCACTACACCATTTTCCTGGACGAATACCGTGCTTTTCCGCTGCCCACGATGTAGGCGCAGTCGATGATGTAGGCACTACCTCCATTATTCATGGCTATTCGACTTCGACGAGTCTGCTACGTGATGCCTCGCAGTGGCACTGATGGATGACGGAAGCGGCGAGGGAGGCAGAAAGGGATGGAGGGAGGGAAAGAGGGGGAGGGAAGGACATGCTGAACTATTTTCACTGACTTCTGAGTCGTGTGGAGCTAGAGACAGAGAGAGAATAAACGTTTATAAAAGCAAACTAAAAGAATAAAAACCATAGCCTTTTTATTAAGAGAAACATGGTTAAGAGATTAAGCTCTTTCTGAATGCAAACGGAGTCAAAGTCAAAATTCAAAATCCAAACTGCTTCCTACCGTGTCGGAATGGCGTGGTGGGATATACGTCAGCTTCAAATCACCAAGTGGTTCGATTCCGACCACGGGAAGCGTTGTTTAGGCGCTTCGCGTTTCATCATCATCAACATCATCTTGTGACCATTGTGTAAACCTATTGTGTAACGTTGCCTTTCCTGCAGTGCACTTTGGTGTTACATTCTACGGCTCAAATGAGGCATAGAACGCTTTGCTTCAAAAAAACCTATATGAGAAAAACCCTAATGGGGATGAGGACAGTAGAACTCGCATGTTAACACAGTGCCATTTCCAGCGGGCCCAGCTCGAATGGCGCCATCACAGTTCGCACGATCCGTCCGTCCGTATCATCATTAGCACGTTTGGGTAGGAGTAATGGTAAAAGTTGCCCGGCACTCCTCGCAGACTCCACTCGATGCCGTCGGCGAAGCTTTCGTGGTGGCCATTGAGATTCAAGCCATTCAGGTTGGCCGCGTGGCACCTGTTGTACCACCAGGCTCCGCGAAAGGTGACCGCACAGTTATCCGGCGCCCTGTCGTTGTCTCGGTCGTGGGTGGTGAAGGGGCAGTCGTGGCCATCGCGCAGCGAGTCCCACCCTGCGAGTTGGAAACGTCGGCCAGTAGGGCTATGCGTCGCGTGTTCCCAAACACTTCGCTCCACAGCGCTCCTCACGTAACACGGGCGATGTCACTAGGTGACCGGTAAAAAGCGCAAAGGCTCACGGGTGTATCGCCTGCTCCCGCCACTTCCGGTTCGATATCTCCCCTGCCCTCCCGTACGCCGGCGGCTTTCACACGCGTGTGTGCGTGTTGCTTATTTGTCACAGGGTGCTTACCCGTAAGATAAACCCCTACTAGGGTCAATCGGTGTTATTTATGGAATTCCCGATGCATGAGTGTTTTCTTCCCCGGTGGAAACAGATAAACAACGAGCACACGCGCGTGAAAGTCGGCGGCGCACGGGAGGCCAGGAGAGCTTCCTAACCGGAAGTGGCGGCAATCCGCGGGAGGAAACAATGTGTCCATGAGCCTTTGCACTTTTTACCCGTCACCTCTTCGCGTGATGCTGAACGTTATTTATACAGGGCTCATACGCTGCGCCCCGAACCTAAAGCGACCGAAAACATACCAAATCACTACTATTATAAATAAAGACAACGCTTAGGATTCGTCTTAGAAAACGGTTTTGCAATACAAAATAAATACAATGGTTAAACTCGCTGGGAGTTGTGGCGGTGGTGGAAACTTTGTTGATCCGAAGCTGTATAGAACGAGGCGCCGGTTCGGAGCACCGGTACACTGCAGTCCCCTAATCGACGGCCAGGAGCCCGTGGGCCACAGCGGCGACTCCGGCCGGCTGGAACATACACTCTCGTACTTGTGGGTCGGAGCTGGATAGCGTTGTACTAAGGCCTTCAGCGCCAGTACCAAAAACACTACCACGAGGCCACAGAGACCGAACGACGGGCAAGGAGGGACCACGAAGTGACATCACACATGTGACTTGGGGGGTCGCTGGACAGCAAAGCGTTGGAAACACGCGTCAGGGTAACGTCACCATCACCGCCATCGTCATCACACATTGCTTTCTCCCAGCAACACAATACCGCTTTCCAATGACTTCGCGGGACCACGCGGGATGGATAATGACGACACTAAAGCGCAGACGATGATGCTAATGAGCTCTGCAATGGTGGTGATGCTGATGCTGATACGACGTGATAACGTTTTTTTTTTTTTTTGCTTTACCCTCTTGCGCACCCATCTGGTGTAGAATGACGCTTTGACGCACCATTTTTTTCTTGTGAACGAGAACACGTTACAAAAGTACTCAACGTTGGAGAGATGGCAAATAATTTGGTGCCTTACCTTTTTAGTGTAAACAGTAATTCCAGATTTGACCGCGGTGTATTTCAGTACGTGAGAACTACGTTTGCATTCAAGAGGCCAGATGTGTTCCCCTCACTAGGCCAAATTACACGCCAGCGGAACATATATAATCACCATTATCAGACCCGGATCATGCTGTCACGGTGCGCTGTTCGCACATGAATTTTGAAAGCTAATTAATGTTCACAATACTTGAGAACAGTCTTTGTATATTTTGACAGTACTCCTAGAAGTTCCTCTCACGCTTTACTTCGTTCATTTCCACAAGCTTCCATTCAAGTCATCCGTTAGTTTGTTTTGCATGGACTGCTTCATCATCATTGCTAAAATTCTTCAAAATTCAATTGTAAATGAGCGAACAGATCAGTAACGAGTGAAATAGCCTGGTTACTGTAGACCCAAAAGACACTATTAATTGTAACCTGAAACGCTCGGTTTTCCTTAAATAACTATTGAAGGGCACAATAAGAAGGGCACAATAAGCACGGCACTGCCATGCGCGCGCCCTCCCGTGGCCAGCGGTGCACATACCTTCGGGGCCGTCGTACTTCCCGAGCTCCAGCTTGAAGAGCTCTTCCTCGGAGCCGATCCGAAAGCTCTCGTAATCCATCGAGACACTCTCTCCTGTTCCGTTTGTGAGCACGATTCTGAGCTCCGTGTCGTCCGTGTCTGACGTCAGCGCGTGCAGGGCCTTGTTGCCTGCACGGCAAGGAAGAAGTTGTTTGCAATCAAGAAAAGAGCATCAAAGGAAGGCACTGGAAGTTGCCAAGCGGGAGGTAAATTGTTACCCAGGAAAGAGCGTCGAAGAAATTCAAGGTGGAAGCCGGCTTGAAGGGACTCTGAAGGAATTTGTAAACATTGTCAGATTACTTGTGCTTGTGCAAAGTAAACTTTAGAGTCCCTAGGCCGTGTATTGGTCGACCTAGGTACGTCTAGGTTAATTTATTTAGTAGACAAATAAATTCGAAAGGGATGCTCCCCTTCCTGCATCGTCCTCGCCGGTTTCCTCTGACGTTTCCAATTTCTTCGGACAAAAAATAACTTCGGATGCCAAGCGCGTCGTTGCGGCGAACCGAACCCAAAAGTGATGTCTACAACTCTCTAAAAACCACAAGAACGCATTCCGGCACAAATGATTTTTGCAACTATAATTATGAAGTTCTCCCTTGCAGAAAAAAAAGAAACATTGACACAACCGCAATTGCATATGAATAAACCTCTAAAGCTTAGACATCGCCCAAACACATTACACGAAAGTTTTGTGTAGTTTTACGTTATTGCTGTAGTTGTTGCGGCCGCCGCAGACGGCGCATGGTATTTTTTCTTCCTTCATAAATTCAATAATGCTTTAGGCCCCCCCAAAAGATGAAAAGCATGTTTATTTAAGCCTGTCCATGGAATACCGACATGAGCAATAGTTTGAGAAATCGCTTCAGCATTTCTTTAACCACGCGAAGGCTTTCTTCATTATAAGCACCAAGAATAAGCCTTCGTTATCTGCTTCCAGTGAGGAGGATTTTCACCTAACCAATATATGCACTGGACTTGCCTTGGAATCGTACTCAGTCCAACCGGTCACCCACGTCCCACAGCAATTAGTGGCTCGTCGAACTACCGCCCTTCCTATCCCGCTGAAATTACAAGTCCGGCTACAACACACTAAGGAAACAGAGCATCGCCTAACACTGTAAACCGACAAAAGTAAACCGACCAAGCGAAACTCTTTAATCAATACATTTATCTTCTCACTCTCACTCTCCGTTGGTGGACTGCCACTCCACGGTAAATGACACCTCCATTTGTGAACGCGTAGTCATAGACAAAAAAACTCGCCCACCTTCGCAATTGAGACGCGAAGACAGAGGAAACAGCGGAGCTGGTGTTCACTAGCTTTAACTTGGCTGTTCGTAGGTGTACCCCTCTCTTAACACAAAGATGGTTAAAAAGCGAAGCTTTCTTTGCGCAAACTCAGTTAAATCAAAGTTCTCAATCTACCATCCTAAAGCCCAAAGTCCGAAGCCACAGTTAACTTCAACTCAGTCAAAGTTCAAAGCCAATGCTTGCGCTACGAACCCAAAGAAAATGATGTAAGCACCGGACGCAATGATAGCGCAATCAGATAAACGCCGGTTTCAAAGCGAGGGACCTAGGTTCGATTCCGACCACGGCAAGCGTTTCTTTCTTGATGCGAGCACTCCCAATACCTGCTCGTGGGCTTTTATGCCTTATCGCCATTTTACCTTAGGTTTCTTGGCCTAGCATTTCCTCCTTCCACTTCTCCGAGCGGATTGCCTGTAAAAGATCCGCGTGCACTGAAGAAAGCTTTGACAGCTCCGCTGTAAAAATATCTGGCATGACCAAAGTGGCTCCCATTAACAGCTGATGCTTCATGGCACGAAGCGGCTACATTTCCTCGCAGCTGTTCTTTTACAATCTCTTGAGTGTGTATGTAAAACCAGAAAATCAGCACAGGTCAAATTCAGTTGTTGCTTCCTTCGCCAATCCCTGAAGAGAGGATACCCGGCATTGCTTCATCAATATCAAACATAGGGAGTTCCCGCCGGAGCTTCCCCAGTATAACCACACTGGCTGATGCATCAGCTTGGCCGATGCGTCAGCTCGATGCCTGGCTGATGCATCAGCTTTACTTTGCTAATTGCTGCATGAAAGGCTGCTGTAGGGAAATAGACCTCATATGTCATTCGGAATACTAGGTTCAATCTTCAGTAATCTATCAGTTTTCTGTCCTTTGATACCCTACCGAAGCTAATCTCGTGGACAATATTTGTGACTGCAAACGTTTTGTGCACAAGGACAGTGTAAAATTGGGCATTATTTCTATACGAAAAAGTCAAATCCCGCATCTTTTTTTTCGTCACAATGGGAGATGTTTTGTTCGATGCTGTTTTATACTCAACCGAAGGCAAATCAAAAAAATTGCCCCCACCTCCCCGAAGGGAATCGTGAGGAAGTGCGAATGCATTTCTTCCGCCGAGAGTACACGGCGTAGTAATTGTGCCATCGCCTTGAGAGGCGCAGTACCGGCGAGGGGGAGCTGTCAGGCGAGGGGAGAGGCGCGCGCCGAGGGTGAGTGCAAACCTAACCCTTCCCTTCCCTTCACGATTCCCTTCGGGGAGGTGGGGGCAATCGGAGCCGGACCCAGCCGACTCCAGTCGATGCGCACGCCGCTAGCGACATACAACGACGCATGCTCCAGGTGCTTCAACCACGCCAAGATGCTACCACGCTTTACTAGTCCGCGCCTGTACGCAGCCGGACTCACCAGCCTCCGCTTCCCGTGCACGTCTATCGCAACGTCCTCGGGAACCAGCCGCGGAAGACACTCCACCACGCTCGGAACGTCGATGGGCACGTTCACGATCTGTCTCTTAATGCCGTACTGACCGTTGCCCCGAGTCAGCCGCCTGATGGCCATGAAGGGGAGGCGAGGCGAGATGAGGCGCTCTTCGACCGAGTTTAGATCGGGAAGGTGAGCGGGACCCCCACCTCCCCGGCGGACGATTCAGGCTCGCTTAAGAAGTGCATTCGCACTTATTCCTGGCCAATCTCCCACGTGGGTATGTGCCATGTCAGCGGCCAGGCAGCGCGCGCCCATCTCCCCCCGTTGCTAAGGAAGACGAAAAGCGCGCGCACCCGCAGCTGTTGCTATGCGGACGGCGGAAGGTTCGGGGTCGCTTATAAAGTGCATTCGCACTTAAAACAACCTTGGAAGACAGCAAATGCACTTTAGGGCTAGAAGTGCGTCGTTCTTAGCGGAGTGTGGCGCTGGCATTCGCACTGCCAATTTTCGTGCCAGAAACACGTTTCCGGGGCACGGGTCTTGGTTAGAAGACGTGCATCGTAAAAGGGCAAAACAACGCCCCCTACGGTCTCTTCGTACCGATCCAATATTCCTTGTCGGGGTCGCCGAAACCCGTTGCGTACTCCGTCCAGTTTCGGTAAAAGTAGTAGGCGTTGTTGCCGAACTGTCCTCGCCTTTGGATTACCTGCAAAAGCCAGCGATGCAGAAATAGTGTATTTGGCCGCGTGCAATACTAGTGCACTTGGTCGCATCAGGTGTATCTTCCGCATAATTGCGCGAATATAATACTAACGGTGACTGGCCATTCCAGCATTACCCGGTTTCGCCTGCAGCTAGGCAGTTACATTTGAAACGTGTTGCACAGTATTGTTCCTTTAAATGATGCATGGAGAAACAAGTAAAAGTCGTTTCATTCATCAAGAAGTGCGTTAATTTCGTGCGAGATCCTATTTTGCAAATGAAACAAATAGGGTTTTTTGCTACCATGTCCAACGACACTTGAAATCAAGTGACCTTCGTTTAATTCTAGTGCACGCCGTTTACCTACAAAGCTTAGTCATTGTAGAACAAAACGCAAAATGTGGCTTTTTGTGTTTTGTCGAGGTCTGCCCTGCGCCACAACAGATGAAATGGCAGCGAAAATCAAAGAATGCCTACACGAATGTGAATGCTGCTGGAATGCGGTTATCTAGGAAATAAAAGAATTGATCCCGTTTGTTACACACACGTAAGAAATAACATAAAGCTACAGACATATGACGCCTGCTGGTAAAAATAGGAATATTGTCCGTCAGAAAAATCTTGCAATTTCCTAAAGACACATAGCACACAAACAACGGTCATTTGAAAGTACCGTTTGAAAACCAGAGCAGTGATTGCAGCGCCTTTCTAATTCACTATCTCAATTTTATGGTACATTGCACATAACGTCTACTTACATAACGTCTACTTACGGCGAGCGACGAGATAATGAAGATTTTTATTACCAGGTCATACCGCCGTGATCTAAAAGGCCTCCAACACTTAGTTTTGTAACGTCTCAAACTGTTTTAGAACCTGGTCAACAAGCACGTCCTATGTTTGGTCTCGACGCCCACACAAAGTATGTACCGGTTCTCCCACTCGACGCCGATCGAAGAACTCAGAAACTCGCTCTAAAGATCTTTTCTCTTCCCCGCGTTCTTCAAGGTATACATAGAGCAAACTTTGAAAGCTTTGAATGCTTAGGCGACGTCACACAGACAATATCGCCGCTATTAGCGGCCTTGAGCAGTAAAAATTCAGAAAACGTAGCATGTAATTCTTTTATATTTTGGACCCCCTGGTGCAGTTGAAATAACCGGGTCTTGCATTCCGGACTCCCACGCGCAACGCATAAACGTGAACGTACCGTCCACCCTCCGCCGTCCGTGTCCATATCGCAGTGGACGATCTGGCCACTGACGTCGGTTGCCAGGGGAAAAACGGTGTAGAGGCCGCTTGACCTTTGACCAGCGTGCGGGAGGTCGCTGCAGTGCCGAGGACGAATGCTATCTGCGAAAACAATTTTATTTATATTCATTTTACACCTTGACGAGCAGGCACCAGGAAATGACAACACGAAGCTGTAACAAACCTGCGTCCCCACACTATCACACTGATGTGGAATAATCCTGGTCCCGCTGGAATCCCAGGCAATGAGGTGGTGCATAGCCTCGCCCGCAAAGTTCCGCCTGGGATTCCCTGGCCTTACCCACCCACGTGGGACACAACTCTCGACCACAAACAAGAAATAAAGCTTCCCTATCAGAATACCAGAGAACCTACTTGTGCTCTTCCTGTTACAGACAATTCTCCAACCACCCCTCACGCATTTTTCGAAGCATGCACTTAAAGGGACACTGCAGCACTTTTTTTTCATGCAACACGTTTTTAGGTTTTTCGAAATCTTAAATGCTTGCAGACCGTAGTGAACCCACACATCCAGTGCTTATATTAGGATTGATTGAGAGGTTTAACGTGCCAAAACTGCACAGGTTATGAGGTGCGTCGTAGTGAATGGCTCCGGATTAATTTTGACCGGCAGGGGATCTTCAACGTGCGCCGAAATGACGAACACACGGAAATTTTTTTGTTTTTCGCCTCCATCAGAAAAGTTGCCGCCGCTCGAACCCGTGCCCTTATGCTCAGCAGCACAACGCCTTAGCCACTGATCCACCGAGGCGAGTAGTGCTTATTATAGGGGGTCGCAAAGTACTTCAGCCAAAACTTACTTCTCTATGCTCATCAGACAACCTACAAACTTGCTCAAAATTATTCTCTCTTTTCCAGTCTCTAAGTATTTTTACTGCTGGAATTACGTCATTACAGCAGTGTAGCGGGCGGCTTTGCTTCAGTTGCAGCCATTAACGCAGTTTAAATAGCCACTTAAAAAAAACCACAAAAGCAAAGCAGAAACGGAAGATGTATCTGCTGCGACGAGCAAATCACGCAGTGCCGCTCCGTGCAGGCGATAAATATAGCTTTCACAGTGTTTCCAGACGCGAGGTTAAAAGTGAAAGCGTTTATCGGAAGTGTTGCAGATTCTCTTTAATACCCTCTTAAGTCCTGCTTATTCCTTTCTCTACCATATCCGACACTCCCCCCGCATGTTCCAACTGCCCCGAACCATATGCTAATTTCGACAATCGTAACTTTTCCCGCCCCATCGCAATTCACTCCCCACATTGTCCCCATTCTTTCCCTCCTTCAACATGGCGGACTTGGCTAGCCTTGGACCAGCTAACGGACGAGTTGGCGTTGGTGACTTTGGCCGGGGACATTCTCGACGATTAATGTTGCGTCGAAATAAGGCCGAATAAATGAGGGCTAGTCAGTGCGTTACGGCCTTCGAGTTTGAAAATGTTTACAACCGGTACACGAGCTCTATGTACAATGTGTTTTACGTTGCCCGACACGTCGTCGTGCTGAACGCTAAAGGGGCTATGCAGACCAAACATAAGTTGGGTTCATTCGAAAGATTGCCTCGTTAGAATCATACTCACACCACTTTTAACTTAAACTTCACTAAAATAAGCTTCATGTCGGTGTCCACACACCGACATGGAAGATATTTTTAATGACTGTGTCTCATCTTAGCTCCGAGACAGCTGAACACGTTTAAAGTATTGAGATTATAGGCAGGACTACGGTTTATTTCATGATTCTATTGGCAATGTAAAACTTCTAAAAGGAATATATCCACTGAACCCATAACTGTAGCCACAATTCTTCTTTTCGGAGGGGGTTATGAGGCATGCGAAGAGGGAGTTTTGACGAAATGAATACCAATTCTTGCTTACGCCCTGCCTGGAAAAAATTTCGGAGGGGGTTCAAACCCCAAAACCCCCCTCTGGCCACGGCCGCGACTGGACTTACATTTTGAAACTTACATTTTGGGCGCGTCCATGTCTAAGCGTCTAGGCTGACTGTAGTCTTATCATCGAGTAAACTTGATACATCATGTAACGTCTGATGGAGGCGCTAGCAGTGCGCGACTACTTACTTTTGATTTCGGACACTAGCTTGCCGAGTTCTGCAAGGCGCTGTTCAGCCTGCACGATGGAAGACTGCACTATGGATGCAGCCATGACGTTAGTTGCCCATGAAAGCGCGCATACGACGAAAAAGCTGCACGTTGTGACCGCTCCAGCCATAGTTTCTGCAAACGAAGGTAGCGCCAAGTTGAGACAACACGGGGTCAAACTCTCAAGACATCTCGAGGGATTTTCTTCCTGCTTTCTTCCTTTTGAGAGTACTTCCCAAATTTTCTGTGTCTGCCCCATGCGGCAGGAGCAAGAGACCTCTTCAATTTACACTAACAAGATGGTGCCAGAGACCCAGGTGTTCCGGTGTGCCGCATGTTCTTGTTTTTTTCTCTGTAACCCTGCATTTTAATGCTGTTTGCTAATCTTTTTTTTTGTTTGTTTGATAGTGTGTGCCTTGTAAGCCCACCTTGCACGAAAAATTAACCGGTATAGCACTGTATCATCATCAACAACTACACAGAAGGCGTCCCACAATGTGTGCGCCCCACGCCAAAGCAAGGCCGATGGCTCCAACACCGTGACCTCGGTCATGTGACAGGCACAGGCGGGGGGAGAGAAAAAAAGAGAGATAAGTTGAATGTTGACTGGAGACGTCAGCTCCGCTAGCGGCAGTGCTTGCTGCGCCAGATGGGGATTATTAAAATGCAGTGAGGTGGATGCGGGAGATTCAAATTACGCCAGTCAGACGGCGCTACAGACTCATCGCAGAGAGAACACGCACACTGGTATACCTGGGTTTCATAGTTAGATTGTGCACAATCAGTCATCCCATTGCTGCCGCAGCGTAAAAGTTTCTCTGAAGATCAAATTGTGGAAACTCAGAAGAGTTGAAGCTTGAGTCGGTTGGTACGTAACTTTGAAAGTGGAGGGCAGCGCAATGAACTGGACGAAGCGAAGAGACAAACACAAGCGGCTTCTAAGTTACACAAGGTTAAATTACCTTCCCCTTGAACCCCCGACTCCAGGTCCACGCTGGTCTCATTTCATGGTACGTACCGAGAGCGATGTCGCTTGGCGCTTGCGGAAAATTTCACGCTCCCAAGACCGCTGTTCGAGGTGGTCCTACGCTTCCACGCGCCGACGCCGCGTTTTCACGGACTTTCACGCACGGGCCACACACCCACGCGAACACAGCCCCAACACTAAGCCGGGTCCGGGCGATGCAGACTGCAGTTCCCTTGACGGCGAGCATGCGATTGTGGTCTTTCGCCGCAGATGTGCGAACCGCAAGGCGTCCGGAATGAGCGATTGAAACGGACTAACAAACAAACCGTATCGCCCGCAGCGGGAGCGAGCCATGTGAGACGCGTACATTGAACGGGCCTGGGAAGTACCCACAATTGCCGGCGCTATCGCAAGGGTGGTGCCCGCAGAACCGAAGGTTTCAAGAGAGAGAAAGAGAGCGAGAAAGGGAGAGATGTAGAATGGAGGAAATGCACGAAAGGCAGAATGAGACACGGAAAGATAAAGGAGGAGAAAATGAAAGACAGAGAGAGGGAGAGGGCAGCGGTCACTTTTGTTTTGCGAGCGTGTTGTTTGTCTCTACGGCTCAACGCCCTGAAGGCGTCAAACGGAATACCAGTATCCAGGGGTCACGTAATTGGTCAGTCTTACGAAGAGGGCTTCCCTCGAGCCCTCGATAGTAATCAAGTGCATTCATCGGCGAAAAACGGGGCTCATGGTGGCATGTACACGACCGGCCGGAACGGGATAATAGAGAGAAAAAAACGAGGAAGGTACAAAAAGAGAAATGGGACGACGTACAGTAACGCAATAAAAAGGGCGTAATTGAGGAGGAAAACAGACCAACGCCCCCCAAGGTGAAATCGTGCGTGAGATGGCAAGGCCCCTTTGCCTCCGTCGTCATCGCCAGCGGGAAAACCGCACAGCAGCCATTGCCCTGCAGCTCGGTTGGTGGGCTTTGCCGGGGCAGCGCGAAACAAATTCGCGGCTTTCAACGACAGCCTCGAAGTAGTAAGATACCTAAACTCGTATCTTGAATTTGTTTACAAAACTACAAATTTTCATGGCTTCTTCACGCCGAAACGCATTTACACGCGATAGAAACAAGACAAGAAAATGAGTGTGATGCGGATGAGAGACAACAGGTGGAGCATCCGTCCAACGGAATGCTTGCCAAGGGATGGTTAACGAAACAGGGGAAGATTAGTATTGTAAAATGGCTCTGATCTGTGCGAGTTGGTACACATTCGAATGGGAAGCAACTTAGACGAACACAAAAGACATGAAACACGGGACACGCGCCGCTGTATGCAGAAATGCGGGACACGATTTCAGAGGCGTGTCCTGTATTTCTTGTTGTCTATGTTCGTCTAAGTTCAAACTGCTGTTCATCTGGGGAAAACCAAGTTTTCGATGTAGTGACTAACTAAGAAAATACGGACAAAAAGAATGTACTCGGCAAGCTCGCGATAGACGCGGCTGGAAATATTTGGGAGAGGCATTCCTCATGCAGTGAGCACAAGCAGGCCGATGGTGGGCAAGCAATTGTGGTTGAAACCACTGGGTGATTCTCGGGTGCTTTATTGTAGGTATGCATTAGGTTCAACGGCGTCTGGACTATTTTTAAAGATGGTAGTTTTCCTTCGGCTACTTGAACGGGAAAATTTTGGTCTGCCTGTCTGCCTGTCTGTCTGTCTGTCACTCGATGCAGCCAGCCGGCAAAAGTAAAACAGATGCTGCGGAATAGTCTTATATACTCACAGCCAAATCTAAACGTCTAAGTCCGGTGTCAGTGTTCATACCTGTCAACATTGTTGAACAAAAACAGGAGATTACGCAAATATAAGGCAGGAAATCAATGCACAAGTGATGTTTGCAGTGTTTATTTAATAAATATTCACGGATGCGTGGTTTTGCGGCCGCAAATTCTCGTACTCCTGAGGAAATAATCTTTGAAATGCTACATCAACTGCAGGAAACCGCCGCCTGCTGTTGCCCGCGCTACCTGGCGGAATCCGAAAATTTCAAACGGCAAGAACAACGAAAGGTTCCACTAGATGGGTTCCGCGTTCCGCTTAAAACACTCATGGAGTACGGAAACGTGGTTCTATAAACGTTGTAGTCGGGTGCGATTCACGCGCGTCTCCGCCGTACGGCAACGCTGGCATCGTGGCACCCGACTTGGAGCAGTGGAACGCGGTAAATTTAAATTGACTAGAATAAAGCTCTAGCGTGTTATCTTGGAAGGAAGGAGATGGGAGAGGAACAGCATGAGAGGTGAGCGGGAAACAGAAGGGAGGCATTTACTTGCCAGGGGCGCCAATCGACTATCGTCTTGCATCGACATTTGCAACGAAAGGAGCAGATACCGGCCTTTTTTTTTTATCTGGGGGAGCGCAACATATGCTCCCATAAACATCATTATCACCATAGATTGTACGATTCTTATGCCTATTTTTTCATATATCCTAATTTATTTTCTTTGAGTACTTCTGCAGGTCTGTACAATGGTGTCACAATGACCCACCAACATAAGACCAAATCAAATGCAAAGAACTACTCACTGAGCATCACAGATTCTGGAGAGCCCAGTAAGAAGGCCTTGACTTCACGGAGACTGTGCAGTCTACACGAGGCAACGGTAGCACCCATGATTCAATAACTTTTTTTATTTGTCAATGAGAAAAGGCAGCCTACATCTGAACAAATAGAAAAAGAAAAAACAGCAAAAGCAATTCATGCTCCCAGCACATTTATATACATACCTCCTAACCGCGAAGATACTACGCGACCTGCACATCCATGCCACCAAATAAAGACTTGCACAATGAATATTTACAAATCAAGGGAGCTAACACAGATCAGTTGAAGAAAAAAGTTATGTTATGCGTTGAAATGTACACGTACATTGAACCTGTGTTAGAGTACGTGTATGCACAACTTATCATTTTGACCCACCGCGGCGGATCAGTGCCTAAGGCGTTGGGCTGCTGAGCACGAGGACGCGGGTTCGATTCCCGGCTGCGGCGGCCACTTTTCTGATGCAGGCGAAAAGCGACAACGCCCGTGTGTCCGAGATTTCGGGGCACGTTAAAGATCCCCAGGTGGTCAAAATTAATCCGGAGCCCTCCACTACGGCGCGCCTCATCACCTGCGTTGCGTCGGCTCGTTAAACCCTACAATCAACCAAAATCAAATCAACCAATCAACCGACGGATCATTTGTTTTATTTTGTTCTGAATGATTGTCTGGTGTGTCATTATGGTAGGAGAATTGCAGTGGTATGATACGGAGACATTCAAATTGTTACGTGGCGGTAGGACACAGGAAATGGAAGATACCATGGAACCATGGAAGAAGCGAGGGATGTATTTGCACTATGAACATGATTTTGGCCATGAGAGAGCCCGCACAGCTGGTTCTTCTTCGCAGGTTGGGCTCACAGCTCCCTTCGTCTTCTTCCCGTGACATATTATCCCCCTCGTCGAAAGCAACCCTCCCGGTCGAGGCCATAGTGAATGTACGGATGAGGTGAGGGGACGGATGAGAGGAAACGTGTAGAAGTCCTCGCCGCCACGGATGCGGATGATGGTCGTGGTGGTCGGTGGCCCCAGAACAGAAATGCCCCCCGAAATTGTGCAATTTGGTCGTTATTACAAACGAAACTTAAGTTTATGGTCTAGACTTGAAACATAAAATGAACGGGTGAATGCTGATCAAGGTAGCATTCTTGTTCAACTGATATATGGAGCAGCAATTGCCTGGTGTTGCTCAGGAGCAACACTTCACTGTGTCCGTCCTAAAAGACCAAATTTTTTTCTGACTTGACATATGTGATGTCTGGAGTCATTTTAGATCGTAAAAATGTTTTCGCAATCCTAAGCAAAAAAAAAATTACTTTTGGTGAATCAAAGGGTAAAACGTATGACTGTGAAGGAATCGCAAAGAGTGCGCAAGCCCTTTCATCCCTTCATGACTTTTCAATTCCCCCCTTCTTTCAACATCTCCGGCGACCGGAAACGCTGGTATTGCCCACGCTTTGAAGTTGGCTTTTCGCATAACACACTAGCCACACTAGCCACTAGCCGCGTGCCAAAACCAGACACACAAACGTCAGGTTAAAATTGGTGAACGAACGACTTTTGCTTAGGGATAAAATTGTTTGGACAAAATGTCACGTGCAAACACCCCCTTTTCCCAACTGCGGGTACTGCGCTTGTTTTTAGGTAATTTTGTAAATACTCGCTCCTCATTCAGTGTCCACGATTGCTGATGAACAGCTCCTTGTGTAAAACAGTTTTCATCGCAAACCGCTGCTCCATTAACTAAAGGCGATGGCTTTTACTAGAAGCTTCTACCGAAAAACTCATATTGCCGTCGTCACTTAAAATGACCCGTCGCAAATCCAAATTCATATACTTTTTACCACTACACTTGCTTCCTTTTGCGAGCTCTTTGTAAAAGTAGATAAGGGATATTGTTCCCTGTAGCGCCATGGGTGGATCAGAGGTCGTTTATAACCTTGCAAGGCTGCGTGTGTGCGGTGTTGCGGTGTTGTTCCAAGCGCTGAGCAATTGTGGACACCATGGCTAGCCACACAGTCTACCTGTTTCTGGAACCTACACGTTCCTATTTGGAGTTTGCAGCGGAACATACATACACGAGGAAATTTTCTACTAGTAGTTCACACAGAGCAAGAAACGGATATAATGCTGCCGTTAATGGCAGCGTTTACGTCAGCGCGACAACACGTTGAGCGCGGTATATAAAAGAAAACGATGCCAGCGTACTCATAAAATACGTACCCAGCACGGTGGCTGGACTACAGTTGTGGGAAGTAACATCTACGGGACTGTCGTCAAACACTTCGAGGTGCTTGTCAGCACTTGCAGTGCCAGACGACACTCAATTCTCAAGTAGGTATAAGCCCGGCACTTCTGACGCGATGCAAAACGATAATTAAACTCTGTAAATGGCTTCGCCACACGTCTAAACCAGTCTAAAACAAACCAAACCACTCTTATTTAGTAATATGGGATAGCATTGACCTAAGAGAGCATAAAAAAAGCCAAAACATTTTTAGAACCACTCGAACTACAAGCCAGGCCGTTGGCGTCGGAACCGATACCTCCCACAGCCACACAGGCCAAACTGCGGGCTCCAACTAGCGGTTGCTTAAATAATGGCGAGAGTGTTCAAAGTACAGCACGGCACGGCCCGGCCCGAACCAGCTTTATGAAGTGCGAGCCCGACCCGGGCCCGTAACACCACGCTCGGGCCCGGCCCGGGCCTGGGCGTCCATAATGAGAGGGCCTGAAGAGGCAGGTGGAGGAGGACGTTTATTGGGATGCGTCGAAACCACCGCGGACTCGGAACCAACCTCCGATGACGATGATCTTCGCAAGAGGAGGGTTGGTAGGGTGGTGATGAGGACGATTATGAAAGGAAGAAGATGAAGCACAGGATGGTGCCTACAATATACGAGCCGGTCACTGTGAACACGACGCGATGCTCAGAACATGCTCACAATAAGTGCCCGGGCCGGGCCCGAGCCTTATTTAGGGGTGAAGCACCTTAGGACCTCGCTTTTTCCGTGGCTTGTCCCTTGGCGTCCGTGTACACAGTGCTGCGCATGCGCGACGAGCACTGGATTGGGTTTGGATCGATTTAAATTGAATTTTATTGGATTGGATCTGAAGTGTGTGTACTGTACACATGCGTTGTCACTTATTTACATGCGCGAGTGGGCAATGTCAAGGGTGATTTACGGTAAGAACGATCCCCAATGCTTCGCCCACTAGTCATTATCCACTTCGTGGAGATGCGTGAATTTTTTGTCGCAAGCCCGGGCCCGGCCCGGGCCCGCTCATTTATTTTTAAGCCTAGGGAGAACCCGCGTGTGCATGACCAGGCCCGGGCTTAGACACTGAATGAAATTGTTTATTTTATGCGGTTGAGTGTCTTCGTAGCTGGAAATCAGATGTAGCATCTGCGTAGCATGGATTAAAATGCAAAAAAAAAAAATTAGGGGTAAGTAGTGCACTTCCTTTAGCTTCAACTACCTTCAACCATCACGTCCCATCGGCGTAATAATATCTTGTATTCTGACATCAAAGACACTATCACATTTGCTAACCACATTCTTGGCGGCGTCAGCGGGTAGTCTTTGCTACGCTGAAGTTTATGGCGCCGCTTTTCAATCCACCAGCATGTATACACAGCCATGGACAAATGAAATGCAAACACGAAAATTTAAAAATGCTGTTCGTTGAGGTTTAACAATGACGCGCTATTGGTATATTTCGAAAGCAACGTTTTCCGACTTTGCTTTTGTAACATCAGCCGCGCGTCATGTTGACTTTCGTGGAAAGAAATTGCGTTATTTCTGTGTTCCCTTTAATATTTTCGTGTCGCGTTTCATTTGTAAAGGACTGTACGTGCATTGAAATATTTTACCTGCAGAGGTTGCTCAGCGGTGTTGTTCCGCTAGCACGGGAGTTCGATTCCCGGTCACGGTAGCCGAATTTCGATGCGTACGACATGCAAAACACGCGAGTACATAGACATAAGTGGAAAGAGCATTTCGAGCAAGAAATCAGAATTTCCAGCTGCATTTTTTCTGACTAGATTCATACATTCTAGTTGGAATCGACAGCTTCTAACCAGAAAAATTCTTCGTCTAGCTAGAGACGATTATTTCCAGCAGTGCAGGCTTTTTTTTTTTTTTTTTTTCATCATATGGAATGACAAATGCTATCGGAAGTAACAGCGGCCAGCCGGAACGAAATCACAATCCATGTAGAATTGAGCTATAAAGTGGATTTCTAGCTAGAAATGCTGCCTATTTCTAGCTAGAAATATTTCTAGCTAGAAGCAATTTCTGGTTCATTAATCCAGCTAGAAAAAATATTATTTTCACCTGGGATATGCACGTTGTCGGAATTTCGCTACGCCGTTACGGCATTCCTTGTAGTCGTATCTTAGGTATGTTAAACACCAAAATTTTGCGAAACGAAACATTTTTCACCCATCTCTGTTGTGGTTTGGGCACAGCAGCACGTGGCAACACGGCATTTTGAGGCGCCAACAGCGGCTAGCGACGCAAAATCAACACGTGCGGCCGATGTACGGTCGGTATAGGTTCCGCTGCGAAGAGCAGAGAGAATGGCCGCCGGCGGCTAAAAAAACCGGTCGAAGAGGTGATGGCGCCTGCCCAGAGTTTCATACAATTTTTATTGTATGAAACTCCATGGGCCCCTGCAAAGGATGTCTCCACCCTCCTCGGAGCGGAGTTGAGGAGGGACATACAGGCTTACACGGACCATACAATGACGCGAAGGCCGGTAGGACTACGAGGTCACGAGGAGCATCCACCTGCTGTGATTGGTTTGGTATTTAAATGGGTGCTTTGCAGTTGCGCGTTAGCGCAGCTACATGAGCGTCGCCGTAGGGTTGTCGAAGGAGCTGCGGGTGACTCCGCGCGTAACGGAGGCAATTCATCTGACGTCCTCGTGTGCACCGGCGTCCCGTTTGAGTGGCCGGATGAGGATAGCGCTCCTCATTGCGAACGGGAATGCACGGCTCCCCATTCGCTCTTCCGGTTAAACGAGGGGTGCGGATGAGACGGGGCTACAGTCGTATCCCGCTTATAACGCTCCAACGTTGCAAGCGGGGAACTCGACGAAGCAACTCTCACTAAGGAGCTCGCTATCGTCATTCTGCTTCTCGTTGCTGAGAAGCAGGATAACGTACTGCAACTTGTTATTCCCCCGTTCACGGTATTGGCGAGGAACTGGATGAAACGCCAGTTCCAGATGATGAGCAAGCAATGTATTCAATGATCCCTCTCCTCATTGCGGTCCTGAGAAGGGGGGTAATTTATTTACAACATCTGAACTTCACATTTCCTGTTCGTGTCCTTAGTTGGGCACCCAACCTCCCCGTTCCACCTTTTCTGGCCAATCATCCGGAAAAGGTATGAACCGTGTCATTTTGGGGCCACCACAATGGGTTTTCTCGTGCTTCGTTAACTTAGCGCGAACTGCATTAATTTACAATTCTAAACAACATTTTAATTAATTAGACAGACCTCATAGCCACGGCAAATCACCCTCAGTGGGTACGTTCTCACACTATTAGATGGAGGAGGAGGAGGAGCAGAAGTAGGAGCAGGAGGAGGAGAAGAAGAAGAAGAAGAAGAAGAAGAAGAAGAAGAAGAAGAAGAAGAAGAAGAAGAAGAAGAAGAAGGTGGAGGAGGAGGAGGAGGAGGAGGAGGATGATGACGAGGAGGCAGCTGGGCAACTGCTTTTGAAGGGCCCTATTGAGCGTTTGGGGTTGACTATATGCTCCACTTATATTATCTATTGGGGCAGCAAATTTGGGGTCTCCAAAAAGAGATAGATATAACTGTATTGAAGCTTTCCTCTCTGCTTCAGGTCGCTTGAATTGCTAAAGGGTACTAATTAATGGGGAACTGGGCTTTTAATCATGACGAACTCTCATTTTACGGCGTCTTTCTTTGCCGAAATAAATTAGTATTTTGAGGTTTTCACGAATTTCAATAAGTAATTTAGCCCTGACCGATCTCTCCGTGTCAGGTGCCAAAAACTTTACATCATCATCATCACGAACAAACACGCGCCGGTTTTGCCTCCGCCATTTTCTACGTACCTTGCCCTCGTCCGATTCGACGCACTAGTCTTCGCAGCTCGATAATGGAGGGTGATGGCATCCACGACAGCGCCAGCCGTTCGTCGCTGCAATCTTCCAAGCCCTCCACGCATCTGGTGTTCTCGGGCGAGTTCTCGGGGGCAGACATTGGGTCGATGCCCAACGCATCGATGAGCTCGGTAAGCCTGGAGAGCGGAGCGAGGAATGCACTCGTCTCTGATCTCGATGCAACCGGCGGGCCCACCCGGTCCAGCGGAGTGGGAAAAGGGTCACCGATGAAGCGCCCAGCAAGCTTCAGCAACGCTGGCAGCTTTGAGGTTTCAGAGGATGCCCCGTCCCGTAGCACGGTCTCCGCCCCTGAGATGCGCTCGAAGAGTGGAACGGGTGGCTGCTTCTCGGAGGCACCCATCGACCAGGTCCTGTCTCCCGGGTACGAAGAAAAGGTGCACCGGGGCATGGACGACCGGTTCACCCCGGTGGAGCTGAGGGCGACGGGCACGCCGGGACGTGGCGAAATCGTTGGTGATCTCAGTGGCGAGGGCGGGCTCGTGTACACCAATGACCCGGCGTTCAAGAACAGCAGGTTGGCGTTGGCCCTGGATAGCCCCGTCCCTCCTACGGATAAGAAGAAAAAGACCCTCTCGAGCTTCGACGAGATCACGCCTGATGATCTGAGGCTGACCAGCACGCCTGTCCTCGGTCTCATCGTTGGCGACCTGGGAAGCGGGCGCAGACACCTGTACAGCAAAGACCTGGAGGCGAAAACAAGCGGGTCGGCCGATCCATGCAGCTCGGTCCGGGCGCACCTTGACACCAAGCTCATCCCTGGTGGGCTGATGGAGGCCTGCCTGTACGCGGGTGCGGGGTCGCATCGTGGGGGTCCTGGCTGGGAGCGCGGCCGCAGCAACAGCCACCCGAAGGATTGCAACCGATGCGATCAGTCAGATTCCATCCGTGTAACAAACAATAAACTACATTCGTGCTTTGTCGACGAGTTCAAGTTTTGTAATGTCGATTTGGGTAAGAATCGAACCCAGGACCTCTGGAATTAGAGTCGGGCACGCATCCCGACACCACTACAGCTTTTTTCTTCTTTCATGGTATAGTTAGTACAGGTATGTGGGATATTAATGATATACTAAAACCTTTTGTAATTCACAGTACTTAGAACACAACGTGAAACAGGAAAGCTGGAATCACGCGAACCAATTAAACATCGACACTGTTAGTAAAGCGTAAGGGGCGCTGGAAACACGCGAACAGATTAAACATCGACACTGTTAGTAAACCGTAAGGGGCGCTGGAATCACGCGGACATGTTAAACATCAACACTGTTAGTAAGCATAATGTGGCGCTGGAACCACGCGAAACAATTAAACATCGATACAGTTAGTAAAGCATAATGTGGCGCTGGAATCACGCGAACCCATTAGACATCGACACTGTTAGTAAAGCATAATGTGGCGCTGGAATCACGCGAACCCATTAGACATCGACACTGTTAGTAAAGCATAAGGGGGCGCTGGAATCACGCGAAGCAATTAAACATCGACACAGTTAGTAAAGCATAATGTGGCGCTGGAATCACGCGAACCGATTAGACATCGACACAGTTAGTAAAGCATAATGTGGCGCTGGAATCACGCGAACCGATTAGACATCGACACTGTTAGTAAAGCATAAGGGGGCGTGGAATCACGCGAAGCAATTAAACATCGACACAGTTAGTAAAGCATAATGTGGCGCTGGAATCACGCGAACCGATTAGACATCGACACTGTTAGTAAAGCATAAGGGGGCGTGGAATCACGCGAACCTATTAAACATCGACACTGTTAGTAACGCATAAGGAGGCAACGATCAGCATCGAAAAAGAACAGGATACGAATGGGGTGTAGGATAATTTTGGCCACAGTAACTTTTCAGCTGAATCATTTAATTAAAGTGAGACCTGGAGGATACCATTGGTTCAACGTGTCTGTTGAACGTGTGCGTTGTTTTCTTGAGTATGCAGTACCACCAATTAAAAAAACGCCGTAAAGCACACCATCGCACGAAGCTTCAAGGTGTCGCAGGCTATGCGATGTCAAGTCAAAAGACGTCTCGAGTGTCCTGTGAAGGTTATCCCGGAACAGTAAGCTTCTTTGCAGTCAATCAAAGTGTTTAGTTGTTTCCGAGACTCCACAAAGCCGGCAATTCACAGAAGACACGAAAATAGTTATATTACGCAGTCACGTCTTAACGGGAGAGGTTTCAGCATGCAGCTTGAAAATGAAAGTTTGTGTACAGGGCGGAGGAGGCAGTCTACAACACTCTCAGACGTGCATCTTGGGAGAAAGTGAGCCAACCGAAACTTGAGAGAATTCCACACCTCATGCATGAATCCCCACAAACATGGCTGTGAACAAAAGGGAGAGGAAAATATAATACTAGGGAAACTATGTATACAAACTACGGGACAAAATCTCCTTCACAAAGCTCTAGCAATAGGATGAGATGAGTCACAAAAACAATCCAGAGACATTTGCAATGCAAAAGCGACACATTTATTTCAACCTAGGCGATCCTAATGCTAGGTCTTTCGTGCTCATGTCTTCCCCTATTGCGACAAGTCTTCGTCATACGACATATCTTCGCCTCGCAACGGTTACGGGGGTGTTGGCTTCCATGTGCAGCGAGCGCATGCATTTCACAGCTGCCGCGGAAGAACGGACGCTGCGGAGTCCATCGCAGTGGGGACAGCACAGACATACAGAAACGTGTCCAGCGGCGCGATCGTGTCGTCTCGTTATTATCAGCATGATGAAAATGATCATGATGACTCCCTTTGACGTGTTTGGAACGTACTTACTCGGGGGACTGGCTGGCGCTAAAGCGTTGACTGCGCTCCCTTTGGAGCTTGTACATCTAATTTAGTTTCCAGCGAAGAAAATAGGGGGTGATATAAAAACGAAATTCCACTCTAATGAAAACCCGAATTGAGCAATAACTATGACCCTGGCTGCTCAAACTAGTACTGCAAGGGCCTGATTTTCAGAGGAGGTCCGGTCATTTATTCCTAAGCCTACAGAGTTATACCCCGCTTACACGCTGAAGAAAATTTGTTTATTATAATTTGGTTGAGTGTCTGCATAGCGGCCATTCAGATGGAGCATCTACTTAGTCTGTACTGCACGTCAAGGATAGAAATGCAAAATTTGGGGCTAAGTAGCGCACGTACTTTAGCTTCAACCGTTTTCAGTACACGTCACATCGGCGTAATCATATCTTGTATTCTCGCATCAGAGACATCGTCACCTTTGTTAACCACATTCTGGGCAGCGTCAACCGGTTGTCTGGGCGACAAGTTGCTATGCTGAAATTTCTGGTTCTGCGTTTCAATGCCGCACTATGAACGTGCATTGAAATATTTTGCCTGCAGTGGTTGGTCATCGGTGCAGCTTCTGTAGCAGGGGAATTCGATTTACAGCCACGCCAGCCGCATTTCGATGAGTACGACATGTATAAAAACGCGCGTGCACATAGACATAGGTGCAGGGCTTCAGGTTGTCCGAATTCTTCGCTTCCCGCTACAGAATTCCCTGTAGTCGTATTTTTAGTATGTTATCATGCAAAATCGTGATGAAATGCCATTAAAATAAGAGACCAGTGGTAATCAGACCTAGCGAAACCTGTTTTTAAAACATTAAATAGAACTCACACCAAGATACGCATGGAAATAAACTCAGAATATTCCTTTTGATGCACTTGTTCACGCTTCACGTCGGAAATATTAACGGCCCGGCCCAAGAACAAACACCCGAGCCCCGCCCGTGACTACTGCTTCGAGCCCGAGCCTGGACTCGGCCAGCCGGTAAATGCTTCGGGCGGCCCGGCCCGGACTTTCGGGTCAGCCTGAGCCCGTGAAGTGCTCTAATGCAGGGTCCACATGATACGTAAGAGAAAACAAACCTGTATAATGTTTCAATGCATTAAAAGAAATACGAGTGTGTTCAAGTGCATGTTACCACAAGCTGAACGGGGGAAAATATATTAAAAAAATGTTAAGAAAGGCAACAAAAACAAGAAGAATCGGAATGTCGTTTAAGCAAAAAATCAATGAAGCATTTCTCAAATGTAGGTACCGAGGTGGAGACAATACGCACTATGCCTTCGTAGTTTGTCACTTACCACTCTTTACTTACAGGACCCACCGGAATATTTTCGGTCCTGCTGGGAAACAAAACATATCCGCCCCCCCCCCCCCTACCCTTCTGTGGGTTCTGCACAGCAGCACGCGGCAACAAGGCAGTTTAAGGCGCCAACCGCAGCGGTGGGTGAGGTGATGAGTGTTTTAAGTGTTTTAATGAAATAGAAAGTGAAAAAGAAGCGGGCTTGGGATATTTTGAACTCATTTGGGGGTTCACCCACACACAACCCAGTCCGGGGGAAGGGGAGAGGGGGAATGAAAGGAGATTGCTGAGTACAAATTGGGACAGAGAAAGAGGGAGAGAAAGAAAGAGATAAGGAGTGCGTAAAGCTGGCCGGCAGGCATTGGGCTACGGCCGTTTGATGAGGTCGGTCTCCTCGAGGAAGGCCAGGACAAGTTGGAAGGCTTCCCGCCGGATGGAGTTGGGGGCCTGTCGGGAAAAGCAGGTCCATCAGGGTGTGGCTGGGCAGTCTGAGACGCTGGAGTGCAGCCCGAAGCTCTGCTCTCGGGGCATTGTGTCGGCGGCAGGAGCGGAGCATGTGCTCCAGGGTATCGGGCTCTGGATAGTCAGCCCATGTGGGCGACGACCGGCGGCCTTGTCGGTGCGAGCGGGCTGTCACATTGCAGCAATCGAGCCGCATGCGGAGGAGTATGGAGCGGGCGTCCCTGCTGATACGGCCAGGCAGGACCTGTGGATCTTGGCCGCTGATGACTCTGGGGTACGCGTGCATCGTCTCCGCCTCCAGAGCCAGAATGGGTTGTGCGGCGTCGAAGTGCCTCAGGTCGCGGGAGGCAAGGATCCCCTCCTGGTGAGTAGCACCTCTGGCCAGGGCGTCAGCTACCTTGCCGACATGATATATTAACAAATGGAGCTGCAGGTCACAACCGCGGGACTCCACCAGGTAGGTTCAGCTTCGCCGTCAGCGACCGCTCCACGTTGCCGCTGGAGCTCGATGGCTGGTCCGCCGCTCGCAGTCGCAAGAGAGCGGGCCGGGAGTCGGTAAGGACGACGGACCCCTGAATCTGGCTGCCCTTCTCCAAGAGCAGCTCTGCAGCAAGGTGCAGCCCGGCCAGCTCTGCATGGGTGGAGGCGGCGGGGAAGGCTAGGCAGCACGCTCGACTCGTGCCCATTGCTCCTTGGCCGTGCAGGCGGCTCCAGATCTGCCCATGGACGGTTGCACGGAGCCGTTTATGTAGAGATGCAGGAGGCCGGCTGCCTCGTCTTGCCGCAGGGCACCAACCTCCTGATGGATAGCCCAGCCAGACAGCGGCGCAAAATCAACACGTGCGGCCGTTGTACGGTCAGTACGGTTCCGTTGTGAAGAGCAGAGCGAATGGCGGCCGGCGGCTGCATAGTTTCATAGAATTATTATTGTATGTAACTCTATGAGTCCATGCCAAGGATATAGCTACTCTACTCAGAGTGGAGGCGAGAAGGAACCTACAGGCTTGCACGCACCATACAAATACGCGAAAGCTGGTTGGGCTACGAGGACGCCAGAAGCATCCAATCACTGGGCTTTGTAGCTGCACGTGAGCGCAGCTCCATGAGCGTCGCCGTAGAGCCGTCAAAGGGGCTGCGAGAGACTACACAACGGAGGCTTTTCCTCTGGCGTCATGTGCGTCGTCGTCCCGTTCATGGCCGTATGTGGTTAACGCTCGTCATTGCGATCGGGAATGCACGGCTCCCCGTTTGTTCTACAAGTTAAACGAGGGGTGCAGATGACATGGGGCCACAGTCGTTTGGGAGATGTGGATGCAACTTATAACGCTCCGATGTTGTAAGCGAGGACCTTGACGAAGCAATTGACCCTCATGGCGGAGCTCGGTATCTCGATCGTCGTTCTGCCTCTCGTTGCTGAGAAGCAGGATAACGTACTGCCGCTTGTTATTCCCGCGTTCTCGCTACTGGCGAGGGACTGGATGAAACGCCGGTTCCAGATTATGAGCAAGCGGTGCCTTAGATGATCCCGCTGCTCATTGCATTTCTTAGAAGCGGAGTAATTATTTTATAACTGCTGAACTACACGTTTCCTGTTCGTGTCCTTATTTGGGCACCCACCCTCACCATTCCACATTTCTCGGCCCATCGTCCCGAATAGGTATGCGCCGTAATATGTTGGGGCCACCACAATGGTTTTTCTCACGCCTCGTTGACTTAAAAACAAAACATACGGCTTTGTAAACGTAATTAATTTTTAATTCTAAAAAAACATCATATATAATTAGACAGACGTCAAGCCATGGCCATTTACCCTACCTGAGTGCGTACGTTGCATTACTATTAAATGAAGAAGAAGAAGAAGAAGAAGGGGACAATGATGAGGAGGAGGAGGAGGAAGCTTGACAACTGCTTTTGGAGCGTTTAGGGTTGACTCTCTTTTCCACTTATATTATCTCCCGGGGCAACAAATTTGGGGTATGCAAAAAGGGATATACAAAACTTTATTCAAGCTTTCCTTTCTTCTTCAGCTCGCTTTAATTACCGAAGGGCACTAATAATGGCCAAATGGGGTTTTAATCGTGACTATAACCTTCATTTTATGCCCTCTTTCTTTCCGGTAATAAATTAGTATGTTGAGGTCCTCACGAATTTCAATATGTCATTTAGCCCTGATCAATCAAACTTTTGTGGGTACGTTCCAAAAACTTCGACGGTATCATCACCATTCTCATCATCAAGAAGAAGCAGCAGCGCCGTTTTGCCTCCGCCATTTTCTGCGTGCCTTGCCCTCGTCCGATGCGACGCAGTCTTCGTAGATGATGGAGGGTGATGGCATCCACGACAGCGCCAGCCGTTCGTCGCTGGAACCTTCCGAGAGCTCTACGCATGTGGTGCTCTCGAGCGAGTTCTCGGGGGCAGACATTCGGTCGATACCCAACGCATTGACGAGCCCGGTAAGCCTGAAATCGGAGCGGGGAATGCCCTCGTCTAGGATCCCGACGCAACCGGAGGGCGGGCCCACACGGTCCGGCGGAGTGGAAAAGGGGTCAGCGATGGCGCGTCCAGGAAGCTTCAGCCAAGTGGGCGGCTTTGTCGTATCGGAGGATGCCCCGTCTCGTACCACCGAAGGAGAACTTTCCACAGTCTACACCCCTGAAATAAGCTCCAAGAGTGGACAGGATGACATCTTCTTCCCAGAGGCCCCTATCCATCAGGTCCTGTCTCCCGGGTACGAAGAAAAGGCGCACCGGGGCATGGACGACCGGTTCACCCAGGTGGAGCTGAGGGCGACGGACACACAGGGACGTGGCGAGACTGTTGGGGATCTGAGTGGCGAGGGCGGGCTCGTCGACCCAGCGTTCAAGAACAGCAGCTTGGCGTTGGCCCTGGATAGCCCCGTCCCTGCTACGGATCAGAAGAAAAAGACCTTTTCGAGCTTCGACGAGGCCACGCCTGATAATGATCTGAGGCTGACCAGCACACCTGTCCGCGGTCGCATCGTGGGCGATCTGGGGAGCGGGCACAGACACATGTACAGCAAAGACCTAGAGGCGAAAACAAGCGGGTCGGGCGGCAGCCTGGTCCTGACGCACATTGACACCGAGCTCATCCCTGGTGGGCTGGTGGATGCCTGCCTGTACGCAGGTGTGGGTCGCATCGTGGGTGTCCTGGCTGGGAGCGCGACCGCAGCAACGGCCACCCGAAGGATTGCAGCCGATGCGATAATTCCGATCCCATCCGTGTCAGAAACAATAAACGACATTCGTGCTTCGTCGGCGAGTTGATTTTTTGTCGGGAGCATGCAACCCGGACTGGGTGAGAATAGAACCGAGGTCCTCCAAAACGCGAGGCTGTCACGCGTCCCCGACACCACTATTCTTTTTTTTCTTTTACGGTAGTTAGTACACGTATATTGGATGATAATGATATACGGAGACCATTTTTGTATGTCACAGAGCTTAGATACAAAGTTCAATAGGAAAGCTGGAATTGTGCGAACCAATTAAAAAATTGGCCGCGTATCTGCGCCTTTCGTTGCAAATGTCGTCAAAAGACGATAGTCTTTATCGACATTTTCCAAGTAAATGCCTCCCTTCGCTTTTCCGCTCACCTCTCATGTTGTTCCTCTTGCGGCGCGCTCCTCCCAAGGTAAAGACGCCAAAGGTTTGCTTAAATCATTTCAAATTTCCCGCGTTCCACTGCTCCAAACCGGGAGTCTCGATGCCAACGCTGCCGTACGGCGAAGACGAGTGTGAATCGAGGCGCCCTACTTCAACGTTTATAGAACCGCGTTTCCCTAGTTCACGTGCGTTCCAAGCAGAACGTGGAACGTAGCTATTGGAATCTTTCGTAACTGTTGCCACTTGATTTCTTCAAATGCCGCCAGAAGCTATATGGCGCGGGCGACAGCAGGCGACGGCGGAGTGATATTTTTTTCTTCAGTTGATGAAGTATTTAATCTCGCCAAAACCAAACATGTACGATTTTTTATAAAGGAACGCTGCAAATATTACTTCTGTATTAATTTGTTGTCTTAATTTGTTGTAATGTCTTGTTGTTCTTCAACAATATTGACAAGTATGAACACATTTAGCTGTGACTATATAAGACTATTGCGCAGGCATTTTTTTGCTTGGGCCGGGTGGCTGAATCGAGTCACAGACAGACACACAGACAGACGGACAGACAGACAGACAGACAGACATACAGACTAACCAAAATTTCTGGGTTTAAGTAGCCCAAGAAAGCCTATCGTCTTTAAAAAACCTCATACTTTTTTTAGAGTGTAACGGGGCAATGGTGAGCATCGAAACAACAGGATACAAATGAGGTGTAGAATCATTTTGGCCACAGCAACTATTCAGCTGAATTATTATTTACCAAAAGTGATACCTAGAGAGAGAGAAAGAGAAAAATTGCTCAGAGCCATGGTCGGGCCCGCTAATCCGGGGCTGCCGGTGGTCGACGAGTAGCTCTCTCAGCCCGGTCCGCAAGCCATTTCTGGCAAGCTGGATGCGGGTTGAGCAGGGTGGCCTCCCATTGTGTCGTGGATCTGTTGTTCGCTGTGATGTTCTTCATGTTGGGGTTTTGTGTGCAGTGCCACATCATGTGGAGTAAATCTCCCGTCTGGTCGCAGTGCGGGCACTGTGGTGTTGGGTAGATGTCCGGGTAGTATTTATGTAGGGTTGCGGGAATTGGAAGTGTGTTTGTGTGAAGATGTCGGAGTAAGAGCGAGAGAAAGCACTTTATTCGAATTTCGCGCCATTAGAAGGCTGTTGTGGCTGCCGTATTATGCCGGTCAGCGACGTCGGCGTCTGGATACCACTGGTTCAACTTGTCCGTTGAACGTGAGCGTTTTTTTATCCGTTAACTATGTAGCGCCACCAGCAAAAAAAGGTCGTATATATGGCACATCATCGCACGAAGCTACACAGTGTCGCAGGCTGTGGGGTGTTTAAGTCGAGGTACTTCTGGGGTGTCCTTTAAAGGTTATCCCAGAACGCTATAATTTCTATGCAGTCAATAAAATTTTTAGTTGCTTCCGGGACCCCACAAAGCCGACAATTCAGGGAATACACGAAGTTATTTCTTTTACGCATTCACGTCGATCTTTACGGGAGAGATTTCAGCATGCAGCTTTGTACACGGAGAAAGAGGCACTTTACAAACTCCCGGAGAAACATCATGTCCAGGTAGACCATTGTAAAGAGATCGTTCAGGAGGTGTAGGAAAGGGAACTGATCTTAAATCTATGTACAGCGTTTTCCCTGCCACCACGAATAAATAGTCTACCTTGGGGGAAAAGCGAGCCAACATAAACTTGAGAGAATTGCATACCTCCTGCATGAATCCCCACAAACATGGCCGTGAACAATTGGAAGGAAAGATAATACTAGTACATGGAAGGCAAGGAGGTTAACCAGGTTACATTCCGGTTTGCTACCCTATGCATGGCAAGTAAGAAAGTAGGGATTTAAAGAGAAATAAAGGGTGCTTATAAAACGGGGAGTACAGCTTGAGGAGCAAGAAAAGAAAAGTTAAAGATAACCACAAAAACAAAACCATGTGCGATAATAAAGCCTAAATGAGCCATTAAGACAAAATACAAGTTGGGTTTATTAAAAAGACTGCTTAGTCCCGATAACAATGATACCAATATCATCGCAATCTTCCAACAAATAACGGAGATATTAAAGAAAACGTGTGAAGCAGTCGCGACCCCCTAGCCAATTTCCCGCAACTTTTCTATGACGTCACGGAACTTTGTTTGTGCGATTGGCGGCCGCCTAACTGACCTGTCGCGACGACACATGACTGGACGTCTGCAATGGGTCCTGTAGTTCCATTTGACCGCATCACTTGAATGCTAACGTGCAGTTAACGCACTGAAAATTATGTTTTATTGTTGGCCCGTATGACGTCATTCATCACTGTGGCGCAAAATTTGAAAGCTTATGAATACTTCTGGCTTTTTTTTTTCGTTAAAAAACATCTTTTGTGGCGGTAATGAAGCCGAGTGAGATACTGAATCCTAACTAGTTCTTTCAAATTAAACGAAGTTGTATTTTCTCTTCATGGCTCCTTTAAAGGCTCAGGCCTATGGCTTCAAGCCCGAACCCAGCCCACCCCATTGGCTTCGAGCCAGAGCACGGCCTGGGCCCGCCGATAAACGCTTCGGCCTGCCTAACCCGGTCCGCGGTCCGGGCCTGGCTTTTCGGGTCAGCCCGTTCCTGTGCAGTGCTATATTTCAAAGCAAGGCAAACCAGTATATGATGTGCTGTTGGGCTAGTTGGTGCATTATGTATCACGAAACTTGCGCTGAATAGACATAAACAGACGAAGAAAGACTGACATGCGCATCGTCCGTCTTTCTTCACCAGTATATGAGACTGGCATATACAGGAAGTGGTGGGCTTGTACCTAGAGGGGAGTGAAATGTGCCCAGTGTCAGTGCCGTAAAGGAGGCATCGCGTGGTGCGTGGTCAATGACCAGTGTGTGCATTTCCTTTATTTGAAAGTGGCACCTTGCAGCCTCACGAAAATGTCAGCTCCAACAGTGCATGGCTGGGGACCATCGTGACACACTGGCTACCACTGGAACAAAAGCATGCTGGCCAAAGTATTAAAAGCGAACGGCGCTGCAAATTGTGAATGCTTCGAAAAAGCGAGACACCCCATTAGCAATCTGCCATTATTTCTTCTAGGGTTGGTTAGAACTCGTAAGAAAGGTTGGGCTGGTTAGAATGCATGAGAAAGGTTATGAGAGCAGCAGAGGTGCCGTTTTTGCATCTAGTCTATGGAGCTAGATTGACATTATCCGTGAGAGAACTTCAAGATAGCTATCCGAAAATTGCTTTTTAATGATAGGTTATAGCGAGATTGGGGCCATGACCGGATTTTACAAAAACCGGGTAGCTTGAACATGTTTCAACATCCGTCCCCAAATTCTCCCACGATAACTACAGCATAGAGAAAGGAAGTGCACAAAGAGCATTAGACTGACAATCCCACTTTTTGCTCCCGTGACTGAATTCACAATGGTACTAGTACTACAAAGAACTGCACAGGTGATTTTGTGATCGGCCTCCATCCGAAATGTTGTAGCAACTCATGACGTAGTGAGCAACAGCAACAATTGTACGGCCACCATGCCAACGCAGCCAAGTATCTGCCGCATATCAGCATAAAAGTAGGGGTGTGTGAATACTAGAATATTCGAACCCGAATTGAATAGTACCTCCACAAATACTTCAATTCGTGAATCGAATAGCTACTATTTGATTTTTCGAATAGTCGAGTGGAGTTTCAAATGTTCCCTGGCTTTGTGAAAGCGAGATACGTCGGCGCACGTTAGCGCACTGCTGCTACACTGTCTGCTCGGCAAGTTTCATCTAAATCACTTTTGACGAGCGCGCCTTGCAGAGGCCGTAAATCCCGCTGCGTGGATCCCGCTGCATTCTACTGCATGGAGTAATCTGCGATTGCATCAATAAGACCCTTTTTATGAGCCGTCGCCATAGGCTCTAGCTGCCATTTTGAATTCTGCGACCGGATGTTTACTGTTAGGGCAGCTTCGGGTAAAGACCGCTGCCATTTGGCAGCCATTCAGTTAATTTAAAATAAAAAGCGGTTCTGACTATTTTTAATGCAGTTGGAGTATGGTAACTGTGTTTGTTTTTTAGACCACAGTGGATAGCGCAGGCTTGTCCACGCTGACTGCAGTGCGAGCTTTCCTTCCACTATGAATTATTTACATTTCATGGTGCCACCGCGCTTCCGAAGAAGTGCCTCATCATGGTCCATGATTGTGGTTGTGCCATGTTTTCGTGTCATAATGTTCATGCCTGCAAAGTGCTCGCTTCTGACTTACGAGGCGCTGTATAGTCGTTGCCTATGATTGCAGTACAGCAAGTCTAGTGCAAGTCTCTTTTTTTTTTTTTTTTTCAAATGCGTATCGTGCGCACTCCAGATTCCTGGAGTACCGACGATGAGAGTTGACAAGAGTGTTTTCCGGGTTGAAAAAAAAAAAAACGTCATGTCTCTCAAACATTCAAAGTAGCTCCTGCGTTTGTACGAAAACCTATAAAAAATCGAGGCCTGTAAAAAGCAATTTGTATTTGATATTCAATTCGACATTCGGCTTTTTTTCCAAATTCGATTCGATATTCGATTCAAAAGTCACTATTCAGCATTCGCACACCCCTACCTATGAAAAATCGAAGCCTGTAAAAAGAAATTTACATTCGATATTCGATTCAGCATAAGGCCACGAGTTTGATTCCCGGCTGCGGTGGCCGCTTTTCTGATGGAGGCGAAAAGCAAAAACACCCGTGTGTACGAGATATCGGCGCATGTAAAAGATCCCCAGGTGGTCAAAATTAATCTGGAGCCCTCCACTACGGCACGCCTCATCGCCTGCATTGCGTCGGCATGTTAAACCCTACAATTAATTAATAATCAGCATAAAAGTTTCTATCAGCATAAAAGTGCACTGGCTCTTACTTTTGATCCTAGTATGCCAAGTTTCCGAGTCCTGCCCTCCTCCCCCAACACCAGTATACAAACGCCCAGTAAAGAATAGCGTACAGTCTGGTCAAAATAAGTGTTTATTTCTCATAACAGAAAAAAAGAACATCAAGGATACATCAATGAGGAACACGAGGATTCTCAACCCGCATAACACCACCACCACCTCAGGTCATTTCCTTGACAAGCAGGAAGAGTCGGTGGGAACGCGCACATGCAGGCACTGGGAAGTAAAGGCTATCCACATTTTGTTTTCCCCTGGGTGCACCGAGTTTAAGGCAGCCGTGTTCTCACACACGCAAACGAAACAACCACGACAATGCGTGCCAGACATTTTTAACAGGATAACGTGATCTAATTAATGCACACTCAACAACCTGTCATCAAGTGCAAGGGGCCACAGCTGCCAAAGATGCATACAGAGAGGGCAGCAAACGACACAATCTTAAAGGGGCCATAATGACAAAATAGTACCAGTTTGGTTCGTTGAAAAGACCGATTTGTCCCGATCACAATGATACCGATTTTATTGCAAACTTCAAACAAATAATTGAGATATGTTAAAGAAAACGTACGAAATCGTGGCAGCTCCACAGTCAATTTTCGGCGGTATCTTTATGATGTCCAAGAATCTTCCCCGTGAAAATGGAAAGAGCACTGCTAGCAAGAAATCATAATTTCCACCTTAATTTGTGACTAGATTTATAGATTCCAGCTGGAATTGACAGCTTCTAACTAGAAAAACGCTTAGTCTAGCTAGGGACGACTATTTCCAGCTTGCAGGTTTTTTTTCCTTCCAGCTGGACTGACAAATGCTAGCTGGAAGCATATACATAGCTGCCAGTAGGAATAAAATCTCAATCCAGCTAGAAATGACCTGTAAATTGAATTTCTAGCTAGAAATTCTGCCTATGTCTAGCTATAAGAAATTTATGGTTCAATAATGCAGCTAGAAAAAATACTGCTTTCACCTGGGTTGTTTTGCGATTGATGGATGCTGACGTAAACAACCACCAAGAAACATGACTATAGTAGATTGTAGTGGGGCGTCCAGTTGCGTTTGATTGTATCATTTGAATGGTAGCCCGCACTTAACACATTGTTGAAAATTTTTTTAATCCTGGCCAATAATATGCCACTGTAGTGTAAAATTTGGAAGTTTTTCGATATTTCTCACATTTTTACAGTAAAAATAAAAGTCTTTTGTGGCTGTAATGGAGCTTAGTTGCTTCCGTAGTCCAGTTCTTTCAAACGAAGAAAATTGTATTTTATCTTTATGGCCCCTTTAGCGAGGCTGATGTACAGTCTTTGTCAAAATTTTGTGGGCCAAGCCGGAAACGCGCAGGCTTCAAAAAATTCAATGTACAAGCTTATGTCCCGAGCAAGGCTGAAACTTTCTATGCAGGAAAGGTAGAGAAAACACCTTTCTTTCTTACTGCGTTAAAATATTTTTGTCACATTTAAATATAAAGCTGATTCTTTGAATTCGTTGTGGTCAAGAAGGCTCAGGATTGGCCCACAAAATTTTGACAAAGGGTGTACTTAGGAGTGCATGCTGAACTGAAAATACCAAAAGTAAAAAGAGGAACCACATAACCACGGTACACCAAACACTGCTCTCTCTTCTTGTCCTGGATGACGAAAGGACAGCAAGCAATGCGTCACACCAAACCAAGGAAGGAACTGACTACAGAAATCCTGATACAGGCACACATATAGCAGCCCTTGTCCTCCAGATGTGTTGGCCGCACTCTAATGAACACAGAACTTGCCGCGTACCCCCAAAGAAAAATCTGTATCCCATTTAAGGGGGGACACTGCTCTTAAAAACAACTTGGTTTAGTTTTGAAGTGAACTCTGTGAAACTTGACAGTCTTGCTGCTTCCCCCCTATTATTTAAAATAGTATGCCATTATTTTTTGAGTCAGTCAATTAGTACCCAAGATAATTAGAGAAAATTGGCCATTTCTGGAGGAACAATAGACAAACAGTGTTAGCCATAAAACTGTAATCTTTATGTTTTACATACTATGAACCCTGGTGAATGCAATAGAGAATCAGTTTTTTGATGCACCAGTTGGAACTAATTTTACAGCTCATTAAACTTGGGTGTTTGAATCGGCCATTCGAAATGGTTCCCTGCCACTGGTGCTACTGAAATTTATTGAGGTGTAAAATTAGCTCCAAGCAGTGCATCAAAAAACCAATTCTCTTACTGCATTCACCAGGGTTCATATTATTGGAAAACATAAAGATTACAGTTTTACAACTAACACTGTTTTGTCTATTGTTCCTCCAGAAATAGCTAATTACCTCTAATTACATTGGGAACTAATTCATTGGCTCAAAAAATAATGGCACGTTTGAAATAAAGCAGCAAGGGGGGGGGGGGGGGGGCAAGACTGACAAGTTTTACAGAGTTCACTTCAAAATTAAAGGAAGTTGTTTTAAGAGCAGTGTCCCAGACCACAGTACAGTTCTGCGGCCCATACAACCGCACTTCCCTAAAATTTATTAGCACATTGATCACTTCCCACTCATCATTCGTACACGAGTCATCATGTTGTCTGTCATCACTTGGAGTAATGATTCACACTGACTATAGAAGCTCTGACACACACCAACACAAGGACTAGAATGTAATTTTCAAATACACATTCATAATGGTACACGTTACCGCATTTTATACAACACATGTAAACAGAGATCGAGTTTGCGAACCAAAAGTGAGCCTCAAATGACATTTTTACGCATCACTAGAGCTAGCACACAATGCAATGCAATTGATATGTACAAGCAATGATGCAAAAACCTGGAAATTCAAGCGGTGACCTCCCCTTCCTCATTGAGGTCACTCAGATCAGCATGCACGAAGCATAAATATATACCAGCTTTGTGTCACTTCAAGTTCCTGGGAAACTGCAGGTTATTATTTGAGAAGTTTGAATCGCAGGAAAATTTGTGCATACATATAAGAAGAGGCAAAAGTTGGTAGTATTTATAAATACAAGTAACTGCCCAAAAAGAGTATCTTTGGTCTGAAGCTTGCGCTCAGCAGTTAGCTGTGTCATTGGTATTAAGCTTTGGTTGTGCTGCAATATAATACCACAACAGCTTTCGAACCACACGTACAATTTATGAACTGAGTCCTATTACTGAAGGGCACTTTATCAACAAAGTCAAGTGAGACAGATAAGCCAAAGCGCCTTAATGCATTAAAATAGGCAGCAGAAAATGGCGTAGACGCTACTACATGCCATACAGTAACAGTTTTTTTTCAAGGGGGGGGGGGGGAGGGGGGGAAGAGCTACTACACGAATGGAGGGGCTGTGTTCCTCAATTTCACAACAGAGTTAAACTTCGATGTCTACACCACCCATACCTAAAGCTGGTGTCTTATGGATGAACGATTGTAATCCCTCAAGACCATGCAAGCTTTTTTTTTTTCCTTCAGACTACAAAATAGTACCAGCTAGGACAAACCGACAGTTGAATTAAACAGCTGTGAAATAGTGCTTTGACCACGAAGAAACTTTTGCGACTGCGTGGCACAACACAAACTAATAACAATCATTTGACCTTACACTATTGCCAGCTGAATGTGTGTGTAAAACAACTTAATTGATGGCCTTTTCTTTTATGATAAACTTACATGATGAAATTTCTTAAAAGGGCGATAGACCAGATAAAACATATCCAAGTTGTAATGTATGTCAGTTTATCATAACGCTGCACTTGCAAGTTTAATCAATTTTGTTTTTTTCGTGGCTAATACTATCTTTCTTTCGTACCATAAAACCTGGCACAACAATCACAGGAACGTTAGGAAAAGAACAAACGATATATGGTTTCCACGATGCTTACAGATGTATGAATCGGAGGGAGGAAGGGAGCAAAAGCTCACTAACAAAAACTGTGGTGTCACGGCCTAGAGTAACCAATGATATAAATATGGTCAGAATTCTTGGTTTGCCTACCATAATACACCTCCTAACATATAGAAATAAAACAACACCCATAAACAACCCTGTAAAATTGCACTAAACCAGAACAGCAGCTTCAACAAAACTAAAAATATTGATACAGGTAGATTTTTTTTTAACAGGACTCCTATGCAGACCGTGTCTTCATAATAAAACTTTTGTGAAACAAAACATATTTCTGGTTCTTCTAGGTTATGCGTATGGGTTTTATAGTGAGAACTTGCTCAAAATAAAATTTTTTTAAACATATTCATGTGAAACTCCCTGTTAACGTTACATGCAGATACTGGCCATGTGAATCTTATGCACAGATATGAACAGCATTCAGATTGTATCTGTTGCAACCCAACATTGTTTGGAACACAAGTTTCATGCCAGACATGCACTGAGGAATCTTGTTGATATGAAATCTGCATCATGGCAGAATTACTGCTTTTATGACGTAAATTTAAAAAATATATATACGCCAGGTGCCAAAAGTTAACATTAAGCAAAAAAACATTAAGCAATGCTGACAGATGCTAATCATTCCTCAACAAAAACCAACACCATACGTGTATCTTTTCATTGGCAGTGGAAAGCCAAATAAATGCTAAACTGGCATGTCCACAAAAAGGTGGTAAGGTAACAAAAATTCACATGATTAGATCAGAACCCTTGTGACAATGACGCGCACTATATCGGAAGGCTGCTTTGAGTCCTCCTTACTGCCAAACGTCATATGGAGGGACGCTTTTGCATTCTGCCATCAAATAAAAAATGTGAGCACTAGAGTTGCTCGCAAAACAATAACCTCCTTCACAATATCAGAACGCCTTAGCTTCCACCCCAATGTGGTGGAGTATGTGGTAAACAAAAATACAAACAAATGATGTCTGATGAAAATTTTAAAAATATGAAAGTCAACAACCTTTTCTCTCATACACTTACATTTAAACAGCAGTAGATGTAATAACAGTGCATGTCTGAGTATGAGGATTCTTGTCTTTAAATGCGTGCCCCTGTGATCCAGACCACTCAATGAGAGTACATATATGCACCGTAAAAACTGTGCAAGAAATGAATGCTCACTGCTGAATGCTAGCACGCCAAAAATGCCTACTCATCACAAGTTACTTTTTCCAACTGATCATATAAGATTCTTTCCTACATGTGTAGACAGAGATTACTTTGCCAGGTTTACGCAAACCAAAGGTCACAGAAAGAACGAGTGGGCAGGTTGTTAGGGTGTCGCTGTATAACGAAAAGCACGAGACCACAAGACCAGACAGCTGAGAACGGATACCAGCAAACTGGTTGCTATAGCAAAGGGCAATGCACAGACATTTTGTTTGTTTCGTCATGGTAAAGTTTACCTGCCAGCTACAACACCTATTTTATAGGGATGGGCGAATATAGATTTTGAGGTTCGAAGCGAATTCGAAGCGAATAGTGATTTGGTCGAATAATTTCGAATCGAATAGTTCGAATAGTACACATTGCAAATCACAAAGACAAATGAGCAACTTGTGACCTGACTAATGTACACATTTTTTTCTAATAATTAGAACTCACGTAGGCACAGCATTGTGTAAAACTATTACCAGTTGAACATTTATTGCAAAATCTTACACACAGCTTTCCTTTGCTGTATTCACAAGTTTTCATGAAGAAATGCCTGTTGCGCCACATGCTCTAGGTGCAGCAGTTTCCGCCGGCTATTCACAAGTTTAAGCGCCGCCTAGAAACTCGCAGAGTTAAGCGCCGCCTAGAAGCTCCGCTAAAAAAAGAAGTATTGTAGCCACTAGTATCCTCGGCCGTAGCCAAGCAAAGCGCAAGTGGCTGGCCGCCATTTTGAATAGGCTCGCTTAGTGCGGCGTACTGCCGCACTGTGCGAGCCTATTCAAAATGGCGGCATGCCTATTCAAAATGGCGGCCTGTACAAGTCTGCTGGCTTGGTGCCGCTATGTTCGGAGCGGTGTCGTATCAGTGCCGCCTTTATTTTTTTAACTTAAGTGTGCTGGCGGCCGAGAGCTTCGTCGAACCTCTAGGCAAGGCAGCAACTCGGCAGTGCCGGCACTGATAATAGAAATGTCCGCGTCGGTGGGTCTTGAGCCAAGCCTGGGGGCGGTAACTCTCGGAAAGCTTGACCGAAAAGCTTGGCTTTTAGCTGCCTATTCGGGAGCATCGAATAGTTCGAAAATATCGAATACCTGCATTCGGATCGAAGCGAATAACGAATAGAGAGCTATTCGATCGAATATTCGACAATACCGAATATTCGCCCATCCCTACTATTTTATAATCACAATTTAACAGAATTTGGGATGCTTGACTGAAAAATCTGCCCCCACCCCCAATTTTAAAACCATGTCCACGGTTTTTCTTGTCCTCTGCCTTTGTAACTCATGCCTTATTTTCTCACGCTTTTTTCCACATAGAGAGCCAAATGTCAATATTTCGCAAACTGCAATGCTAGGATTGGCCAAACTAAAACCCGTGCTTTGGCCACTGGGTCCAAGCAGACTTTCATTCATCGCGGTCATGGAAAAGGACTGAAGTGGTACTACTAGCTTCGAAGCTACTCAACTTAGTACTAACTTTAAGATCTCCAGCAGTGAAAATGACCAGGTAATATAATCACGTGACTAGAACTGGGTGATGCTCATATGGACGCTGGCTGCTTTTTCTCGGGTGTAATTTTTTGTTAAACTGTTCAGTAAATAAATCTAAAGCATGCTTTACAGGGGAATGACCCAAGGGCAGATGAAGGTCACCACACGGTAAATCTAACAAGCGTCACTGCCATCTCTGTCAAAAAAGGGACTAATATGAGCCCTGTTATACCATGCAGCTCAATGTGACAGCCATTAGGCAATACCAATCCTCTACAGAGGTGCATTTGCACATGCGTTGGCGTTGCAGATGCAAAATTATGTCGCAATAACATACTACTAAATTCTCCAACTATTATAGGGGCAAAATAAAGGTTAAGTACAGTCACAAATTTGCTCATTGTAAACACGGATAGTTGGCAAAGTTGCATCAAACAGCCACAACGTTATCGTACTTGAAGGGTGATCCATATCATTGTGAGTGGAAATAAGGGACAATTTACGCACACTAAGCAAGCAGCACATTACGACAGACATTGGTAAAAACCACGACAAGCAAGCTTTCTCTGGTTGACATAGCAGTCGTCACAGGCACCACGAACTTGTAAAAATCAGATTGCTAAGAAAGGAGACGTCTTAGGCTAAACTTCAGCTACACGTAATACTGCACGATACGAAACACCCAAGACTAAAAAAGCAGACCTGGACCTTCCAAATGAGTGAAAATACAAGTGAGGATAATCTAGAATCACGGAGGCACAGAAACGGATGCCGCCACCCGTTGCTTTCTCGGATCAGTGATCCCCGCAAATAACGTTTGAAGCACAGAAAAAACGCTCGCGGGTCATTGTCATGCTTCAAAAATATGAGCATAATCGCTGCACAAGGTGACTTCAAAACCCATTCGGGACAATACCATAAAACAATTGAAGCTTTGAGAAAACCCTGCATAGAAATTGAGAGCATGCAATCAAATGCCACTGCCCGTACCACCAATGCAGAACCACCAAGAATATGATACAAATGACAATGGTACGGGCAGTTTCGGAGGTAGCAGAGCTCGCTCCATCAACACGGCAGCCACTGGAGATTCATCAGCAGATATGTCACATTCAAAGCAAAAGGCAAAAAACACGCTCTCACACTGTTAGCTACCGGTGAAATACATACGACAGTCAATGCACATGGAAAGTTATTTACATGCTTAAGGGAAAAGCAGGGAAGATAAAAGCGCCTGCAATGTGAGCTGCTACAAGCTTAGAGGTTTGAGCATGATTTTGGAATCAATATTACAACAGGAATTATTGCGAGGAGGGCACAAGAGATTACTAAGCAGCTACGGTAATTTGACTACACTGACTTGTCATCAACTGACTGCCTCGAACTAAAAGCACGCTGACTTAGACTATCAAGACGACCATTGTGTTGTTTCGCAGCGCTGGCTACAAGTTACAGCAACCTAGGCTCTGGGCCATACACTTTCATTCACTTATCTTGATCACTCCAAACCAACCACCTTGCCTATAATTTGAGAAAACAAATCTCTTCCACGTACGCAAGAAACGTACGACCCCAACCTGCCAGTGCTATTGCTTATGCCTTCTTAAACTTAGTTGGCTGTACTCTACATAAAAACAGTGGCCAGCAGAATTCATCACAGTCGATCTCGTATGCCATCGACTAGCTAGAATCAATGTCAGAAGCTCGCTTCAACACTGAGCAAGTCTTTAACAATTGCTTCTATGCGAGTGCTCAGCCACACACATTTCAAATGCAGAAAGACACAACTGTGCTCCACCGTGACAGCGGCAGAAACCACAACTAGAAATGCACACTGCAGAAGGCACGGCCCGCATTAGGGCCAAGAAGCCGACAACTGAACAAGAGCAACAGCATGTAGGGCCGACATAAGTTAAACAGTCGACCAACATCCAACAACGGGGAATCGCGCTGCACTTGCGTTCACAACCCTGGTATGTGCATCTCACCGAGGGGACGATACTGAGAAGCTATCCAGAAAACAAAATCAATTGAAGATCTACTGGCAGATCTTCAGGAATGCGTGATCATCTCATCCCTTTCCCCCACGAATTTGAGTCTCAGCCCAATGCGAAAGCCTTGCTTTGGCTTCGGAAGTCTGCAATGCACCGTTTCTCACACATTTATCATGCATTGTTACAGGAGGGGCCCATTGAGGCAGAGGCAGCTGGCGAGCCGCGCTCCGACTCGTCATCGCTCGGGCAACAGCGCCAGCATTGCAAACACCAGTCTATCCACTCTTGGAGGCAGCTTTCTCCACTCTATCGTTCTGCGCTTTCAGCCGCTCGCTCTGTTGCAAAGTGACGCAGATGGACACGCAAACTTTGCCGTCACACCTCAATTTTCGCTCACACAACACACGAAGTTCACCCTCCTTCGAATGCATTGAAGGGTGTGCGGTGCTATCTTGGTTGCCTGCCCAGCCGATAGAGGCAAGCAAAATTCACAATCAACGATATGAGAGATCGGAATGCCATGCGAGACACTCAGTCTGCTGTTCATCGACTCCTCAGTGCCTGGAATTGGCTGAGCTTCAAGCTGCCTGCATCTGCCTGCCACCTGCCGTCTTTTTCATAGACTAGATGATAGTTGAAAGCAGGCTGTTCTGCACAAGTAGTTTGGCCCAGAGTCCTTCAATGCACGACAGTTGGGAAACTTTGCTTTGGAGTGCAACACCTGCATGCAAGGCCGTTCTTTAAAAGTATTAATTTATTCAGTAAAATGTTAGTTATTACGGCACCTCATTAGTTAGTTCAAGTTCATGCCGATAGATGGCAGGCAAATCAATAATTTCCAAACCCAGGGGTCAAGTCCGGAGTTGTTTTTCGATAAATGGGCCCTATGAGTAGGTACTTTTGCAGCTCCATATATATCACAGAACATTGGTTCGATCAGTATTTAGCACAGAAAGGGGCCAGGCACAGTCTCATCAGCTTTGCCGTGATTCTGCTCACATAGTTTTGTGCTTCTGTCGTCTGTTTGACACTGGCCCTATCTGATTCATTTCCTCTATGCTTCAACCTCAGTAACAGCTTTATTTGCTCGTTGTCTGCACGCCGCTGGGAATGCACGGTCAGTGCTCAAAAGCTGACCTCGGCAAAAGCTGTTGCAATTTCATCTGAAGAACACGACAGCTGCTGCGACTTCATTTCAACAGCATGACAGCTGCTGAAATTTCAACTAACGAACATCACAACTGCGGCAATTCTGTCTGAGAAGAACCGTCCGGTCGTTGCAGTTGCGCCTGAAGAACATTACAGCTGTCGAAATTTCATTATAAAAAGATGACAATTACTGCAATGCTATCTGAAGCATAACATCACGTCTGCTGCAATCATAAGGACATGACAGCTGGTGTGATTACATCTGAAGAACAGAAGAGCTGTTACAATTCCATCAAAAGAGCGTGACCGCAGCTCCATTTCCAGCTGAAGAAGAATACGACAGCTGCCGCGACTCTATCCGAAGAACATGACATCTGCAGCAATTCAAGCTGAAGAAGACCATGACAGCCGCTGCAATTCCAGCTGAAGAACTACATGACATCTACTGCAATTCCCCTTGAAGAAGAAATCACAGCTCTTGCAGTTCCACCTGAAGAACATGACATCTGCTGAAGTTCCATCTAAACAACAACATTACATCTGCCGCAATTCCCTCTGCTCGCCATCTGCTCACCGCCGGCTCCTCCTGCGCATGCGCAGACGATGCTCAGAAGCTGACCTTGCCACGTGCCTTGAAGAAGCCCAGCTGGGTGGTGTTGTGGAAAGCGGCCGCCACACCCAGGTAGCTGCACACGATCACCGGCTCGTACAGTACGCGGCACGGGGCACAGCGCATGAGCGAAGGCGGCGGCGCCAGCGACAAGTCCAGTTGCGTGACCGCTTCAACCAAGGCGCGTGAGAAGAGACCCACGTCGTGGTGCGCACTGCCCACTGCGGTGGTGTGGAGGTGGTGCGACGTGAACGTCACCCAGGGGATCTCGCGGCACCAGGGGTTCCACTCCTGCGTACGCATACGACGGACACCTCTACTTGGAGTATGGCACAGAAGAAAAGGGAACAAAACTGCTGGCACAACTTAAATGAGATGAAAAGAAAGGGAAACACACAACATGTAACTGTCTACTGTATCCCAAGATGTTCTTTTTCTTTTCAGAAAGGTATAGTTAAGCATTTGGTAACGTACTAAGCATTGGAGTGCTTAGAGAAAGAGGAGATTCAGTGGGAACATGCTTTCCTACTTGCCCAATTGCTGCTTCTTTCATTAGCACGCTTAAATTACTTATGTAAGCCTCAGTACGTACCTTTAGGGGGGCCCACTGGTCTTAAGCCAAAAAAGTTTATTTGTACAGTTGTGATGATGATGAAAATTGGGGGACATATGTAGTTTTTAATTCTGACTGTAGATACAAAATTTGTTTTTGTGTAAAGTGACTACATTCATATTTATTCGGAGTTTTACATTTGATTGTTTGACAGCTTTTGTAAAAAAAAAACTGATGGAGTGATGCATGGGCGTCGCCAGGATTTTGTCTCGACAGGGGCATTGAATGGCGGGGTTTGAGGAAGAGGGCTAGGAGGAAGCAGCAAGTGCAAGTGTGGCTGGAGGGGGGCAAGTGCTCCTCCCTGCCGATGCCCATGGAGCGATGCACCTCAACAATGTACCAGTGAACTGTGCACAAACCAAGGAGTGCAATGAGACTACCGCTATCATTCCACCAGGTCCGTGGCAGAAGTTACGACCATCTGAAGTTTGAGCTAGGAATGTGGGTACCAGAAAAACCGGTCTTGTCTTCCAAGTACAAACCTCAAGTGGTCCTAACTTCTGCCACAGACCGGTGTTTTTTGCAAAAGCTGTCAAACAATCAAATTTAAAAATCCAAATATATTTGAATATAGTCATCTAACACAAAAACAAATTTTATATCTACAATTATAATGAAAAGCTACATATGTCCCCCAATTTTTATCATCATAACCGTAAAAATAAAATTTTTGATCAAAGACCCATGTGCCCCCTTACCGTGTGTTTCCAAGTCAAACCCCACAACGCACCCACTAGGTCTACCTTTAGACAGCTATAGTCACCAAGGAGCAGTGATGTTGGGGATACATGTTTGTCTGGCATACAGAGTGCCCTGCGTCAAAATCTGATGTCCAAACTCACCCAATTTCCTTTTCAACTCAAATATGTAACTTTGTTTGCAGGAGCAGGAGCTTCCCTGAGAAGTTTGGAACAAATATGAGGATTCTTTGATCCGTGTTTTCTTCTCTGAACCATCAGACACTCTCTGTGCCACCTGCCCACCAGGGATGTTGCATTTTCAGCATACTGGGTCACTAAGTGCGCCCTTAAGTGAGAATCTGACTGAAAAAAATTCCTTGCTTGCATCAACTAGATGAATCGACTGTGGGCCACACAAAAATTACTGATTGATTGTAGGGTTTAACGCGCCGACGCGATGCAGGCGATGAGGCGCGCCGTAGTGGAGGGCTCCGGATTAATTTTGACCACCTGGGGGCCTTTAACGTGCGCCGAAATCTCGTACACACGGGCGTTTTTGCTTTTCGCCTACATCAGAAAAGCGGCCGCTGCGGCCGGGAATCGAACCCGCATCCTCGAGCCACACAAAAATTAAAGATGTGTTGAACAAGTGTAGTGGGATCTGGACCTCCTTGGGCACCGATGCATGCCCTGAATGAACCAGACTGCAGATGATCATATTATGATGTGTGGGCATGCTTAGTGCAATTCTTTTTTTTGCTGCAGGCAGCAACAGCTGCTTGGCAGAATAGTACCCCCCAATTTCAAAAGTACCGTATTTATTCGAATCTAAGCTAACAGTTTCTTTGAAATACTGATATATCAAACTCCAGGGTCGGCTTGGATTCAAGGATTTGGAAACACACGCCAATTTCCAAGTGAAATTGAGGGAAGTACTAGACGAGCCAGTAGCCACTTAAGGGGCCATAGCTGGGGGCATGGAGGAAAGAATCTTTTCTTTCCCCCATGGCTGGGAGTGATGCTGCCATTTTGAACTGTGCGGATAGTGGCCTGCGTGCGGTGTGCCGTTTGGTGTTGACAGTTCAATGGCACCAAACAAGCGGTGCCATTATAGTGCCGCTTTTAAAAGAAAAGTTGTTTAAGCCGCAGAGTTGTCGACGAACGTTCAAGCCGGGCGGGACTTCGCCGTGGATGAAAAATATATCCGTCGTTGGAGGACGCAACGGGAGAGGATATCTGCATGCGCCGCAACGAGGATGGCATTCAGAGGCTAGCAGCGATGATGACTCAGAATGAGCACCACATCTTCATGTTCAATAAACGTGTTTTCTTTTTGTGAACACTCACCTCGCCTTTTTGTTTGGCCTACATTCGAGGTAAGTTTTCTTTTTTTTTTTCGTGGCTTCGGACTTTCGCGGGTGGGCTTAGAATCGGTGCCGGCCTAGAGTCGAATAAATACGGTACAATTAGACAGCTGCAAAATTTTTTGCAATGTTCTCAATCCGTTCTGCAAATTAATTTTGTTTCCAACAATTCAAAAAGTCCTTGAAATGCATCCTTTAAACGTCACAGTTGCCGAATTCAACTGCCATAAAGATTTCATCAACAAGAATGGTTAGGGTGGTCAAAATAATTGCCTCAAGTTAGCATGTACTTACACCCTTTAGTATTTCCCACCCTGGCTTACTGAAAATCAAGCGCTTATTTTTTCAGCTCCCAAATTTTCAAAACACCATAAACCAAAATTTTAGAAAGCTTCAGCTATGCAAACTTAAAAAAAGGATGTCGGGTGTTTTTGACACCCACGAGAAGAGGTGCTTTCCTGCCTTTACTCTATGTTTCACTGTCCTGTTTTCTAATAGAAACACATAATAGTGTTTTTTTTACTTTTACTTGTGACCACATTCGATAATTTAATTAACTAATTTAGCCCAACAAGCCTGCAAACTTAGAATTTTTTTTTTTTTTCAAAACTCTGTTTACATCTGCCCACATACTTAAATCAAACTGAGTTTCCTTGAACTGCGCAATTGAAAGCAGGGTGACAGATTATAAAGGGTTCGTCGTGCCCCATTTTCTTATCACTGATTTCACAGATTTCGCTGGGAAAGCATGTCCACAGGCTGGGCAAGAACAATTGACTGCCTGCAGCTTAGTTCATTTGTAGATTGAACAATGACACAACTCAACATCGTCGCAAAGTCCCCACCTTATGTGTTCTACTTTCATTAAGGCAGCAGTAAACACATCCCCTGGGACCGGATTTCACCCACCGCGGTGGCTGAGTGGCTAAGGCGTTACGCTGCTGAGCATGAGGTCACGGGTTCGATTCCCGGCCGCGGCGGCCGCTTTTCCGATGGAGGCGAAAAGCAAAAAAGCCCGTACGTACGAATTTCAGTGCACATTAACTCTTTCGTTACGGCGGAAAAACGGCCGATTTTAAGTGCTTCCACAAAACGTTTTTTTTTCTCTTGAGATACTGGACACACGTAGCCTTGCTATGCATGAAATTGTAGCTTATAGATTGCTCTTCCAAACACAAAGCAGCAGTTTTGTTAAAGGTACAATAACTTACAGTTTATTCGTCAAGTAATCAGAAAAAAATCCCCAAGAAAAGTATACGAAAAACACAAATCGGCACTTTTACCGAGACTAAAAATTATTTCAGGTATTTTAAGATATACAAATTGTTCCTACGTTCCTTGGCTATGATTCAATATATAACTCAACAGTGTACACCAAGTTTTGGCTTTTTGAGGGCCCGTCAACCTAGCGCAACTGACGGCTGTGCTACGCCGCGAGGGCACTCAACGGTGCGTGAGTCTCTGTAAAACGTGCATCCAAGTACCGTACTTACCCGATTCTAACGCGCACTTTTTTCCGGAAAAATAGGTTGAAAAATCGCATGCATCGGATACGAAACCGAAACCAAAACAGCGGAAATTTCGTCCCACCTATCGCCATCGCCATGTCAAGATTGCACCGAAGCTTTTAGCAACGATTTTTCGGACGCAGGAAGCATAGGCGCCTAGGCTTTTCTATCGGCGTTCGCACAAATCGTCAACTCGTTCCACTTGCGCGCTTGATTACAGCAATGGCAGCAGCGGCTCTCACGCGTTCAAAACGAGCGGTCGGCTGAAGCGTGCGCCTCTGAAGAAGCTCGCGGTATGGGCGTGTGAGGCGTGGGCCACGATCCCATCGACCATGGTTGAACGTTAGTTCAGAAGTGTGGCATCGCGAACGTGCTTGACGGCACCGAGGACGAGATGTTGTGGTCAGCGGAGAGCGACGAGGAGTGAGATGAGTGAGATTACTTCGGTTACTTCGGGAAATAAATCACCCGTTTCCCTCGCATTCGTTTTTCTTGCTCACACAGTTCCGCGCGCATTACAATCGGAGGTGCAAGTTTTTTAGTTTTTTTGTCAGGAAAATCGGGTGCGCATTAGAATCGGGTAATTACGGTATACTATTTTGTGTCCTCGCTCAAAATTCTTATCAGTTCGGTGGTAAAAAACCAGAAAAAAAAAATCGAGCGCGCTCGACAAGTGTCGCGCCTGAACCCTGCAGCGCTAATCTGACACGAGCGCCAGGTTATCTTGAAGGTGATAGCGCGATACAGCGCGGTGCATTCGGCAAAATATCCCGGCCGTACGTTCTCGAGACCCTAAACACAAAATCAAAACCGCAGTCGTCAGATACGAAGCACGTTTTGTTTATAAATACAGCGCGGAGTCACAACGAAATTACCTGCCAGCGCTTGTTGAAGTGCGAGGCACCTGAACCGGAGCTTCGTCGTCCTAACTGAAATCTGAAGATCCCACATCATTGCTTGACCCCTCACTGCTGCTGGAATCAGAAAAATCGACAGCAGGAGCTGCCGAAGTGCTTGCTACAGCAGTCCGACTGTGCGGAGCGCGGCACGAACCCGACGCCATTTTTCCTCCTCCTCCCCTCCCCCTTCGGTTCAAATTTCTCTTGCTACGCCGCCACAACACGAGACACATAAACAAACGAAACCGAAATTGAAAGAGAAGTTGCCAAAGAACACACCAGATGCCGATAGTTGTCTGTGGAGCGCGGGTTTCAGATTTTGCGGGAGATTTAAAATCATCGGACGCCGGCTTCCGATTGCCTATGGCGCCGTCGTGAAAGAGTTAAAGATCCCCAGGTGGTCAAAATTAATGTGGAGCCCTCCGCTACGGCGCGCCTCATCACCTGCGTTGCGTCGGCGCGTTAAGCCCTACAATCAGTCAATCAACCAGATTTCCTCTAAACACTCCCTTGAGTCTTCTCAGCTGGCACGGTAAGATTTAAGCCTTTTTGGTCCGTTGTCGGGCAGGGACTCTGCCCGACAAAGCGGCCGTTGACGGCCCGACGACGGACCATGTACGGTTGTTGTCGCGCCCTGCCTGACACGGCCGTACATGGAAACATGGCTGTAGCGGTCTGCTGTCAGGGTACGCCCGACTTTGGTGTTCAAGGTTAAATTCCACGGTTTTTCTCACATTTTTCTCACAAGTGGGGAAAAAGTTCATCCAGCGAGTCCGGTCCGGACCTTTTACCCACTTTCCAGACCAGAACGGCCGCAAACAAGAGTAAAAGGTCTGGACCGGAAAGGTCTGCTACTCAGCATGACGGCTTCGCTTGCATGGTAACTAGGGTTGTCCCGCCAGATTTCGAAGCAGATCATTGGAGGAGTAAAAAGTAGGTGTCTAGCCCAGGAAGAGAGGCCAATTTTACCAACAAAGCATTTAACGGGCAAGGAAGGAAAGGGGAGATGGCTGACAGAGAAGTGAGCTTAGTGACAACCTGAATGAATGAGCTGAATGAGTGACAAACCAAGTGCCATTCTGTTCTCCTTCTGCTCACTCCTTTTTCGTCAACCTACAAAAAGGTGTAAATAAACTCACGTAGTGCTGTAGTTCTACATAATGCATTGCAAGTAGCGATGTCACCTGTAATGCGTTACACCTCTGAGTAATTTTGTAGCAAGGGAAATGCATATTTTTCGCCTCCCTTCACTCTTTCGTGACTGCGCTTCAGGCCATCGTTCACCGGTGACCAATGATTTTTAAACCTCCCGCAAAAACTAAAAATGGCGCTATTCAGACAACTAACACCATCTGGTGTGTTCACTGGAAACCCCCTTTTCAGTTTCGTTGCTGCTTGTTTACATTTCGCGTGGGTAGACGGCGTCGCGAGTGAAATTTGAACCCAAGGTAGCAGCGAGTTTGGCAAAAATGGCGTCCTGTTTCACTGCGTGCTCCGCAAAGGCGGACAGTGGTTTCAAGAACTTTGGCCACTGCTGCTGCTGATTTTTTTTTTTCCCCCAGCAGCAATGATGACTCCAGCAACAATGTGGATTCTTCAGATTTTAGTTCTGATGAAGACTCCCTTTGAACAGCCTCACATTTCGATAGGTGCTGCCAGAGAAGGTTCGTTTTTGACTTCACGCTGTATTTATAAACAAAACGCGCCTAATATTTGACGACTGCAGTATTACTTTCATGTTTGAGGCCTGGACAATGTGCGGCAGGGATATTTTGCCAAATGCACCGTGCTGTATCGCGTTATCACCTTCAAGATAGCCTAGCGATCGTGTCAGATTAGTGGTGCGGCGACGCGCGCTGCTTCTCAAGAGCAAGAAATTTTTTTCTTCTTGTTTTTAGCACTGCAGTGATAAGGATTTGGTGTCATACCACAAACCGGCATGCTTGGATGCATATTTTAGAGAGACCGACTGCCTCTCGAGTGGCTTCCAGAGTTGGTGTTTGGTGGGCCTGCAAAAATCCAGAACTTTGTGTACAGTGTTGATGTATATAATGAATCACAGCTTAGGAATGTAGAAACCTTTTGCATATCTTCGAAATTCCTAAAATAATTTTTAGGCTCAGTAAAAGCGCCTATTTGTGTTTTGTGTATACTTTTTGTGCATTTTTTTTGTTTCGTTGACCAATAAACTGTCAATATCTACACCTTTCGTAACTGCTGTTATGTGTTTGAAAGCGAAATCTATAAACCACGATTTCATGCATAGCAATGCTAAATGTGTCCAGTAGCTCAAGATGAGATCAGATTAAACTTTATTGTTGCCATGGGTGGGACCGTTTTCAGGTCGACTTCAGTGCCCTAAGAAAAAAAAAAACTTTGGAAGCACTCAAAATCGGCCATTTTTCCGCAGTCATGAAAAAATGAGCAATATACGTTCACTCACCAAAACTGCTACTACACGGCTCCCTTTGTGCAACATCATCATTTTGAAATCAAACTCCTGCTGAAGCTAAACGGGGTCAAAGCCTGAGTAGCAATAAATATTTGAAAACGAGATGGCTTTGTGCTCGAAGAAGTGTTTGCTTACAGATGGCAAACCGAAAATTTAGAATAGCAATAAAGTTGGCGATTGTAGCAGGGTTGTTTTTTAAGTGCCCCATTCTAACTCAACTTCCCTTTATATTTTAATGGCTACATAATTTTAGTCCTCCAAAATTGGGGGCTCGCAAACGCCCTAGGATTCGCAAGTCTTTGAACAATACACCAATCTGTTGTATTCCCCTAGGTGCAACGAAAACGCAGCCCACAAAATACGGTGAAATAAAAACATGACCCACAAATCAGAACATTCTGCTTTGAACACTCTAGTACGCAAAATGTGACACATTCCACACAGCCACTGCGCTTTTTAAAACTAAATATTCTAAAATCAGCCCTCCAAGCTTTATAAAATTTTGCTATCTTAAAATTTATTTTAAAAAATGAAGTTTAGGTGTAGTTTGAAATTAGGCAGGCGAATTTAGACTCTCTCTTGATGTCTACAAAAATTCATCTGGATCAGCTAGGTAGTTGCAAAGCACTCTTGCAGCATCGCAATGCATTGCCAACAAGGCAATGAAGCTCCCGTTATTCAAGGGGGGACGTGGCTTTCAAAATCAACTTTTTATTCCTGTGTGGATATTGATGAAAATTGGCACAGCAACTGGAAATGCTTCTGTGATAACACAATAAAGATTTCATGGTAACACTTCGAAAACTTTTGTATTTATAAAATTTTCTTTCTGTTCACCTCGTACCGAGCTTGAGCGGCTTATAAAACATGGTAGAAAACTTGTCCGAAGTGCTTTGCATTCCCAAACGAATGAACCAGGTTGTGAATGTTAGATTTTTTTTAGATGCGACGCTCAGAGCATTTCTTGTCGGCGGCCCTGTTTTTCCTGCGTGCGTCCGTTGTTGTCCGCGTGTGTCCGTTGTTGTCCGCAGCCACTCTCCCGCTCTCCTCTCCGATAGCGAGCACTCTCTCGCGAGGGGCATTGGATTGGATTCGATTGAATTGGCTTGGATTTGGATTGGATTAAAGTGGATTGTGTTGGATTGTGTTGCGTCATAGCTGCGGCAGATGCACTGGCGCCGGCGCGTGCCCAGGTGAGAGCGTGTGCGGCCCAGCGCGCTCTCACTCCACCGGTGGGCGGCGCTGCTCGCGGTGCTACGCATGTGCAGTACTCTCTCTCTGCGGTCTCCTCTCCTTTGGGCGCGCTGCACATATAACCGGTGTGCCGCTCTCCGGCGGCCTTTCGGTCGACGGATCTCCGCTTGCGCTTGAACCCCCCTCAGAGTCGCATCACACCAGGGTTCCCGCGAGGGGAGGTGGGCGTAATTTTTTTATTACAACACATTTTTTTTTTTAGTTTTCAGTTATTTTTAAGCGAATGTACAACAGGCATAAAGACCGTGAATGACTATTTGAATAAAAACTTCGGCAAAAATTAAACAAGAAAAACCAAGAGGGTTCCGACCTAAACAGTTCATCAAGGAATGCAACACAAAAGAATGGAATCAAAATAGGCCTAGTGGACACGAAGAAATCACTGGAACAAGAGATGCAGGTGGCAAAAAAAATACTGTTATAAGAAAACGGCTTCCATGGATATCGTTCATCAAAAGTCGCTAGGGTTGCAGCCTTTCGTGTCCTAAACACGGGGCCTCTGCAATGCCTTGCCTTGAAATTGGAGTGCCTTTTCCAGCCTTTCTCTTTCCACAAAGCATCATTTTCAGCTCCTCTGTGAAGAGCACATAGCCCAGTTTGCAGACCAAATAGAATTGGGGAGATGGCTTTCAATGCAAAGTGGGTATGTTAGCTGGTTGCCTGTATTGCATGGGACAACTTTCCTGTGCAATGTTGTCACCATGGCAACAAGTGAACCACTCTTTTTTTTTTTTACTTCAGCAAAAGCTGCCTCGCCAGTTCGCAGTAAAGTGAAGTCACTTTACCTCCCAAACATGCAAAGGACGTTTTTCTGCCCGCCCGCCAAAGGTATGTATATTGTACTCATAAAATATGTACGTACACACACACAAACACACGTTTTACTGGAGACACGCAGGCATCTCACTATTCAATAAATAGCCCAACCTTTGTCTTTACAGCGATAGCAACGTAGAAAGTGCAGCTTACAGAGCGAGTGGCCTACCTTGGTGAGGGGTAAGTGGGTCCCCTGGTCCCATACGCAGCGCACGCCGTCTTGATTGCGGGGGCTGCAAAGGCACAGCCGGAAATGCTTAATGTCACACGTCTGGGCAGTTACTAGCTGACTACTTCACTTATAACAACATCTATAACAACACCTTTCCGACAGGATGAATGCATAACGCGACCTGTGAAAAACACAGATAAAACCTCAAAAATGTCGAGTGTCGCGACTGTTGGGGCAACTAGTAGAATCCTAACGAATTCCCAATAAAATTTTTCGTCCAATATCCGGATTCTCCGCAGAAAGAAATATGTGAACTGTTGCGAAGCAAATCTAAGTTTCGCAAAATTCTTATACAAAACTAGGTTTTAAGCTTTCTTTCTGAAAGTCAAAGCAATGGGCCTGTGTTTTTTTCACCGGAAATACTTTAATGAAACGTCACACATGTTGCTGTAAAAAAGCCTTTCCTTTTTAAGAGATGCGCAATATTTGAACACTTCATCAATGATGTTTCTTTTTTTATTAAATGCATTGTCCAGTTGTACCGTTCACTGTACTTACAGTTTTCAAATATTCTGAATGTGTTAATAATAAAGCAATAAAAGTTGGCTCAGATGGGAACTAGCTAACCACATTCTTTTGGTTGGCTTTTCTGCACGACACAGAAGCTGTGCACAAAAGCCTAACCTGTGCTAGCCTTGCACAAAACTTCGGTGCATGCCACCTCAGGAGGAATGACACTGCTGTAAGATGTATGAGATGAAAAGAACTTTTAACAGCAGAGCTGATCAAGCTTTTAGTTTCGCCATCGAGCACGACCAGGAAACTCAGCACTGCCAAACGGACGTGAGCATGCTAACGGGGGTGTCTGTAGCACATATACTAATGCGTTCCGCTTTGGGAAAGATGTGAAAGCCTGTGGACGAAACGATCACGCCCTGCCAGTCATGGAGAACTTTCAGCGGCAGGTTGGGAAACCCACGCGAGGTGCAACAACTGGCTCTCCGACGAAGGGAGATGAACCACCAGCTGTGCTGTTTCTCCAGCCTCGCACCACTATAATGCAAGCTGCGCCAGTTTTTTTCCTGACAATAATAAGGCATGAGTGAGAAAGCACGAGTCGCTACTTGTTGGCAATCCTTGCAGTAAGGTCATAGCAGCTACTAGCACGCCTAGCCTCTCTAACAACTGCAGGGACCACAGCCTAGTATTATACTTCCTGTACTGACAGCATGTACAGGAACCCACATTCCTTTGAGACACCTTTTGCCAAATTTTTCCTCCACTGCTCTGCCATCTTGCCTTCATCGTTTATTTTAAATTTTCTGCACCATTTTCGTGTCAAGACGTACTGCACAAACACACCAATGTTTTAAGTCCCACCTGTCTAAGCTACCCTCTTTTTTTAATTTCTTGTAGCTATGTTTACGAAGCTCCATACACACCAAAGCATAGACGTCAGTACTCGAAAATATTCGTTTAGATTTGTAGTCAGTTTTACTTTATATCAATCGGCGATAAGCACCACAAAGCCGCTGTGCCCACGACCCATTTCCACATGCAGAAAGCGCTTCCTACTTTCAGCGCTATCCATTTCTCTAAACCATGTGCGAAATCAAGAAACTCAGCTAAGCTATTTAACAGTCAGTAGAGGTAGACAGCAAAAGGGCAAGAAGGTGACAGAGAGGAGAAAGTGCATGTGGCACTGCCCTCCTCTGTAGACAGACAGTGAAGAGAAAAAAAAAGAAGTACGGGAGTTGCTTATCTCCCAGATAGACAAGCAGCTACCTGGAAGACAAAGGGATGAGCAGGTAGATGTTTATTTCGCATTAGCTGCCCATGCCACCTGCACCAGCACTGCTTTTTCCTCAGCTTAGCTATCATTGTCACAGAGGAATTGACCTCCCAGCTAAATTCTCTTGAAGTCACGAAATTCGTAGTTTTGAAATTGCAAGAACAGTAACATCATTATCTCGACATTAAAACATACACGGTATTTGATGAGTTGCCCATTCTGAAGGTTACTTAAAACTTCCTTATATCGGAGTGTTTACTAAATCTAAACATTGTGTTGCTACCAGTTGTAACGAAACAGGATGTAACTTTGAATTTCTATTTCATATTGCTCAGCAAAGATCAACAGTTCTGAGGCGATGAAAGTTGGCAATGACTTTGAGCAGGTGCTGGAAAAGGGGATCAACATTTCAAGCAATCTTATCATTAGGATTCTCAACGTTCCAGAGACTGAATGAGGAAATCTCTCTGGCATCATATAGCCCGTTTTTGCTCTTACTGTGTTTACTATCTAAAGTGCCCAAGTGAAATGTGTTGGTTCAAAGTGGCAACCACCCATTTCAATTCGACATCCTTACGTAGCACTACTGTGTGAAGAAGATGAAGTTGATCGGTGGCGCACACCACCATTCCCAGGAAGAGATGGCTGCCTCCCCTTAAAGGGGACACGCAGACAAAACGCAAGTCTATTTTATTCGAAAGATTTCATGTTCTATAGTGCCCCCAGCGCTTGTCAGAGAGCAAACGATGTCGTATTCACTGATAAATTATCCAATTTAAATAAAAATTTTGATTCTAAAGCGCGTTTTTGTGATGTCTACAATGAAGTTACAAAGAAGGGTATTCAAACGAACTTCCAGTGCGTCATTAGGCTTTGCAGCCTTGCTTGCCGTCAGCCCTCCCAGATGGCGCTACAATATTGAGCCATGGACCGTAGTCCACCTTTGCTTTGTCTTTGACCATATTTGCACCTGGCTTGCTTTTGTTACTGTAGAAAATAATCCTTTCGTGAAACATGGGGTATGCTCGACAAAAAGAACCAGGCAAGGCAACATCACTTACGCCAATCAGCCATTGTTGTGTAAGACAACTCCAAAGCGGCGCACTGCTGTGCAGCTAAAACAAGCATGGCGCGCCCGGTACCAACAGCCGTGCGCATAGGTTATTCTATGCTACGTGTATTTTCATAACTTTCATTGTTTACCCCACCATTGTTAGTGCTGTAAAATGAATTTGCATAATATTTAATCGACAATAGCTCGTTCAGCCAGCTTAAAACTGTGCCTAATTTGCGTTTGTTTTTGCCAGCCTCAGCCAATTGCACAGCGGGGCACATATGACATCATAGGTTTCGTTGTGGGAAATGAGGTACAGTCGAATCCCGCTACAACGAAATTGACGGGACGTGCGAAAAATTTCGTTGAAGCGAAAATTCGTTGAGGCGAAATCTGCCCCAACACACCACGGAAAGGCCAGAAAAATAGCCCCGTGCGTTTCCGCAACATTGGCAGCATAATACAATGTTTAGAAAAAGGAGTGACGCGCAATAACTCATGTTTATTCGGATAACAAACATACCAATGGTTAATGGTTATCTGTTTTTTCACCACCCAAAGAACGCGTTACGGAGGTACAAAACGCGGTACAAAAAGGCGTGTCCACCGAGCTGATTACTTGCAGATAGCTGCTCGGCCATCGGAAGCCCCCCTCTCGCTTGTGGCAGGAGCAGTGCCGTTATCTTATCCTCTGACAGGGCACGGCAGCTACTGACCTTGGCAGGCAAGACGCGCGCGCTTGCATTTAATAGGACCGCGCGCTCGCGACTAAGATAGGATGACTAGGCTTCAAGACCAAACGTGCAAACATGATTTTCGCTCTTGTCTATGAAGAATGGTAGAAGGAAAACGGCAAGGACAGCTGCTCACAACGCATACATGACGGCACCGCGCCAGCAACAGAGCACATTCATGCAATTTCAACTGGATATGGATTGGCTGTAGCTCTGGGGCTCCGCCTTGGCGAAGTGGGCCTGCGCCTCGTGTAAAGACGGCCAGCCACATCGTTATCACCATCAAGCAATGGCGTGCGCCTATGAGTTATTTTTTGTTTTGTTTTGGGTGGCGGTGTGGTCGCAACGCGCATTTTCGGTGAAACTAAGCGTCCTGAATGTATAAAAAGTTACAGATAGCTGGCGCTATGCTTATTTTATTGTCAAATAATTGTTCAAACCCAGCCCAAATCATCGAAAATTTCGTTGAAGCGAAAGCAAGTCTGACAAATGGTTCGTTGTGGCGAGGACTTTGTTGCATTGACTTCTATGGCTAGCTGACGGGGAATTGGAAATATTTCGTTGAAGTGGAAATTTCGTTGAAGCGGCGTTCGTTGTAGCGGGGTTCGACTGTAGTGGGTCGCATGGCCATTCCCTTGTTTCCTAATTATATAGCTCATTTGAGCGAGGCGTGCATTAAAAGCGGTGTCAGTACGACTCTAATGAGGGAATCTTTCGAATGAACCAAACTTGTGTTCTGCCCGCATGCCCCCTTTAACAAAGGCCTCATCATCATCTCCCGTGGTTTTTGTCGGCTTTGTCTTGCCACCGCGTAACAGTACGGCTTTTTTGCTCTCCATAAACTGGTGAGGGTGGCACAGAGTAGCGTGGCAAAGAGAGACACAGCAGTAGAGAAGAAGAAGAAAGAGAAAAGAAGAAGAAGAAGAAAGAGAAAAGAAGAAGAAGAGAGAGCTAGACCTGGGAGGACGCTGAGAAGAGACAGGAGGAGGGAGGAGCGGTGTGACAGCATTATCCTCAACAGCCTCGCAACCCGCCAATGCCTCAGGGCCGGCAGGCGGTCCGCCAGGTGTGTTCCGGCTCCGATGCCTCGGAGAGACCAGCCGGTCCCGCACCGTATCCATCACGGAGCTCAGCTTCCTACACGTGACGACAGGATTGCTTAGGTGGTTTGCATGAGACACGAAAGTGAGACACAACTTGTGTTTGCGTAATTCGGCAAACAGATCAGAACAACTTCTCACCAAAATGGGACCAGGGAGCGGAACTCTGAGTTTTACCCATTTCATGTATATGTTTCAAAGTGTACATTTTGGGTGGGCTCTGACTGGCTGAAAGCAGGCGAGCTGAAAATGACCTAGCACAAGAAAGGTGGGGTTTCTGCGTGTGTCAGTGATCAGAGACTTTGCAAAGTGAACTACATCACAGTCGACACAAAATGGCCATTTCTGAAATGGACACAACCCAGTTGCAGCCCAAACGTAAACTTTGTCCATACCTGTCGGCATCGCATCCTTTTGACTCTTTGCCTTACGCATGAACACACACACACACACACATACAGTCGTCAGCAGAGGTTTGCAGACCTCGAGAGCACTACTTTCTAGGTCAGGAGTAAAAATAGACTGCCACCTATTGGGAGTCAATTAAAACTTATTGGTCCTAAATCAACCTGAATTTGGAGTAAATAGACCGATTCACCCAGGGCAGGTGTATACAATGTCGCATGCAAAGAAATCAGCATTCCCCCTTCCTGTAGGCCGCTCTACGTAGGACAGATTAGGTGAGCATGTGTAATCTATAAAAACTCAAGCTTAATAGAATCTAGGGGAGCAGTTTTGTGCATGCAAGTGTCCTCCCAGGTAGAGAGAAGAAACAACACGTTTATTTTGACACAGATATACATAAACCTAAGAGACAGTGGAAGCCTTTAGCATACAATGTAGACCATTTATAATGTAAGCACTGATAGAGCGGGAACGGATATAACGTGGGTTTTTCTTTCTGACCCCCAGTTTGTGTCCCATAGAACTCAGTGCATAAGCATACCGCTTAATACACGGCTGCCCGAAGCACAATACCATTCATAGTGTGGTTTTTGACGGGCCTGCTGATTGACCGGCGCAGCTGGGGCATCGTTTTAGCGTCTCGAGAAAGAGACAAAAAAACAGAATCGGGCATCTGAAGCAACGCGCTTCCTGTTCTCATTTAATAACTTAGACGCACAAAGGAAAAAAAATATGCACCCATTAGTTCACGTGTTTCGTTTGTTTTGACGGCTGACAACCACAACTACCCTTGCTTGAGGGTGGCGGATGAGAGCAATATGAAGGGGCTTTGGCTTGAGGCCCCTTGAAAGATCGCGAGCCCCCCCACCCCTCCAGCGCACGCAGTAACTTGTTTATACTAGAACGCTGTGCCGATAAGTAACCGCCTTTTTACTTTTCAAATATCTGGAGAAAGCAAGCCGCAACGCCAGACGTTTCCACTACCTGTATGTTGTTGTGATAAGCAACTGCCTTCGGCATAGCGAACGCAAGGTGGGGTGAAACAAACAAAAAAAAAATCCTGCTTGCGTTCTTATCCCTTTCTTCTGCGGCATCCGTTCATAGATGCTAAGAAACGCAGCCACGGTCCTTCAAAACACAAACACAAAGTAAGTTACGACCGCGCTCGCGGTTTGTAAGACCTTGCAACAGCGGCTGATGTGGAAAAAAAAAAGACGAATTAAAAGACCATGCCTCTGCTTTAATTAAGAGGCCTTCAATTGAGTCATGATAAAGAAATAATGATTGAAGGGTAGGTTGCAATGTGATTGGACTCATGCACTTTTTGGTTATAGTGCAGTGCCGCTTATAGTGCGGATTTTCGTGGCTCCCACAACATGTGTTATACACAGCCTACACTGTAATTGGAAGAGGCAACAGATACGTAAGTCATCCTTCGATGGCTCTAACACCTAGCAAAAAATGCTATCTCACAGCCTTGTTTTCAAGCATGTAGCCTGATGCAGACACTCTCTGGCGGCTTACATTAATACAGTAGAGGTAAGCAAAATGCAGTTGACGATTACTATACTCCCTAATAGGAAATTTGTGTGCAGCGTGACATGCAGTCTTCTCAGTCAGGGAGCACAGCTGCTGCATCTCAGGAAGTGATTGCGTAATCAGCGAACACACAGCGGCATGCACTACTCTGCCGCTATCTCGCAGCACGTCGCCGCCGCCGAGCATGTCGTTGCAAACCATGTTTGAACCTCCGGCGCAAATGTCATGTGGTTCGGATGAGCCCCGAACGGAGGACTAGTGGCTGGCAAAAGCGTGAGGGGGAGGCAGTGAGACGACGTGCTGCCTCCCCCTCACGCTTTTGCCAGACACTTCTCCTCCGTTTTCATTGTGCCTTCGGTGTCTCGTTCGCTAGCTCAGTGATGCAGACATCACCACCGCCAAACTGCTGTACCGGGTGTCAGCACGCACTAAAAGCAATTCTTCTTTCGAAGAGAATACTAATATTGTTTGAACAGTTCTAAATTTAAGTGAATACTTTGCAATTTCCACAAGGAACCCGAAATTTACAATTTCTACGCAATGCTCCAGTCACAAGTTCGCAGTAGAAAAACAGAAAGCTTGTTTGAAAGGGTTTGCGCACTTCTCTACAGGATAAAACAAACATACAGAAGTTATCCTGCTTGTTGTGGCTTTATTTCTCATAATGTACTTTATATGGGGCACCTTCCACCCCACATGGTGACCCCAATCACATGTTTCAGTATTAAAAAATTGACGGTATAAGCATTTACTTTTACAAGCTAGGATTTACGCAATTGCCTTATAAAAAGCTAAATGGAAGTTTGGTGCATGTTTATGTCAGTTCTAAGGAGAAAACTTGGCGTATATGAGGCAGCACAACACATAAAAACCTTGCTTGATTTGTAAATGATCAGCCTTCACCAGCATGCCCTTATATTGTGGTTGTATCATCCCCAAATTGCACCCATTTGCTCGTGTAGGCCTCAGTATATGTCTCCAACAAACGTTTAAAGTGGAAGGCCACAATGCGTTCACTAGGTCCACCTTTATCGCCAAGAATCGCCAAGCTCTGGTGGCCTTGGGCATGCAAGGCAGTCTCATATTCCTAAATCCCTGGTTCAAATACCACCCATAACGAACTTCACTTAATTAACTTCCTTTTCAACCCCATCACCCGTTTGTTACCCTTAAAGTAGTTGCCCATTGCGTGTGCCGGGGATGCCAGATTGTGAACCTCCTGAGTTCACCAATACTTTCGTAATCAAAGCATACGGCCCTCCGCTGCGAGAGACAGAGGAATGGGGTCAGAGGTCAGGGGTCACTCACGGCATGAAGGACTTGTTTGGGTAGGTGAGCAGGCCCACTTGGACGATGTCGAAGGCCTTGAGGTGCAGGCGGCGGTACTCGAGCAGCCGCAGGGTGATGAAGTCGTACTTGAGCACGATCAGGCTGTAGTCGGTGAGGAAGACCAGGCGCTCCTTCTCCGTGTCCCAGTGGTCGATCCTGCACCCCGGGGCGGGTGGCGAGACGTCGTCGTCGTCGTAGTTAAGACGCTTTACAGTACAGAGTTTTACCCCTATATCCAGAATACTTCATCTACTCGAGGAGCTCCTTTAAAGGGGCCATGCAGACAAAAAACAAGTTTGGTTCAATTTAATGAATGCCTCGTTACAATCATACTCGCACCACTTTTAACGCACACTTCGCTCATATAAGCTATGTAATTAGGAAAAAGGGGAATGGCCATGTGACCCACTAGCTCATTTCCCGCAACAGAATCTATGATGTCATATGCCCAGCTGTGCGATTGGATGAGGCCGGCAAAAGCAAATGCAAATAAGGCAGTGCTTATAAGCTTGTCGAACGAGCTATTTGCACCTAAATGTAATGCACATTCATTTTACAGCATTAAGAATAGCGGGTAAACAATGAAAGTTACGAAAATACACGTAAACATAGAAGTACCGATGCGCACTGCTGTTGGTACTGGGCGCTCCATGCTTTCTTTAGCTGCAAAGCAGTCCGCCGCTTTGGAGTTGTCTTACACGACACTGGCGATTGGCGTAAGCGACATTGTCTTACGTGACCCTGTTTGTCAAGCATAACAGCGTAACAAGAAGAAGCCAGGTGCAAATACGGTCAAAAACAAAGCAACAGCGGACAACGGTCCGTGAATGAGTATGGTAGCGCCATCTGGGAGGACTGACGGCAAGCAAGGCTGCAGAGCGTAATGACGCACTGGAAGCTCGTTTGAATACCTGCCCTCGTGACTTCATGACAGACATCACAAAAACACAGGATTTGGCGGGAGAATGAAAATCTTAACCTAAATTAATTAATTTCTCTGTGAATATGGCATCGTTTGCTGCCGGACAAGCGCTAGGGGCACTACTCCAGTATTCTCCACTCAGCTGAGTCGAGGAAACACACAGTGGACGGCCGACTGAGAATACGGCCATTAGTATAGCGTATGCAACCCTTCACAAACAGTTAGTGTACGCTATCACTTGACATCATTCACATTGCACATGCGCCAGATAGAAACTCAGTTATGCATTTAGTAGAACGTAAAATTTAAATTTTGGGGGTTTAATACACCAGAGGTGCACCTGGGCTACGACTGCAGTGGAGGGCTTCGGATTAATTCGTACCACCTGGGGATCTTTAACGTGAACCCCCCAATCTCAACACACGGGCATTTTCACTTTCTGCCTCCATCTGAAAAGCGGCCACTGCCGCATGTGCGAGACAAATGCGCACTACTTCACAAAAACAGCGTAGCGTGCTCAATGTGTACACTCTTCTGCGAACAGTAATTAGTCATTTGCATCTTTAGAACAAGCTTTTTGCTCCTGTCTTTTGAATGCCTGTGTTACACGGCAACTTTTGATTGACAGTCGAAAAACGCTCACTTAGAAGTTCACCCTATGTTCACAAAAGTTCACAATGGGGCACTCAATAGGCAGTTGTTTTGAAGGCCTCTGAAATGACTGTGTAGCACAGGTACAAGCCCATCATGTAGTTGGCACATTGCTCTCGCGGTGTGCAAAAGCGAAGTGACATCACTGGCTACACAAACAAAGCTCCTGAAACCAGACTGGCAGTCAGAGCTGTGTATATTGTATACATAGATGCATTCCGTTTATGGAGGAATAAGATGTCCTGCTTCTGCGGTTGGAGTGTGTTTACCCTGTTCGGAACTTGTTTTCACAAGCGATGACTCAACTCTGCACTCAGAGGGTACAGTGTGCCCGACTACAAGCCTTCTCGACTTCAGCCGGATTGATGTGACCCGTTCATGCCGCATATAGCCAGAAGTGAATGCTACCTTAATGAAAAGCGGGAAGCAACCGATCGCCTGCCAACATTGCGCCGGCTTACTTTGGCAGCGGACGCTCTCACATTGTGTTTGTTCGCAATGCGTCTGGATCGCTTTGGAGCTAACTAAAACGTGTACGTCAAACCCAGTCTTTTGGTTTGGGGCGTTGTATGCAATTGCGTAAGAAAATATAGCGGGGCTTTTTCTATATACTATACTTGCGAAGGAGAATATTGGAATTATGGAATGCACGTTTTGCATTCAATACTACCGTTTAGAATAGAATACAGGTCGAGATTTTGAGGGGCGAAGCCCCTTAGGGGCTCAGGCTGTCGGCATCTCATGTTGTTGTCGTAACTGTCGTCTCATGTAGTCACGGCACTAAAGCACCGGGACACTCATTTACGCCTCGCGCTAGAGAGCTTCATGCTTCAAAGACAAGATACTTTGACAGCAAAGCTGTATACCTCTACCTTCCAACACTTTCAGCTCCGTGGCAAAAACGCCAAGGCGCCAAGAATACACTTATACACTGCATGCTTCGGCCCTCCCCAAGTTTCATGTTACTAGAAATGGTCCGGAAGTTTTACTAGAAATTTGCCAAAAAGTCCCCCCTCGGCCTATATAGCGGTCACTGGCATAACATTGATCTTCATCTGGCCACCAGGCCGCCAACCAAGCCCATCCAAACCACAAAGGCACCACTGCAACCACCATCAACCGGACGCGTCGCCATATTTGTTTGATGGCTTCTCCAGCTTCTCATGCTGTCAGTGAACATGTGTGTGCTATTTTCTTTTTGCTCAAAATGAGTTCAGGCGCTTCGTGCCAGGTTCACCACAGTATTTGAAAGAAAAGTTAGGGAAAATATGCCAAAGGCATGTTCGCCTTGCGCCAGTTTTGCATCACCAAAAAAGGGGCACGCTACTGGCGTAAGCTGAAGGGGCAGCTCTCGGTACGCAACGCCTGGAATACCTCGTTTCGTGGGCACTGGTATGTGCACCTTGAACTTAAGTACAAGGCGGCAACTTTTGTCCGCAAGCGCAGTGTGACGCCTTCACGCATGGATACCCCAAGACGCTTGCTGGCCCTGGCTCTCCCTACCGCTTGCCCACAAGGGTGCCGTGCTTTGCGCTCGCTTCACGAGCTTTAGGGTGACCTGGTCTGCCAGTGTCAACGAAAGTATTTAATTAAAGGGGCCATGCAGACAAAATAAAAGTTGGTTTTATTCGAAAGATTTTGTGTTTTATGGGGCCCCCACCACTTGTCCGGAAGCAACGATGCTTTATTCACTGAGAAATTAATTTTAGTTAAAATTTTGATTCTCCCACCAAATCGTGCATTATTTTCGTGAACTCTACAATGACATCACAAGAATCACTCTGCAGCCGATCGCGGAGCCTTGTTTACCGTTAGTCAACCAAGATGGCGCCACCATACTGCAAAGGGCTGTTTTCAGCCTTTGCTTTGCTTTTAACCGTACTTGTACCTGGCTTGTTTTTATTAAGGTAGAAAATAATTGGTTCGTGAAACATGAGGTATCCTCGACAAACAGGGTCACGTAAGACACCGTCGCTTACGCCAATCGGCCAGTGTCGTCCGAGAAAACCCCAAAGTGCCGTAGTGCTGTGCATCTAAATGAAGCATCATGCGCACAGTACCAACAGCAGTACGCATCGGTACTTCTATGTTTACGTGTACTTTCGTGACTTTCACTGTTTGCTCCACCATTCTTACTGCTATAAAAAGAATGCACCCTAAATGTAAGCGCACATAGCTCGTTGGGCAAGCATTGCCTAATTTGCATTCGCTTTTGGCGGCCTCCTCCAATCGCAGGGCTGCCACATACGACATGATAGGTTCGGTCCCGGGAAATGAGCTAGTGGGGTGCCTGGCCATTCCCTTTTTTTCCTAATTATATAGCTTATTTGAGCAAACTTTACATTGAACGTGGTGTCAGTATGGTTCTGACAAGGCAATCTTTCGAATGAAAACAAATTCGTGTTTTGAGTGCATGGCGCCTTTAAACTATTTCAACAGCTCATCCACCCCCCTGTGCTTAGGCACTTGTGGACTGAAGATGGACACTGAAGGCAGCACTCACTCGGTGAGCAGCCAGACACCCCTGAGCTCGCCGTCAAGGTGCCTCATGAGGACAGGACTGCACTGCTCGGCGGCTTTCTCCACGGCCCCTTCCTGGAGAGGAAGAAGAAAAGAGGAGCACAGTGAAGAAACGTGTTACCTAAATTGTAGACCGTCACACCAACGAATGAGACAGCCTTTACCTTTCAGCTAAAAAAAAACGTAAGCCTTCAATGTGCTTGAACGTTTCATTATTCTTAAAAATTTAAAATTTCTTACAAAGGTTCATTTACGCATAATAACACTCACTTCAGCACCCTAAGCGCACAACTACTCTTTCTGGAGATCAAATTTGCACAACAGTCAGAGTTGTTAATTGCAAGGTCCGTAGCTCCTAGCCCACTGGCGTTTCAGACAGCCACTGTCCATCAACACAATAGTTCGATAGTTTGTCCTTGCGAACTCTGCTCTGAATCAGTTTGGCTTACCTACCGCAAAATGCCCTTTGAGGCAGTTTTAATTAACTTATCCTGCCTGTCCAGATTTTCGTACCTTACAGACAGCAGCACACGGTACAGTGAAACCCCGATTATACGGCTTTCTCGTGACCATAAAAAAGCGTCACAAAATGACGGCGTCGTAAAATCTGAACAACAAGTACGCCTATAAATGCACATCTGCTCGACAGATCTGCAAGAAACTTAAGCTTCAGGCTAATGCTTTGTGGGGCTCACAAACTCAAATCACTAAATGCAAGAAGAATAATGCAGTGCAGGTGCCAGTCACCCTGTACTAGCACAAACCTTGTACCGCAGTCCACTGCCACGACTCCCGCAAGCTGGTGCGGGTCATGGCACACACGATCACAACAAACACATGTGGAATTCTGTCAGAATAACTTTGTTTGCAATTCCCGGCTGAGTGAGAGAAACGAACACCTGCACACTGCCATTGCGACCACTGCGCAACAAGTCAAGAAGAGACGCTAGCAAGGAGAAAGAGGGGAAAGCATTTGTGCAGAGGAGCTGGCGGCTGCTGGAGGGGAGAGAACCAAAAGATGAGATGGAGACGAACACTCTGCTGGAGAGAACCAATTGAGTGGGGTCAAGGTAGGCTGAGAAGGCCCGTGGTACTTTCATTTCGACCACCAGTCGGCTGCACGGTTAACATTGTCGGATAGCACAGGTCAGGCATGAAATGGCATTGGATAATCAAGGTTTTTAATGCGTGGTTTCTAGGTGGACTTCGCCGGGACTCGACTAGTCTGTCGTAAAACCCAGGTTGTTGTGAAACCCGGGGAGGAGGAGGAACAACTTTTAATTGAGAGCATGTCAGTGGAAAACGCGCTGGCTGGGAGCGTATCCCTCATCACGGGATTCCATATGCTGCCTTCGCCACGTGGCCCCTGGTAACAAGCCGCAGCTGATCCTGCAAGGTGGGACTGGACAGCAAGATCTCCCATTGCTCGCTAGGGGAAAGGGTGGGGTTATTAGAAGAGAAAATGCAGATGGGGGGGGTGGGTGTTTTTGGCTGAAGCCGCACCATACAACCGGGTTTTCACTATAGAATGGAAAAAGCTCACGCGTGGTAAGTAGCGCAACAGACTATTTTCCTGGCGCTTGGCAATGAGTCGTACAGTTGTTACGACTGTCCCGAGCAATAAAGAAATACGCTGCTTTCATTCTTACTTGAAAACTTTTGTTTTAAATGAGAAAGATCTAGAACATTTCGATGGCTGCTTAGAAAAAAAACTTGGAAACGAAAGATTACAACACAGGTTGGCAGAAGAGTACAGGTGTGCGCTAGAAACATGCCTTTGCAACACCTATTCATGCCACAACATTTGCAGGCACAAGAGAGTAGGTAGTACCGCACTTTCTTTTTAACATTTCAGAAACTAAAATTTGAAAGCTTTTTAAAAACAAAGGTACAGAACTTAAAGTTCACCTTCAGCAAATATTTTTACATGCAAAGTCCACGAAGCAAGCTTAAATTATAATATTACAGAGGATAATTCCTAGGATATTTTCTTGCTGCGTGTTTTATAGCCCTCTTTTTTCTATACTCTCCTCCCTCCTCAGAAATTATTAGGAGAAATTTTTTGTTAGCACAACATCAATTATTTTCTCAAGTAAGCATAACTGCTTCCATTTAAAAGGGTATTCCCAACGCAGCTGGCAGAAAATGTTGACGGTGCCAATGCACTTATGCTTGCCAACAAGCGCGACATTGAAAATTTGTAGTCAGTAACATTCCCCTCTTCTGAACCACCCCACCCCCCCCCCCAAAAAAAAATCAGCAGCAGCAGCACCACTGTTCTCACCCTTACACTACTGCTATTAGCTACTGGTTAACACCACCCCATAGCATAAAGATTACTGGTGAATAATTTTGCTGTCCAAGGCCCAGCTTACCATGACACGATAGGCCCATTGTGCACTAGCATCCATTCTGACCATATAGCCTTTTTATAGTGAACTAATGCTGATGCTGCACAGACATCGCAGAATTATTCTCTGCACAAGAAATACTGTCGTTGCATCCAAAAAGGTTCGCCTGCAATGACTTAGCAGGCATGAGCCACATTATACAGAACTACAAAATCTGCACTCCCTGCGTGCGTGTGTAACAGATAGGAAAGACTTTCCCTCAGCCCTGAAGGAGGGGTACTATTGCGTTGGCATCGCCCCAAATCCCAGTTAAAGCAAGCGGGGACAAAAGGCAGCAATGTTAGGCATCCGCAGTACGATAAAAAAAAAAAAAAAGCCGTTCCACTCAGTGTGAAAACTGTCTGAAGTGCAGAGCAGTGATTCGCCATAATGGGCTGTAGCGCCGTTATCCGCTCACTGGTACCACCCAATGCCATTCAAATTTCCCGCCTTCTTCGCAGTGCTCGCGCGCCCCCTGCCTGAAACTGCGCCAGCGGGAGTTGTGTTCGTCTTGTGCTTGCTTTTCCTCCCGCCCGTGCTGGTGTTGCCCCACCACTTTTTTTCACTTACTATCAGAAAAACCAACCCAACCAGCGTTTCAAACTAAACAAATGCAGGTGCTGCTGGTTAATTACGTACATTTTGCCTCAAATGTACCTACAGTTTTCTTTGCGCTAAACAACTGGGAGATGTAGGACAGGTGCCAGCGGTTCACGAGTTTCAAATGGTTCATCATCATCATCACCAGCCCTTCTACGCCCACTGCAGGGCAAAGGCCTCTCTCCCATAATCTCCAATTACCCCGGTCCTGTGCTAACTGTGACCAATTTATCCCCGCACACTTCTTGATCTCATGTGCCCACCTAACTTTCTGCCGTCCCGTGCAATGCTTGCCTCCTCTAGGGATCCACTCTGTTACCCTTAATGTCCAACGGTCATCTTGCCTTCGCATTACATGCCGTGCCCACGTGCATTTCTTCTTCTTAATTTCTACTACTATGTCCTTAACCCACGTTTGTTCCCTGACCCACTCCGCTCTCTTCTTGTCCCTTCATGTTACACCTATCATCTTCCGCTCCATTGCCCACTGAGTCGTTCTCAATTTAAGTTGAATCCTCTTAGTCAGCCTCCAAGTTTCTGCCCCGTAGGTGAGTACTGGTAAGGGTATGACTATTTAAATGACATGATTTTCGAAGCCTCTGGGTTACACTACGACGATAGCTGCCATGACGGAACGCCGTGCGGCTCTACTTGGGTCCAGCGAGTGAGCTACGATGACAAAGCGAGCCCCTAAAGTGCTCTGCACTTAAAACTTCCCGCCTGTCTTATCCCAACTTCAACTAATGCAGTGTGCCCATGTTTATCAAACACCTTTCCCTGAGCCCTGCGAGAAGGGTAATACTATATTGGCACTGCCCCAAATCTGAGCCCAAGCAAACAGGGATAAAAGGCAGCAATGTTAGGCATTCGCAGTAGAATATAAAAAAAAAGAGACACTTGAAAAAGGAACATCCCCAACAATGAACTTAACTAAAACAAGAGGAGGGAGAGAACACTGTCACTGAAATCACAGCAAACGCAAGCAAGCACCTCCAGAGGAGGACCCCCCTTGCTCACCCGTACAGAAAAGTACTCCTTGGTCTCTTCCTCCGATATCTCGCGAGAGGACTGTCGCACGAGGCTCGGAACGGACGCCGTGGACACGTTCTCGGCTGTGCTCACCGAATTCCTCTCCAGACTGCCAGCAGCTGTTCCACAGAAAGAGCAAGGCACGCACCCAGTCAGGATTGATTTATTGTGCCCTAGTGCGCAATTTCTCCCTTATTCCCATAAACGTGGTACATGTCTGAGCATGGCCCTTTGTTGCGAGAAAATTATCAATAAATAACACCACAGCGTACCATTGAGACTAGGTGTTAGAAGCACCTCAAGTAGAACGTTGGGTGTAAGCCAAGCCAGAGTGAAAGGTCCTCGGTTAAGTTAGGTCATGAAGGGGGCTTCAAAACGTTTAGCAAGTTCAATCCAGGATTTAATGCGCCAAAGCTAAATGGGTTGCGAGGTATGCTGTAGTGGAGGTCAACGATGAATGGGTTGTTTAACGTGCACTCAAATATGTTACGCGTGGCATTGTTTGTGTTTTGGTTTCATCAGAAATAGTCACTCACAACATGGTTACAAACATGACCCCACATGCATAGCAACAGAACACTTCTTATAAAGGTCCTAAAGTTGGTCCAATTGGAAAAAAAATTCACTTTCGGTAACTCACTCAGCCTCACTCCAGCCCTGAAAGACGTCTTTTAACCAAAGGAATACAATAAATATTGAAAAACTCTCAAATTTTGTGCTGCAGAATGCCAGCAATGTTTCAGAATGGTAAATGGTTTAGAAACACAGTTATAACTGCGTTCATAGCATTCAAGTAATGCAATTGAACAGAACTAGACGCATCAGTATAATCGCACAGTTGCGTTTCGAGGCAGTGGCTTTGGCTGGCAGTCGCCCAATCGCAATCGATTTGATGTCCTAAAGACACCGTAAAAAAAGTGGCCACTGCTTAATCTATTTTCCTGAATGCCTAGATTTTTTTAGGCTTGCCATAAGACTGGTATTACTGTTACTAGGACAAAGCATTATTCCTAATGAACCAAGCTTGTATTTCCTCTTTATAGCCTTTATAAAAACCAATAACACAGTGTTTTTGGCACTAATATTATGCCAGACACTTTGCCTTCTAAGCAGCTTTTCTATCCAACTTTTCTTTCTTTCTTATCCTTCTGCTGCTGCCAGGACCATTTGCTTTCTCTTAAATGCATACATGACATCGTACAAGCTATAGAAGACACAAGAAAATACGGTGCTCGAACTCCAAAGTAAGGTTTTTACCCCGAAGCAACATCAGGGAATTCGAAGCACAGTAAACGGGTTTTGCTCTTTCAACGCAACTACCTCTTTTGTTATTTTGTTTTTTTTTTTGCAGAGGCACGAGATGCTTCATGTACCACACAGACCTTTCCGTAATTCGGTTTGATCCATGGAACAGTCGGTGCACTAATGAATGGGTAGCATCAAATTTCCCAGAGGCTACATTGTCACGACACGTGAAGGTTCGTATGGTGTTTTCCCAGCTAAACCGCTCAGGGAAAAGTCAAACGCTGAAGTCGTCGACGTTCACTTTTTGGATACGAGCACAGAACATCAACTGCGTAAAGTGACCTGGACTTCCTTCAACACACAAGCCTGCACGCCCCTTCAATTTTTCAAATGTTAACACTAGCTGCATTTGCCTGCTTGCAACACATTGGCAGAGTAAAGCAATCTTCATGAGCTCCCAACATTGCAAAGCCTGCTAGACTCGACTGAAAAAAGTGTACAGTGATATCTCGATATAACAAACTTCAGGGGACCGTGGAAAATTGCTCGTTATTCTGAAAGGTCGTTATAGTGAAAATCGCAAAATTTAAGAAAACGAATAGTATTTCAATGCCTAAAACGACCTACGTGTACAGCAGTGCATCCTTGGAGTCATTTTTCACAAAAAAAAAAATGCACTAGTGATCATGAAACAATGCACGTTTATTTAAAGTGGTTGGCGATTTTCATCTAGCACGAGTAGCACAAGCTTCCTAGCACGAAGGACTCAAACTCTTACACATTCCTGGGGAGTGAATCAGTGGCCGTGCGGTTTTTCCCCGGACATGTGCGGAGTTTTTGTATGCTGTCCACCACATCCGCAGTCGTCGCGTGCTCGTCGTAGTCTTCGAGTGCTGTTGCGGTACCCTCAGAGGCATCGTTGTTCATGCCATCCTCGCTGCCATCTTCACTTCTTCATCCTGGACGCTGGGCAATGAATGTCCTCTGTTGTCAGCTCCGCTGATGTCCGTGAAGATCCAGCAAGCCACGTGAGCAGCGGCGGAACGTAGAAAAAGTTGGGGTGAGCGCGAATAGCGCGGCCGCGGCTTTCGGGACGGAGAAGGCTACCCATGCTTCATTTTCTCTCTTCTCCTCACCTTTTTTCTCCCTCTTGCATCGGCTGCCGCATTCCGCGGAGCAAGTTGCAAGACGTCCTCTTCTTCGCTGCGCTTTGCCGTGTCGTCTACTAGCACGCTGCCCCGGTTGCCGCGATTGTTTAACGGACTTCTAAGAGTCTCCGGCCTTGAAAATATGAGTTCGTAGTACTGAGGTGTTGTTAACATGGCACGAAACTAAATAAAACGATCGTTATTTTGAAACGTTCGCTATTCTGAAGTACGTTGTAGTGAAATAATTTTACATTAAAACTATAAGCAGTCGGCGTGGGACTTCTTAAACGCTCGTTAATCTGAAAAGTTCGTTAATGTGGTGTTCGTTGTACCGAGGTTTGACTGTATTTCATCAAATCCTCAAATATAATGTCCTTTCACTCTATTTCTCACGGCAGCGACCACAAAGCGTCGATATCATTGACGTGGTGAATGACCTGGATTTAGTTAAATTCGACCACGTGAACCTCTAAGCCGTCATTCACACAGCTGTTTTTCACCTCGTCACGTCACCGTCTTCCGTCATGGGCGACGGTTTCTCAGACGATTTCTGGCCGAAAACGGTGCGATGGTGACGGGAGGCCGAGCACTACATTTCCATTCCGTCAACACGACAGGACCACGCCCCATGGTAAACCAGCCAATCAGAAAACAAATTTTTACGGCTTAATTTAGCGAAAAGAGCACACGTAAAAATATAAGCATTTTCATTACTTCTCAGATTAAGGACGCTCAATTCTAGGCTAAACAGATCACTAGGCAGACGACCCTGTACTCTGACGGGGAGCTCCAGTACGAACGCTACTCCGTTTACGTCTCCGTCGCGGTTTCTTGACGTGACGGTGCCGTGACGAAGAAGGTGACGGTTGTGTGAATGAAGACTAACCCTGCCTTTCGCGAACCCTTCAAAAAAATTTCCACCACCAATACCACCCTTGGATGATTGCTATCACTATACTTCTACATGTGCTTATACCTGAGCTCTGTTTCCATGCAAACGATGCCGTCCACATACTACTCTGCATCCCACGTAATGTTCGATGCAGTCCTAAAATGAACTGTTTTGCAACAGCCCAGGTGCTAGCTTGTTCCGCCTGGCCGTTCTTTATCGCTGCTGCGCAAGGGTGCATACAGCTGGATGTATTGACACCCGCCGCGGTGGCTCAGTGGCTAGGCGTTGCGCTGCTGAGCACGAGGACGCGGGTTCGATTCCCGGCCGCGGCGGCCGCTTTTCTGATGGAGGCGACAAGCAAAAACGCTCGTGTGTTCGAGATTTCAGCGCACGATAATAATCCCCAGGTGGTCGAAATTAATCCGGAGCCCTCCACTACGGCGCGCCTCATCGCCTGGGTAGCGTCGGCGCGTTAAACCCCACAATCAATCAATCAATCAATCAAGAGATGCATGGACGCACTAACAACTACCGCGAAAGAAAAAAATTCCCCCGCACCTCCCCGAAGGGAATCGTGCAGAAATGCGAACGCATTGGGTGCACCGATGAGTGTGTTGCGAGTAATGGCGTAATTAATGACGAGAGTGTGAACGTAATCATTTATTCATTAGCACCTGTTTGTATTATCGTTGTACCTGACGGCCACAATCACTGCCTTGTAATTGCTAAAGTGCACGGTCAAAGGGTCTTTGAGAAGCATACGCGCATCACAGTTTCGCGTAAAGACCAGATCAATGCAACTCCCGTGAATGGTAGTGGGGCACGTGTCGAAGCCGGCAGAGAGACAATGCATAGAGTGCCTAGTCTGCATGTACTCGACCAGCCACTCGCCACTCTTCTTGCGCACGTCAACGTTGAAGTCGCCAACCAAGACTATGGGGTCAGAGGGTTTGGAGCGCACGCACACACTTTCCATAGGGACCGGGCGGCCGTTGTATGGCACCACCGTCGTTTCAGCGAACAGCGCCGCCCGTGGCGAACCGCTCGTCAGTGGAATGCCGGTGGCGGTCAGCGCAGCATAGTTGTGCATGGCTTTCTGTCGTTTTTCTGCGGTGCGGCTTTCAAAGCGACCGTATCCCCACGTTCATTTTTCAGATCGGTATATCTTGAGTGTGGATGTGACGTTTACGAGGCATGTCATGTGTGTTATTTACGCCCATACTCAGTATGTACAAATAGCAGACGACGCTCAATACGCCAAGCTGGAAGTCAAGCTGGAAGTGAAAGTTCGTTGCTTCATGCAATTTTTTCATGCCTGCATGCAGTTTTGTGAATCGAGGAGTATATTGCCGCTAAATGCTCCCACAAAGCCGGTGTGTGCAACCGATCTAGGAATGCTGCGGCGCTGGCCTTTGGCAGTTGATGACGAAACGGCGCCGACGTCGTGCACAAGCGAAAGACAAAGTTGGAGGGTGTCTTCGAAGATTTACCTCAAAACAGAAATTGTGACCGACGACGCTTCCGTATCTTCATTACCTACGGCTGAAACGTGTTTAATTACACAGAAATGCTCTTATGCAGTCATCGGGATTCGTTGATAGAATAAATACCGCATGATAGCAGAATGTTATTGCTTGTCGTGGGGAAGCATTGCTTTACAAGAATTGCAATGGTTGCTGGCTAGTTGGTAAATGGTTTTTCAAAAACCAATTCCTGCGTGGCTGAAGGACGCAAGACAGGAGGGTGCCCGAAACCCGTACTCAGCTTCACACCTGAATGCTGCGGTCGGTTTACAAGCTGCCACCTACGCTTGAAAAATCATGCACACCTCCGTCTAACGACGATGATAGTTTATCGCAAAGCTCTATCGTATGGGTTTCCTTGGTTGCCTTCTGGATTTAAACCTTGACTAGTTCAGCGTCGAATTTGACCAGCACGCAGTTTGGTCTTTAGATCGCAGCGTCTTTGACTTTGACCATTTCCCATTCGATTTCGCACGAAGAAAGCTTTGTGTTCAACCGTCATAATCATTAGACGGAGGGCTAGATGATTTTGCTGTTTAATGTTGAACTTCCATGCCCCCTCTCCAGATCTAAACTTTTTCCAGCGTGTCGGAAATGTGTCTGTGGTGGGGGACTCGGGCTCATGCACCCATATTTGAGGCAACTAATCGCGCGTTTTTGGTGTCTTCACCAGGCATTACACGATTTTTTAGATACTCTGTAAAGAATGCTTAAGCATTAAAAAACATTGGCTGACGTTAACACTGCCACATTTTTTAACTATCGGTGCCAGCCTTTATTCTACGCAGGTGGTAAAACGGGAAGGGGAGGAGGGATGGTTTGTAGCTTGGGCTGTTGAGTTGGTGAATAACTTTGACTCTTGATAAAATGACCACCACAAACGTGGGATTTCCACTTCGGCTTTCAGGCTCCCATGCTGTCACAGTGTCGCTCACAAAAACCGAAGGTACAAAGCTCACGGTTACAGAAAGTAAACTACCGCAACATTTCTACGGCTACACGGTAATCCATCTCGTATGCAGGTGCATTTCTATTTAAAGCACACGTATCGAGGTATCCCAGAGCTAAGGCTGGCGTGGAAACCGTGGTCATTGAAACCAGTGAAGATAATTTAAAGTGGTAGAAATGAATTGTAATATTGCTAATAGTTTTATTCCTACTCAGATCGCGCGGAGCCAGGCGCAGAACGCTGCGAAAAGCGCTTGTGTCAATGTAGCCCTTTCCCAACCTTACAAGCATCCAATAAGTTTCCGTAGCCGTGAGTGCATTTAAGAAGAAAATAATACTAATAATAGTAGTTTTATTCGTAATCAGAACGGGTGGAGCCAAGCGCAGATCGCAGCAAAAAGCGCTCGTGCCATTGCAGCCGATATCCAACTTTAGACGCGTCCGACAAGTTTACGTAGTCATTACAGCATCTAAGAACCCAGCACATCTGTTTAGACATCGTTTCATCTCACATGTCTGCTCACAACGCCACCAAAACATAGAAAGCACCGAAGCAAACACGCCAAAAACGACGGGAGGCTGTGTAGTCCAATGCACCGGCTCATTCCACTGACGAAGGGAGCGCCGAGTGGTGGCGCCACCCGTCCAGCTGCCCGGTCCCTATTCGCCGCGAGCTCGACATGTAGGTGGCGACAGCGTCGCGCTGCTAGTGTGGATGCTCCGCTGAGCGGCCCGTAAGAATGCACACTGTGGGCGCGCTTCGTGCCTTTTTTCCCCCGATTGTGCGCACGAAATGTGCAAACAAGAGTGGTATAATGTAGTTCGGTTCCTCAACGTTCAATGTATAGCATGGAAGCGGCAGTCAGTTTTCATTACTACGCCAAAAAAAGCGACGACTCATCGGGAATCTCAGAATGGCCGTAATTGTGACAATGAACTTGTACGCTGTGGCTCGTAGCAAGCTCGATCTTTCCAGACTATGGATTTGAGCCTTCAATAAAAGCATAAATAGAAACAAATCAGGAAGCCGCGATCTCTGAAATTCAGTTTACAACGGCAATCTCAATCGCTTTCACTGGTAGCATGACGCATTCTTGCATTTGTGGGATGCCCTGAAATGGTAACACTATACTTAACTGCCCCGAAATTCTTTCTAAGAGCTGACGATATTTTTTGTGTTTCAAAAGGCAACATAAAATTACTGAATTTTGATCAGCGCAAAGATATAAATGTAACCGCTCTAACGGGTCTTTTAAATGAAATTTTAACGACTCTGAAGGAAGGTTTGATGAACAACGGTTTCGGATCAATTATTTACGGCTTTCGTCGCAAGTGAACTCGCGAATTGAATTGTCAACGCACGCAGTACAATCAACATCTCATGTTTAGCTAGGTTTTCGCAAAGTGACAAGCAGCTGTTTACAGTGTGCAAACCAAGCTTCTGGGACCTCACAGTGAGCACAAATTTTCTGTTACGGCTGCTATGTTGACAATTTGCGTTCCTTTTAAAATCTAACAGGTGCCTGCAACAGCGAGATGTGTTTGCATTCTTGCGTATAAGGTTGCTTACGAACCCTAAAGATGGCAATAAATGAAGTTGCGCTGTTGCAGATGTAGTAAAACATTTCCTTTTTTATTTCTCGTTGCGAATCAGCGCAACGGGTTCCCGGTAACTACTTTGTTTTGTAAACTGAATATCGCTTTTGTCATGGCATTTAATTCTTGAGGATTGGTTAAAAAATGAAATTCTGTGCATTTAGTTTTTTTTTTCGCGAAAGGTAAGGGGGGGGGGGGGGGCTCCTGCCAACGTTGCAAGAGCAGCGAGAAGAGAACGCATGTAACGCGAAAAGCCAAACTATAGTTATCAGTATTACTTACAATCGAAACTACACATAGGCGTCGTGTTCTGTAGCGGTGAAAAAGCAGTACGTATTTTCAAAACTGATTAACTCCCCTTTGGTCCGGGATTGTCCAGGAATTGTGGCTCGCCTTTCAAAATTGTATTGAAAGCAAGCATTGTGGGGAAAAAAAAAAAAACAGCGAGTCATGGCGCACACCCCTCACACATGTGGGCAACAACGCGCATTATATTACGCGTTTTCTCTTCTTTCTTTAAACTTACGTCCACCATAAGAGGTTAAGACGTGACCATATTAGGCATTTGGTTATACTGAGTGAGACATTTCTGGACAAGGTGATTCATGTCGGATTTGAAAATGATCTATATGAAAATGACACACGAAATGTCACATGACACTCGCAAACTCACAACTGCTTAATTTTGCCGAGAAATCTCCCCTAAATACTCTTGCGCATCCATAGAAACGTATTTTAAATAATACGTAAAATTAGCAACTCGATACATTTGAATAAATGTTTATTCCTCCTCTTCAGTATAAACAACGACTGTCCAAAAATGGTATTTATTTTAGGAAAGGTACGGGAAGGACACGATCACACATGGGCGATAGCGCACGGGTCGTGTGCAGCGTAAATGTTTTTCTTTGTTTCTTCTTTCTGTAAGGACACAGCGCAATTTTACAAGGGTGTGGAATTTGCACGCGTGTGCACAGGTCTTGTCGCTGCTTACCCGTTTCGCGTACTAAACTTTTATCCTTTAAATAATCACCACGCCACCTTCAAAAAGCACCCTTAGACGTTCCCGAAACGGCAGACGACTGCACTCAACAATCAGTAAAGTGCAATGTGTGGAAGCAATGTGTATAACAAGTTTCACACTCAAGCTGTGACCAGGGCGAAGATGTTACGTGGAATTAAACCAGCGCATTAACCCGCAACGGCCGCTGATTATTGCGTTTCTAGAGGAAATGCGCAAGCAGAGGTAACTAAGACATTGCTTACTGCCAAACGAGCACACATATTGGCTGTTTTGTCGTGTGCAGCACGCGTCTTGCGCCGCACGCAATGGGAAAAAGCAGACGACGCGAGAGCGCCATCCACACTAGGAGCGGTTCGTCCCGCCGCCGCCAGGGGCCGACTGTGTTCGCGCTCGGGGCGAATAGCCGCGTCCAGCTGCGCGGCAACGGCGCCTCGAGCGAGGTTGGGCGCGAGGTACACGGTCACCACAAAGACTCCGTCTCCGGTGTAGGCAAGGGTGTACAAGTCCTTGTACGGAGACGTGTCTCGAACGGGAGACGTGGCAACGGCGTGCGATATCAAGTTCCCATACACGTTAGACACGAGACTAACACCGCAGTACTCGCCGTCCTTGCCGCTTCGAGCAAACTAGTACAGCTCGCTTCAAGCGCATGCGTTCGGCATTGAGCGCGGAGAGATAACACCTGTGGGCGCACGCCGACGGAGCACGACAACCCCCGACTAAGAAATGCATTCGCATTTACGACGACGACGACGACGAAGGCAGAACTACGAGGCGCGCGCTCACGTGCGCTCGCGCTGGAGGAATGCAGGCGCACGCCGCTCGATGGACGCAAGACAACCCCCGACTAATAAATGCATTCGCATTTAAAAATAGGGCGCAATGCGCTGACGCGGAGCTCTACACTGAGAGCTCTCTTCCCGACGGCGCAGGGGAAATGCGCTAAATCGGCGGCGCAGTAAAACCACCTGTATGAATAGCGGCGGGGTGCAAAGTTAAACCGCGTGTAACACGAGTAGCCGAGGGGCGCCTCGAAACCGTGCCGGAAACATAAAGTAAGGAAAAAGACAGGTGCAAAAGAGAAATAAAAGCTTCTACGAACGGTAGGCGTTGTCGTCTGCGCGCACGAACAGAAAGAGTAAAACCTCCATTTATGATGCCATCAGCGATGACGGAAAATTACAAGTGGGAGTTTCCTACTCGGCACGTACGTACGTCAAAGTAAAAAGTGTCCTGGGGAGATCACAAAACGTTACAAAGCGTAACGGAAGGTGGGAAAAAAGCGAATAGAGACAAGAACGTCGAACGTTGCGTGTTACGTGTCGAAACAATCGGTAAACCTCTCGACACATGCCGCTCAAGTGCGCGACCTATCAAAGCACAGTTTCCACATTTCATGCAGGCACGGATCGCTTGTTGCAGATGGATTTTATATATGCAAACAATAATAAAATGCAAGAGTTTGCTAAGCGCACTAGGCTCGTTTGACTCGCTCGAATGACTCGCGAAAACTTCAACGCAGACTGAGCTCCGAAGCAGCGATAACGGCTGGTACTGCACCACAGTGCGGCATGAGGTCCCGGGCGTGTGAAATAACGTAGAAATTGCTTACGTGCGAGGCAGCGATTTGAAACCAAGCACGGAACATCGACACCGCGCTGCTCCGACGTTGGGTTAGGAGAGGTGGCCTCGGTCGTTTCCTGGCTCAGCGAAAGAGTCATGCCTCGGAAATCAGCTTCTGGTAAGTCCTCGAGACGCTCGACGTCACTTAATTCACCGGGGCTAGGAACGGTATTCGCGTTTCTGGTGAACTTTGGCAATCCTAGTCCAGCCATTGCGTGCAGACGGCAGACGGGCCCAGGAAGCTCCTCGGTGTGGATTGGATTGCAATGGCTGCTTGTCTTTTAGCAGTCCTTCTTCTTGTTACATACAGATAATATAGTTCTTGTTATGCTTTTTTAGAAGAAAACTATAGCACCGGCAAGAGTTAAACAGTTTGTATTGATTATTTATTCAGTATCCTTTAAACTAGTTAAAATTGCTTTTAAGCTATTAGTTTGGACAAAGGAGCCGTGAGTTTCGCTTTCGGTTTCCAGGTGGAGCGTTTGTTATTGGTAGAGTGAACTAGAATACTTCTAGTTCACTCTAGTTATTGGTGTTGTACTGCGCCATGTAGCAAAGGAAAGCTTTCTTAGGTCTTAGACTGACCGATAATAAAGTCATTTTCTCCTTTTCGTTTTATTTTCTCTTACTTGCTCCATGAATTGCGCTGAAGAGCTAAAATGCGTACCACTGAACGAATATGATGTAGGCCACTTAGGCATCATTAATGTGCGGCAAGATATTGGAAGAATAGGTGTTCAGAAATTTCTCCTCCCCCAAAATAAAACCTGCGTGGACTAAAATCAAGTCTGTGAACTCGAGCATTGCCGCACGCAACCTGGAGCCCTCAGTTCAATTTATATCCCGGGCGTTACTACCACTACGTGCCATATAAAAGACATACCGCAGACATAGGTACCACGAAATATTTCAATGACCCGTCCAAGAATGAAGACATGATTGTATAATTCCGAAAGGAAAAAGGTGCACGGTAATATAATGCGCTGGCGTGTCGTATGTGAGGAAAGATGTGCACAGGATTCACTATTAGTATCTGGGATACAGCCATTTCTGATTAAGATCTTGTTGATTTAAATAAGTATTCTCTTGATGTACTCATGCACAATTTTTTCCCAATGAGAGTGACCAATTTCGTCAATAACGGAAGGCCACACCAAACAGTTCTTGGCACTCGATTTTTAGGCTATATCCTCGCTATACTGAAACCGAGCTGACTAACGTACGGCAATCTTGACGCGAACTTTTTGGTAGCAGGAGGAGCGAAAATTTGAGGGACGAACTTTTAGCACGGACTCGTAGCTGAACCTTATTGCGAAGGCTGTCCAACAATTAACATTCTAAAAGGGTTATGTAATGTATGAGCAGTGGCGACGAAAGAGTAATTAAAATACCAACAATACTTGAATTCATTTAAACAATATGAAGTGATTTCGGAAGATTGACGGAAACTTTTTTTTCACTCATATTACCTCCGCTGCAGTATGCGGCGTCGAATCCTAAATTTGCGTATTTGCTAACGGTAGCCGTCGAAATGGTCGATGTATTTGCTTCTGCGCAAACGGCGAGCCATGCTCCCACTCGTGGTCACACCCCGGCTCAAACGAGGGCGAGCTCCCGAGATTCGACGCCCTGTGGCCCAAGATGGGCCGCGCCACGGTACGACTCAACATCATCTCCTTCCCCCAAAAATCATCGCCGTTGTTTGAATTCTAAAGTTTGCCCCGTGGCGTAATGGACGAGCTCGTGTACACGGGTAATTTAAACGAGCAAACTGGTTTCGTGTATGCGCGGTTTACATTACGAACAACGCACAACCCTCCCGCTTCCCCTTTCCACTATACTCACTAGCAGCTTCCGTGACACCTAACTTGGTGGTGGCGGGGTATTTTATTAAGAAAGGAGGGAATTAACCAAAAAAAAAAAACTGGGGATATTGTTGAACTCAACGGGGAGTTCACCCTCATGCAACCCTAGCCCAGGCAAGGGGAGTGGGGTTTCAAAGGATAGGAAGAGAGAGAGTGGGGAGAGAGGGGTAGGAGAGTGGGGGACAGTCTATATCGCGTTTGTCTCGTCCAGAGCCTCGGCGGCTACAAACGCAGCGCTAGTCAAGTCACAACCAGGAAGTTGAGTAGGTTCCTGGTTGTGACAGGACTAGCGCTGTGCTTGCAGCTTCACACCGTCTGCGAGTGCCCGCACTCCCCTTTCACTCTATTCCCCACACTCACCCACTGGGAGCTGGCCCTGCAGGGCTCGACTTGTGGAGACCGGGACCACCTTTGCCTCCAGGGGCCAAGAGGTCGCGGATCTCTCTCTCTCTCTCTCTCTCTCTCTCTCTCTCTCTCTCTCTCTCTCTCTCTCTCTCTCTTCCCAAGATAGGGCTCGCGCCCTCCCATTTTACAAATAATGTTAGTGCTTCACCTTGTAGTAACTTGAAGTGGCCTTGTACGGCCTTACAGCGGTTAGAAGGGCCTCGCCTGACGCCATTAAAAAGTTAGCTTCGTCTTGAATTTTTTTTGTTGTTATTGAGGAGGTTCAGGAGAGCTTTTATTGCACGCGTAGCGAGACTGGGACACGGCCAAGGACTCAAAACAGCCCTCAGCTCAAGCTCCGGCCCAAGCTGCCTGCACAAAGGTAATATGAGCTTCCCCCTGCGCACGATTTACTTTGGACACACGCATATAACACGATGAATGTCTTCTCGTGGGTCTCATGAGGAACAATAAGGTGAAGATGCCTGCTGGATTTTCTACAGGTAATGTCCTGTGTAGGCCAAATTCAAGCGCAGTCTATGCAGGATGACTTCCTCGCGCTTGCTGAGCCCAGGTGGCATTCTGAAGGTGCACTTGGGATCAGTCACGTGAAGAGGTGGGTATTACTGCCTTGCGTCAGTCCAGATAGACATCTGCGCTTTCCATGTGGTTGATGAGGCAACTATTGCCGCATCCTTTCTCGTGAGTGGGATCGGCAGAGCTTGTGTTCAGAGACTGTGGGTGGATGAAGTCAGCTGCGTCGTTGCCGGCAACTCCGCAGTGGGCAGGAAACCACTGCAGATCCACGCCCTAGTGGCAGTCCCCGTCCAGAATCTGTTGACCCGGATCCCCTAGACGTTGTGATGATTGTGATGATGATGCTTCTTGAGGTATTCTCTAACCGCGCTCTTTTTCGAACAGCGAAGAAGAGCGGCCGCCCGTTCCATGATCCGCCCCGCTCAACGAGCATCACTTATTCCTCCTCCTCTTTTAGTACGTGGTGACTGGTCAACCCCATAGGGGTTCGGCTTGTATGTCTCGTTCGATCCTCACAAAGATAGTCGCACCTTTGAGAACGCGCCGTTCCACAGTATAGGGAAAAGGGGGCGCAACCGTAGGCCCCACGTCATCACTGAGCGCCCTACCATCTACGCGACCCTTGTTCGAAGTCCAGCGGTGTGGCGTCTACGGCGATGGAATCTACGTCAACAGCCCCAGTGCAACGTGGTCGCTTTCTGCAGTTCAACACCGAGTAGCAGGGAGAGCACCGTGACGCGGCGTACAACCAATCTACAGTACTCGTTCGACAAGCTAGCACTAATGGTTTAACGTTCGCTACATCACAGGAGTGCTGAGGTGATCGACACTTTTCACCCCATCGTCCTCCCCCTCCATTCTAGCACATTCCATTCCTGGACCGTGCCGCGCCTTTCGAAGCAGTAATGCGCTACCTTTCGATGACGATGAGAAATGCGAAGCGCAGACGCCGGGCCAATCTTTCTGCTGCACCGACTCCGGCGATACCATGTCATCATCATTCCTCCTCCCCAGGGATCGGGACCGCGAGAGCGTGCGCCGCTCGCGACAGCGTTCGAGCCCGCCGAACGAGCCAGCAGCCTGACGGTTCCCTCGGCGTGCCGGCGCGTCGGCCCTGACGAGAAAGGAACAAAGAAAGGGCAACAGACGCGCGTCCGCGGAGCCTGCAGACAGCGATGGCCACCTGCCAGCGCTACCTGACGGGTTTTTCTTTCGTGGGGGACTACACGAACATCGAGTTCCAGCAAGAGGTGCCCATCTACCGTATCTGCTCGCTTTGCGGCGCAGTTCCTTCGGAGCTCTACCTCACGAAATGCTCGCACTTCTTCTGCCCCAAGTGCTTCAGCAAGCTGCGCGACGACGACGTCTTCATGTGCCCTATGGACAACCAGCGGAGCCTCCCGGACCAAATATATCACGACACCACGTCGGCTGACATTCTGCAGAGCTTCCGCGTCGCATGCCCCAACAAGGCCAACGGCTGCGACCACGTGGGTCTCCTGAGTGGCCTCAAGGAGCACGCGAGCGCGTGCGGACACCAGAGCGTCCAGTGCGGCATGTGCATGAAGGAGATCAAGCGCCAGGACGTGGCGGCTCACGTGAAGAACGAGTGCCAGCGCCATCTGCAGCAGCCGCAGAAGCCGCAGCCGCCAACGGGGCCAGTGGCCAAGCAGGAGGCCGGTGAGGGGTCGGCCGTGGCTGCCTTCGCCCGCGCTGATGACGGCAGCCTCCTGTACGCCGGGGCCGAGGGCTACCAGATCACCGAGGTACGCGAGAAGCTGGACGACGTCTGCCGCGAAGTCAAGTCACTGAAGGAGAACTTCGCTGAGTTCGAGTCCATCCGGAGCACGGTGAACGCTGTCCAGGAGACCGTGAAGAACGAGATGAAGAAGATGCGCGAGGACTCGGCCGTGGCAAACAAGCGCATCGTGACCAAAATCGAGAAGATCCAGACCTACCTCAAGGGTCGCATCGACAGCATTGAGGACCGATTCCGCTCGAGCAAGTTTATCTGGCACGTCACCAACTTCGCCAAGCTCAAGGAGCAGGTGCTAGAGGGAAAGACCAAGTCGTTCTTCAGCGACGACTTCTACGTGGGTATCCAGGGTTACAAGATGTACCTCGGTGGGCACTTCTCCGAGAAAGACGACAAGGGCCGCACCTGCCTCAGCGTGTACGTCTACATAACAAAGGGCCCCTATGATCCGACTCTCGAGTGGCCCTACAAGAGGCGCAGTACCTTCATCATCGTGGACCAGAAAAGCAACTCGTACCATAAGATGGCTGAGATCGTTCCCGAAGAGTTGGGCCCTGACCTGGAGCACTGCTTCCAAAGACCCAAGGATGGCGAGAACGAGGGCATTGGCTACACGGCCATCATGACCCTGGAGGACATCGAGGACCCAGACAAGGGATACGTGGTGAACGACGCCTTCGTGATCCACTTCATCACTTGCGAGGTGTGAGGCTTCATGGGACACTTGTCTCCTTGCGTCACGACGCAGCGTGACGAAGGGAGCTGACCTGCCGTTGCTGCTGCCTGGACTGTGGCTCGCTGACCCCCGCCTTGTTTACAAACGGACGCACTAACTGTTAGCTCTAGGCAAAGGACGCAGCTTTGGCATCTTGAGGTGATTCCAACGCTAGCGCAGTGCTTGGTTTTTGCAGTTATCGCGAACGCTTGTAAAAAACGACGGGGGCCAATGCCACCCTTCTTTTTCGACTTGTAGTAGAACGCTGCCCACCTGATGATTGGTCTTTTGTCTTCTTTTTATTGTTGCGTCTTCAGTTGAGATACCGTGCGTCGCCCTCTGTGTCGCCCTCGTGTAACGTTTCTAGCAGGCTGCAGCAATAAATGGTCTTTGCTTCAAGCTTCAACACTGTGCCGGAGCTTATATTGCGATGTCTGCGGCATCAGAAGGCGGAAATAACCGGGGCCACATAAGCAGAGCGCAGGGTTAGAGTTAAAGCATCGTAGTGTGGATCATGTCGCTATATTTACGTCCTTACTCGCAAAGCTTTGTGCATTACCTTGCCGGATAGTCAAGACTCGGTACGTAAGAGTTTCTTAAATCATTTAAACAGAACAATTTCTGGGTAGAAATATATTTCGCGGCACACCTGATAAGTAGCGGCCTCGAGGGCACGACGACGCCTACATTGAGCACGCGGAAGTGGGCGAGTCGTGAAAGAAACCACCTATCAGCCGGTGTTTTTAGAGCACGCCAAGTCTTGTCAATGTATTCGCGCGGCTCAACGGCGCCAGCACATCTCGTCGAGCATACTAAGTCACTTCACCGAAAGCTTCTCGAAACCGGTGTAGTTCTGTCGATTAGACCACCAGTTTCCTTTTTCATGAGAGAGAGAGAGAGAGAGAGAGAGAGAGAGAGAGAATAAGTCTATTTTCTAACCACTTCGAAGGGAGGGTGTAACTCGTCCTCCTCCTCAGGTGGCGGCCAGGAGCCCGTGGGAGACAGCGGCACCCCCCCCCCCCCCCCCCGGCCAATCGGATCACTTTCTCCTGGAGTTGCGCATCTGTACTAAGTAGCGTGGTCCCCCAAATCATCGGTTGCGTAATTTCTAGCGATGAGAGGACCCTTGGTCGCTCTTTATATTGTTCCACGGTTCCATTCCCGTCCCTCGTCCCCCATGTACGGTATCAGATTGTCGTGTTATTTCATTTAACGCATTGTTATCGTCTATGGGGCTTGGTCAGGCCCAGAGCATATTCTGCGAGCTCACCCTGATTTATTCTCACCACGTCTAAAAAATGGACGGGCGGGGGGGGGGGGGAGGCAAGCTTCTGTAACAATACGGCAGATAGAAGCCCCGCCTTGGCCAGACTGCCTTGGCTTCTCTCAAACAACATATTAAACTACAGAGAGAAGAAGCTTGGCGGGACTCCCGCGGGGGTGGTGGTGGTGAAGGGTATTATTTAAGCGATTCGACACTATGTGATAACTACGTTGGCATATTTTGGTGTCGGATGTAATGGAGAAAGAAGAAGCAAAAGATAGCAGAACGGTGAGGGTCACGGAATGTTGTCGGGGCTAGGAAGCTCCAGGAAAGATTTTAAGGCGGAGAATAGGCGCCGCTCAGAATTTAGACTACTTGCACCTCGCAGCACATTGGATATTCTTCCAAACAGAATGGAGGAGTGATGTTGGGCTCGTTCAAAGCCTCTCATACATACTGGGTGAACCGGGGGTACAGACCAACATGGCGTATAGCAGAAAGGCCAGTAAGGAGGATAACCAGGGAAGCGCCCAGTTGGTGGCCCTACACGTAATAAGACGTCTATAAAAACACGGCAACCTTGTAGAAATCGGTGTAATTTAGTGTTTCCACGCTTGCCTCGACGAAATACGCCGTGCATGTCGACCGTGTTCGTAGCCTGAGATAAAAGAAGTGCCCCTTTCGAGACAGCTGGAGAGAGGTGTCGGGACATTTGTCACCCAGTACGCCCGCAGTTTTCGTGTACAATCCATTTATCGGCGGGTAAAACAGTTATGGGCGTAACTCATGGGGTCGTTTATACGACACAATGAATCAGACTAAGTGCTCAAGTCCAGGCTTAAGAGAGGAAAGGCTGGGTAGGGAGACAAGAACAACACCTTGTTATCAGTGCAACTGTAGGCGTAGCATCAGCGACTTGCGCAAGCGCGAAAAAAGAAGGAAGGACACCAAAGAAAAAAAAATCCGGGGTTTAATATAGACACCTGGCTGTAAGTTCCTCTATTACGAAGCACTACATGCCTTGGGCATTGGTAGGGAACGGACAAAAGTTCGCCGATTCCCAATGTGAAGCTTTTTCTTCAAAGGAATAACGATACTTTGTGAACAGAAAATTTTCGCTGGCCGGCTGGTGGTGAGGGCCAGGACGGTGAGGGGAACTTAGACATGCCTAGACAAGGAGCCCCCTGAACGGGCGGGGGCCGCAACACAAGCGCTTGCTTAAGTAGAAATGTTACCTTTCTTGGCGGGAATTAACGCAAGCAATGTCTTTCGGCGTGAATGCATTAATGTTTTATAAAAAGTTGCGCTACATAAGGTTGTATACCTTATCAACTAACCAAGGCGTCAAACAAAGTTCGACGGTCGAGTCCACTCCGACTTAGTGTTCATAACGTAAAAACTACTCTACGCTGGTATGGTTGCTTAGCTCAAGTAAAGCAAGACCATTCGTTTCTTAAAGGAACCACGCAACACCTTTTCCAACATTTTTCTGAATCCTAAATGCTTTCGGAACCTACTCAACAAACACATTTAGCAATTAGAGTAGGGGGTCGTAAGGTACCTTATCCAAAAATTACTGTTTATATATGCCCAGAAGACAACGTTGAACTTGCTCAACAGATTTTGTCTCTTATATTCCCGAGTCTTGGCGTTCTTCGACGGCTGGAATTACGTTATTACAGCGATGTAGCGGCTATTGGTCGGCTCTTTTCTTAGCAGCACTGATAAACGCATTTGATATCGATAGCCACTTAGAATGAAAGCCACAAAACCACTGCACAAAACCACAAAAGCAAAGAAATCAGTTAAGGCAAATCTGTTGCGACGAGCCAACCACGCAGTGCCACTCCATGCTGGCGACAACTATAACTTTCGCAGTGCTTCCAGAAGCGATGGAAAGACTTAAGGCGCTTATAGGAGGTGTTGAAGGGTCCGTTTAAGCCTCCAAGCTTAAACAAATAGATCCAGGATTAATGGCGCATGTTAGCATCGTTGTGGAATGGTCCAAGCTGGCACACTAACATTAGTACGAAAAGGTCCTCTCTTCAAATCCTAAAAATTACGGAATATAGTGCGTAAGCAGCATATATGCATGCTTATAGATCGTTGGCTAATACATTAGTAACGTTATGAGCGACTTGGAGGTATTTGTCACCGTTTACACCGGAAATGTCAAATCAATGCACGTGCCTGAAATTTTCGCACAACATTTGTGAATGCCATTTAGGTGGTGTAGTTCAAACACGCTGGCCAGTAGCGCAGAAATGAATTGTCTGTATCACATTAATCACTGTAGCCATGGCTTGCCCTTTTGTTTAGATAAGTCCAATTGCGCGCTCCACTTTTATTGTGCGGGGTACGGACGTGCACAAACACCGCTCCGAGTTCTCGTAACGGCCCCGTGGATACACAGCACTCACCGTGAAACAACACAGATGCTTTTACCCAGATGCCTACATAGTGGACATAAATTAGGACGCGTTAGCTATGGGTGTTCGTAAAAACGACATGTAAAGTGAACTTTAGTAGTAATGGTACTTCGTAGTAGTAGTTGTAGTTACGTTTTAAACGTTTACCGTGTGGTCAGCCTCCCAGGTCCGGGATTCCGCGAGCCTGCACAGAGATACAACGACGGCGCGCTGTATCTTTGTGACGGAGCTGGCAAACGCCGCATGCCTCGGCTATTGGGATTGTGTGTGGACGAGGCTGGGTTGTGGTGAACTTATAACGATCAAAATGGCGGTGACGTTTAGCATTCCTGTAGAGTGTCAACTGAACATCGTAATGAGGCGTAACGGAGATCTAGCTAGATTTCACGCAGACATTGTGTGTTCATAAGGCTTGTAATAGGCTTGCGCTACTTCCAAAAATATAGCCCCCCCCCCCCCCCCGCCAATTCCACTCTCTCACACAGCCACACGGAGATAGACGTAGAGAGAGAGAGAGAGAATATCTTTAATGAAAGCTGAAGAGGTCAGCCTCCCTAACGGTTGGGCGCCACACGGACACTCTGATTCCAGCCACCCGGAATATTGGGACCACTGTATACAGATTCGTATTCAGGGATCGGTCTTTCGCGAATGCTTGCTACTGCCAGAAATAGAAAAGATAAACAAAAGAACAAAGGCGGAAATTTAAAGCCGGAGTTAGTGGTGAAACGACATTTGTCTTCTTCATCACCGGCTCGAAAATTTCATCCCAGTGACACTCGCAGAGCTCTCAGCCGTAACACTACGGCACTGATTTAACTCACCATGGCAGTTATCCTTTTTTATACTACAAGGAATTCAAGCAATGCGAGGTCACTTGTTTTGTATATAGGGACGATAAACCTGGGTTGCGTAGAAATGAACATTTGTGATTTCATTAAAACAATTACGGGGTTTAATGCGGAGATGCTGCACCTTGGCTACGGATTATTGTGACAACCGGGGTATGTCTAAACGCGCGCCGAAACCTTCGCTTGTTAACTCTATCTGAAAGCGGCCGCCGCGTCCGGAATTTAACTTGCACCTTCGTGATCAGCTGCACAAAGCCTTAGCCACAAACCCGACGCGGTACGTGTAATGTTATACAAGCTCATCCACTTGTGAAAGGTGATTGATTGATTATGAGGCTTAACGCCCCGACGCTGCACAGATGATGAGCGCGCCGTAGTGAAGGGCTCTGGATCAATTTTGATAACCAGGGAATCTTTACGTGCGGCAAAATCTCGAACACACAGACGTTCTTGCTTTTCGCCTCAATCAGCAAAGCGGCCGCCGCGGCCAGGGATCGAAACCAGGTGCTTTCTGCGAAAGGTGGCTAGAATGGTTAATTTGTCCATAATTCCGGGAATCCTGATTTCCATCACAGTGCATTTTCATTTCATGCTGCTATTTTTCTTCGGGAACATAAACGGAGCACGATCGACGTTTTAGCCCTAGTAAATAACCTCTTGTGGATATGCGCCAGGCACAGCGAGGACGTCATTATCATCATCGTCGTCATCGTTGTCGCCGTCGTCCTCCTCCTCCTTCTCATATGCGTCATGAGTAAGTTAGATGTTAATGCACCCAGCTAACGGCAGGCCGACTTGTGTCCATTTTTTTATGCCTTAAATGCCCTGACCGTTACTTTCGACTTACTGCATTTCGTTTGGCTCAAGAACTTGCAGCAGCAATAGCAACCACTGCCGTTCTCCCGACCAATATCGGCTGGGGATTTTCGCAAGCAAGTAGTTCCGATTCCGACCACTTGTGGTGCACCACGAGTAGCGAGACGTGGCACGCGCAGAGTGGACCGTGGCCTCTTCGAAGAACAAGCTCCCCACCGCAACGTAGTGACGAACGCAGCAATGTCGGGCCGACCCATCCCGCGACAGAATCGCCAGCCGCCGCCGAAACACGAGCCGAGTACCTCCTTTGCAGTCCCCGAAGCTGGAGACGGCCCCGCCGTAGCAGGAGCCCCCAACGGTGCGGCCTTGGCGGGAACCCCCACCTCCCAGTCCCCGGGGGCCGAGGGCCGCAGTATCAGCGAGCTCTTGAGGAAGATCGAGGACGTGTGCCGCGAGATCAAGGCGATCAAGGACCACTTTGCCGACCTCGAAGACATACGAAACGCGGTGAGCGCGATCCAGGACACCGTCAAGAGCGAGCTGAAGAAGATGCGGGAGGAGATTGCAGCGGTCAACAAGCGCATAATGATGAAGGTCGACAAGATACACAACTACCTCACGTGCGAAAGCGACATCAGCAAGGAGCGGTCCCATTCGAGCAAGTTCGCCTGGCAGGTGAATAACTTCTCCAAGTTCAAGGACCAGATGATCAGCGGCAAGGCCAAGCCGTTCTACAGCGACAACTTCTACGTGGGCACCCACGGCTACAAGATGTACCTCAGCGCTCATCTAGCCGAGAAGAATAGCAAGGGCCAGGTGAGCCTCAGCGTCTACATGCACATCACCAAGGGCCCCTACGACCGGACGCTGCAGTGGCCGTACAGCAAACGCAGCACGTTCGTCGTCGTCGACCAGAAGAGCAACCAGCATCACTGGGCGGCGGAGGTCGTGCCCGATGAGCTCGGTCGCAAACAAGAGCACTGTTTCCAGAGGCCCAGGAACGGCCCCAACAAGGGCATCGGATTCACGGCCATGATGCCCCTCGAAGACCTTGAAGACCCGAGGAAGGGATACCTTGTGAACGACTCCTTCCTCGTTCACTTAATCACCTACGATATCTGAGGCAGGGCTCCGTTGGAGGCCGTCAGGTGACGCAGGGTCGACCGCAACGGTGTGGGGACTGAGGGGGTGAGGAACGCTAAGCGCAAAGGCGGCTTTATGTTATTCTAGCGTCCTTCGTCGTACTTGCTCAGTGGTTCAAGGTCGCATGAGCGATTATCGCGCAGTGCTGCATCCCGCGTTCTTTTTTCTTTTGTTTCGGCAATAAACTGTGTTCATTAACGTTTTTAAAGACGATAGACTTTCTTGGGCTACTTAAACCCAGAAATTTTGGTCTGTCTGTATGTCTGTCTGTCTGTCTGTCCGTCTGTCTGTAACTCGATTCAGCCACCCGGCCAAAGTAAAATTGATATTGCGCAATAGTCTTATATACTCGCAGCGAAATGTAAACGTCTAAGCCTGATTTATATGTTCATACTTGTCAACTTTGTTGAACAAGAACAAGACATTACGCAAATATAAGACAGGAAATCAGTACACAAGGGATATTTACAGTGTTCCTTTATTAAAAAATTCATGGATGCTTGGTTTTTCGATAAAAAATGATGTTCTACATCTACTGAAGAAAACCGTCGCCTCCTGGCGGCATATGAAAAATCACGCGGCAACAGCAACGAAAGGTTCTACTAGCTAGGTTCCACGTTCTGCTTGGAACGCACGTGGAGCACGGCCACGCGGTTCTATAAACCTTGTAGTCGGCCGCCTCCATTCACGCGCGTCTCCGCCGTACTGCAGCGCTGGCATCGAACCCGGCCTGTAGCAGTGGAACGCGGTAAATTCAAATCGTCTTCCGCAAACCTTTGGTGTGGTTACCTTCGGATGAGCGCGACGGCACAGAAACAGCATGAAAGGTGAGCGGGAAAGCAAAGGGGGGGGGGGGGGGCATTTCCTTGGCAAATGTCTACAAAGACTATCGTCTTTGTCTACAAAGTCTTTGTCTACAAATGTCTACAAAGACTATCCTACAAGTGACGTCAAAACGATCGCTGCGCCGGCCTCTCCAGTGGTGGGCACTGAAGTTTTCCCGCGGCTACAGCGCCGTCTCTCGCCGCCGCTTACCAACTTTGGGTCGGTGGATGTCGCGACCGGCCGTTCAGCGCACGCCAAAACACGTGGTTCGACGCTGTGTGGCGTAAGTTTTTTCAGAAACAGTTATAATGGCAAGTTGCAGGGTCCGAAAGGATCAAATGCTGCAAGAAAGAATTTGTGGCAGTGCCGCTACTGCTGCGCGATCGCGAAGGGCAGCCTGGCATCGTTTTGTACAGGTTTACCGTGGGAGAAGGAGCGTCGCAAAAAAACGAATTTCTGCAGTAAAATAGTCAAATAAGTAAGAAAGCCATGACATTTTTTGTCAGTGGAATGAGTAGAATTGTGAGTGCGATTACCCTTTGTGCAGCGCAGACGGGAAGAGCCGCAAAACTACAACGTTTGCTTTCAGTGTTTCATACACTGCGCAGACAAAAAATGTTACTGCTGATAAAACAATAGTGGCGGAAACCTTAATACCTTGTGTTATGCAAAAACTGCGCCATGCGATTCACAAATATTTGTGAATCGCATGGCGCAGTGTTTACATAACACAAGGTATTGTGTTTATTTGTTTTGTCTATTGTTTTATCCGCAGTAACCTTTTTTTCTTTCAGCACCGAATGGAAGCCAATAGGCGGGTCAAAAATATGCTCACAGGACTTTGCGGGTGGTGCCAAAAGCAATGTCATCCCGCTTACTGCCCTACTTTGTTCCCTGAAGTGTACAGAGTTCGGCCACGCATCCCAAGCGAGAGCGTGGCAAGATATCAAAAGCAAGGTGGCATTCAAACGCGTTATTTGACTCCTTTAATGCGTTTTGCGTACTCTGAAAGTTGAGGTTTTTATTTTTTAACCAGAGGAGGGGGAGGAGGAGGAAATATTTTTATGGAGAATTCTGAACGGCCTGAACAAATTGTATCACAGTTAGCCGCTGAGACGACTCTAACATTACTCACAAGAAAGAAGCCGAAACTAAACGTCATCTTCGTAACGAACCCGCAGCTTGTTCCGCTGTATCATCAGATTTCACTCTGGGTGGAAATGGGTTTTGGTTACTTTGTCAGCAGCTAATAACGTTTATGCGTTGTTAATCAGGGACGACACCCACCGAGCTGAAATAGGGCCACAGAAAAAGTAACTGTAGTGTGTTTACGCGAACAGAAAAAACAACAACACAAACGCCCCTGTCGTGGAGCGCCATTGTATACGCTGGAGTCACTTTATTAGGCCGTGATACACGAAAAAATTGGTACTGACCTGGAAAGAAGCGCTGTAGGTACGCTTCCCTTGCTGCGAATGGCACTTCGCAACGATGTCTGTCCCGTCAATTTTTTTCGCGGCGTACGCGTGCCCGCCAACGTACAATTTCTGTCACTTTTCTCGCCCACGCGAGGCCGAAACTAGAAGTCCCGCGCCGTAATTGTCCAGAAACCCCACAGAAGCACTTGAGACCGAGGGAAACTATTCACCGGAACAGTTTTCGAGCACGAGACATCGTCCAAAAACAATTGCAGGATCGCAAAAACCAATAACCAAGAGGTTTCGAACATATGAATGCGCGGCGGCCGTCTGGCTCTCACCTACCCAAAGTTTGCTGAAGTGTCCGCGGGGCGGCGCTGGGTGTACTTAATCGTCGCGCCCTCTGAGCAGTGACCGGTCCCTATAGCGGCCTCTTCTTCTTCCTCGGCGTGATTAGTGTAAATAAGGGCGGATGCCAGAGAGTTGCCTTTAGCAGCTATTGCCGCGATGGCCATGGCGCGCTTAGGGTGGTACTCAGCGGCCTCAACATACGCCTGGGTCATCTCTGAAACGTTGGTACAAAGCAGACACGCGGAATGCTCACAAATCACTTCAGTGTCCCTTTCACAGTAACCTGTAAAATAGCCGAAGACAACTATTGTGAGGCATTGATCAGAAAATCAGTAGAGCATTCTGCGACGGAGTCATGATCGCAGTTGAAAGGAAAACACCTTTTAGATGTACGAATACCTTTATGAATAAAAACAACAGAACAAAAAGGAGGAGGTGACGAACCACCGAGTAGGGAGCCTACATGCCGCCGTCTGTAGGCTCCCTACGGCGGCATGTAGGCTCCCTACTCGGTGGTTCGTCACCTCGTCGTCGACGGCGGCATGTAGGCTCCCTACCACCGAGGGGGGCCACGCCCACCGAGAAGGTCTCGGCAGACACGCCACCGGAGCTGGCATCCAAGGATCCCGGGGCTATCGACGATTTACCTAAAGAGCCGGAAGATGCACCCGAGGTTTAGTCCGCAGGCGAAGAAGAAGCGGTCAACCTCGAGGGAGACAAGAGTGACTGCATGGAACTCGGGGAGGACGCAGCCAGTCCACCCAGTAGGCAAGCGACCCCGAGCAGAGGTGAGCGACCACGGCACCGGGGAGCTAAGCACCGAGGAACCGCCGTGGAAGGCGACCCCGCAGGTTCGACGCGCATCCCTGAAACTGAAGCCCAATATACCTCCGTATCGCAACAAAGGTCGGCCGGCCGTCACCTGAGTCAGACTGTCGAAAAAGTAAAATGGGGTTTGGTCGGCCCCAGAATCCCGGGACGCTCGCCGCCAAGTCTGTACACAAAGCAGCCGCGTCGGCGGATTGCCTCGAAAGCGCGTCATCCCTATTTCATATTTGCCGCGCTTTCGAGGCGCTTTTTGAAAGTGCTACGAGTTGTGCCGCGCCTCCGCCAGATGGCGCCACGGGTCCCGCGACCGAGAGAAGACGCAGTGAAACATCCCCCTCGCGAGGGGCACGATCAAATGCAGAGCATTTCCGGGAGCGCACGACGTTAAGTAGTTTGCGTTACGTTAATGTTGTTGCACTTGTGGCAACTGCTGACGAGAGAGCGCTCGTCAGCAGTAATTTGAATGAGTCAACGATATAAGGCGCGTTCGTAGCGTCCCATTCTGTGTCGGCTTTGTGGCGCAGTGGGTAGAGCACCATGTACATTGCGTTCCGCCCGCAGGGTCGAGGGATCGAAACCGGGTGCCGGATAGTATTGTTTTTTATATATAGTAGGGAGGGGTGCGGTGCGGACTACGGACGTCAACGCGGGTGACATCGTGAGTTACTGAAATGCTCTGCATTTAATTGGTAAATAAGGTAATATGTTCGAACAAAGACATATTAGAGCCCTTCCACTACTGCGAAGATAGAATACCAGCGAAGCTGTGTTGGTGAATAAATATATTGAGTTATATATGGTGACTTGGGATAGTCATCCAGTAAAGACACATGCACGCATTTTGCGTTAAATTATCCCTTATTCTCGTATAATTTACTTCGGAATAGTTTCGATAAAACAAATTTTACAGCCGTTTTCTGTAACTAACGCCCTCCGTAGACAGCCATCGAATGACAAAAGACGGGAATTCTGTGGCGTTTACGATTTTACTGTTTACTATTACCGCAAGTGAATAAAAATTGGCCAAGGATAGATTAGTCTCAGCGGCAAATTTCAAAGTGATGTCTTATAAGATACATACATTAGATGTATAAGCTATAACTTTCTAAACTAGCTATGCAGCGAGAGTGCTATTCTTTTTCGACGCGACTTGACAGACGTATGCGATTTTGGGTAAAACCTAGCGCTAAACCGCTTCGCTCTAAAAACAGTAAAACGGATGGGCGATAATCTGTTTTGATATGTCTCGATCGCTTATCATCATCATCAACATCATACTGGCACGCGAAGACGCTCGTTTAAAGTAGACGCGTGGAGTCCCCCAGGGGTCTGTCTTCTCCCCAGTGCTATTTAATGTGTTCTTGAGCTCCATACCTAGTCAGCCTGATGTACAAACCTACGTTTATGCAGATGACATTGCCTTTTTCTCTTCTTCGCAGGATATTCATTCTCTGTTTCATTCTCTTCAGTCGTACCTGAATGCTCTTCGTTAAATATTAATAAGTGTGCCATTCTCGTGTTCCCCCTTACAGACCCAATATCAATTTCGTTATCCTATCGTCAACAATCCATTCGGCAGGTTGATTCACTAAAATACCTTGGAGTTATATATGACAGTAAGTTGAATTGGCGTCCACACATTGAGCACATTGCAGTGAAAGGCTCCCGCGCTGTCGCTCTTTTGAGGGGTCTTAGCCACAAGCGATCAGGTCTGAGAGCAGATACACTCTTGATGATTTACCGCATGTATGTTCGCCCAGTTTTAGAATTTGGGTGCGTTTTGTTCTCTGGCTGTGCGACCTATAAGCTCTTGCCTTTGGTGATGCTTGAACGTCAAGCATTGCGCTGCTGCTTAGGCCTGCCCGCTTACGTCCCGATTAGGGTGTTGTACTTAGAAGTGGAGTCCTAACCCTGAACTCCAGGTTCAAATACCTAACAGTTAATGCATTCGCAAAGTTCTTTGAGTCCCCGCTGGCCAGACCACAGGCTGTTTTCCTCCAGCATGCAATGTCCTTTTTCGGTACATATTGGTCTCATCTCCGGCCGCCACAGGTCGTTTTTGCCAATTCGTTGCTTACTCCATTAAACACCACCCTCCTTTCAGTTCCCGCCTTGCAGTTACCATCCGCAGTAGTAAGGCTTTCGTTTGATAACATTTTTCCCCAAAACGCTAAGCTTCTCCCGCCTAACATACTCAATAACATTCTCCTGGCTCACCAGTACGAATACCCATCCCACGTGGTCATTGCAACTGACGCTTAAAAAAAAAGACGAAAAGGTTTGGTGGGGCATTTTCTCTCCGACATTGAACTGGTCTTTTTCATGGCGATTACAAGTTTTTATCCCCATTTTTTATGCAGAATTTCTTGCTCTACTCCTTGCAATCCTGAAACGTGATCCGGCGAATTCTTCCGTGATGTTACTCACCGACTTCTTGTCCGTATTCATGGCTCTCTCCTCAGAAACTTTGCATACTATTCTCAAAATTTTTTATTCCTGCGTCCCCACTCACGTGCGGGAGATGCGGCTCGTTTGGCTGCCCGGTCACTTTGGGTTAACCCTCAATGAAACCGCTGACATATTAGCTAAAACAGCTTTGGCTTTACCGATCGTCGAGGTTCTTCCCCCGTTCTCTTGCGTGTTGTTGGCACGTTATCGCCAATACCTGTTCCATCAAGATGCCTCCGATGATGTTCTGAACGCTTCTCCTGAACTTGAACACCTCAGGTACCGTTGGGAGAGAAATTTATGCCAAACTCGATTGTGCGAAGTATTGCTAACTTCTTGTCGTTGTGGTGTGCCGCCACTTAATAGGTATTTATACAGGGAAAATTTGATAACCTCCCCTTTGTGCCACTTTTGCAAAGAAATTGAATCCGAAGAGCACTTCTTTCTTTTTTGCCGCCGATTTTCTAACCATCGGAGAAGGCAGCTGGAGATTCCCCTGCTACGTCTTGGACTGCCTTTGACGGTACCGGTGCTTTTGTCGTTTGGGGGGACTGGGCTGGGCCGATTCCATAGGGACGTGTGCAACGCCACACACTCCTTCATTTCGGAGACAGCTCGTCTGCAGTGTTAAAAACATTCCGATTAGGCTGACTTTTACTATAGTTTTCCTACTCTTCTCTCTGTTGTTTTTTTGTGTTTTCTCTCTCTCTCATTAACCTTGGCCAAATTCTTTCTTCTGATCCATTATTTTTCCTTGCATGATTGATTGTAATGAAAACATAACTCTTCTTGGCCAATCCCCCTAAGTGGGTATGCGATATTTTTCGGGCCACCACCACCACCACCACGCACGCTCCGCGAGCACCATTCCTATCATTCGACTCAGGCGTTGCACTGGCTTCATTTGGTTCGGATCGCACGTCCCTTTCGCCTGCTGCCTTTGAACCACTCTGCTATGGACGGCTTCGCAGCTGCTTCCCAGCCACCTTCTCCAGAGGCGGTCATGGAAGAGGCGCCGAGCCCGCTTGACGCCGCGCTCCTTTCTTGGGAATCCAATGGCGACTTCAGCGATGACTGCAACCGTGCCCTCGGCCGTTCAACGCTTTCTAGCCGACGACCACGGAGCGACGATGGTTCGGCCGACGTTCCCAGCGCACTAATCAGCGAGTCCCCTAGTTCTTGTACACGGCGGTCACCAAACCAAGGTAACCTATCGGTTATCTTCCCTCGTCCAAGTATAGTCACTCGCCAAGAGCCAGGCATTTACTCTGGCAGTTCAGGACACAGAATGAGAGCTTCTTTCCGTGTTGCGGAAAAGGACACAAGGTCTGGATCGAAAGTTTTCCACGATTCGGAGGGGATCATCGTAAACAGCTATTCTACGCGTTCCGTCGAAAACACCTGTCTGTCGCCGAAAGGACTATTGTCAAATGAACGAGGGGACCGAGAAAAGATGGCCGCACAAGCCCACCGAAATGAAGTCTTCAAAGGCGGTGTTGGCGGCCACTTGGTAGGGCAGGGCGAGGTGTTGAAACTTGGCGCCACAACGGCCTTCCCGGTACGCCAAGTTTCATTCACCAAGTGTCAAGTTATCAACTTTGACAGGTATGACACTAAGCGCTCGAGCCGCAGGGGCGACAATGCTGGGCGTCCTAGATTTCAAAGACACCTATCTAAAGCAGCGAAAAGAGAAAAAGAACAAACCGGACCACCCAACGTGCGTCTGGTTCATGGCGTGGTCGATAACTTGATCGAGGAATTTGACCCACGCCCCCTTGTCCCTGGGCCCTCTCGACAAGCGTCAAGCCCGCACCCACCGCGACCATCCGTCCGCTCGCGGCGCAGACGGCCTCTGGGAATGGCTTTGTCTAGTCCGCTGATTGGTCGGCGAAGAGGCGCCGATACGGACAAGAAAAAAACAAGACCCCCCAACATGTGTTTGGTTCATGGCGTCGTCGATAACTTAATCGAGGAATTCGAATCACGCCCCCTCCTTCCTAGACCGTCCCGACAAGCGTCAAGTCCGAGTCCACCGCGTTCAACATTCCCGTCGCGGCGCAGACGGCCTCTGGGAATTGCTTTGTCTACTCCGCTGCTTGGTCGCCGAAGAGGCGCCCAGCTGTCATCGTCTTTCCGGGCCACTACTATTTCTCCAAGCACTGCTCGGTGCGCGCGACGCGTGACTTCCTCACCTGATGATGCTGCCGACACGAGTAACGTTATAGACCGTGTATGGACCACATGCTCCAAACTTGAGTCGGTCACGGAAGAAGTGAAGACGGAGGCACGTCGCCTGCACCGATCGCTATCACAGCTACCGGCATCAAATTGTAAAAACAAGACGGTGAGCGTAACGGTGGTCTCGCACAACGAAAGCGAAGACAGGTCCGTAAACATACTTTTGGATGAGCGGACTACACCTGCACGGGATAATAACGACGTCTGGGTGCCGCCTACCGGCAGACGTCTCTCTCCTGTAAAAGCGGTCACTCGCAGCACAATCTGGCCATCCCTCAAGGCAGCCGATCCCATTAGGGAAACCTTAGCGGCTAAAGGATCCAAGAAAGGGCGTGCCTGGGAAAGCAAAGCGGCAACAGACCATGGCGATGCTCAACAAGCAGACGCGAAAAGAGGGCCCTTCGGAAATATTAGCTCAAAATCTCCGCTGGGCGACGACGATGTCGTACCAATTAAAGGAAATAAACATCATCCAGGTAAACAGGCCACTGAACGTAACAATGTTAAGGAAGTTGTTTATGAGCCACTACAGTCACAGACAAAAGCTCCCGTGGGTAAAGAAGCTAAGAAAGCACTTCGCAGCCCGCGGAAAGAGGCCACAAAAGGGAGTGGTCGGGGGTTGGAGCCCGTAACAGTACTGCATCCGGAAACGGATTACGAAGTCTCCGTTGAGAGCAACAAGGCCGCAACCCTAAATGACCTAGTAGATGAGTCACCACTGTCCCCGGGCAGGCCTGCGTCCGCCAAAGAACAGGTGAAAGCCACTTCTGGGAAGCTGAAAGCTTCAGGAGAAGACAGAAATCGGCGTGTAAATTCAGCAAAACCTTTTCCCCGTGAGCCCAGCTCCACGGATTCTATTGATAGTGATGACGCTGCACCGCCGAAAATGTCAACTGCCCGTAAAAACAAAAAAGAAAAGGCAGAACTGACCCCGACAATGCCAGAGAAAAGTACGGGTAAAAAAAAATCGGGGACAGTGCCTTTTTGGGGCCGCGAAAGGGCAAAGGAAGAGGATACCACTTACTTAAATGTAGATGAAGCCAAAGCAGACGATGCGCAATTCAGCGATGAAGCTTCGGTAGAGTCAGAGGATCAAACGACCGACAGAGTCAACACGACCGATAGAGTCAGCAAACGACCGACTTCCCTAAAAAGTGACGCGCGCTCCAGCCGGAAAGAAGTGATTCAAATTAAAAAGCAGTTACCTCCCGAAGCAACTGAAAAGCAGAAGAAAATTGCTGAACAAGAGCCACGTGGAGGAACGTACAGAGGAAGAAAAGCGGTGTTCCCCGGGAAAGCGTCTGGCAGGACAAAGGCTTCAGATGCCGAGGCCACCGGAAGGGTTGTCGATAAAGAAATGGAAAGACCGAAATGGAGGGACAGGACAGCGTATGAAGAGAAACCCGAAGGTGAAAACCTCAAACTACAAGCTGCAGAGAGAGGCGAAGAAAACCTTGGTTATTCTGTGCAGAGAGAGCTGGGAAGAGAGCCGCGGAACCTCAAGCCCCAGCCAATTCGGGCCCAGATGGACGCCGTAGCCCACCTGAAAGCTCCTTCGGAAATAACTAACTACCAAAATTTCTCCACTGAATCATCTATGTCCGAAGATAACGAATTTCTTATGAGACCACCGAAGCTTCATGAAAACGAAAGATTTGAACACGACCAAGGCGGGATGCTAAGTAGTATCACTCCAGAAAGGAAGATGCTCCTGGTTGAGCAGGGCCCGGTCTATGAAGGGATGGCATATCGAAAATCATCGTTCCCAATCAACGACCGCAATGCTATCAAGCGGACCAAAAGGAGACGGTGGACAGGGATGTATGACCAACCGGACTGCGAAGTTGACGGCCAGTATGTCGCGGGAGCTCTCATTTCACGCCCGAACAGCCCGCATCGGTCGGCCCTGCACGTGGAACAGGATGGGAGTGACCCACCAATGCAAGGCTTCCGGGACAGCGTAGTTTTCGCCTCACCTTCATTTAATTACGGGAAAAACCGGCAGAGCACTTCAGTCTCCGTCGAATTCCACGTTCCGCAGAACTGGTCCTTCGAGCATCATGTTCCAGAGAGGCGACAGGTGCCTAGTAAGAGAGTCGTGCAACTCGGCCCTCCACCCTTCCTCGGACCTAAGAGAGCGCCGAGATCGGAGTCTATCCAGTGGATTTCCAGGAACACGGGGCCCCCGTTGAACGCGCAAACCCGCTACAGGATGGGTAGGACCATGCTACAAGGGCCACCTGCCAGGGCACTGCCACTGTTCAGACAAAAGCAATTGCCCATGTCAAGGTTCCCGGCGCCATCGGTGATGCCGCGCCACGTGCCTACCGCAGGCTTTGATCAAACGGAGAGCTTCTACGTCTCGCGCCGGATGCAACCACTTTGGGTGTTTTACCAACAGCCGTGCTTTTACAAAAAACGTTTTTGCACGCCTGAAAGGACGGACTTTGTCGCCTCTCTAAACGGCGGGTCGCATACAGCAATGCCGTTGTCTTCACCAGGGCCGGCAACTAAGCCTCCCGAAATGTTTCGGGGTGCTTTCATTCCGAACACAGCCAGTACCAATGCCTTATTCCCAAATGGACCAGTCGTGTTTCGGGGCAACTCTCTTGAATTCCCTTCTGGACCCCTTAATAGTGCGACCACAGCGGCCGAGTTGAACCTAAGAATCAACCTGCCACCACTGGAAGCTGTGTCCACCCAAGGAGCTGCTTCCGAGCCGACAAAACCACACGCCACAGGACAATCGGCTGACAATCAAGCACGGCCGGCTAGGTCAATTCAGAGCAAGGAGCATTGTAGGTCGCCCAGCGCTGACGTTTTTTATCCTGTGAGCTACTCCGAACAAAGGCGCACCATTAGCTCCAAGGGGAGTGCAAGTTCAGGGCTACAGATTGAACTTACGAGTGAGAGGAATAGTGCAAATCTAAGGGCGTCTAGATCGACAAACTCGATCATTTCGACGGGAGAGCAGCGCTTACACGAAGAATTTGGGCACAAGTTTCACCAGCCCGCCAGCATTATCCTCTACGCAGTCCTCGGGGTGGTAGCGTTTGTCGCAATCGCGGCGGGTATCACCAGTTACTTAGGTCGTTACGTTGCGTCTTCTCTTTTGTACGACATCACGGACAGCGGGGGTGATATCGTCGGCAGCCACTCGGGGCCACGGGTGTTGAGCCCAACGTTCAAGAAAGGCACCTCGGTATCCCCGAGAAAGGAATGCAGGAACCCCTGGTGCAGCGAGCAGATGGTAGCACTCATTCGCTCTCTCGATGCTAGCGTGCGACCGTGCCAAGACTTCTACGGCCACGTGTGCCCACAGCATCGTGTAAGAAACAGCAAAGCGGCCAAGCTACTGACGCAGCCGACGGAGGAACGTATGATGTCTTTCCTTCAAGGCATCGGCAAGGCTGGCAGGGAAGCGCATGTCGTGAGGGCTTCTGCACGGCTCTGGCAGGACTGCGTCGATCTGGCCAATCTCAAGAGGCTCGGCAATGTTCCGTTACAAGATCTCCTTAACTTGACCGGATTAGGTGGTTGGCCTTACAGAATGGACGATGCTCTCCCAGACGTGTGGGTGGCCGCGGGCAAGTTACAACGCCTCATGGAGCTCGCACCTCTTGTCGAAGTGAACGTACGGGCTGACAACACGTTACGGCTGTCTCACAGCTACCGGAACGGCTCGGTGAGCGCTGACGACGTTCTCACCGCCATGCTGACAATGCGCCAGAATTGGACGTGGCTTCGCCCGCTAGCCGAGGACGTGGCCGCATTATGGTACAAAATGGACGGCCTGCTGCAAAGCCAGGAGCCGCTTGTACCGCACCACCAGCTCAGCGATGCCGACTCGGTGCTTCGGCCCTTTCTCCAGGTGGCCCTAGAGGGTGTCAGACCGGATGCCGGCGTCGTGCGCACTGAGATGGACAACTTGATTGATCCTCTTCTTCAACTCGTAGGCGAGACGAGACCCAATACAGTCCTCAACCTTATCGGGTACCGGATTGTGCGACACGTGGGCCTCTTCATACCGACCGCGGTCAAAGCCGATATCAAATCTGGGGCACTCTATATAAGGTAAGCTTTACTGCCTCCTTTCTGCATCATATGGCCTTCCTGAGGTAACAGACGCTTCCCGATGATAAAAGCTTCATTGCGTTTGTAGACTGCTGTGCTCTGCAACACGTAAAGTAATTATTATCCTGTCTCGCGAATGTCGTCTTTCGAATCTGCTCGAGGCATGGAAACATCTCGCAAGATTGCTCAAAGTCAATGAAGATCAATATCACGCAGCGGAGGAAATAGAAGGAAGCATTGATATTAGTTTTTTGAAGATGCAGAACGAATTAGCACAGATGGCCTCACAAGGTTACAGAACATTGAACACGTAGGGTCTCAAGTTTGGCGGCAGGACGTCTTAGGCAACGTTCCATCACAAGAGGTTTATTTCTGGAAGGAGCGTATACCTACGCTGTAAGATTGTATTTTCTAATGTTTTGCAGTCTCAGAATTAGGTTCAATGTTCAGAGAGTCTGAGAACTTCGCATGACATAAGCTGTTGCAGTTCTCGGCTATGCGGTTCCAGAAACAATTTCTTGGGAACGTGCGCTAACGCGCGGTGCAGGGAACCGTTTGGTTACACCCCAGTTTCCATAGGTCGACGTTTGTTTAGATGTAGTTTGCATAATGCGAGGTTTTTTATGTTGCTCGCTTATAATACTACTATGGGTTTAAGAAGCATGTACTATAATTCCGCAGCTGCCGTATTTTCTTTGGGTGGTTTAGATCATTGCTACTCCTTAAAATCGTTACACCACGGAGGTTTAAGCTTTTCCATAATTGTCTGCTTGCCTTGAATACCCAATTGAATGCGTGTGTATTCAACACAGCCACACGTGATGACGCGCGCACCCACACACGAACCAACGCGTACACGCATGCACATACTCGCACGCATACCGACCGCACGCACTACACGCAAGCGCACGCGCACATGCACACGCACAGACGCCGAGAAAACGATGGAAAAGGTGGAAACAATGTGGCAGACAAGAAACCTTTCTGGCGTGTCCACTTGCTTCTATGCTGCGTTCACGCTTATATTTAAGTGGAACCAGTTGAGCTCCCCTTGAACTTGTGCTGCCCCTTGCGCAGTATGCAGTGTTTCCACCTTTCGTCCAGCTTGTATTCTGGTTATGAGCTGACGAATCCCTCTCTTCCCCTGCGCGTTTCAGGAGGTCCAGCTGCACTCGAGTTGTGCTGGAGGACGCGCTGACGGCAGACGCGGCTGAATACGTCCGCTATGCAGCGCTCCGGAGCCAGCTAGACTTCAGAGCCATACTCTCTGTGGAGAAGCATCTCAAGCGCGTACTTCATGCGAAGCTGGCTGGTCTGGCCTGGATGGACCACCAGACGCGCCAGAGAGCCCAGCAGCGACTTCGGGACATGAAGGTAAGCCAGACCATCCCGAATACTATATCTCACTTTGAGAATGACTCATCCTTGCTGAAAGAACGGACGACCTATTTTGTAGGATGTGTGAGCCCTACCGCAAATGAAAGGACATTGCTTAAAACCTCTTGAATCGAAACACTTTCCCTTATAGAGGCCTAGACCACTTAAAAGCTGTATTTTTAGGTCTATGAGCCGTAAATGTGCTACCGAAAGGAATCCTGGCAACCCTAAGAGTTACCCGCGCAGGAACATACCTTTACGTGTAACTGAGATGGAAAGAGTTACTGAAAGTTCGTCTACAGCTAGCATTACGAAATTTAGCCTTTCCGATTCTTTATGTAATTTCTGAGTCTCGCATTGAAATATACATAGGTGTTTTGTATACCTTTTTTTTTTGTCACAATGAGACACCGAATGACACCACCTTTCAGACTTCAGAAAGCTTAGTGTGAATCTGTGATTTCTTCTGGCAAGTTATAAGTTCGTTTTGGTTACCTCATTATGCAAAACGCTGGCTTTCATACGAGGTAGAAGGGCGTAACCTTCACGAATAACACAACGACAACGAAATAGTGCTAGAAGATTGAAAAATGAACGCTTGTCCAGATGTCGTCTTTCTTGGTAGTGTTTGTGAAAGCGAAAGTGGTGTTATTGGCCGTAAGTTTGGGATTAGTGCGCACCGAAAACTCCCCGCGAGGAATGCTATCGCGTAGGCGTCGTGAAGCTGTCGCAATACCCACTCGACAACGGAAAGACACGTGGTAGCGGCCGCGGCAACTTTTCCTCCATGGCCGTAACACTCGAGAGGAGCGTGCGCATGCGCTCAGTATCGCAGGATTGATCTTCGCGCAGGAGCCCGCGTCGTCGTGCGCATGCGCTTATTCATCATCATCATCATCATCATCACCAGCCTATCGACGCCTACTGCAGGGCAAAGGCCTGTCCCATTATTCTCCAATTACCCCACTTATTATGCGCTTATATCGTACAATATGTCGCGGGGCGTACTTCCACAAGCACGCGCCCGGCTAACCATGAGCACACGACGCAGGGAAACGGGCAACTGAGCCCAAGGCCTTATTTACCTTGAAATATATACATGAACAATCGTGGCAGTGGTGCCCTCTCTCGCTAGCACACACTACGTCAATAGTCGCCGTTGTGCCCTCTGTCTGTACAAGCACACACTACACTATAGACCTTGCGGGCAGCGTCTCCGCTTTCCCGGCATGGTCGGCCGTGGATAGGTCGCATGTCCGCGGAGGAGGCAGCGATCCGAAAGGCAGGGCGGGGTACTGAAACTATGTGTCTATCAATGCTCACCTACAAGAGCTTCGAGATTAAAGTCTTGCGCATGAGTTCAAGCTTGTCTAGATTTTTCCCTCGCTTCAGTTCTTTAAAGCGGCTAGGCAGACAAAATACAAGATTGATTTGTTCGAAAGATTTAGTGTTTTTTAGTGCCCTAAGCGCTTATCCGGCAGGAAACGATGCTTCATTCACTGAGAAATAAAACATTTTTAAGCCGAAATTTCAAATTCTCCCTCTAAATCATGTGTTTTTGTGACGTCGACAATGACGCATCAGAGCAGGGCTTAAAAGCTAAAGATAGGCTGCTAACCAGGGCTGCTACCATCTCATAGACGGCCGTTTGGTTGTCTTGTTTATCGCCTACTTTCACAGTTGGCGCTACAATATCGCTGAAGTGCGGGGTTAGAAAGGCGGGGCTAGAGAGGAAGCTAGGGGTCAGTACGCTGGGGTTTCGATTTATCTTACATGAAAAATGGGCAGGTGGTGGAACAACGGGCTCCAGGACTAATGTATGCAGACGACATTTTGTTGATGGTGGACAACCGGATAAGTATGCAGGGCTTGATGGATATATGTGGTGAAGAAGCGACGCACTTAGGGCTATCCTTTAGCAGAGAAAAATCGGGGATCATGGTCTCTAACAACGAGGCGGAGCACAAAACAGTATCAGTGCAACAATTAGAAATACCATGGGTGAAATAGTATAAATATTTAGGAGTACGGCTGAACGACAGCGAATATTATACACATGCGCATGAGGCTCACCTTAAGACTGAAAGAAGACAGAACGCGGCTATAATGAAGCATAGAGCCCTCTGGGGATACAAAAAATACGAGGTGCTAAGGGGAGTCTGGAAAGGGGTCATAATACCAGGATTAACTTTCGGAAATTCGGTTCTGTGCATGAAACCAGAGACCCAAGCGGGCCTGGATGAGAATCAGAGGGCGGTAGGCAGATTGGCACTAGGGGCCTACAGCAAAACTGCAAACGAAGTAGTACAGGGGGATATGGGCTGGTCGTCTTTCGAGGTGAGGGAGGCGCAGAACAAGATAAAGTTTGAGCAGCGACTTCGTGACATGGAGGAAGAAAAATGGGCCCCTAGGGTGTTTGTACCTGCATATGAGGAGCATGGACACGCGGTATAGACGGAGGACCAGACAGCTGACCAAGTGGTACGGAAAGTCGGTAGGGGAACTTGGGGTGTACACAACAGTTAAAACGCAGGTAAAGGCAGCAGAGACGACAAAGTGGTCACAGAGAACGGAAGCGAAAAAAAAAAAACCCTGGAGACTTACAGGACAGAGAAGTTGTAAATTAAAAAGAAGGGATGCTATGGCAATACTAGAGACAGTGCATTGCACTTCGAGGCACTCAGGCCCGGGCCTGAGGACCCGGGCATACACGGGTGGCTACAGGCAGCAGGATTAAACATGTGCATGCTGCGGCAGTGATAGTGAAACTATAGACCATATTGTCAGGGGCTGCACAGAGAAACGACCACCGCGGGTGACGGAGAAACGACGCTGGCGGAGGCTTTGAGATTTGGGGCGAGGGGGAACCTCAACTTCAAGGCCTTATAGGGGACGAAGAGGCGACTGGAGTGGTGGTGCAAGAAAAGTAGGGAAGAGATGGGTACTCAGGCGGAGTAATCATACGGATGAGAATTTAGAACAGTGAGGAGAGAAAACAAGGGGAAGTGGGAACGATGAGAGTTTAAAATGGGGTGAGGGGGAGATGGGTGGGGAGGAAGCAAATATATTATTTAGCAAGGAGGAGGGCAAGTAAGTGTAATAAAACAGGCAAGTCGGTTTCTGACAACCGACGCCCCGATTCAAAGGGAGAGCCACAAATCATCATCGTCATCAGTATCATCATCATCATCAGTGCCAGTGTTCGCACTTCATCTTTGGCCCGACTTCTATAGCTGCTGTATTTTTTAGGGTTCATATTATTCGTTTCCTAAAACGGAAGCTTTCACTCGACACACATGGTCATGTATGTGACCGTGCCGCTTATATCAGATGGTCATTGTTGTGTCAGTTAGGTACAACGAGTCCGACGGCGGTTTTAGGCAGTGTCAGCCGACAAGATGCCGCGTAACTGCTTCGGTGTTCACATGTTTACCCCTGTATTCTTACTGCTATAAAAAGATTGTGTCCTGCTTAAATAGCTCGTTCGGGAAACTTAAAGCCGTGCCAAATTTCCGTTTGCTTTTGCCGGCCTCAGCCAATCCCACTGCCGGCCATATGACATCATGGATTCTATTGCGGGAAATGAGATAATGGGTCGCATGGCCATTCCCTTTTTTTCGAAATTAACAGACTGTCTGAATGACGTTTATGTTAAAGGTGGTGTCAGTATGATTATAACGAGGCAATCTTTCGAATGAACCGAACTTATGTTTTGTCTATATGGGCCCTTTAAACCTACGTTCCAACTTGCCCTACCATGTTTTGCTGAAGGCACCTTTTCCCTCACTCACCGTCTTAGAGTTTTTGGTAACTGAAACCCGTTTCCTACGATGCAAGCTGTATGATATGCCAAGCTTAGTACACTGAAAGTGCCGCTCTCTTCTTGAAAGGGTAATGGGCCGCATTGTATTCCACATCGGTGGCGGCAATTATGTTCAGAGATCTTGGGAGTTTTTTACAATCTTGCGGACACTCACGCTGCGGAGCGGCGTTTAAGATACCGTTCGTCGAAGCAGGAAACGCTGTGTCCACACTGTTTGATTCTCAGTCTTCCCGAGAAGAAACATTTACATATGAAGTGCGCTTAACGAGGCCCTCCTGAAAGCGCTACGTTACACGAGTGCTGTGCACTCGGAAATACTGTCCATATTATACTGCAGTCGTGCAAAGTAACGTATAATACAGGGCTGATTCCTACGTTTGGTGTATATTATGGTTTGGTCAACATTAATTTCTGTCCCATGCTCCTGGTCTTTCTCCAACATTCCGCGCCACCTGTTAGAAGGCGGGCATGTGAAAGAGCACGGTCAAAACCTCATCGTCATTTTCGTTTCGGGTCCTCTTTCGGTGCATTCAGCCTTTCTTCTAAGATAGCGACATTAGGTGAGAGTTTAAAAGAGCGCGCCCTGTCGTTATGCGAGAGTGCAGTCTTCCTTGAACTACATAAACTGTAATATTTAGGTATTTCGGTCGATCTCTCTATTGTCGCTCGAATAAACAGCGCAACCAAACAACATGTTAATTTAGGCTTGAACAATTGTATATATAAGCAAGACAGTTTAAAAGTGATGAAACTGCCGCCATAGCTCATACATGACCAATTCCTCAGCGCAAAGAAAGCCAGAGGCATATTTGAAGCAGAATATAACTACATACCCGTGAGTGAGAGGTCTAATTATAGTAGCAAAACTCATTAGATTGGTTTTAAGAGCACAGCTGTTAAAGCTTCATCTTGATTTGTTGACGTTAGCAAAGAAACATACAAAAAAAAAATTCCTAGGAGCGAGGCGGCCGGCACGATCTTCGCGCAGTGGTTTTAGCAAAAACACGCCGAGCACATGTGAACGAACGTGGTGAGCCTTGTGAGAAGCGTCCGGCGTCGTCCTGGCTTGCGGGGGGGGAGGGGGGGCTTGCGCCGCGTGAGGAGCTCACATCTTCGTCATCGTCGTCTTCAGCGCGGCGGACGCGTGGGCCGCTGGAGGCTACAGGGCAGCCCCAGTGGAGTCGGAGGCTTTTGTTTCGCCTACGTGGGGTTCTTGGTCGGTTGAGCTTGAATTCCGAGGCGGGGTTGTTGAGACGGGGAAGCATTGGGTGGGTCGCAGGAGGGCGACGTACGAGGGCTTGACTTTGCCCTCGGCGCCGATGTCTTGGCTGCCGTTAATGTCGAAGGTGACCGCATGGGGTTGGTGCTCGCCGCAGAAAGAACCTGCATAAACTTGCTCTTTCTGCTCCCTCTCTCCTAAGATCCGCCATCAGACTCAAGTCGACGCTCGACTCTACTGTATCTACATCTTTGCACCACTAATGCAAGCTGCGCCATTTTTTACAATACCAAATGAAGAAATAACTCGTTAAAAGTGGTGAAGACGATGGGCGAGGTGAAAGAAACACTAAAGAAGGGTGTAACCTTGAGCGGCTGCAGGCGCAACAAAAAGGAGAAGGTCCCAACAGGGGTCCGGGGAGCTTCACGAACGAAGAAAAAATCCACTTCATTGGGCGAAACTTTATTCCATCCGTCATAAGAAGAGTTACAGGGGAACGACATAAAGTGAGCCGTTAGGAGAAGAGGACACGAAACATGGTTTGTGGCCGGGGGGGGGGGGGGGGGGCGGCGGCACAAGATATCGTGTTTGCGCTACAGTTGCGGCGAAGAGAGCAAATACGTGGAATGTGGATAGTTTTGCGGTTTTTTTTTTATATGAAGAGGTTTCAGCGTACTGCCGATCTGTATTATTTTGGGTATCACATTACGTGGGTCATGTGCAGCTTTCCCGCTCATGGCAGTCCTTTCAACAGTGATTACTGTGTAATTTTTTAGCGAAATGAAAAGTTCTTTCGCACAGCTAATATTTGGGGTGAATGCTTGCATTGTGCACAGTTTCAAGTCGCGCACGTTCCGCGACTAGATTCCTGAGCCATGGAAACTATCCCATAGAAATGCATGGGGAGTAAGATTTGACAGCGAATTACACAAAAAATATTCAGAAATCTGGAAAGTTCTTTTAGTGTTTTCATCTTCACGTTGACTTCTGGCTTTTTGCCACATATCACTTTCCTAAAGTGGTTTTGCTATAGGTTCCTGAGAGGTTGGAATTTTGAGCGAGAAAGCTGGGTATGGGAAGTACGAGTATCCTTTGATGGATCAGTTAAAAATATGCAGCTCCAACAATTCTCTTTTGCTGGTGCAATGGACACTGTCCTTCATCAACCAATTTGACCGCATGGGCTTCGGCAACGCGTTTCGTTACCAGGAACTATTGATGCAGTGACGCTTGGAACTGCGATAAGAGAGTGAGCCCGTATTTCTCTTAGGTGCGCTTCTCTGACGACCGCAACGAAGGCAGCAGCGGGAGGACGCCGGTGCGCCTACCAGAGGCACTGCCGTCGCAAGCACTGGCAACCTATCAGCGATTCCGTGAGGCCCGCTTCCGAAGTCGCATGCTCCGCGTCGACGCCGTGCAGGATAACAGGACCGACCCGGACTGCACCCATGACGGCGGAAACAATGTAAGGCTTCTGTATTTGTCTGCAGTGAACCAGAGCAAATGCGCTATAGCAGAGTTTGTGTTGTGTGTTGCAACCGAGAAAAGCCTTGTGATGGCCACCAATTGAGGCACTTATCCAATTCGGATTGATAGAAAATTCGGTATGAAAAAAAAAAAGGAGTTAGGAAATTACACGACCCGGGCTGTTAAATGAACTGCCGAATTTCTAAGTAAGTTGATATTTAGGCATGTGGTTTAGCCTGCGCGATGGTGGCACTGAAGCCTCTGTCATGTTACGAATTTCGTCTGCCGAGTTGGACACCGATGCAAGCCGTCTTCGCTTGCGCTGATACGCCACTCTCAAAGCTACCGTAAAATGTTCGGAGATCAAGTCCACGCAGTCTCCTGATTCCTTCACGTTGTACTAAAAATTGCGCGCTCTGCAATCAACTGCACCTGTCTCAGCCTGCCGAACATGAATTAAGCAGACTATATACCATGTAAGCGTACTCTGGTTCAAGATGCAATATGATTTAGATCTGTTATAACAATTGGAATACATGATTATTTCTTTATTGAGTGCGCAGTCACCGAAATCTATGCGGTTCGTGCTGTGCATTTCGCACACCTGAGTGCAATTTGCCTTTATTGGTTTTTGCAGTGTCGGTGGCCTTCAGTTTAAACTGTGGTAATTCCCAATGCAACAAAATTTAACGCCGAAAATGTCAGATACCTTGAATTTTGCCAGAAATGACATCAATAACCACAATTTTGTTGCAAAAAAGTTTCCTCAACTCCAAGATACGTCCACCGAATTTCGTCAAAAATTAAACGCCATAGACACGCGACCGTTACTAAAACGCTCTTCTTGTTCTCATTATTTAGGACTAAAAAGGCGTGAAGGTAACTTTTTGGTCGTAACTTTGTGCGGAGACACCCGCGGTACACAAGCAAGTTTGACATTGTTTAATTACACAAACGTGCGGTGTTCAAACAAGAAAGACTAAAAGTCAGTGCATTACCCCTCTGTGAAAGTGTATGACCATCCGTGGTGTTTGTGGGTTGCCGTGCTAAGAAGGTTGAGGTCCCTGAGAAACCACAACGTAATAAGTACCACACAAGTGGCACCAAATCGGTTGGTCGCAACTCCCGACCAAAGAGCGCCGTCTCTCCGGGGATGTAGTTCAACGGGATTGGAGCCAAGTGGACGCGTTGCGTTTTTCGCCTCGCGGTATTCGTGGTCTTCACTGTGTTATATTCGGGAAGGCACCCCCGAACCGGGCTCCATCGCCTCCGGCCGGAGCCCGGTCCCGCCAAAGTTGCTCCCTTGGTGATGAAGGCAAGAAGCCCAAGGCAACTTTAACGTGTTTGCTGCATGGCGAAAGATGGGCCGAAGCAACACAGGAACAATACAGATTCGAGCCATCTCACAGGATGACTCGACAGGGCAGCCGCATTATTTCGCTGGTGCAAAATGAATGAATCTACCCACCGAGACTGTGGACTTTATACACGGAAGTTGTAATCACTGCGGCGCTTTCCCAGTGGTTTTGTGCACGCAGTCCGAAACCAGTATAGGCACACACAACACTCTTTCCCGAGTTCATAAGTAGTGGCGCACGTTGAGCCTGAGGGAGGGGGAGAGGAAATCTCGGCGATCACCGTCCGCTTCAGCGGTCCTTGTTTAAATAAGAAGAACAGTTTGTTTTGTATTTTGCAACTGCCGCGGCTCGAGCCATCGCTGGCAGGGCCTGTGTTAACATGTTCGCAGAAGGCGGGCTTTCCGCCAGACACATATGCACTACGCGAAGCGTACAGCAGGCGCGAACATGGTAGTGGCGCGCTGAATCGTTACAACGGGCCATTTCGTTCAATCGTTTTTGTCAGAACCGACAGCCACACTTAAACTAGGCAATGGACAATCCCCAATCCTTCACCTTCGGAACCGGGGCGCCCCCAAAGGTTCGATCTTATCTTCCATAGTGTTTAATAAAGGTCTGATTCCTCTAGCTACGGCATCCACCAAGATCGCCCCTCCACAGTAGTTTGTACGCCGGCGACATTACAGTTTGGGTAACTCATGGCAGTGAGGCCCACATAGAATCCACCGTTCAAACCGCTGCGCACCTCCTACACAACTTCGCCCAGTCGGCAAGCCTATACTGTGCCCGTGAAAAGTCCCACGTACTCCTCCAAAGCCCACGCCGCCGGGATGCCCCTTGGCCTCCCCCCATAGAAATACACATAAATGACCAGCGAATAACACCTACGCCAACCCTCACCAAAGTCGGACTGACCCCACAGCAAAATCGAGGCAACTCTTCCACAATACAAACACTCAGCCGACACGCGGCACAAATAGCAGAAATCATCCGCCAGGGTCACGGCCCCGCCAGGAAAGACAGATTACCACTCCCTACAGCTCTTTTCACATCACACCTCACGTACTCTCTACCTTACTTATCACTCACAAAACGGAACTCAACAAGTTTGAAGCCTTACAGCGCAGGGTATACAGAGCAGCACTTCTTCCTCCCAACACCTCCATGATCCGCCTTCTCTCAACTGGCACCTTTAACACCATCCCCAAGCTCCTCTAAGCACAGCGCCTTAGCCAAATCACTCCTCTATCTGCAACCATCACAGGTTCGATCCTCTTACACCAACTCAACCTCACTGCTCCAACCCCCCTCTCTCAACTTTACCATATACCCCTATCCCACCATGAAAACCTTGAAACCCCCCCCCCCCTTTCCCGCCGCATGCATCCTATCCACCACGCATCCCGACGGGGGGCACGCGCCTTGCCACGCTTACGCCGATTCCCCCATCTCCTGACTCCATTTCCCTGGACGCCGCAGAATACAGACTGCGAAAAGCTTTCGCGGCCGCTATTATAACAGGAGAGAGACCGATCCCAGCAGCGGCAGCCACCATCCGCACAGCCCACCCCACGAGGCTGAGGAAGCGGCAATAGCGCCAGCCATAACACACTAACCGCCCCCATCACCCATATTCTGCGATTCTAAGACGGCTGTACGAAATTTCGAGCAGGGACACATCTCCTTCTCTGCTCGCAACTTCTTCTATACTGACCTCCTCCCGACCAAACCACAAAACTCCACTGGAGCCCCGGACACGTTGGGTTTGGCGGTGCGGAAACGGCTCACCTGGCTGCTCGAGGATTGATTTACCGAGCACCAGAAGTAGACGTCTCGCAAAACGGCGCACAAAATCACCGCGAACCCTTGCTTACCTGTAATGATCTTACCACACACTACCGCGTACAGCGGCTAGAACTACCTCCCCCTCACACGTCTCTCCCTCCACCCTCATACAGATTATGGCGACAATTACGAACCAATTCCCTCCTTACCAGACACGGCCTACACCACATCTATCCCACATTATCTCCCCACCAAAACTGCCCGGCATGTAGCACTCGAGATACCAGGATACACGCCATTTTGGGAATGCCCCCATTTACCCCCTCTGCGTTTACCCAATCCTCCCACTACCTGGCTGGCGGTGACCGGGACCTCCTTACCCGAGCTAGACAACCTGACCACCACTAGGGCTCAAGGTTACCTGGCGCGCCTTCTGCACCTAAGGGACCCTGGCCAGGACTGAGCCTGTCCAGAAATAAAAGTTTCTCTCTCTCTCACTCTCACCCCTGGCGACCGAGGCCCAACTTTTCCCGGTGGTCTGCTTACCCCGCGTTCGCTAATTTTTACCCTTGAAGCCGGCGTCACTGTGCAACAGACAATGTGGGAAAGCCAGTTTACAAATGGACCAAAATCCTCCTAGAGTGAGCTTCACTTCTAAGGAAAAATGCATTGCAGGGAAGGCATTCTGCCTGGATCAATATACGCTATCATGTATTAAAATGAAGCGCCGAAGGTGAACAGGCCACTGAAGAAGGCCACTGCGTACAGCGCTTAAGGAGAACACGTGTGGTCTGCCACGGCACCTGCGGGAAACAGACCGACCCGGGAGTATGGATACCGAGCGCTTTTTCTTCTGCTACTAAAGCAAAAAAGTCGGTTTGGCCTCCTGGAGTGCAGCGCCGCGCCTAGGCAGCGCAGAAGCCCTATGGCTCCGCTGCTTTCACCCTTTGACGTCATTCATCCGCGCATTAAAATTGAGTTTAAGCATCTAACCTCGCTCACTCTGCAAGTTCCGGCTTCTTCACCTCACTGACCACTCGTTTTCCCGTCAAAGGACTAAAACGGAGATAGCGCACAAGAAAGTGATACCAACTGTTCAGAAAAAAATACCAAGCTTTGTGTGCGTTTCCTGGCTCGGGGTTCCTGATGCATGCTTTGTAAATCCATCGGTTCACGTCAAACCATGATTTGTGTTATTTGTACTCCCGCCAAGAAACGTAAGGTGAAGGTTTCACCATCATCGTTTTGGGTCACGTATTCACACCATTTCCCTTTGAGGAATAATGGACGGTACGTGGACCGTGTTCGACAGTCCCAGCCCCGCCGTGCCAAGAACTCGTTCATGTCCTCCCGAATGGGTACTAGGACAGGAGGCCTTTCCTACCGCTCCTTAAGATGGTGTACCTTAGCGCCCCGACTTTTCCAAATTCCAGAACTGCCTGGCGCTGCTGCTGCTGCTGCCGCTCGTGTGAGCAATGCTGCTGATGTTCAAGCGGCGAGGACCACACCACTGGTGCTGGTAGCTTCGACACAGCGCCGCTCGGTGGAAAAGGGTAGACCGGGTCGACATTGCTCCATTTCACTTTCACCTGGCCACGAGTCCTTATTCGCTTACTCATGGGCGATTGCACGTAACATGAAGCTCGTAGAAATTAACTTACTAGTGGTTTAAACCTAACTTGTTCTGTCAAATGACACAACCAATCATTCTATCAAGTGTCATGATGCGACTAGTGTTTGCTTTGCGTACCCTTAGCAGCGGTCAAAAGGAATCTCTTCGAATTCCTTTTACGCGCGGTAATGATGTCATGTGCCATACTAAAGCCCTGATTTGAACATTGCATTGGAGCTTGAAGTTGGACTCATGAGTGCAAAGCTTCGTTACTTCACCCCCTGTTTCTCATAGAGCTATTAGCAGTCCAGGACCCATTGGTATCTCATTTGCAGGTGCTGCATCTGCGGTTGTCGTCGGCATTGGAGGGGCGTGACCCACGGAATCCGCTGTGGCCCGTGCTACAGGCGGCGCGGCTGGCACCTATACTGTCGCGGTGCATGCTACGCGTGCTTCTGCCGCCTGTGTCACCACCTCCGCGCAAGACCCAAAGCCGAGGCAACCACGTGGCACCTAGCGCCGGGTTTAAACGTTATCTCGCATGCCTGCGCGCTCAGGACACCCGCGGGACGTCGGCGTCAACTGGTAGCGGACGGCGTATGCTCGGGGCAATTTACAGCGCCGCCCTCGAACCAGCCAGGAGAGCATATGACGAGTACGTGGTGCGCCTCGCGCGTAAGACACCGCTGGAACAGCTCATGGGGAGACGCGTTCCACGCGCTTCGCTGGAGTGGAACCAGGTGAGCGTACCTCGTACTCCGCCGTCTGTGCAGTGCGCGCTGGCCCTTCGTCAATATATGATCGTGGTCCCAGCGCCGGAAGCAGGTGCAAAGAAATGATTGGGATCATCACGTTTAGTAGTGTCCATTCAGGGTTCTGTTTGACTGCAGGTCCCACGGTGCAGTAAATTACAGAGACGAAACATTCCGACATGCTCACTTAAACCAAATGGCAGCGATGGAGCCCAGGCCTCGGGCTCCTGTAGAACAATGAGACGGCATTCCTTGAAGCAAGACGGAGGTAGCGCTTAGATACCGTAATAGGCCTGTGCTTATATTTTGGTTTGCGCAATGTACGGTCACATTTTCTTATGATACCTTTAAATATATAGAGATTTTCTTGAAGGACGTCACGTGAACGATTATGAGTAGAAGGCGTCACCTAATGCACTTTCAGGAAAATGGTTCATGAAGAGCAACTGTAGTCCAGGTCACGAATCTTTATAGAGCAGCTCCTTCTTAATTTACTTTTTTAGTCAAGCGGGTAAAACAAAACGGTTGGAACATAATACTGAATCCCATTTAAGGCGGCGTCTGCTAACATGCAAGGCAGTGTGGCTTCGGCAATTCGGTATACTATGAGGCCACTGGAAAGCGCGAAGTGCTGACGAGGCCTGAGCGAACGGACATCACAATGCGCTTAGCGCCTTCCGGTCGCTGTTAACTCCGTTGGAAGTGTGCGCTTTGCATTACCATCAAAACGACAGGGGCGGTTCACATCGGCCGCTTTGCAGGTTTGATTTCAGTGCGCTAAGTCACGCACACTTTCATAGTGGCCTGCATAGCATATTTGTGACACAGCCTTCGGTCTACGAGACGGTCTACGAGAGACGGTCGAAAGTGCGTTGACTGTGAGAAAGTGCGTTGACTGTGTGACTACGAGAAATGTACGCTTCTAGTCCGGTCTCTGTCGGTGCAAAGCTCTATCTCGGGAGAGAACATTCAGCATCCTTGACACTCTGTTATAATAGATAAGGTATATGCAACCAGCCAGTGATACAACTCTCCAGTTTATTAATGTAGCTTGTGAAATTGTTCCCTTTCAGGGAAGTTAAGTTATTATTCCAGGCTCCTAAACCAGGAAGGATCTGAAAGATAGTCCTATCGACCACAAGCTCATTTTATAACCTTATGTTCATCAAGCTGATTTTGATCTTCTAAAAGACGCTGCTGCGGGTCAAGTTTCGGTGAGAGAAATTTTTCTTACAGATATTTTTTGTCTGCTCTTCTCAAGTTAGTTCAAGGGATGCTAGACGTGCAAATCAGGACACTGATACTGAATCCTTTTTCTGTACTAACAACTAGCGCAGAGCTGCACTAGCAGCTCTCGGGCAAAAGTGAGTCCGTGAAGACGGATTTTTCGTAACGGCGGGCAATCAGCAATTCCTCGCTACGAATATCGTGTCAACGACTGAATCTGTATGTTTTTGGAACAACTCGAACAGCATTCGAAGGCGATCATTTTCCATTGTTTTTCATGTTTGTCTGTGAAGGCAGCGGCTGACGGAATGTTTTCGCGCGCCGCAGACGTTCTACGTTGCGTACGCTCGGTCCATGTGCAAGAGCCGGCACCGCCATGGGCTCAAGGAGCCCCAGCTTCCGCCGAGGGAGCTCGTGAACGGACCGCTTTCCAATGACCGGGGATTCCACAAGGCGTTTCACTGTCTTCGTGGGGAACCGATGCGACCAGACCCCACCTGTCGCTTCTGGGACGACAGCCCCAATGACACATAACATTTCTTCTGTTCCCTTGTGTCCGTGATTATAGTAGCATGAAACTGGCAAGACACTTCACAATGTTCCGTATTCCCCAATGTATTACATCTTATACAATACTACAAATTACAAAGACTTTTAGTTAAATCTGAATTGGCCCCCTGATAAAACACGTCGTCTTCCTGCGGAAGCTTGCCGCAGCGTTTTGCAGTTGTGGGCTAGGATTACTGCTGTTAAGGAAAACATGCACACCACGCTTATGCATTAAACCAGTTTAGTTGCTTGACTCTGATTGAATAAATTTTACGGACTGATCTGACTCCATGTGCGACGGTGTACCAGAGGAAGGATATGCTCAATCCACGGGATCTCCTGGGTGTGGCCGGCCGTCCGGACCCGTCTCGCCAAATCAAACTGGGAGCCGGACTCAAAGCTGGTACAAAATATTGTTGTGGAGAAAAAGAGACAAAGCCCTCAATAATCCATAAAGGAAAACACCCTGTAGAAACTTTCTAATCATCATCGCGGCACCGATGAGAACATCATCATCGGTGCCCGAAATCTCGTGAGCAGCTCTCGCTCGAGCTGCTTCGTCTTTCTCCATCCGCCATCTTGATAATAGAAGCACCATCGTATCGCCGGGACGTCGCGGCTATTGGTCTCTCCTTATTTCACACACCCGGCATTGGCGTTTGGCGAAAGATCAGGGGAGCTTGTTTTTTGCAGGGGCGAGAGGAGGCTATGCTCTTGCAACAATATTCGCAGCTAGCAAGCAGATACACCTTGATTTTTATGCATGCAAGACCATTATAAAAACCTCGATGAAAGCATGGAACATGTATGCTATGACGTATTTTATATCGTTGGGTGGGAATGGGGCAACTCTCCTGACGGGTAGCACTGCGGGTTATTTTGTTCACTGGTAGCCAATAACATGCACGCCGCGGTGGCGAACTGGATAAGGCGTTGAGCTGGTGAGCACAAGGACGCGGGTTTGATCCCTGCAGCAGGGACTGTTTTTCCGATGGAGGCGAGAGACGAAAGCGCGCCTCTGTCGCAGGAGATGGGAAAAGGGGCTGCTGCATGACGACTCTTCGCGCACCAAATTGCTAAAGCGCGGAAAATTAACTTCCTGCATAACCCAAGCAATAAATAAATCCTGCTGGCAAAGAATACGGGACAGCCCAGATCGGCAATGTACCACGGTAACAATTGGTGCCTACCCGGCAAATCTCCTTGTATAGGTGGCAGATAAAGTGCTGAAAAGATGAAAAACGCGAACAGCCCTAAGAAGAATCAGAAACAAACTTTAAAGTGGCCGATTGTAATGAACTATATTCTTAGGGTTTCGCCCAGGTTAAAAAAGTGACACCAAATATAATATCCCGGTGCTGCTTTTCTCCGTTGCATCTAAAGGAATTGTGCAAAATTCCAAATCAGAAGCAGAATGCTTTCAATTGTGGCACACGACGCTGGCGGAACAGTTTACTTGAAGTTCATTTGTCTACTCTACATACCCACGTCGTCATTGCCACAGATGCCTCATAAGTGACGAGAAGGATGTGGAAGGAATGTATTCTCAGTATCTCGGTTGGTCCTTCTCAATGAGGCTGCCAGACTATACACCGATTTCTCATGCGGAATTATTGGCTATAATTTAGGTACTTTAAAAACTACAGCTTAGAATTGTGAGCGTGGTTACCCTTTCAGATTAGCTCTCACAGTGCGCCGCTTTAACAAATGATGAAGATTCTTCCATTCTCCTGTCATTTCGTTCATTCGTTCCTTAACAGCTTCGCGAGATTAGGTTAGTCTGGGTCTCTGGCCACGCAACAATTATCTTCAATGAACTGGCAGACTAATTAGCCAATTTGGCTCTTGGTGGTGCAGTTGTCGTGAATTGTCCAAGTGACAGTTTTCTGTTGGGGGAAAGGTGCAGGCGCCTTCAAATTTTACAAACTAATCGGGAGGATGCCGTTCGCTCATACTAACACTATATTCACCTCTTGTACGTATGGAAGCCTAAATTCAGCGGATCTCGCAAATGACAGGTGGCCATCACAAAATTTCGATGCAGAATTCCCCTTTCAATTTCTATCAACACAAATCTGGTCAGGCTTTATCTACTCAATATCCTTTCTGCAAGGCTCCGGAAACTCTAGAACACTTTCTTTTAAATTGCGACAGATTTTCCTCGATGCGACGCAGGCACCTTGAATACACGTATAATCGGCTTAATGTCCCGATATCTTAAACCGCTTCGGTCCTAGGAGTTCGCCACAGAGATGTCATGCTCGCCTTTCACGCCTTTGTTGCGACGACGACAAGCATACTGCCTCTCAAGACAGCTATGTCTTCATTCGTGATTTTTTTTCCTCCCTCTCTCTCTATCTTCTTGTCTTACTTTATTCTTGTTTTGTTCTCTAAAAGAAATCGCGCCACAGCCTAATCATTACAGGCAGCTTCTTGGCCGAGTCCCCGCGCGGGTATGCGTCATGATTCAAGGGTCCAACCAACCAACCAAGTTTGTCAAATGGGCGAAAAGAGCATTGCATGCAAGATCCCTCTCATTTTCGGTACATCTTAAACTTGGGTAAATCAGGCCGCTGTCTCAATGAAACAATACTTGAACATCACAATACTTGTGCGCAATTGGTGATAAATGGAAATTTGGCCGCGCATTTTAAGAGTTGTGATAAGGGTTGTTCGCCAGATTTTGAGAGGACAACTATCTTGTTCCGCTTTCGGAGAATTCGGAGAATTGGCAATGTTGTCCGGAGCAGAAAGAGATTGCGTTAGCGCGCTTTCAATCCGACTCGCAACGCGTGAAATAGGTTTCATAACTAGGGAATAGATGTCATGTCACGTCTTGCGTTTATCAGTAAGTTGAATTTTTTTAGTGTTTTTTTTGTGTCTTTTATATATAACCACCCACTTCACTTGATAATAAAGAGTAGGGAGTTCTCGTCTCACCTCGTCTGTTCCTGCGTATTTTTTCCTCGGCAGGTTCGTCGCACGTTTTTGTGTGAGAGAGCGCACGTCTGCACTTTAAGATGTTCAAACACCACCAATTATGCCACTGCCAAGCCTTGTTTAACTCTTCGGAATTTTTATGGGGCTGGGAGTTCGTGGACATGGGGTTCGCTGAGAGAATAGCGCCCCACCTAACACCTGCGAGGAATATGATTTGGTAACGCTATCGATTGGCCTAGTTGGTATTCCATTGTTCGTACAGTTCAGCTCAAAAAATAGACAGGGACTGCTAAATTGTGTCGTGTCGTCTCGTAGACCGTCTATTTCTTGCCCTGAACTGTACGAGCTTGTGAGGAACTCGTTTGCTTTAGGGACAAATCGAAGGCACGCGTTCGGGTTAGCCGCGTCCCGAAAAGTGTCGTCATTCACCGCCACTGCGGCCTTATACGTCGATCTTTGCCGATTAAGCCAGCATATCATACCATTGCCAAAGCCATAAGTGCCCCATTCTGTAAAAAAATGTTGGCCGTGTATGTGCTCCTTTCGTTGCAAATTTTGACAGAAGACGATAGTCGACTGGTCCCCCTGGCAAATAAATGCCTCCCTTCTCTTTCCCGCTCACCTATGATGCTGTTCCTCTCCCGTATCGTTCCTCCCAAGATAACGCGCTAGAGGTTTGCTTAAGTCAATTTAAATTTACCGCGCTCTACTGCTGCAAGTCGGATGCCTTGATGCCAGCGCTGTCTTATGGCGAAGACGCGCGTGAATGGAGGCACCCTACTACAACGTTTATAGAACCACGTCGCCCTGCTGCACGAGCGTTCCAAGCGGAACATAGAACCTATCTAGTGGAACCTTTTGTTGCTGTTGCCGTTGGAATTTTCTAAATGCCGCCAGGTAGCTCGGGCAACAGCAGATGATGGTTTTCTGCAGTTGATGTAGTATTTCATTTCAAAAGCCAAGCATCCGTGAATTTTTTAATAAAGGAACAGTGCAAATATCATTCATATATTTATTTTCTGCCTTATATTGGCGCAAGGTCTTGTTCTTGTTCAAGAATGCTGACAAGTATGAACATTTGCACCGCACTTAAACGTTTAGATTTGCCTGTGGGTATATACGACCATTGCGCAGTTTCTGCTTCAGTTGGGCCGGGTGGCTTAATGGAGTCACAGACCGGCAGGCAGACAGACACAGAGACAGACCAAATTTCTGCGTTTAAATAGCCCAAGAAAGGCTATCGCGTTTAAACGTTGCAGCTGACATTTGCATCTGAATCTTAGGATGTACGGTGCGGTAGCGTTACTTCGGCTACCAGAGACCGTTTAGGAGTGGAATTGCCGCATTTACAACCTATGCATCAGGAGCACTGAAGGTCAGGGAATAGCAAAAGCCTTGCGGCAAAAGTGTTTAATCACCGTGGCCGAGGTCATGTTTAGGCCCTCTGTGCTTCTGTGGCTTAAGGTGTGGCATAAAAGGTTGCGGCTGCGTGTGTTCGTCACCTTGAGCGAGAAGGTGGCAGTGTCGGTATTTCATAGTGTTTATTCGGTAATATCTGCCCCGGACTGGTTTTTGCTTTTTGCGAAGAGAGAAAGAGAGAAGGAGAGAGAGATAGTGCGAAGATCCTTATTACGGAAGAAATAGGGGGGGGGGGGGGGTTTCAAAAGGGGGTATGCGGATGTTGCGTTGCTCAAAGGTGGAACTTGAAGTCTAGGGCCACAGATGCAGCAGCTCTCCCCTTGACCCCTCAATCAGCTCACGCTGATCTTGCGGTAACGAGCTGGTCAAAGTTGCCTCTCAAGTTTAGCTGGAAGTAGAATATGTTATGTTTGAGTTGCTCCTTCCTGAGCATACCCCTGTACATGCCTACTTGGCGGAGAAGAGGGTAAATGCTTCCTAGAATTGAGTAGAGTTTTAAGTTAATGTATGATGTTCCCAGCCAACTCTTATCCCACCCACATTTGTTTGCAGGTACTGGTGTTGGTTTATTCTCCACAGAATTTGCAATTCTTCAGCATTGAGAAGACCTTGTAGCACGGGGTATGATCGGATCGTGTTCCTAGGTGCAGGAATACGAGACGTTTTTAACTTTTTTCGCGGAGGGGAGTGCGCTGGCCAAGGCCGCATGGAGCATGGTGTGTGAGCTCGTGTGGCTCTTAGTCGGTGCTTCGATCTTTTCAAACACTTGTGCCCGGGTGTCCTGGTGACGTCGTTAACTTTCTTCATTGTGGATGGGGGTACCTTACCGGAGCGTTCAGGTATTCTGCCCGCAGTCAACACTCTAAAGTCCTTTGAGAGTCTGTAATGATGTTACGCTTCTATTTGAGACTTCCTCTAGTGGGCCTAATTGCGCCTAATGTATACGTCGTGCGGAACTGAGTGCTTACCTGCCGCAGCACGCTCCCGATGCGTTGGCTCTGCAGGAGAGCTATGTGCGTGCGGGTGATGGCTCGGGGTTCACGCTGCCGGGATACACGGGCTACCATAGTCCCACGGCGTGTGACAGAAGGTAGTGCTCTGCTGTGGTGTGCGGCGACCCCTCCCGCCCCTCAGTATCCTCGCGGGCATCACTGTTTGTGCGGAGCGACGTGCAGCACGCGGTGCTGGATACCAGTGCGGTGACAACGACTGTGCAGGAGTGTGTGGTAGTGAGGCTACGGCTCGTGCCGGGTGGTGACGTGACTGTGTGCAGTGTATACGTGCGCCCCAACCAAACTAGGACTCGAGCCTCCTGGATCGGCTGGTGTCCCTCTGCGTAGCCCGGCAGGCATCTCCTCTGTGGTGACTTGAACGCACATCACACTATGTGGGGCGACGGCTGGACTGACACACGCGGAGAACACCTGTGGGACACCATGCTGCGCCTGAACCTGACTCTGCTGAACACCGGCGAGTGCACCTTTAGGCGTGGCAATATCACGGGCACAGTCATTGACCTCAGCCTGGTGTTAGCCGGAGTCGAGGCCACCTGGAGGCGGGAGCCCAGCACCTGGGGCTCAGAGCACTACCCGCTGCACATCGCACCAACCGGCAAGCTGTACAGGCTTCCCACACTGCACGGCGTCACCCACTGGAACCACTTCTGGCGCAGCCTTTCTGAGGAGGAACTAGGGGAGGGAGAGGAGCTGTTCGCGGGCCTGGTTCGCTTCCCAAGCGAGCCACACGGTGCTGCTCCATTGCCAAGGATGCCACCATGCCGGACTAAACTGCTGTAGCTGCGAGCGGAGCGGAACCGGGCTGAGAGTAAGGCGCAGCGCACCGGAGCCACGACTGACTGGACGACATACCGCCGTGTGGACGCGGCCTGTCGACGGAACGCCAACCGCCTCAGCAGGCAGTGTTGGGCCGAGCTGCCGCCGCCTCTGGGGCATTTTCCAGTCGCTCCTCAAGCCCCGTGCAACCCTGGCCATGAGGAGGAAGGCGCACATGGCCAAGCTCTTTGCGGAGCACTTCCTTCCACCACACCAGGCAGCGGCTGGGCAGGTGGTTGCAGCGCAGGAGGATTCAGAGGGACGACATCCCCTCAATGACGCCCCCACCACGGAGGCCGAACTCCGTCGGGTGCTGCGCTCCTGCAAGCGGAAGTCAGCCCCAGGGGCCGATGGCCTCACCTACCAGATGCTGCGCAACCTGGACGTGGCGGGGTTCACGAGGCTTCTGGCAGCCTACAACCGCATCTGGGCGACAGGGCGGCTACCTCCCGATTGGCTGCTGGCCCTCCTGCGGCCCCTCCCCAAGCCAGGCCATGGTTTTGGGGCAGTTACGGCCTACCGTCCCGTTGCCCTCACCTTCTGTGGCTGCAAGCTGCTGGAGCGGGTGGTCCTGCGCAGGATGGAGGCCATCACGTCGGAGGAGGAGTTCGTCCCGGAGCAGCTCACAGGCTTCCGGACGCATAGGGCTGAGACGGACTGCATTGCCGTCGTGGTGGCAGCACTGGAGCATGCCCGGACCACCAGACAGGTGGCAGCCCTGGTGCTACTAGACGTCAAGGGCGCCTTTGACAACCTGCAGCGCCCTGCCATCTCCTTGGCCATGGAGGAGGCAGGCATCACGGGTAAGCTGCGGGGTTTCGTCGAGGCGTTCTTGACGGGCCGCACAGCGCGGGTGCAGGTAGGCAGCGCCATGTCGGCGCCCCGGCCAGTGGACGAGGACACCCCGCAGGGCTCATTCGTCAGCCCCTTCCTCTTCAAACTGGTCATCGTGGCACTACCAGACTGCCTGCCGAGAGGAGGGGCACACAGGGTGTGCATGTCTGTGTACGCCGACGACGTGGCCCTGTGGGTGCTGGGCCCCAACAGGAGCTGCCGAAGCCTCGTGCTGCAGCTGCAGGCGGCCTTGGATGCCGTGCAGGCCAAGATGGTCAATGTTGGCCTACAGCTGTCAACAAGCAAGAGGGAGGCGGCGGTGCTGGTCCACCCGTGTGCCCAGTACCGTCGCAGGGCCAGGTGCCTGCACATCGATGGTGAGGAGCTTAGCTGGAAGTCCAGTGTGCGCTACCTGGGGCTCACACTGGACCACCGCGTCAACTTCCGGCAGGCCACCAGGGAGCTCCGAGCCAGGGTACAGATGGCCACCACGGCCGTGCGAAAGATGACCGCCCGGGACCGCAGCTGCTCTTAGCGAACGGCCCTGCGGCTCAACAAAGCTGCGGCTGTGGGACTGCGCATGTACGGGTTACCATCGGTCACCCTGCGCAAGCCCAGCAGGCGGCAGCTGGAGGGCGACCACCCCAGTGGCGTCCGCACCTGCCTTGGCCTGCCTCGAGACTCCCAGTGTGCGAAGATGCTGGCCGAGGTGGGGGCATGGACGCTCCAAATGACGGCGGACCAGCGCGCCCTGGGCCACATTGACCGGCTGCGGCGGGCTGAGGGAGCAGCCCCATGCTGCAGCGGCTGCGCCCACACCGCCACTCGCGCATGGGGCGAACGTTGGCCCTGTACGGGGAGGTGGTGGCCCCCGTGGAAGCAGGCCCCCCCTCCAGCCGCCGCCTTCCCTGGAGGCCGAAGTGCACATGCACAACCCGCGCCTGCGTAGCAAGCGCCGGACGTCGCAGTGCGGGCAGCTGCAGCTGGCCCGTGGGGTCGTGTGGGGCGACTTGAAGGGCCACACCCTGGCTCCGTGCGGCAGTGGCAGGGTTCGGCCATGGCGGCGGCAGTGCTGGGGGAGGCCACCAGGCAGGCCAGGCTGCACTACGCCGCATCATCCGCCACGGCCAAAATGGCGGGCGTAAGCCTTGGCCTGAACCTTCTACTGGAGCTGGAGCAGCCCCCGAGCGCTGTGCCCTGGTGTGTGATTCTCGAGTGGACTTACTTCGGATCCGGGAGGGCGACCCGCGCTCCCTCCTGGTGTGGGCCATGCCGGACAAGGTGACACAGCTCGCTCAGCGGGGAGCTCGCATGCGGCTGCAGTGGGTGCCAGGCCACAGTGGGCTGGAGGGCAACGAGAGGGCAGACGAACTAGCCGCCGACGACCACGAGCAGCCCCCTTCGCCCACGGCAGCCCACGCAGCTGCGGATGACGCCCACCTGTTGATCCAGCGATATGTACGGGCAGAGCACCCTGAGCCGAGGTTGGCCGCTGGAGAGGCCCCACCACCCGTGCGGGTCACAAGGACGCTGAGACAGCAACGCTCGGCTGCCCTGCGCCTCCGCGTGTGGTGCGTGTGGATGGCCGAGAGAAAACACCATCTGGAGATCATCGACGACCCGTCGTGCCAGCACTGCCGGGCGGCTGTCCAGACCCTGCCGCATCTGGTCCTGGAGTCAACCCAGTTTGTGGCAGGGTGGATCGAACTGTCTTTCGCCTTCGGGGGAGGGGCTGGGCCCCTCGAAGAATTTCTGTGGCCGCCTGGGAGTGCCAGAGAGCGGGACGGGGTCCATGAGGCTCTGGGGTCCTACCTGGACGCCTTAGAACTCATCCCTGCTCTCCGCTTTTTCGACACGCATACACACGCATACACACACACACACACACACACACACACACACACACACACACACACACACACACACACACACACACACACACACACACACACACACACACACACACACACACACACGCGCGCACACGCACGCGCACACGCACGCACGCACGCAAACACGGCGCACGCACACACGCGCACACACACACACACACACACGCACGCACACCCACACACACACAGACGCGCGGCGCGCGCACGAACACACACCACAGGGTTCCCCGCACGTAACATAGCGTAATTTTTTCTTCGGAGCGGAGAAGCAGAAGAAGAAGCACAAGGAAGGTTCTGTTCCTTGAGCTCTCTTGTTTTTTCGCAAGTTTTCCTCTCTAAAAACTGCTTTCTCGACACGATATCTTCAAGGATGGGGGATAATGAACCCCCTCCTCCCCCCGACCCTGCACAGCGGTCGGCGTCGTCTCCGCTGCCGGGAGCCGACAACTTGGATTCCCCTGGCTGCCACGAATCCTCGGAAGGCTCCATGACTGAAGAAATGGACTCGGACAGCGAATTCACCGTCGTCGCAGGGCGTCGTTTGAAGAGGAAACTCCGCCGCACCTCAACGACAAGTGAGACGATGGCCGGAATGCCCACTGGTCCGAAGGTCTTCACGGTTGGTTATGTGCCCGTCAAGAAGACCGATAACCTAAATACGTTGAACCGTCAGAAACTGACAGAGTACTTTCGCCGGGTTGCGGTTAACCAGGTCAAGGAAATCCGGATCAATGCCCGATTGAACGTGCTAATGGTTGATGTGACCACCGACGGCATCATAGACACTTTGAAGGCCATCACAGGGTTAGGAAACATCCAGGTGCGTTCGTTCTTGGCTCACGGAAAGGAAACAACGACTGGTGTCATCTCTGATGTAGACCCGGAGATCAACGACAGTGACCTAGTGCAGCTCCTTTCGTCAACGGTCCGCATCCTGGACATTCATCGCATCGGTCGCTCGCGGTGCGTGAAGGTAGTATTTCAGTGCGATTCGCTTCCAGCGTCTGTGAAAGTAGGCTACGTGCGACATCGTGTGCGTCCGTATGTGCCACGGCCCCTTCAATGCTATAAGTGTCAGAAGCTAGGTCATGTCAGTGCTGCTTGTAAGAATGCCGTAGCATGCAAGCGGTGTGGTGATGCTCATGAGCATGTTAACTGCAAAGGCACGCTGAAATGTGCAAATTGTTCGGGTGCTCACGAGGCAACCTCTAATGAATGCCCAAAAATGATGCATGAGCGTCGAGTTCTGCGCACGATGGTCAGAGATAACTCGACGCACAGAGAGGCTGCAGCGTCCGTTCGGAGACGTCGTCGAAGCTCCCGTCGCAGACGTCGACAGTCACGCAGTATATCTCGCCCAAGGGATTTGCAAACCACAGCGGCGCCACCGTTGGCGCCACTCCCACAGGTGTTGACACAGGAAGAACCACGACCTCCTCCGGTTCCTCCTCGTCGAGCAAATATTGCGTCTGGAACTGTATCCGCCGACGACTGGCCTCTCTTGTCGCAAACGGTTTCTGCTGCAAACAAGTCAGCCATTGTAGTGAAAGGCCCACATGAAAAGCACAGCAATGAAGAGAGGATCGCCGATGAGAAGGTGTTACGCATGCTTAAACAGCTGCTAAACACTATGCGAAAACTCATCGCAGGTCTGAAAAGTCAATCTGCGAAAACTGTGGTGCAGGTTCTAGATGCGTTGGAGCCGCTCATTGAGGCACTCCAGTGATTTATTATGGCGCAAAAAACCGGCATAACTTTACTGGAAGAGAGACTTCACAATTCTTTCGTGATGCAATGGAACGCAAGAGGACTGCGAGGGCGGATGTCAGATTTTCGGCAGCGCATGTTTAAATACAAGTTCCCAGTCGTGGTTATATGTGAGCCAAACATATCTGCTCCGTTTCGTCTCTCCGGTTACGTTCTCCTGTTGTCACAGAAGGAAGGAATACCCAACAAGGTGTTATTATGCGTACGAAAGGACATACCTTACGTCAGACATGCGATTTCTGCTCATGCTTCAAATGAATATATTTGCGTGACGTTAACGCACAAGCGTCGAGTCATTTCGGTCATCGGGGCTTACATACCTCCACGCGCGGACCTTGACTTCACGTACCTGAGCTCTGTGGTGCACGCTTGTTCCGGTCCACACATCATCGTCGGTGATTTTAATGCCCACCACCCCCTGTGGGGCAGTGCGGCTACTAACAAGAAAGGAAATGACCTTGCAGACTTTATTCACGACGAAAGCTTTGTGGTTATTAACGACGGTTCCCCTACCTTTCTTCGTGGGCTCTCGTACAGTAGTTGCTTGGACCTTGCAATCGTATCAAAGACTCTGTCAACATCTGCAACTTGGTGTTGTGATGTTGAGTCACATGGGAGTGATCACATTCCGACCTACGTACAACTGCGCTGGTTCCACACGTCTGACATCCCTAGGATCCGTTGTACTGATTGGCGAAAGTTTACGTTGATGGTTGAGGAGTCATGCGCAACTATTACGTCGGAGTCCGATGTAGAAAGCGCCATACTGTCTGCTATGGAGTGCACCACGAAGTACGTTAGCACTCCCAAACATCGAACACCCATAGATGCCGTGTACGAAGAACTCCGTGCCATAAGACGCCGCGCAGAGAGGAGGTATAGAAGAACCCAGGCTGCAGCAGATCTAACAGAATGTCGCCGCGTGCAACGGAAAATACGACGCCATTTAGAGAAGCTTGGAAGAGAGCAGTGGAGGCGATTTTGCTCTTCATTAGATCCGCGCAAGCCCCTTTCAAGAATTTGGCAAGTGGTGCGAAGTCTCCAGTACCACCCGAAGCAACTGTACCCTTTTCGTGCTTTGGCTCTAAGCACAGGAAAAAGCGAAGTAGAGGTAGCTGAAGCATATTGCAAAATGCTTGTTGATGGATCCCACGCCCTGCTTCCCCGTACACAAAGGCGTACACCGCAGACCACAGACGACCGCCTCAACGTTCCGTTCTCGATGCAAGAGCTGGATGCCGCTCTTTCAGCCTCCTGCCGTTCATCTGCTCCAGGACCTGATGGTGTACGGTACTGCGTACTGCGAAACCTTGGCAGCGAAGGTCGGAAAGCTCTCTTATCATGGTTCAATGCAACGTGGATCTCCAGCTCTGTCCCCAACCACTGGAAATGCAGTCGTGTGGTTGCTCTACTGAAGCCAGGAAAATCCCCCTTGGAGCTGTCCTCATACAGACCCATCGCATTGGCAAGCTGCATCGGAAAGGTTATGGAGAGAATGGTGCTGGCCCGACTCGAATGGTTTCTTGAGAAAAACAACATTTACCCGGATGTCATGACAGGATTCCGAAGAGGACGATCCTCTATAGACAGTGTCATCGATCTGGTGTCTTCAGTGGAGCAAGAAAGAAACCGTCGCCGAATCGCGGGCGCATTGTTTTTCGACATCAAAGGCGCCTATGACAACGTGCTCCACAGTGCGATTATGGATGCTCTAGAGATTGTGGGAGTAGGCGGCCGACTCTATGAGTGGATTTCCACTTACCTTACTGGTCGGACAATCTTCATGTCCACGTCTGCCGGTGACACAGGACTCCACCAGGTTAATCGTGGTGTTCCACAAGGAGGAGTACTGAGCCCCACCCTCTTTAATATTGCCCTAATCGGTCTCGTGGACGAAATGCCTGAAGTCGTCAGAGTCACTATGTACGCTGACGATATCTGCATCTGGACTTCTGGTGTAACTCGACCGCAGCTGCGAGCCCGTTTACAGCGAGCCGCAACAACGACGTCTCGGTACTTGTGCCGTCAAGGCCTGAGTTTAGCGCCAGAAAAATGCGCCGTTCTTGCATTCACCAGAAAGTCGATGCTCCGGTATCCTATCATTATTGAGGGGACACTGATACCTTACGTCACGCACCACATATTTTTGGGAGTGACTGTAGACCGCGGTCTGTCGTGGACGAAACACATAGCCTCGTTGAAGACGAAACTTGCAAGCCTAGTACATGTTCTTCGCTTCGTGGCGGGGATGAGATGGGGTCCATCTGAGAGCGCTCTTCTCCAGTTGTACCGGAGCCTGTTTTTGGGGCATCTTCGTTACAGCCTGCCAGCCATTTCAAACCTGCGAACTTCTTCCCGGCGCACATTGGAGGGTTTGCAAGCACAAGCCCTCAGAATATGCTTGGGGCTACCACGATGTACCTCTACTGTGGGCACAATTGCCGAGGCACGTGTTTTTCCAATGGATGCGCTTCTTTTGGGCGAACCCCTTCGAGTCTACCTTAGATGCTTCACAAGGCATGAACACCATCCATTATCGGCTCTTCCTACTACGTATTCGAGAAGTAGTTTTGCGGCAGCCATTTTGCAACACCAACATAAGATCCCATCAGGTTTCGCCCCAATGGTGGTTCCCCAGAATCCTCTGTGGGTACTATCAAAACCATCAATTTACCTTTCCATCCCGGGAATTGGGAAGAAGTCCTCTTTGCCATCAATAGCCCTCAAACAGTTGACTCTAGCGTTCTTGACAGACAAGTACGCCGGAACTGTACATGTATATACTGATGGCTCTGTGACTGCATCCCGGTCCACCGCGGCTGTGGTAATTCCAAGCTTATGCGTTACCCGAGGATTCACACTAGACCACAAGACAACTTCTACTGCCACTGAGTTGGTTGCCATACGGGAGGCGATTCGTTTAGTCTCCCGTGAATCACCTCAAGCTTGGACCCTGTTTTGTGATTCCAAGCCAGCACTCCAGGTCCTCAACGGAGTTATGAGGCAAGGACCTTATTATGCCCTTGCTGCGGAAGTACTCGAATTATGCTCATTGGCACTGCAACAAGGACATGTCCTCACCATTCAGTGGGTACCAGGCCACTGCGGGCTAGCTGGTAACGACTGGGCTGACCAGGAGGCGAAGAAGGTTTCTGCAAATGCAGATGTTGTACGTCTGCCCTTCGCAAGGACGGACACGACCGCCCTTCTGTTTACCATTCTCCGCCACGCCTCGGCGAATCACTGGTCCCACCCTGACAATCGTCATAGAAGATTACACCGCCTGGACCCCGACTGCAAGTTTCGGTTACCTCCTGGTATTCAGCGAAACTACACCACGCTGTTTCACCGACTACGGCTTGGCGTAGCCTTTACCCGTCGCTACAAGCACTTCATTGGCTTTACGAGTGACCCCGACTGTGAGACATGCAATGTACCAGAGACTATTTCGCATGTTCTCTGCCACTGTCCACGCTATGCGCAACCTCGAGAACAATTAGTGAGAACATTGGCCCGTTTGGACTGTCGTGTGGTGTCGGAGGAAGTGCTGCTGGGACCTTGGCCAGACGCGAAGCGTTCCTACAGTGCATTTAAAGCTGTGCTGACATTTCTGCGCAGCAGCGGCCTGTCACAGATATTGTAGTTGAGGCCCGTCCGACTTAACTTTAACACATACACCGTATCGGTATAGGCATCTTCTATACATATCCCTTCATTTATTTCTCCGCCATCTTCATCTCTCTCGTCCTCTATCCACACTCTTTCCTCCACTTTCTTTTCCCACACACAGAATAGCTGGCCAGATATACTACCGTCAGGCCGACCTTTCTGTGTTTATTTCATTTCAATAAAATTCCTCTCTCTCTCTCACTCTCTCTTCGGAGCGGAACACGACAGTTGTCCTCTCCAAATCTGGCGGACAAAGCTTATCGCAACTCTTAACATGCGTGGCCAAATTTGAATTTATCGCCGTTGGAGCACCAGCGTTGTACAACGATGTTCCTGTAATCTTTCGTTGAGACAGCCGCCTGATTTACCCACGTTTAAAATCTACCGAAAATGAAAGGGATCTTGCAAAGGGATCTCTTCGGACATTTGGCGAACTTGGCTGGTTGGTTGGACCCTTGAATCGGGGCGCATACACACGCGGGGGATTGGCCAAGAAGCTGCCTGTAATGATTACACTGTGGCGTGCTTTGTTTTGAAAAACAAAACAAGAATAAAGTAAGAGAAGATAGAGACAGAGTCAAAACACCGCCTGGAGCTGTCTAGCAGCCGGCTTGTCGTCGCAACAAAGTAGTGAAATGCGAGCACGACATCTCGGTGGCGAACGCCTAGGACCGAAGCGGTTGAAGATAACGGGAGATTAAGCCGAATAAAGGTGTATTCTAGGTGCCAGCATCGCATCGAGGAAAAGCTGTCGCAATTTAAAAGAAAGTGTTCTATAGTTTCCGGAGCCTTGCAGAAAGGACATTGAAAAATAAAGCCTGACCGGATTTGTGTTGATAAAAATTGAAAGGGGAATTCTGCATCGAAATTTTGTGATAGCCACCTCTCATTTGCGAGATCCGCTGAATTTAGGCTTCCATACGTGCAAGAGGTGAATATAGTTTTAGTAGGTACGAAGGGCATCCTGCCGAATAATTTTTAAAATTTGAAGCCTCCTGAACCTTGCCCTAAACAGAGAACTGTCAATTGGACAATTCACGACAACTGGACCATCAATAGCCAAAGTGGCTAATTAGTCTGCCAGTGCATTGAATATTATCCTAGCGTGGCCAGGGACCCAGACTAACCTAATTTCGCGAAGCTGATAAGGAAAGAATGAACGGAATGACTGAAGAATGGAAGAATATTATTTGTTAAAGCGGTGCACATGGAGAAATAATCTGAAAGGATAACAGCATCCGCAAATCAATGCTGTAGTTTATAAAGGGCTAAATTATCGCCAAAAATCTGTGTCAATGTACTTTAAAAGTCGGTGTATAGTCGGAAGCCTGATTGAGAAGAGAGAAAGAGAGAGAGAGAACATTTATTTTGAGGAAGTGTCTCGAGGAGAATTGAAGTCCTAATGTTGGCGGCGGGTAAGGGCTGAGCGTCCACCCCACCAGGGCGTCTTCTTGGCGTCTAGCTCGTGGTGACCGTAGGCCGGTGCCTTTCGGCGACCCCTTCCGCCCTCTTGACCAGGCGTACCTCTAGTTCCGGGTCGGAGCTGCGAAGCGAGGCCTCCTACCTCTCCTCAAAGGGGATTTCGGGGAAGGGTCCTGAGGTCATGCCCACATGGTGTGGGCCACGTTTGCATGGGCGCCACATAAGGGGCACGTCGAGGTTGGATAAAGGCTTGGATGGACATGTGTCATGGTGGCCGGATTGGGAACGACTCCCGCCCGGAGTTGGCGCCAGACGTGATTTTGCTCTATTGTGAGGGATTTGTCCGCCCGAGGATAGATCCGACGGGAGACGAGGCAGTAGGTGGTAATGTATAAAAACCGATCAGACGGTCCCGCGCGGACCGGGATCCCTGGTATGGATACGGGTTCTGCCAGCCCGGATAGGAAATCCTTGGGCTTCGTCATGGGTGGTCTCGTTACCCTCTAGTCCAGAATGCGCGGGGGTCCAGATCAATTGTGCTGGGGATTGCAATGGGTTCCTGAGCAAAATTTTGAGCGCCGGTGGGGATATGCGTCCAGCGGCAAATTTTTGGAGATCAGTTTTAGAATCTGTATTGATTGTTGCGGGTGTGAGGGTCAGAGAAAGGGCATGCGCTATTGCTGCCTCTTCCGGCGGTTCTGGGATGGGCGTCCGGACTGTGATAGATTCGAGTATGCTGGTGTTGGGGTAATTTTGAACGGCGATTGTGGTGAAAGCCTCCTTGTGTCTGTACTCTGCTGCATCGACGTACACGACGTGGGGATAATTTTTATACTTCTTGTGCAGGGTTGGTCCTTCTTATTGAGAAGGACCAACCGAGATACTGAGAATATATTCCTTCCACACCCTTCTCGTCACTTATGAGGCATCTGTGGCAATGACGACATGGGTATGTAGAGTAGACAAATGCACTTCAAGTAAGCTGTTCCGCCTGTGCCGTGTGCCACAATCGAAAACTTTCTTCTTCTGATTTGGAATTTTACGCAATTCCTTTAGATTCAACGGAGAAAAACACCAACGAGATATTATATTTGGTGCCCACTTTTTTAACCGGTGCGAAACCCTATTAATATAGTTCATTACAATTGGCAGCTTCATATTTCGTTCCTCATTCTTCTCAGGCTGTTCGCGTTTTCCATCTTTTTCAGCACTTTATCTGCCACCTATACAAGGAGAAGTGTCGGGTAAGCACCAATTGTTACCGTGGTATATTGCCGATCTGAGCTGTCCCTTATTCTTGGCCAGCAGGATTTATTTATTGCTTGGGTTATACAGAAAGTTAATTTTCCGCGCTTTATCAATTTGGTGCGCGAAGAGTCGTAATGCAGCAGCCTATTTTCTCATCTCCTGCGACAGAGGCGCGCTTTCGCATCTCGCATCCATCGGAAAAGCGGTCCCTGCGGGCGGGATCAAACCCACGTCCTTGTGCTCACCAGCTCAACGCCTTAGCTGGTGCGCCACCGCGGCGTGTAGGTTATTAGCTACCAGTGAACGAAATAACCCGCAGTGATACCCCTCAGGAGAGTTGCCCCATTCCCAACGATATAAAATACGTCATAGCATACATGTTCCATGCTTTCATCGAGGTTATTATAATGGTATTGCATGCATAAAAATCAAGGTGTGTCTGCTTGCTAGCTGCGAATATTGTTGCAAGACCATAGCCTCCTCTCGCCCCTGCAATGAAACAAGCTCACCTGGTTTTCACTAAACGCCAATTCCGGGTGAGTTCCTTTATGGATTATTGGGGGCTTTGTTTTTCACACTTCTTTTCTACAGACAAACATTTTGTACCAGTTTTGCATCCGGCTCCCAGTTTGATTTGGCGAGACGGGTCCGGACGGCCGGCCACACCCAGGAGATCCCGTGGACTGAGCGTATCCTGCCTCTTGTACACCACCGCACATACAGCCAGATCAGTCCAGTAAAATTTATTCAATCAGATTCAAGCAAGGTAACTGCTTTATTGCATAAGGGTGGTGTGCATGCTTCTATCAGCGGCAGTAATCATAGCCCACAAGCGCACAACGCTGCGGCAAGCTTGCGCAGGAAGACCGCGTGTTTTATCAGCGGGCAAATATCAAGTAATCTAACTAAAATTCTGCCAGATATACAGGTGCTAGTATATCTCTTAATCCAGTATTGTCGTCACGGTAAATTTTTGAAAATGATTCAAACTGTAACAATATAATTCACGATTATTGGCATCGGTGATTGTGTCAGTATATTTGTAGTATAGTATAAAATGTCCTACTGCGGGGAATACGGGAACATTGCGAAGTGCCTTGCTCAGTTTAGTGCTGCTAACATCACGGCCACACGGGAAAGGAAGAAATGTTATATGTCATTGGGGCTGTCGTCCCAGAAGCGACAGGTGGGCTCGGGTCGCATCTGTTCCCCACGAAGACAGTGGAACGCCCTGTGGAATCCCCGGTCGTTGGAAAGCGGTCCGTTGACGAGCTCCCTCGGAGGAACCTGGGGCTCGTTGGGCTCATGGCGGTGCGGGGTCTCGCACATGGAACGCGCGTACGCAACGTAGAACGTCTGCGGCGCGCGAGAACATCACACACAAAAATGAAAACAAATGAGAAAAGATGCTTCCGAATGCTGTTCGAGTGATTCGAAAAAGATGCACATTCAGTCGTGCACAGGATATTCGCAGCGATTGATTGCTGATTGTCTGCCGTCACGAAAAGTTAGGTCTTTATGGAATCACTTTTGCCCGAGAGCTACGGGTGCAGCTCTGCGACAAGTTGTTAGTTCAGAAAAAGCATTAAGTATATCTGGATTCATTTGCACATCTATCATCACTTGAACTAACTTCAGAATAGCAGACAGAAAATATGTGTAAGCAAAACTTCGCTCAGCGAAAGTTGTCACGCAGCAGCGTCTTGTAGAAGACCAAAATCAGCTTGGTGAACATAAGGTTATAAAATAAGCTCGTGGTCGATAGGACTATCTTGCAGATCCTTTCTAGTTTAGGAGCCTCGAATAGTAACAACTACCCTGAAAGGGAATAATTCCACAAGCTACATTAATAAACTGGAGAGTTGTATCAATGGCTGGTCGCATATACCTTATCTATTATAACAGAGTGGCAACAATGCAAAATGTTCTCTCCCGAGATAGAGCTTTGCACCGACAGAGGCCGGACTAGAAGCGTACATTTCTGGTAGTCACACATTCAGCGCACTTTGTTGTGTCATTGCTGAAGCGAAGGCTGTGTCACAAATATGCTATGCAAGCCGCTATGAAAGTGTGCGTGACTTAGTGCACTAAACCCAAACCTGCAAAGCGGCCGATGTGATCCGCCCCAGTCGTTTTGATGGTAATTCAAAGCGCGCAATTCCAACGGAGTCAACAGCGACAGGAGGGCGCGAAGCGCCTTGTGATGTCATTTCGCTGCAGTCCTCGTCAGAACTTCCTCTTTCCAGTGGCCTCATAGTATACCGACTTGCGAAGCCACACTGCCTTGCATGTGGCCAGACGCCGTCTTGAATAGGAATCGGTAATTTGTTCCAACAGTTTCGGTTTACCCGCTTGTCTAAAGAAAGTACATTAAGAAAGATCTTCTCTATGAAGATTCGTCACCTGGACAACAGTTTCTTTTCATGAACTATTTTCACGAGCGTGCATTGGGTGACGCCTTCTACTCATATTCGCTCATGTGAGAACCTCCAAAAAAATCTCCACGTACTGAAAGGTATAATAAGAACAGGTGACTGTGCATTGCGCACACCAAAATATAAGCACAGGACTATTTGGGTATCCGAGCGCTGTCTCACGTCTTGCTTCAAGGAACGCCGTCTCATTAGTCTACAGGAGCGTGAGGCCTGGGCTCCACCGCTGTTATTTGGTTTTAGTGAACCTGTCGGAATGTTTCGTCTCGGTTATTTACTGCAACATGGAAGCTGCAAAAAAAAAACCCTGAATGGGTGCTGGTGAACGTGATGATGGCCTCAATCATTTCTGTGCACCTGATTCCTGCGCTGGGACCGAGATCATATATTGACGAATGGGCACCGCCTACTGCACAGACCGCGGAATGCGAGGTACGCTCACCTGGTTCCACTCCTGCAAAGCGCGAGGGTCGCGTCTCCCCATGAGCTGTTCCAGCGGTGTCTTACGCGCGAGGCGCACCACGTACTCGTCATATGCGGTCCTGGCTGGTTCGAGGGCGGCGCTGTGAATTGCCCCGAACATACGTCGTCCACTACCAGTTGACGCCGACGTCCCGTGGGGGTGCTGGGCGCGCAGGCATGCGAGAAAACGTTTAAACCCGACACTGGGCGCCACGCGCTTGCCTCGGTGTTGTGCCCGGTGGTCCGTTGGCGTCTCTGGCAGCAAAAGCACGCGTAGCATGCACCGCGATAGTATAGGTGCCAGCCGCGCCGCCTGTAGCACTGGCCACAGCTGATTCCGTGGGTCACGCCCTTCCAGTGCCGAAGACAGCCGGAGATGCAGCACCTGCACATAATATGCCAATGGGTCCTGGACTGCTAATTGCTCCAGGAGAAAAAGGGGGTCAACTACGAGTCTTTGCACCTCCTAACGAGGCTTCAACCTCCAAAATAATGTTCAAATCACGGATTTAGTATGGCCGACATCACATCATTACTGCGCGGAAAAGGAACTCGAAGAGATTCTTTTGACTCCTGATAACGGTACGCAAAGCAAACACTAGTCTTGTAACGACACTTCATAATGTGATTGATTGGGCTGTTTGACAGAACACGTTAGGTTTAAATCACGAGTGAGTTAATTTCTACGAGCTTCATGTTACGTGCAGTCACCCACTAAAGAGCGAATAAGGATTTGCGGGCAAGTAAAATTTAGTTGTAGGGAGAAATGTCGACCCTGTGTACCCTTAACCACTGAGTGGTGTGGCGAAGCTACCAGCACCAGTGGTGTGGTCCTCGCAGCCTGGACTACATCAGCAGCACTGCTCACGCGAGCGCCAGCAGAAGCACCAGTCCAAGGCAGTTCCGCAATTTGGAAAAGTCGGGGCGCTAAGGGAAACCATCTTAAGGAGCGGTAGGACAGGCCTCTTGTCCTAGTACCCGTTCGGGAGGACATGAACGAATTCTTGCCATGGCGGGGCTGGTGCTTTGGAACACGGTCCACGTACCGTCTGTTATTGCGTCAATGGTAGATGGTGTGAAAACGGGATCCAGAATGATGACGGCGAAACCCTCACCTTACGTTTCTTGGCCGGAGTACAAGTAGCACAAATCATGGTTTAAGGTGAAGCAATGTATTTAAGAAGCATGCATCAGGGAGCCCGAGCCAGGAAACGCACCTAGAGCTTGGTATTCTTTTCTGAACAGTTTGCATCACTTGCCTGTGCGCCATCCCCATTTTAGACCTCTGACGTGAAAACGAGTGGTCAGTGAGGTGAAGAAGCCGGAACTTGCAAAGTGGCAAGGTTACATGCTTCAACTCAATTTTAATGCGCGGATGAATGACGTCAAAGGGTGAAAGCAGCTGAGGCATAGGGCTTCTGCGCTGCCTAGGCGCGGGGCTGCACGCTAGGAGGCCAAACCGACTGTTTCCATTTGGTAGCACAAAAAAAAAAAAAGCGCTCGGTGTCTATAGTCCCGGGCCAGGTTCTTTTCCGAAGGCGCCGTGGCAGACTTCACGTGTTCTTCGTTAGCGCTGTATGCACACCCTCCTTTTTCATTAGCCTGTTAACCTTCGGCGCTTCATCTAAATATAACATAATGTATATTTCTCATGGCAGAATGTCTTCCCAGCAACAAATTTCTCTGTAGAACTTAGGCTCAGCTAAAGGCTTTGGGTGTGAGTGGGAGAGGGAAAGAGGTTCCCAGCCTGCACCACATGTGTATCGGAGGAAAAGAAAAGGGAGTGAAGGGGGTAGAAATATGGGTTGAGGTAGTGGTAGAAAGGTGGTTGGGGTAGGAAAAGGATGGAGTAATGGGGAAGCGAAGATAGATCTACATCAGCGACAACCACCCAGGAACGGGGAAAACTATGTACGCTTGGTGTAGTTGTAAACTGGCTTTCCCAAATTGTCTGTTGCAGCGTGACGCCGGCTTCAAAGGAAAAAATTAGCAATCGCGGTGCAGGCAGACCACCGGCCAAGATCGCGCCGCGGACGCCAGGGGTAAGCGCGCGCCAGAGAGAGAGAAAGAGAGAGAGAGATTTTTATTTTTAGCCAGGCTCAGTCCTAGCGAGTGTCCTTTGGTGGGAAGGTGTGCTAGGTAATCTTGAGCCCTAGTGGTGGTCAGGATCTGTAGCTCGGGACTAGGTAGTGGGAAGGTTCGGTAAACGGAGCGTGGTAAAAAGGGGCATTCCTTAATGGCGTGTGGCGTGGTATCTCGAGCGCCATATGCCCGCCAGTTTGGCTGGGCATATTGGGTAACATAGATGTGGTGGAGAACGCGTCTGGTGGGGAAGGAATGGGCTTGGAATTGCCGCCATAATCTGAAGGTAGAGGAGTGCCAAGTGAGGGTTAGGTAGTTCTAGCCGCTGTAGGGGGTACTGTGTGGTAAGGTCACCAAAAGTAAGCAAGGGTTGACGGGAGTTTCGTGCACCGTGTTGAGAGATGTCTACTTGTGGGGCTGGGTAAATCAGTCCTCCAGCAGCCAGGTGAGCCGTTTTCGCACTGCCAAAGCCCACGCGGCCGGGGGTCCAGTGGAGAATCATGGTTTAGTCGGGAGGAGGGCGGTATACGAGAATGTGGCGAGCAGGGAAGGAGATGTGTCCCTGCGCGAAATTTTGTGCGGCCGTCTTAGAATCGAAGAGTGTGAGATTGGGGCGTTTGGTGATAGGCCCAGCGCTATTGCCGCTTCCTCGGGCTCTTGGGGGTGGGCTGTGCGGATGGTGGCTGCCGCTGCTGGGATCGGTCTGTCTTCTGTTATAATAGTGGCGTACGGAGGGGCCAGGTGGCGCGCCGGAGTGATACTAGTAGCGCCGCGCGCGGCGGAAACTCGCCCTAGAGTGGCGTACTCGTACGGGGTTTCCATGCGGCCGGTGCTGGTTTCGCCCGCTCTTGTCGAATGTCTTGGCGCTCAGATGATAAGTACACAAAGATAGGGATACTAAATTAACTTTTCGCATGCAGATCTGCGGTCATACACGGTCTGTAGCTTCCGGGACGTGCTCTTGCAAGGCGGGATTTAATGGCCGCTGTAAGTATGCCGCGGCTGTGTGCGCTTACGTGAATGAGGCAACTGACGAGACCTGCACAAGCACACCCAAGCAGTCGGGAAAACCATCGAAAAAAACGAAAGCGGGACGTCAACAAGAGCATCGCGACCTGTTCGCAGGTATTTTCTGGTTAGAAAGATGGCCCTGTATGAGCTCTTGCACCGTGTTGTGGGGCCCCATCCTAAGTAGCCTCTCCGTGGACGCACTCTAGCGAGGACCAATGGCCCGCTTAACCGCCTTTCTTATCGTTATATCAAGCATCTTTATGTCCTCATTGTCGAGAAGAAGACTGGAGGGCGCCGTAAGAGATTTTCGGGAGGACAAAATTTTGACTTAATCGAAAGGTATCGGCTTCCTTGAGGCCTCGCTTCTTGGTGGTAACTCGACTGATCATGCGTATGGTTTTATTGATGACGTGTTCGAGGTGCTTCAAGGATACAATACGCTATAAGGCGCTACAATACAGGATACAATACGCTACAAGGCGCTACAATACATCTTTCTAACCTTTTGCTTAGAAATATGAACCCGTCACACGACGAGGGTGGCCGACCAGCATGGGCTCAAGCACCAACCTCGGCGGGGATCATTCAGTTACCTACACAGACGCCTCCCAACATTGAGGGTAGCAATACGCCATCATCGTGGCTACCTCTAGAACGAACCTCCTTGCGTGTGCCTCACTCAAGACCCAAGACATGACGGTAGAAGAAGAGGCAGCCATCGCCTTGGTTCTGACTCAACCAAGGCTTCGGAAGGTAGTCACCGATTCCAACAATCCTACCGGAATCAGTAGTCGGGGTGTGTTTCCCTTGCTGCACTGCGTGTGATAAAAAACCACTCCCCAACCGATTCCACTCAGCTCATCTGGACACCCACTCACGCTTCCATGGAGTACAACGAATACGCCCCCCAACAAGCCAGCGCTGTTACCCCTCAGGCTACGGAGCTGCACGAAGACAGTCAACCGCTTGTCACGTTCAGGAACATAATGTTAACCGAGCATTATCGCCTTCAGAGACAGACCCTACCCTCGCCTTACCTTGACCTTTCTAGAGGACAACAAACTACCCTAAGGCTCATACAATGCGGCTTCTTCGCACACCTGACGCGTCTTCACCTAATGCACCCGAATCGCTACGACGCTGAACGTACATTTTGCTCAGAAGTAGGAACCGTCAGCCACATAATCGGGCGTGTGCGAGTTTAACCCTGAGCACCCCTTCTCTTCTCGTGAACTACCCAACAAGAGCAACGAGAGAGGCTGCTGTCCAGTCGCTCTCTGCCGCCCTGCTTCAGCTGGTGGACAGGGAATAGGTGGCGCGGACTGCATATGGGCTCCAGAGAAGGAACTAAGGCCCGAAGAAACAATTTTAGGGGCCTGAGAAGGAACCAGCCCCCTGCGCCACCCTCTGGGACGTTCAAAAATCTGAAGCAAAGTATTCCCCTCCTCCTTCTTCTACTCCTCCACCGTCTCTGCCACCAATCTCGTCGTTTCCGGCGGCGGTGGCAGAGACGGAGAAGTGACATCTCATCACAGCGAATTGATGCTTTCTTTAATTTCGTAAAAAAAAGTTTCCACTCACGTGCTACGCCAATAGAACTCAACAAACTACCATTCATGCATGATGCATTAATTTAACCTTAGCAAAGAATATCTCTTTGAAGTAATAGAGGGTGCGGTTGAGTGCATTTCACTTGTCTCAGGTTTCACTATTTGTAGCGTCACGAGAGTGAATTTAAGTGACGTCGCACGGGTAATCTTTGTGGGCGTTGTTTACAATTTTGCTTTCCAACCACATCCGCAATGGGGATTGGTGCGAATTTTTTTAGTCTTTCCTTTTTAAACAACGCATGTTTGTATAAATAAATTGTCTAAAACTTGCTTCTGTACAGCTGTTGTATCCGCAAAAGGTTAAAACTGAAAAACCACCGTCATTTCTCTTTAGCCCTAAATAATGTGAACAAGAAGAGCTGTATGGTAACGGTTACGTGTCTATGGCGTTTAATTTTTGGCGAAATTCGGTGGACTTATCTTGGGGTTGGGGCAAATTTTTTGCCATAAAATTGTGGTTATTGATGTCGTTTTTGCCAAAATTCAAAACATCTGGCATTTTCGGCGTCAATATTTGTTCCATTGGGAAACACCACAGTTTATACTGAAGGCCACCGATCGCACTGCAAAAACTAACAAAAGCAAATGGCAGTCAAGTGTGAAATGCAGAGCACGAACAGGCATAAATTTCGGCGACTGCGCACTCATTAATGAAATAATCATCTATTGCAATTGTTATACCAGATCTAACCACGTGTTGTCGCTTGAACCACAGTAAGGTTTTGTGTTATAAAGTCTGCTTAATTCAAGTTTAGCGGCCTGAGGTAGGAGCGGTTAATTGCAGAGCACACATTTTTTTCTCCTGACTCCTTCCCGTTATATACGTGAAGGATTCAAGAGGCTGCGTGGACTTGATCTCCGAACATTGTACGGTAGCTTGGATAGTGGCATATCACCGCAAGCTAAGGCCGACCAAATTCGTAACATGACCCAGGCTTCAAAGCCATTAACTCGCAGGCTAAACGACTGGCCTAAACATCAACCCTACTTAGAATTTCGGAAGTTCTTTAAGAAGACCGGGTCGTGTTATGTCCTAATTCCGTTTGTTTTTGTTTTTAATTCACATTGAATTGGATAAATACCTCACTTGGTGACCATCACAAGGATTTTTTCGGTCGTTTGCAACATAAAACACCAATCTCTACTGTAGCGTATTTGCTCTGGTTCAGTGTAGGCGAAAACAGAAGTCTTACATTGTTGCTGCCGTCATGGGTGCAGTCCGGGTCGGTCCTGTTTTCCTGCACGACGTAGACGCGGAGCATGCGACTTCGGAAGCGGGCCGCACGGAATCGCTGGTAGGTTGCCAGTGCTTGCGACGGCAGCGCCTCTGGTAGGCGCACCGGCGTCCTCCCGTGGCTGCCTTCGTAGCGGTCGTCAGAGAAGCGCACCTGAGAGAAATATGCGCTCACTCACTTATCGCACTCTTAAGGAGAAGTTCCAAGCGTCACTGCATCAATAGTTCCTGCTAACAAAACGCGTTGCCGAAGCCCATGCGGTCGAATTGGCTGATGAAGGACAGTGTTCATTGCACCAGCAAAAGAGAATTGTTGGAGCTCCATATTTTTAAATGATCCATCAGAGGATACTCATACTTCCACCCACGTAATGTGATACCAAAAATAATACAGATCGGCAGTACGCGGAAACCACTTCATATAACAAAACCACAAAAGTATCCACGCATTTGCTTTCTTCGCCGCAAATGTAGCGCAAACACGACATCTTGTGCCGCCCCCCCCCCCCCCTCTTGCCACCAATTACGTTTCGTGTCTTCTCCCAACGGCTGACTTTATGTCGTTCCCCTCTAACTCCTCTTGTGACGGATGGAATAAAGTTTTGCCCAATGAAGAGGATTTTTCCTGGTTCGTGAAGCCCCTCGGACACCTGCTGGGACCTAGTTATTTATGGTGCGCATGGAGCCGCTCAAGGTTACACCCTGCTTACACCCTGCAAGGTTACAGCCTACTACGAGCCACGAGCCTCGCCGAAGACGACGATGACGAAGATGGGAGCTCATCACGCCCCCTCCCCTTCCCCCCCCCCCCCCCACCCCACCCGCAAGCCAGGACGACGCCGGGCGCCTCTCACAAGGCTCACGTCCGTGAAGCCCCTCTGACACCTTCTGGCACCTACTTCATTTTGTTGCGCCTGGAGCAGCTCAGGGTTACACCCTGCTTTAGTCTTTCTTTCACCTCGCCCATCGTCTTCACCACTTTTAACGAGTTGTTTCTTCATTTCGTATTGTAAGGAATGTCGCAGCTTGCAGTAGTGGTGTAAGGATGGAGATACACCAGAGTTGATGGTCGACCTGAGTTTTCCTCACATCGACGGCGGTTCCCAGGAGAGAGGGAGCAGAAAAAGCAAGTTTTTGCAGGTTCTTTGAGCTCGAGCGGAAACCCAAGACTGTCACATTCGGCATTCATGGCAGCCAAGACGTCGGCGCCGCAGGCAAAGTCAAGCCTTCGTACGTCGCCTCCCTGCGACCCATCCAATACTTCCCCGTCTCAACAACCCCGCATCGGAATTCAAGCTCAACCGACCAAAAACGGCACGTAGGCAAAACAAAGGCGTCCGACTCCACTGGGGCAGCCCTGTAGAACGCAGCGCCCCACGGGTCCGCCGCGCTGAAGACGACGACGACGAAGACGGGAGCTCCTCATGTGGCGCATGCCCACCCGCAAGCCAGGACGACGCCGGGCGCATCTAGGCGCCCTACGTCGAGGCGCCCTACTTCAACTTTGATAGAACCTCGTTGCCCTACTCAACGTGCGTTCTAACAGAACGTGGAACCTATCTTGTGGACCCTGTCGTAACTATTGCCGGTTGATTTCTTAAAATGGCGCCAAAAGCTATAGTGGCGCGGGCGACAGCAGGCGATGGCGGAGTGAATTTTTTTTCTGCATTTGATGAAGCATTCATTTTCGCAAAAATCAAGGTAGTATGCTTTTTTATAAAGGAATATTGCAAATAACACTTCTGTATTAATTTGTCGTCTTATATTTGCGTAATGTCTTGTTCTTCTTCGACAATGCTGACAAGTATGAACATTACTCCGGGCTTAGATGGGTAGATTTAGCTTTGACTATATATGACTATTGCGCAGGCCTGTTTTACTTTGGCCGGGTGGCTGAATCGAGTCACACACAGGCAGACAGACAGACAGACAGACAGACAGACAGACCAAATTTTCTGGGTTTAAGTTGCCCAAGAAACACTACCGTCTATAAAACTCTCAAGATCTTTCTACATAATTGCCGTCACCGACGTGGAATACAATGCGGGCCATTACGCGTTCAAGAAGAGAGCGGCACTTGCGGTGTACTAGGCTTGGCATAACATCGAGCTTGCATCGTAGTAAACGGGTTTCGTTAACAAAAACCTCTAAAATGGTGAGTGAGGGAAAAGGCGCCCCCCGCAAAGCATGGTCGGGCAAGTTGGAAGGTAGGTTTAAAGGGCCCATATAGACAAAACATAAGTTCGGTTCATTCGAAAGATTGCCTCGTTATAATCATACTGACAGCACCTTTAACATAAACATCGCTCAAACAATCTGTAAATTCCGAAAAAAGGAAACAGCCATGCGACCCACTATCTCATTTCCTGCAATAGAACCCATGATGCCATATGCCCGGCTGTGGGATTGGCTGAGGCCGGCAACAGCAAACGCAAATTTGGAATGGCTTATAAGTTTCCCGAACGAGCTATTTCCCCTTAAACAGGACACATTATTTTTAGAGCAGTACGAATACGGGGGTGAACAATCAAAGTTACGAAAAAACACGTAAACACCGAAGCAGTCTGTGCGGCACTTTGCCGGCTGACACTGCCTAATACAGCCGTCGGACGCGCTGGACCTGTATGACACAACATTGATTAACTGACATAAGCGGCACTGTCACTTACATTGCCATGTTTGCCGAGTCAAAGCGTACGTTTTAGGAAACGATTAGTATGAGCCCTAATAAAAATACCGTAGATATGTAGAAGTCCGGACAGAAGCAAAGTACAAACACTGGCACTTCAGCGGTATTGCAGCGCCATCTGTGAAAGTGGGGGAAAAACAAGAGAACCAAACCACGGCCTCCGCGATCAGCTGCCGGCGGCGCGCCGTTGCTCCGGCCGTCCCATTCGGCGCGTCCCCCAGCAAAAACATGTAATTTGGCTAACTCCGCAACGCGCCGCGAGGTGGCGGTGTTAGCCGATGGTTCGGCAGCTTGCACCGACTCCCCTGGCCGGCTTTGTGGGGCCTGAGTTGCTGCGTGTTTTCACGGCCGCAATTCGCGTAACTGTGTTGCAGCTTTATTTTTGTTGAGCTGACAAACCGAACTACCAGGTCATGAAGACCGCTTGTCTGAGAAGCTTCGAGGAACAGCACTGAAAAGTTAATCGCGCTGTGATTGCTGCGCTTGATCGGTGCAGGACATTTCCGTGCGGACATTCAGGTGCGCAGATATTTGGGTGCGAAAACTTCTCGGCTACAAAATTATCGGGTGCTTGCTTGTTGGAACAGCAGTTATATTTTTATTTCCGCATAGGGTGGGTTATGGACAACAATAGAGCGCAGTGGTTGCATTTTTATATTGGCGCCGTGTTTGATTTTGCCACTTATTTTTAGAAGTTGAACATTTGTATATTTTTGCTTGATACCTCGTCCAAGGAACACCTGTTATGCATCCTATTGATTATATTCTTACACACATGCCTTTTTTTAATTTACAAGATTTCAATTTACATTCGTTTTTTGCGGCGTGCAACTCAGCTAACAATTAGCCGCCGTTTACGATGGTGTTATTCCTTCTTTATGCAGTTTTCTCTAACCGAAAGACACACTGTCACTATCTAAAGAAAGCAGCATTACAAGCATTCGGTTGCCGCTTAAAACGCAGAAAATCTTACGAGGAGTTTCATGCAGGTTGTGCGCTGTCACACTATGATTTTGCAAACACTGTTCTCGCCACCTTTTTTTTTTTTTTTTTCATACGGACAAGTCTCGCATATTTCGTGTGGAAGAACGTGCCTCTGACAGTGTGTACATGACCAAAGCAAACATGAAACCTGTCATCATTGCTTTACACATGGATGGGCTTCGATATCAGTAATTGAAAATTTAAATGTCTTTAGTCTTGGGTCCAAAATAGGGAAAATTGGGCTTGCCTGTGGTCACCGAAATACATTTAAGAATACAATGATATCGGGGTGCATCTGACTTCGAGTTGTTTTCTTTTTTGCGACTGAAATTGAAACTGTAACTTGCTTAAAGAACAGATTGCCATATCTCTGAGGCTATAGCTCAACGTAATACTTTTTAAACGTGTTAATCCTAAAAATATGACGGGTGCTTCCACCCAACAGGCATTAATTCGAAGGCCAGATAAGAGCGCAGCCATCCGTCGTGCGTATGACGCGATCGCGCCCCGCGCTCTACTGAACTGCATTGACCATGCAGATTATATAATGTACGTTATACGTTGTAACGCGTTAAGTACGTTATAACGCGCACCGAACGTTATTTAGGCGCCAGAAATTTTCTATTGGCCGCAGCGAATATTGTCCGTGTGTCGAGGGCGCCATGCGGCACATATTAAAGAAGTCGCATGGCTGCAATCCTAGCTAAAATAAATGCATTATCAGGTTCGATGAGTCACTTTGCATCCATGACATCAGGTATGCTTTGTTTTTATTCCGATACAAAGCGCGAAAGCTGACGAAACGCCATTTCGAGGAGCGCTGCAGCATACACGCCTTTCATTTCAACCATCGGCTCCGCGCGGCGCGGTGCGGCGGAAAACGGCGAAACGGCCTCTTCGGAATTACGCTCTCTCCGGGCGAATGGGACGGCCGGAGCAAAGGCGCGCCGCCGGAAGCCGATCGCGGAGGCCGTGACCAAACGGTCGTCCAGGAGAATGTAGCAGCCCTGCTTAGCTGGCCATCTTTAGTTTTAAGGCCCTGCTCTGGATGCGTCATTGTCGACGTCACGAAAGCAAACGATTTAGCGGGAGAATGAAAATTTTGCCTTAAAATGATTAATTACTGATTGAATAAAGCGTTTGCTGCCGGACAAGCGCTTAGGAGACTATAAAACACTAACCTTTTCAAATAAAACCATCTCGTATTTTGAATGCATGGTCCGTTTGAAGAAGTAAAACGGGGAAAACACAACACCAAGAAAGTCGACGTCTGGACAAGCGTTAATTTTTCTGTCCTGTAGCACTATTTCGTTGTCGTTGTGTGATTTGTGCTAAAACATTTTAAAGGGGAGACAACCGATTCTTGTGTTCGTTACGCCTTCTATCTCGTAGGAAAGCCAGTGAGGTAACTACAAGGAATTTATAAATAACTTGCCGGAAGTAATCATAGATTCACACTAAATTTTTGAAATCTGAAAGGTGGTGACATTCGGTGTCTCATTGTGACAATACAGAACGTATACAAACAGATCTGTCTACTTCAATACTTGATTCAGAAATAAATAAAGAATCGGAAAGAGCAAATTCCGTAATTCTAGCTGTAGGCAAACTTTCGGTACCTCTTTTCATTCCAGGTACACGTAAAATAATGTTGCTGCGGGGCTAACATTTACGGTTGGCAGCATTCATTTTGGTAGCACACTTAAGGCCCATAGATCTAAATATGTAGCTTTCAAACGGTCTAAGGTTCTATAAGGAAAAGTGTTTCTATTCAAGGTGTTTTAAGCAATGTCCTTTCATTTGGGGGAGGGCTCATACACCCGACAAAATAGGTCCAGACAAAATACAAGTTTGTGTTATTCGAAAGATTTCGTGTTTTGTAGTGCCCCCAGCGCTTGTTCGAATGCAAACGCTGCTTTATTCACTGAGAAATTAATCTGTTTATGTTAAAATTTTGATTTTCCCACTAAATCGTGTGTTTTCGTAACTCCAATGACATCACAGACCGTTCTGCAGCCTAGGATCCCTTGATTCGCGATCCGCCGTACAGGGTAGAGACACATACACGCTGGAGCCGCCATTTTGGATCGCTCGCTCGCCGCCGAAGCAAGTCATTGTATCCAAATAGCGCTAAAAGTATCACCGCAACGCGGTTAACTGGCGAAGTTCGAATCAACTGATTTGTTTCGCTTTGCTGGGTCGCGTCTCAAATGAAACGAACAACGCGCCGAGCACGTTGACCCAATCGCAGGGGCACGGGACCGTTCAAAGGGTGTCTCCACCCTGTACGGCAGAGTTGGTATCGAGGTATTCGCGCGTTTGTTTACGTTGCCGAACCTAGATGGTGCCACCATAACGTGGCGTGTCGTTTTCTGCCTTTTTTTTTCGTTCTGGGAGAAAATCGTTTCGTAAAACATACTGCTCGCTCGACAAATATGTTCACGTAAAACACCGTCGCGTCAATCAATCGGCCAGTGTCGTCTGAGACAACGCCGAAGCCCCGCAGTCCTGTGCAGCTAAACAAGAATAGTGCGCGCAGTACCAACAACAGCAGTACGCAGCGCTACATCTATGTTTACATGTGCTTTCCTAACTTACACTTACCACCATTATTACGGCTTTAAAAAGAATGTGCCCTAAATTTAAGGCAAATAGGTCGGTCGGCAGGCTTATACGCTGCCTAATTTTCGTTTGCTTTTGCCGCCCTCCGCCAATCGCAGAGCTGTCTCGTGTGACATCATAGGTTCTGTTGCGGGAAATGAGCTAGTGGGTCGCATGGCCATTCCCTTTTTTCCAAATTATGTGGCTTATTTGAGCGAAGTTTACGTTAAAAGTGGTGTCAGTATGATTCTAACGAGGCAATCTTTTGAATGAACCAAACTTGTGTTTTCTCTTCATGGCTCCTTTAAACAAGGATGAGTCATTCTTAAAGTGAAATATAGTATTCGGGATGATCTCGCTTACCTTCATATCCCGAAGTCGCTGCTGGGCTCTCTGGCGCGTCTGGTGGTCCATCCAGGGCAGACCAGCCAGCTTCGCATGAAGTACGCGCTTGAGATGCTTCTCCACAAAGAGTATCCCGTCGAAGTCTAGCTGGCTCCGGAGCGCTGCATAGCGGACGTATTCAGCCGCGTCTGCCGTGAGCGCGTCCTCCAGAACAACTCGACTGCATCTCGACCGTCTGAAAGGCGCAGGGGAACAGAGCGATTCGTCAGCCCATAACCAGAACTCAAGCTTGACGAAAGGTGGAAACCCTGCATACTGCGCAAGGGGCAGCACAAGCTCAAGAGGAACTCAGGCGGTTCCACTTAAATAGAAGAGTCGCAAGTCGCAAGGACAGCAGATGCACGACAAAAAGCTGCCTTGTCTACATCATTGTTTTCACCTTTTCCATCGTTTTTTTGACGCGCGCTGGTGTGGCTGTGCGTGTGCGTGTTCGCGGGTGCGTGCGTGTAGTGCGGGCGTTGCGTATGCGGGAATGTATGTGCGTGCATGTGTGGGTGCGTGTGTGAGTGCGCGTGTGTAAGTGCATGTGTGTGTGCGTGTCAGCTTGCGGACGTGTATGTGCGCCCACTCGTGCGTGTGGCTGTGTTGAATACAAGGCGAGCAGACAACTATGCAAAAGCTAAAACCTCTGTCGTACAACGAGTTTAAGAGTAGCAATGACATAAAGCACTCAAATGAAATACGGCAGCTGCCGTATTATGGTATGCGTCTTAAACCCCGGGTCCTTTTATAAGCGAGCAAAATGAGAAAAATTGGCTCCAATCCACCAAGTGAAGGTGATTGGAAAGCAAAGCTTTAAACGACACCCAGAACAATTGCCCATGCTACGTCATTTGAATTCACACACGTGGCTCTAAAAAGATTGAAACCATAGATATTGCCAGCCGTTATCTGCAATTGGCGGTGTCCCGAACACAGCAGCGTCAATCACAGCCGGGCTACAGTGGCGGACTCCGCTGCTGTAGCCCGGCTGTGTGTCGGCTACAAGAAAACGGAGAGGAGCGTCTTTCCAAGGGTGAGACAGCGGAGACTAGCCATCCTGATGTGCTAGCTCGGGGCTACACCACCAGGTGACACAATCTCAGACACCGAAACAATTCAACATGTGAGGTTAGTGATTCTCATTTATGCCGATTAAAACAAGTTAGTTTAGTAAGTTTGAGAATTGCGGGGAAGCTGAGGGAACTTTCATAATCGCTATTTACTAGAACTAGTTGCTCCTTCCCCCTTTTGTAACACCTTTTAAAACACAACCGAATTGGTATTCACCAATTTAGAAAATGGAGTCGCATTCGTGGCAAGCAGTGCGCAAAAGGTAGCGTTTCTGTAGCGGCCAGATGCCTGTATGGGTTCTCTACATTTTGTTTTCCCGCTTTGAAAACCAATCCTTAACCTATCTTTGCCGTATGACCACTTAATTCCGTCGGGTCCGGGTTACGCAGGAGTTGCTGTCAAACATGTTAATCAAGCCGTGCCACGAAAGCGCGCAATGAACGTTAATTTGCACCAAAACAGGCCCAAAACAACCGTCGCTAAAGCAGATGATGACAAACGCTGGGGAAATCGTCCCGCCATCTAGAGTGTGCTCCGTGAGTGAAACCCTCCGTCTTCCACCCCTCCCGCCACCGCCGCCTTTGCCGCGTTGGGAATTCATTGTCGCGCATACAGCGAAAAAACTGGTCGCTGGTAAAGGTAGAAAGATTTGCTTTAAACACCTCGCATTATGCAAACTACATCTAAACAACGTAGAACTATTGATACTAGAGTGTAACCATACGATACCCTGCACCGCGGGTTACCGCACGTTTCGAAGAAATAGTTTCTGGAACCGCATACATGAGTACTGCAATAGCGTTTGTCATGCGAAGCTCTGAAAGGCTGTCTGTACATTGAACGTAATGCTAAGACTGCACAACATTGGAAACTGCAATATTAGAACGTAGGTATTCGCCCCTTGCAGAAATAAACTCTTGTGGAACATGGTTTAAAGGGACCATGCAGACAAAATATAAGTTTGGTTGATTAGAAAGTTTGCCTTGTGAGAATAATACTGACACTATTCTTAACGTAAACTTCGCTCAAATAGCTATATAATTAGGAAAAGGGCGAATGGCCATGCGACCCACTAGCTTATTTCCCGCAACAGAACCTATGATGTTTACGCGACAGGTCTGCGATCGGCTGCTGCTGGCAAAAGCAACCGTAAATTAAGGAGACCTCATAAGCTGCCCGAAGGAGGTATTTGCACTTGAATTTAGGGCACATTCTTTTTATAGCAGTAAGAATGGTGGTATAAGCAGTGGAAGATACGAAAGCACACGTAGACATCGAAGTACCGATGTGCGTAGTTTCTTACAATGTGCACTAGAGATGAATCTGGCGCTAGCGTCTATGCGGCTCACATCAAGGCCGTCTGCGTCGTCATTGACCGCCATTACATCATGCGCTAGCCTCAGTTTCATCATTGGCTTGGGTTGAAACGTTTTAGTGACCACAAATGCATATTCAAAGAGCCACAAAAAGGCGAAGAATAGTGCGGGATTATGTAAGTGGAAAATATTACAAGCTGTTTTAAAACTAAGAAAAAAAAGGAAGTAAAGCGTATTTTTGCCAAACTGTTGTGATTGCTATTCTTCAGGTCAAAGTGGTAGTTACTAACAATGTTAGTATTTGGGGGAAACTCGTCACAGACCGTTATTTTATTAATTTTGCCATTAGTTGAAAGAATACCATGTTAGAAGAGTTTGGAAAGTTTTTTTAGAGTGCCTATGAAAAAGTTGCCTTCGTGGTGAGCTGGTGCACCGACCGTCAGCTACTGTTTAAGAAAGCTCGCTGCTGAGTGAGTTGGTGTTACTTGAAGAAAAAAGAAAACATCGCGTTAAACAGTCGCGGACGATGACAAATAGGACGGAAACAGGCGCCTGTATCAGTCGCATCTTTTCTTCGTCAAAGCACATTTTGTTTCTGTTTTTCGCCAGCTACAAATTGCGGGGCCGCCATGGTGTAAGAATATTTAGGTGTTGACACTGCGCGCGGCGGCGCGGCCAGATCTTGTTCGCCGCTCCATGCGCTTCTCCGGAACGCCGCCAGAGTGCGCACCGCCAGGAGGGCCTGTCTGCTCGCCGAGCTACGGCAGCCGTAATGCAGGTGCTGTGGGATCGTTTGGTGGAGCGGCGTGTACGTGAAGTTTTTTGATTGCAGATAGGCACAGACAGATTGGAAATGCTGTCGACACCAAATAATTTTGGGCTACTTTCATTTTTACTCACAGAAACTGCAGCAGTGCGCGGAACAGCAGCGAGAACGCGGTCGTGCGACCCTTTCGAGCTCGTTGTCGAAACGCTTCTATTGCGAATAATTTTTTTTTGCTCATCCGCACGGCTCCAGAGAGTGTGCTTACTTTCCCACCTTTTAAAATAAAAAGTTGTGCTAAACGCACACGCTCGCCCTTTTGGGCCGAAAAGCCTACGCGTAGCATAAAATGTTGCTTGAGCAGTGTAAATCGCCCAAGGTGTGAGGTGGTAATGCCCGCCGTGTAAAGAATATAGAAAATTCGTCCAACTGTGGTTCTTTAACGTGTGCAGAGACGTCAGGGACGCTTTCGCATTTCGCCTGTATCAGAAATGCTACCTCCATAGCTAGGCACCCAACCCGCGCTGTTTTGCTGTGTAGCGTGACGCCTGCGCCGCTGTTGCGCGAGGGCCCAGAAAGAAGCTAAACCAAGACAATACATATGCGACATTTTAATGGCTAAGGCACTGCAGCGCTGCCCACTCGACGCGAAAATCGTCAGTGAAAATTTCCCAGGGGTTCCTCTATCACGCTCGGCTTTCACGACGATATCGACGGTGCTGAGCGGTTGTCTATCTCACGGAAACACAGGCGTGCACGCCCAGATATAAAATACTCACGCGACTCTAAACTGGGATTGGCGGATGTCAGTTTGGAATAATTGCAGTCGGCCTGGTAAGGCGACTTTGTGGACCACAAAAATTATGCACCGAACTTAGTAGGGTCAGGGCATATTATACAGCTTTATAAACGTAGTATGTTAAACCAAAATGTGCAGCGGGTAAAAACTGGGCCCGCGATGGCTGTATAAACTTACCACATCGCTGCCATGGCATACGGCGTGTAGTGTGCAAGTGTAACACTGACTGCGGCATCAACGAAAGAATGCAACTGCTGCCCGTGTTCTGTACGATTTGAATAATCCCATTTGGTCAAAATTTGGAGCCTTGCATTGCGGTGTCTATTATTTCCCACAGTGGCGTATCCAGAAAATATTTTTGGGGGTTGCTATACTCCACAGGTAAAAAATTACAAAAAGAAATAGATCCTGCGGCGAAACAATTTTCGTTTTTCTGCTTCAGTAATGCCTGTGTTATTTGTTTCGTTGACGTGATATCTGCACAAAAATACGGATACGTATAAGAACCATACTTCTGAGCGAACCAATATTCTTGTTATCCTTTTTTTACATTTTAATATAACGATTCGCTGTGTTAATAGCATTGCTCTGTCTAGGCCCCTGTATACCCATGTATGCATATAGCATAAGGATAAAAATATTATTTTTTGTTCCACGAAAGCCAAAATAGCCGTTGTGTGTAACACACATTTTTAACTACAAGTCGCCTTTCTTGCCGGAGAAAACACAATGCCTTACAAGAGCCGTTCGCAGAGATTTGCCATCGAAAAGCACATGGGCCGCGATATCCGCGCACTGCGTCGCCTTGCTGTACCGCGTGAGTTCCACAACGCTCACTACGGCTGGTGCCGCAGTGATCGGGGACGAACACAACGTGGAAGCTGAATCATAATGTCTACTCCTCACTCTGGCGGCAGAAAACACTAGAGTGAACTAGAATACTTGGGTAGTGGAAAAAGCGGCCGCCGCCGAGTGAGGCACTTCGTGTCAACCCCGCGCGGTGGCGCTCGCGTGCCCCGCCCGAGCGCTTTTTCGCCTCGGGTAACGGCGGGTAGGCGTGCGTTGGGGCAGTCTCCGAGGGGCTACAGTTCTTTTTTCGTGTAAAAACCGTTGATAATGCTATTAATGTACCAGGGTTTTTATGGGAAAGGTAGCTACGTCGTGTATTTACCGTTTGCTCATTTCTTCATCCCATTTGGCCAACCGAGCAGACCGCGCCGTGCTTTAGCGATCGAGCTCGCTATCATGCCGATATTTTTTTCTTCGTTGTTTGATGATTTTGCTATGGTATTGTGTCAACTGAAAAAAGAGTGGCGTGCTTTAGGCTGGCCAGCATACGTCACTTCTGCTTTTTTTTCTTTATTTTCTTGCTGATTTTTCGATCAAGATCTGCATACCGAGCGAACTGCGTTGTGCGTGCGCAAACGTTTTTCGTTTTCTTTTTTCAAATTTGACCCATGCAGCACACCTGACAGATGTCTTAAAACTTCAGTCAAGTCAACGAAAAGCGCGTAAATACAGGATTCGCAACCGCAATTTTCAGATAAGCACCAAGTCACACGGCACTTTTCGGCGCAGTGAACACCTACAAACATAACATAACACATTATTTACATTTAATTATTTACATCTAATATACAAGCAAAAAGAACCAAGAGTATTTAAAGAAATGTGGTGCCTGCTAGGCTCCTCCTGCAGTTTTACAAAGCAAGATCATGTGCAGTGGCTTAACTCCAAGTATAGCGTGCACCCGCCCTCTTTTTAGCTCTTGAGCGGTTGATCGACTTTACAAAAAAGTGCAAACGGGTGGTTACATAAAAGGATGTCACCTGGGCTGTAAGTGACTTGGAGTGCTGATCACACCCAAAAGCACTCTGCTGTTTTTGTTTGATGATAGCCAGCACATCTATGACACTATCGTGGTGCAGCTCGTGAGTGCTGAAGCAGTTCGTGAAAATACTCCCCAACTGCTCGATAAATCTGTAAAGGCGACCATGGGGGTAAAGCAAACCTCCCTTATCCCGAAGGCTTGTGTACTCAGCTGCACCTAGCCTCAAAACGGTGTCTTTTCCTGTGAGTAACAGTGCACAGCATTCCTCACACTCTGTCTTGAAGACAGTTTTCTTGGCAACGTACCCGCAGACATAGAAGATTAACCTCTTGTCCCTTTTCGCAATGATGCATGCAGCGTGGTCTGAACTTATATCGGGCTGCTGCTGAATGTGAAGTTCCGCCCCAGACAAGTGCGTGTGCGTTCGCGTGCGTGCGTGCGTGTGCGCGCGCGTTGTGTGCGTCTGTGCGTGTATGCGTGCGTGTATGTGTGTCCGCGCGTGTGTGCGTGCGCGTGTGTATGTGCGCGCGTGTGGGTGCGCGCGAGTGTGTGTGCGTGTGTGTTCGCACGTGCGTGCGTGCGCGTATGTGCGTGTCTGCGTGTGTGTGTGTGTATGTGTGCAAGTGAGCCTGCACACACACACACACACACACACACGCACACACACACACACACAAATTTAAATAAGCCTGAACCCGCCAGACTGTTTCTAAATATCAGCCCGCGTCCGACAGAGTATGAGCCCGAAAAAAATCGGCCTTTTCAACCTAGAGCGACTATATATACAGATATATCGCATTTAATTTTCTTAAACTTGAACCGAGCTTTGTACAACACACACACACACACGCACATACACACACACACACACACACACACACACACACACACACACACACACATATATATATATATATATATATATATATATATATATATATATATATATATATATATATATATTGAGAGACAGAGCTCCGAGGTGCTGAAGGACCACTTTTAATTAGGCTCCCGAGCACAGGCCACCGAAAGACGGAACTGTCCGGGGATGATGATGGTTATACACAGATGACAGTGGCGATGGGTTTGGATGGGTAGAAGGAACAGAGGGATTGACCCGCCGTGTTCCACACTGGATATAACAACGGTCATGTCGCTTCCAGGCACAAATATCACAACAGTACACCCCCAATGCCCACAATATATATATATATATATATATATATATATATATATATATATATATATATATATATATATATATATATATATATATATATATATATATATAGTCGTGAAGTAGAGTCCTTAGTTGCTGCAGGAATAAGCACAAAGTAGAAGTACGCTCTTCGGAGACTTTATTTCCAACGTTTCGACCTGAGACAGGTCGAAACGTTGGAAATAAAGTCTCCGAAGAGCGTACTTCTACTTTGTGTATATATATGTATATATATATATATATATATATATATATATATATATATATATATATATATATATATATATATATATATATAGATTTCGATGAGTTTTGCAACGGGCCAGAAGAAACGGTCAGGTAAAAGATAAGAACAACTTTGCGGTTAACTTGTTTATTATAAATTAGTCCGACAGTTTCGGAAGTGGAACTTCCTTCCTCAGGGACAATCCCACAATGAACACCGAATCCTTATGCACACTGCATGCGAGGGAGTCTCTCTTCCTCTCCCTCATAAGGAGGGGAATACGCCAGAGAACGTAAAAAATCCGGTAACAACACGGCACTTGCTGAGTGGAGAGGATTTAAATTAAAAAAAGGAAGAAAAGGAGGAAAGGCGGTAGTTTTAGTGAGAAAACGGCTCGGGTGGGGGAAGGGAGCGGGACCAAAGGTTTCTATCGGCCCGCTGCGGCTGGGATGCTGTATATATATATATATATATATATATATATATATATATATATATATATATATATATATATATCCTAACATAGAAAATATTTTTTTAGTATAGTATCAGCGAACGATATTTTTAACGGCGCCGCAGTGACCTCGCACTTTGATTTTTTTGTTTTTATTTTAAGCTAAATGATCAATGCGGAAACATTTTAGCATCAACCATCACGAAGACACTGCATGCATGCGCTCGGGCAAGGACGTCCCAAAATATTTTTTGTTGAAGCCCGAGGCTTGCCCGCGCCCGAGAAAGTGCGTGCTACCTGCCCCGGGCCCTTGCAGTGTACTAATCCACGCAACACACACGATACGTTTTAAAAACTTCACTCAAGTCATCGAAAAGCATCAACATTCGCAACCGTACGTAGTTCTAAGAAAAGCACCACACTTAATCGCGCGATCATTTTAAAAGTGCACAGTTCCTTGGAACGCTGGTTGTCCATTAACATAAAATAATTACCGCTTTAGAAATGCACAAGTTCATGAAATGTGCTGCCCACGTCTTGCAGACGTAAGATAATTATGAACAGGTAGGAACTCAACAAATAAAAGCAGGGTAAAACAAATCGCAAATATAAAATATTTCTAGCAATCACATAAATCTGTTAGGGGTGCAGTCCCACCCCACAATACTGCCTAATCCTTTCAAACTGCATGAGCCATGGCCCTTCTGCAATTAGAGACCGTCGCACGCATAACACCCTGTCCGCATTGCCAATAAAAGACAGAATCAAGAACACTTAAGGATCAGTGCAGTGCCTGAAAGGCTCCTCTTGTAATTACACACAAGAAAGACCATGTGCAGCGGTTAAAAAACGTCAAAACACAGCGTGAATCACCAAACAGCAGCATAGCGGCACGTCGATCAACGAGCGCCGCTTTGGGATCTCCTCGGGCGGGGCACACCAGCGCCACGCGCGGCGGTTAACACGTTTGGCTTCAAGGGCGCCGTGGGGAGCAGCCGCCGCTTTTTCCACTACCCAAGTATTCTAGTTCACTCTAGAAAACACCGAAACGCACGTGAATGACACGGAAAGTGAAGCACGCCACGCATCCACCGCAGCTGCGCCCGCTACTCCGCGAGCGATAGCCGGCCCCTCATTCGCAGCGCCCCCGCGCAGCTGCGGTCTGCGGATGTACTAAGGGTGAACACGATCTGGCGTTCTTCTCCGCCGTGGCTGGCGAGTGTCAACACCTAACTATTTTTACACCATGGGGGCGGCATATTAACCGCTCAGTCATACGTCCTTCGACTGCGCCATGACCAACGTTAGATACGATCACGCACTGCGGCTGTTTCCCCGAATTCGGCTACCACAGAACAGGAGGATTTAGGCTTCCTTGTAGCTCGTAGACGTGTTAATGCATACTGAAGAAAGCAAACGCCCTTGTAGACAACGTCCAGAGAGGCAAGGGGGAAGGCCGTCGTCAAAGAAAAGCACATTTATTTATATTATGTTCAGGGAACTGTTCATCTATGCAGCCATCTCGACGCCTCGCTTGGTCGTTCTTCGTATTCTTCGTCTATGTGCCTGCTGAGCTGGGTGCGAGCTTCTTCGTCTTCCATGAAAGTTTCAACACCCCACAAACCTCTTAACAATCCAGTTGTCATGCCAAGGCCAAGCCAAAAGCGGGGGTCTTCCCATAAACCCCCACGATGACATGGATTTCCAGGCGCAGTTTTCTATCTAGTATACTTGCTAAGAAACTCTATATTTACTAAGAAAGTCTATGTCGATGCGTAGTGCTGTTGGTAATGCGCACACTATGCTTGTGTGAGCTGCGGAGCACAGCGGCTCTTTGCGGTTGTCTCAGACGACACTGGCCGATTGGCGTAAGCGACGGCGTCTTACGGGACCGTATTTCTCGAGTTAGTACCATGTTTTACGACAGGATTAGTTTCTCCGGGAACAAAAAAAAAATTACGCCCATCTTCCCACGAGGGAACCCTGGTTGTGATGCGACGCATCGGGGAGTTCAATTGGTGTTTCCGTTGGGTTGATTCTCTAAATCGGGTGAAACGTGTTGTGACGTGAAGTCGAACGAGAGCGAGCGCTGACTGAACCGCCGCAGCGCGCTACCCGCTTTATATTCACAGCGCCTGAAGGAGAGGAGACAGCGGAGGACAGTCGCGCATGCGCTCACTTGCGCGGCGAGAGCGGAGCGAAGCGCGTGCACGCAGCTGTTGTTTATGATGAGACGGAGTGAGAGTGTTGCGCACAGTTGTCGGAGAGAAGAGCGGAGGAGAATCGCGCATGCGCAGGTGGCGTGCGGACACCGCCGACGCCGACGCCGACGCAGGAGAGACATGCCTCAGAGCAAGAGATGCGTCGCATCTAAAAACAAGTTAGGTAAAATGCCGTCAAAAACAAAGCAAAAGCAGAAAAGGCCTGCTGTGGTAGGGTGGTGCCATCTAGGCTGACTGACGAAAACCAGATTCCACTTCACACCAAGCATAGCTTGACCTGAAGACCCGTTCTTATGATGTCGTTTCAGAGGTCCTTAAATCACACTATTTAGCAAGAGAATAAAATTTTAGCTTAAATCGACTAACTTCTCAGTGAATAAAGCATTGTTTGCTTCCGGACAAGCGCTGAGGGCACTATAAAATACGTAATTTATCGAATTACCCTAACTTGTATGTTGTATGCATGGCCCTTTTACGACGTTCTGACGCCAAACGCGAGACACTAGGTATTCAGTTTTCTGCACCCTTGTGAGGCCTTCCGTACCAATTTGTTTTTCTCTCTCAAAAAACTAAAATCACTGCTTGCTTCTGTTTCGTCCGTGGCTTCATACTGACGTTAATTGCCTCTGAGAAATCTTGCAACACCTATCCATGCCTCGAACACATTCGAAAGACGTCATCAGCGATACAGGAGAATAATTACTTTGCATGATGCCGAGCACAGCACTCCACAAACGCAATGGAGCTTTTATAATCGGGAAGCATCTGTTACCTCAAGAAGGCCATATCATGCAGAAAGGAGGCCGTAAAGCTTACCTTCTATAGAGTGCCCCAGATTTGATATCGGCTTTGACCGCTGTGGGTATGAAGACGTCCACGTGTCGCACAAGCCGGTAGCCAAGAAGGTTGAGGACAGTCTCGGGTCTCGTCTCGCCCACGAGTTGCACAAGAGGATCAATGAAGTTGTCCAGCTCAGTGCGCACAATGCGGGCATCCGGTCTGACGCCCTCCAGGGCCACCTGAAGAAAGGGCCGAAGCACCGAGTCGGCATCGCTGAGCTGGTGGTGCGGTACAAGCGGCTCGTGGCTTTGTAGCAGGCCGTCCATTTTGTTGGATAATGCGGCCACGTCCTCGGATAGCGGGCGAAGCCACGGCCGATTCTGGTGCATGGTCAGCATGGCAGTGAGAACGTCGTCAGCGCCCACGGAGCCGTTCCGGTAGCCGTGGGACAGCCGCAACGTGTTGTCGGCCCGTACGTTCACCTCGACGAGAGGTGCGAGCTCCATGAGGCGTTGTAACTTTCCCGCGGCCACCCACACGTCGGGGAGCGCATCGTCGATTCTGTAAGGCCAACCACCTAATCCGGTCAATTTAAGGAGATCTTCTAACGGAACATTGCCCAGCCTCCTGAGATTGGGCACATCGACGCAGTCCTGCCAGAGCCGTGCGGAAGCCCTCACGACATGCGCTTCCCTGCCAACCTTGCCGATGCCTTGAAGGAAAGACATCACACGTGCCTCCGTCGGCTGCGCCAGTTGCTTGGCCGCTTTGCCGTTTCTTACTCGAGGCTGTGTGCACACGTGGCCGTAGAAGTCCTGGCATGGTCGGACGCTAGCATCCAGAGAGCGAATGAGTGCTGCCATCTGCTCGCTGCACCAGGGGTTCCTGCATTGCTTTTTCGGGGATACCGAGGTGCCTTTCTTGAACGTTGGGCTCAACACCCGTGGCCCCGCGTGGCTGCCGACGACATCACCCCCGCTGTCCGTGATGTCGTACAAAAGCGAAGACGCAGTGTAACGTCCTAAGTAACTGGTGATACCCGCCGCGATTGCGACAAACGCTGCCACCCCGACGACTCCGTAGAGTATAACGCTGGCGGGCTGGTGAAACTTGTGCCCAAATTCTTCGTGTAAGCGCTGCTCTCCCGTCGAAATGATCGAATTTGTCGATGTAGACGCCCTTGGATTTGCACTATTCCTCTCACTCACATGTTCAATCTGTAGCCCCGAACTCGCACTTCCCTTGGAGCTCATGGTGCTCCTTTGTTCGGAGTCGCTAACAGTATAAAAAACGTGACTGCTAGGTGACCTAGAATGCTCCTTACTTTGAATTGACTTAGCCCGTCTTGCTTGGTCTTCAGCCGACCGTACGGCGGCGTGTGGTGTCGTCGGCTCTGAAGCAGCTCCTTGGGTGCACACAGCTTCCGGTGGTGGCAGGTAGATTGTGGGGTTCAACGCGGCCGCTGTGGTCGCACTCCTAACGAGACCAGAAGGGCATTCGACAGAGTTTCCCCGAAACATCACTTGTCTATTCGGGAATGAGGCTTCGGTTCTGTCTCTGTTCGGAATAGACGCACCCCGGAACATTTCAGGAGGCTTAGTTACCGCCCCTGGTGCAGAGATCGGCATTGCTGTATGTGACCCGCCGTTTAGACTGACGACAAAGTCCGTCCCTTCAGGCGTGCAAAAACGCTTTCTATAAAAGCACGGCTGTTGGTGAAACACCGCAGGTGGTGGAATCCGGCGGAAGGCAGATAAGCTCTGCGTTCTATCAGTGCCTCCGCTAGCCACGTGGTGCGGCGGCGTACATGTCGCCGGGAACCTTGACATGGGCAATGGATTTTCTGCGCACAGAGGCAGTGCCCTGGCAGGTGACTCTTGTAGCATGGTGCTACCCATCCTGGAGCGGCTTTGCGCGTAAAACGGGGCCCTCATGTTCCCGGCCACATACTGGAATGACGGCGATCTCGAGGTTTCCTCAGCTCCAAGGAAGGGTGGAGGGCCGTGTTGCATGACTTTCCCACTAGGCACCTGTTGCCTATCTGGAACATGATGCTCAAAGGACCAGCCGTGTGGAATCCTCCCGTCGACAGAGGCTGAAGTGCTCAACGGCTTCTTCCCGTAATGAAATGAAGGTGAGCCGAAAACTACGCCCTTGCGGAAGCATTGCGTATGTGTGTCTCTACCATCCTGTTCCATGGGCACAGACGAGCGAGGAGGGCTGGTCGGTGGTGAAATAAGGGCTCTCGCGACATACTGGCGCTCAACTTCGCAGTCTGGCTGGTTTGGCATTCCTGTCCGCAGTATCCTTTTGGTCCGCTTGATAGCATTGCGGTCGTTGATTGGGAACGATGATTTGCGGTGTGCCATCCCTTCATAGCCCGGGCTCTGCTCAACCAGGATAACCTTGCTTGCTGGAATGACACTGCTTTGTATACCGCCTTGGTCGTGTTCAAATCTTTGGTTTTCATGAAGCTTCGATGGTCCCATAAGGAACTCGTTATCTTCGGACGTATATGAATCAGTGGAGAAGCTTTGGTAGTTAGTTATTTCCGAAGGAGATTTAGGGTGGGCTACGGCGTCTATCTGGACCCGCTTTGGCTGGGGCTTGAGGCTCCCCGGCTCTCTTTCCAGCTCTCTCTGCACAGAATAACCAAGGTTTCCTTCGCCTCTCTGTGCAGCTTGTAGTTTCATGTTTTTACCTCCGGGTTTCTGTTCATACGCTACCCTGTCCCTCCTCCATTGCGCTCGTTCCATTTCTTTATCGCCAACCTTTCGAGTGGCATCGGCTTCTGAAGCGTTTGTCTTGGCAGACGCTGTCTCTGGGAACACAGCTTTCCTTCCCCTGTACGTTCCTCCACGTGGCTCTTGTTCAGCAGCTTTCTTCTGCAATTTAGTTGCTCCTGGAGGCAACTGCTTTTGATTTTGAATGACTGTTTTCCCGTTGGAGCGCGCGTCACTTTTTAGGGAAGTCGGTCGCTCGATTTTCTTCGCTGCCTTGTCATTGTGACGTCTCTGGGCGATATACTTATCCTGGGCATCTACCGAAGCTTCATTGCTGAATTGTGCGTTGTCTGCTTTGGCTTCTACACTGCAGTAAGTGGTATCCTCGTCCTTCGCTGCTTCGCGCCCCCCAAAAGGCACTGTCCCCGACCTTTTTTTACCCGAGCTTCTCTCTGGCATTCTAGGGGACAGTTTTGACTTTTCCTTTTTGTTTTTACGGGCAGTTGACATTTTCGGCGGGGCAGTATCATCAGTATCAATATAATCCGCGGAGGTGGGCTCATGGGGGAATGATGTCGCTGAATTTACACGCTGATTCCTGTCTTCTCCTCTAGCTTCCAGTTTCCCAGAAATAGCTTTCATGTGTTCCTTGGTGGAAGGAGCCTTGCCCGGGGACAGTGGTGACTCTTCTACTAGGTCATTTAGGGTTGTGGCCTTGTTGCTCTCAACGGAGACGTAATCCGTTTCCGGAGACCCTACTGTTGCTAGGTCCAACGCCCGACCACTCCGTTTTCTGGCCTGCTTGCGCTGTATGCGAAGTGCATTCTTATACTCTTTACCGGTGGGAGCTTTTGTCCGTGTCTGTAGTGGCTCATAAACAACTTCCTTATCATTGTTACGTGCAGTGGCCTTTTTACCAGGATGATGTTCATTTCCTTTAATTGGTACGACATCGTCGTCTCCCAGCGGGGATTTTGGGCTAATATTGCCAAAGGGCCCGCTTTTCGAGTCTGCGTGTTGAGCATCGCCATAGTCTGTTGCCGCTTTGCTTTCCCAGGCACGCCCTTTCTTGGATCCTTTAGCAGCTGAGGTTTCCCTAATGGGATCGGCTGACTTGAGGGATGGCCAGATTGTGCTGCGAGTTACCGCTTGAGCACGAGAAAGACGTCTGCTGGTAGGCAGCGCCCAGGCGTCGTTATTATCCCGCGCAGGTGTAGCTCGCTCATCCGAAAGTAGGTCATCTGGCCTGTCTTCGCTTTTGTTTTGCGACACCGCCATAACGCTCACCGCCTTGTCCTTACTATATGATGCCGGTAGCCGGGATAGCGATCGGTACAGCCGGCGTGTGCCCGTCTTTACTTCTTCCGTGACCGACTCAAGTTTTGAGCATGTGGTCCATACACGGTCCATAACGTTACTCGTGTCAGCATCATCTTCAGGTGAGTATGTCGCGCGTCGCGCGCACCGAGCAGTGCTTGGAGAAGTAGTAGTGGCCCGGCGACCAAGCAGCGGAGTAGACAACGCAATTCCGAGAGGCCGTCTGCGCCGCGACGGGTACGTTGAACGCGGTGGACTCGGACTTGACGCTAGTCGGGACGGTCTAGGAAGAAGGGGGCGTGATTCGAATTCTTCGAATAAGTTATCGACGAGGCCATGAACCAAGCACATGTGGGGGGGTCTTGCTATTTTCTTTTCAGTCTCAGTGCCTCTTCGCCGACCAAACAGCGGAGAAGACAAAGCCATTCCCAGAGGCCGTCTGCGGCGTGACCGGCCCCTTGGTCGCGGTGGGTGGGGGCTTGACGCTTGTCGAGAGGGACCAGGGACAAGGGAGCGTGGGTCAAATTCCTCGATCAAGTTATCGACCACACCATGAACCAGACGCACGTTGGGTGGTCCGGTTTTTTCTGTTTCCCTCTTCGCTGCTTTAGATAGACGTCTTTGTAATCTAGGCCGCCCAGCATTGTCGCCCTTGCGGCTCGGGCGCTTAGTGTCATACCTGTCAAGGTTGATAACTTGACTCTTGGTGAATGAAACCTGGCGTACCGGGAAGACCGTGGTGGCGCCAAGTCTCAACACTTCGCCCTGGCCTACCAAGTGGTCGCCAACACCGCCTTTGAACCCTTCAGATCGGAGGGCTTGTGAGGCCAACTTAACTTGGTTCCCTCGTTCACTTGACAACAGTCCTTTCGGCGACGAACAGGTGTTTTCGACGGAACGCGTAGAATACTTTTTTACACCGATCGCCATTGAATCGTGGAACAGTCTCGATTCCGAGCTTTTGCCGGGTTCCACAACGTGGGAAGAAGGTCTCATTCTGTGCCCTGAACTGCCTGAGTAGATGTCGAACTCTTGGTGAGTGACTATGGTCGGACGAGCAGAGATGAGCGATTGGTTATCTCTAGGACTAGGGGACTCGCTGATTAGTCCTGTGGGAACATCGTCGAAACTATCATCGCTCCGTGGCTGTCGGCTAGAAAGCGTCGAACGGTTGATGGCAGGGTAGCAGTCATAGCGGAGGTTGGGATTGGGTTCCCAAGAAACGAGCGTGGCGTCTAGCGGGCTCTGCACCTCTTCCATGACTGCCTCTGGAGAAGGTGGCTGGGAAGCAGCTGCGAAGTCATCCATAGCAGTGCGGTTCAAATGCAGCTGGCGAGAGGGACGTGCGATCCGAACCAAACGACGGCAGTGCAACGCCTGACTCGGGTGATATGAATGGTGCTCGCGGAGCGTGCCTTTCTGTCTTCGCGTGTAGGTAGGATGATGGTGATGATAATAAGCGATCGAGACATATCAAACCGGATTATCGCCCATACGTTTTAGTGTTTTTAGAGTGAAGCGGCGTAACGCTAGGTTCTGACCAATATTGCGTGCGTCTGTCAAGTCGCGTCGAAAAAGAATAGAACGTTCTCGCTGCATAGCTAGTTTTTGTAGAAAGCGATAGCTTTCCATGTAATGCAGGTGTCTTTAAAAACTTATACTGAAACTGGGCGCTAAGGCCACTCTATCATCATGTATTTTTTACTTGCCATATTTAGTTGTAAAAGTGTATTGTAGCTATCTTGGAAGACGTCACATTGATATTTGCCACTAAGAATAATCTATCATTGGCCAAGTTTTATTTACTTGCCATATTAGTAAACAGTGAAATCGTAAACGCTGAAATTCCCGTCTGCCACCCATCTAGAGCTGCCTACGGAGGGCGCTAGTTAACGAAAACGGCTGTAAAATGTGTTTTATCAAAACTATCCCTAAGGAAATTCTACCAGAATAAGGAATTACTTAACGCATGTTGCGTTTATGTGTCTATACTGGATGAATATGCCAAGTCACCATAGATAACTCAATACATTTATTCACCAACACACTTTCAGTGATATTCTACATTCGCAGTACTGGAAGGGCTCTAATATTTGTTTATTTGGACATATTACGTTATTGCAGTACCAATTTCTGATCAATGCCTCACAATAGTTGTCTTCGGATTTTTTTTTTTTCAGGTTACCGTGAAAGGGACACTGAAGTTATTTGTGAGCAGTGAACATTCCGCGATTTCTTGACTTCGCTGCCTCCTCACTTTCCAAAGGCCATTTACGTCTCCCCCATTCCCACAAATATGTACCCGGTATACGCCTCGAGCGCGGCCTGTAGGGGCGCCACTGAAATCCCCCTAGCGGCCCGTTTCGAAAGCAGCCGCGGGAGTCACCGGCCCGCTCTCCACTGTCACCGTTGCTTTCGGGGCCCGTTCACGACTGAGATTTACCGTTTGTAGAAATTCGAAATACATTTTTATGTGGAGCAGTCACTCTGTTCGCAAATGTAGTGTGTTTACGAGAGTGTAAATGTGTGTGACGCGATCTTAGTCTGGTACATTCGGTCTGTACAAGCGCCAAGTGGGCGTCACAGGTCGGCGTCGTGAAACCGGGATATCATATGCAGATGATTGTGATCCCACTGCCCTGAAATTTGCTAACAGTGTCTCCCTAAGCATAATATCCCCAAATGGTCATGCCATGACTATACACTACGACGTAAATCAGTTTTGTCCGCTTATATAACCTAGTGGAGCGCTCATACCTGAGTCCTGACAGCACGCCAGTTATGCTTGCCAATATCATACCTCAGATACTGATCATTACCCTGGACATAAATGTCACGAACATTCTACGAAATAAGTATGATGTATAATCCAAAATTATACCCGGGATCAGCGCACGACAAAAAAAAAATGCTGGGGCGTCTTCTCGTGAGCTGAGCGCCCGCAAAAATTCCTATATGTTACATATATCCTCCGCGAGCAAGCCGGAGAAGGGCTTCTACAGTAATGCCCGTTCGCGACTACACGTTTCTTCGAAGCGTAGTCATATGACGCAGGGAGCCTTCAGAATCTAGCGCAAACAGAAATCAGAAGGCCTTATCAGATATCCCACTCTTCTAACGACACCTTTTATCAGTTTTGAACTTGTATACCTCAAAAAATGCGTTCGCCGAGGGATAAGCTGCTAGTTGAAGTCTAAAAACTAGAGTGACGTGAACGAGTAGCTTGTGTGTGTGATTACTAAAACGTTCTTTCCTTGATTTCGCTCCGCAATCGTACACAACAATACGCAAGCGTCCCCCTCCCGTCACCCCTCCCCATGTCTCGCGAAATAGCAGTGCATTTCATACACTAGTTGGTCTCGTAAGTCCTACCCGGCTTAAGTTTATACGAACGTTTTTAGCATTTCAGAAGCTGCACTGATTTTTTTTTTTTTTTTTTCATTTCTGTACGAGCTATTTTGTTTCTTCCGGACTTGCAGACCATCAATTTTTGTTTAATTCACTTTTCTTGGTTCTTGCTATAAGGCATGAGTGCACATCTTTCACGACGCAGAGCCTTGGAATATACTTCACATTTTCGCGTGGCTCATATTCTTATAAAAGGCACAAGTTATTATCAGGTATTGGGTAATCGCATCCCCGAAATATATTTTTCTTCGACGCATATATTCTAATGAGGCCGCATTCGTTGTCCGCGCTAAAACGCACCTCTCACTGTGCCAGTATCAGGTTTAAACGAGGCGACAATAAAATTCACTTGTGCCGGACGTATTCAGAGGTGACAGTGGTGGTATGCTGCTGCTGTCGCCGACGCCCGTAACAACGGCCGAGAAGGACGCAGAGCCGCGTTCCCGGATAGCTATTGTTGGTGTTTGAGCACCCTACCAAGACGCAACGGCTTTTGAAGTGACCTAAACGTACTGCTTACTTACAGACGTCACCATAACAAGTTTTTTAGCGCTTGGAAGGGCAAAAAGAAGCGAAAGAGAGCCAAAACACTGCATAAGCCCCTATGGGCCGCGCAGCGCTAATCCCGTTAACTGCGCGGAGAAGCGGCGGCAGGCGGCGCAGCGATCGCAAAGCTCGAGGCGTATACCACCAGGATCGACGTCATGCCCGAGTGCCTTCCCTGCACCAGGGTTTCAGAGATGACCCTGGCGTATGCTATGTTGACGCCGCTGAGTGCCACCCTAAGCGCGCCATGGCCATCGTGGCAATAGATCATAAAGGCAACTCTCTGGCATCCCCTCTATTTACACGCCGAGGAAGAAGAAGAGGACGCTATTGCGGTTGCCATCACCTCCAAAAAGGCTAAACCTATCGTGAGCGTTTCTAAAAAATCTCCGGAATTACGAAATTGGCAGGATCTCTATTACAGCCCTATGCATCTTAAGCTCCGTCCAAGCCGCTCGTATGCGCAGCGTGCAAATAATCTGGTAACCAGCCCTTGCATCTCTCCCAGGAGACGTTTCAGTACATAAGGGGGCCCGGTGGTTTCCGCTCCCAAGAGGGGCCTGACGACGCTACAGGAGCGGACCAGGGGACTAAGAAAAGGCTGGTGATCTACATGAAACACCAGAAATATCTTGCAACGCATTCCACGCTGAACAGGATCAGTCTGTAGCCTCGTGTCAGCTGCAGGTTAACGAATTTCCCAATCCTGCAGCCATCATCATCATCACCACCACCACATTTATCCTGACCTTTACAATTGTCAATCCAAGTGGTGCACCCAGCGAGCCACGCTCACTCACATGATTTGGGATTGTAATTCTCAGCCACGAACTCTGCGAATATGGTTGCGAATTACAAATTCGGAGCACTGGGAGACCTGTTTGCTAAGCTCCGACACCGAATTACAGATCAAGGTCGTGCAACTAGCAGAAGATGCCGCTCGCGGCCAAGGGCTGCAGGCCTTCATGTCAGGGGAGGTGTTTTCCCACTTACTTCCCCCCATCCTTCTCCCCCTTCCTTCTTTCACCCAGTTTCGGTAGGGCCAGACGCGGAAATTTTGTTATAAAACGCCGGTGGACGTCGATATAGTGGAATGCTTATAATACCGTTGGACGGCATTCTAGACACGCCCTTACGAAAGAACATGCTCCGCCTGCTTTACGCCGTTCAGGAAGCTCTCCTAGACGCAACGGAATATATTTGTAGCGGAGAAATTTGTTGATGGCAGCCGTAGTGCCTACGTGTACGCCGTTTTCGAGTGTTTTAGGCGATGTGGTTTGGCAAACCGATTTGAAACGTCTTCCGTCTATTGCCGGTGGGGATTTGGAGCGGCATTATCAACCCACGCAAGCTGGTTCGTCATGCGAACGACAGAAGAGTCGTGGGTGTCCCTTTCACAAAAAAAAAAAAAAAAAAAATCAAACCACAGCCGCCGTTATAGCGGTTTGTGTCGTCTGCCGCACCACAAGAGCGGGGCATGTCTCAGCAGGTGCCCCTCCGAAAACTTACGCTCGTGTGTTGTTTCTCGACAGCCACACGGCAATAAAAACAGCACGGGATAAATTTTGCGAACAACGCTAAAGTGAAAGCGCTGAAGCTAAAAAAAGTTGAAAATACAGAAAGAAAGTTAAAGACATCAGAGCTCAGAAAACACAGCAGCAATTTGCTAGCTCAGCGCTCGCAACTGGCTAATCCACCATGGCGTCGGTTTGTTAATATTGTGCGCCCCCAATAATGGCAGATGGGTGGCTGGGAGTTAGAGCAGCGTATCAGTAGAGCGCTACTGAAAAAAGGTCCATTGTAGTCTGGAGTCTCCAGACCATGTTTCGACCACTCTCGCTGCGTTTACGCGACGGTATTCAATAAACAAATCAATTAGAAAATGCTGTGTTTCTCTCTGCATCCTACTTGCCGACTTCCTATGACGTTTCGTATGATGTCAAAGCGAGAGGTCTTTGCTTGACTCCGCTAATGCACGTCTGGCCGATTATACGACAGAATCAGTCGGCCAGCAGCCGCAGGGTCGTCGCAGTTCGTTCGTTCAGTTGAAACTAAGCCACGACACGTTTGCGCCTGGAAGAATGCGCCTTTAGTGTGTTAGTTCATATACTTTATCAAGTCGCTCCGCACAAGCGCACATGTGATGCTTTGCTAAATGGTGCGCTAATAGAACAATCTAACACATATTGGAGATGGGAGAAGGGTCAGAGATGGTTGTATAGGTACTACGGAATTACAAATCCACTGGAACTTTTGTTTACAGCGTAAAACCAAGGTGCGGTACGCACTGTTTGCAGTGGGGGAACTGGCACAGCGGTCATACTACCACACATCTGCGTATGGTTTCCTGCCTAACGAATGCAATCACTAGAGAAGAGATATTTATGCAAATTTGGGGGACGCGCACTGCACGAGCGTTGTTCAAAAAATATTTATCTAAGCTGCTTGGGGTGATAAAACTAAATGAAAAAAAAACAAACGCTACACTGAAAAATTCACGGTACACTATAGCTGATGGCCCGGTGGCAATTAAGGAAAAAATTAGCGCCCATCCGCTCTCTGAAGAAGGATGACCTGCGAAGTTGGACGCTTCCCTCCAAGATCCAGGAAACTAAACGAAGTTAGTTTGTAATTTTCGGTTGAGGAATTGGCACGTATCCCAATGAAACTTGGAGGGACTCGAGCTTTCTTCTAGCGAACAAACATGAAGCTAACTGTTTCCCTCCGGCATGGTAGGCGTTTACTGTCTGCGTAACACACCAACCCAATCCCCCCTACCAATGTGGATACCGGACAGTTCGCATTGTGGCGGCGGGCGTACACGTATGGCCCTTTGAAAGCACAACAGAAACGTCATCAGTCAGGGCATACAACCTATAGCTGCGCGTGCACACCCCCCCCCCCCCCCCCATTTTCTCTCCCCTTCAGAACCGTTCCTGCATAAATCGGAAACCGGTTATGCCAGTGTGCTTAGAAGTGATAGGCATCGCCAAAATTGTTGCTCTAAAAGCCCGTCAATCTGAACAAGAAATACTGCCTCCCGTCGAAGTTCCTGTTCATCCGGGATAAATTACCAGCTACTCGACGAGCTGGCACGTGCAGTGGTAACGGCGGCGGAATCGGCTTTCTGCTGTTTTCGCAACCATTATCGCTTCTGCTCCGGCAGACGTTGCTTCGATTCCCGGTTGTTTTCCTCCGAGTGAGTGACACGCGTCTGTCCTGTAGGGAATTAAATAAAATTTGGAAGGACTCGAGCTTTATTATAGTGGACAGACATGTGGCTCTCCGTTTCCTTCTCGCTTCGTAGGCATCTCACTCTCTGTGTAACACAGCATTCGAAACCCAAACCGCTCGACCATTGAGAGCAGCTGAGAGATCGCATTAAGCCGCCAGACTTCCCCGTTAGTTTCCTGCCAGCAAAACGCGCATGTCATCGGTAGCGGCATGACGTCAAGCTGTGCATGGAGGCCCCCATGCAGTGGCGTAACTAGATCGGACGGTGCCCATTGCAAACACATTTTCACGCCCCTCATGATGGTAATGACAGTGATTATTATTATTATAATCATCATCGTCGCCGTCATCATTATCATCATCATCATCACATATATGCAAAAGTAGGCCATATGGCTGTTTTGGGCAAGCAACTGAGCGGTTTCTTTATTGAGTGTTCACTGCAGTGGACAATAGCCGCCTTAGCACATCCATGCATCGAAAGTATTAGGTGACTTATTAGATTTTTGTCGTGACTCAGTGACCACCAACCCAGGAGGACATTTTACAGACAACTTTTAGTACTCACGAAAGTGTGGTGCGCAGTGGAATAGTATAGCCGGGTCTATGACCCTGTATTGGTGAAATGGAGTAGCCGGGAGCAGATCCGCTTCCAACCTCTCCACTCAATAAACCAGTTAAACCACAAAACCTCACCCCGGAAGTCCACAATGTTAGAAAGAAATTGACCTTGCCGGTAACCTGTTGTCATCTCCTTGGAACGGAATAAACGAGCCTCATAAATTACGCACAACCACACTGACTAGAACGCCCAAGCAAGAAGGTAAACAGTTGTTATCGTTTTTTCTGCATTACCATGAAATGTATTGATAAAAAATAGTTATTGCATGCTTCAAATCTGCTTCTAAATCTTGAAATTTATGGGCGATATTTGGCAGTATCACCATGAAAATCTGAAATTTACTGACGTCATTATAGTAACTCCCTCATGGTGCGAAGAACACCTGCAACCTGCGGCTTTATAGAGAGGCGATAGTATATTGGACGCGGTTAAATGTGACACGGGTCCCGGTGCTGTGCCAGTGACCACACTGCTGGTGGGTGAAAGTTCTTTGGTGAAAGATAACGCTAACAGTTTTATACGAAAACGAAAAAAAAAAAACGTGACTAACAACGAGGATAAAAAATCTAAAACAAAGCACCCACAACTGATTCACTCGAGTTGGTTCCCCGTGGGCTTCTGAAAGCAGGCTAAATGTTTTGTTGAGGCTCATCCCGAATGCTTTTTTGCACCCCCTCCAAATAACCGGACATTTTTAGTGGGAAAGCGCGGATTAACCCGATCACCCCAAAAATGGCTACTAAATGACTTAGCCAACTTATTCAGTAGCGAACTGCCGGTTTTAGGGGTTGTGATTGCTAGGAAACCTAAATTTAGGTTGATTCAGACAGCAAAAATATTTGAACTTAATCCCCCCCCCCCCCTTTACCGCTTGAGCGCTTCTCTGACAACACAACAACATGTAGAACTTTTTTGCAGATGTATTCGGTGATGAAACGCATCAAGTGTTTTTCAGATTCTTCCCTAAAGGAACCTTGGCTGTCCAATAATTGCTATGTCAATTTAGAGCTAAGGGACACAACCCATCTAAAAATAAAAGTTTACGTTCACCAGGCTTTCGAAAAAGTTCAAAATACGACTGAGGTTAATAATTGTGGCGATTTAACACGCCGAGCTATGTCTACGCTATAAGACGAGCCATAGTAGAGTGCTACGAATTATATTTAAACCGCCTGGGAATCTTTGGGTGCTTGCGCTTAAGCAATTCTAGAGAGAAATGTTTTTTCTTTAAGACGAGAGGCTTAGATCTCTATGTTGGAGCACGCTCATTGTGAGGTACGGAAAATAGATGGTCGAAAAAGTTGCAGTTGTGCGAGCTAGTGTACGCGCGCCACGAAAGGGAAAGCGCAGTGCGTGAGGAGGGTAGAAGGAGGGAGAAAGGGCGACGCAGCGCACGCCGTGAAAGGGAAGCACCAACGCCATAGACGGGTAGGCCGCTGCCGCAGTGCAATAGGAGCCGCAATGAGGTACCAACGGGAGTGAACAGATGATCCCGGCAATGGCTAGTGAGCGGAACGAGAGAGAGAGAGAGAGAGAGAGAGAGAGAAGTAAACATTTATTTCGCAACCCATGTCGGAGTTCACTCTTTATGAGGCTGACATCAAACGATTTCCCCGCGGATGGTGAGCAGGTGGCCAAGAAGGGTTGTCAACGACGAGGTCGTCTTGCCCAGGTGGGCAACGAGGCTCGGAGGGCGCTGTCCACGGGGCTGATGAAGCGGTGACAGACGCGGCCGCGAAGTTCGACAGAAGGTTCAACAGCATGCCAACGGAAGGTACAACTAGGCTTTGGCCTTCACACTCTTTTAAAAAGTTCTAAGCACCCCCCGTAATTTTTTTTCTCGAACAACCGGTTTTGTGGTTACTCTTCAGTTGCAAAACAAGTTGTTATTGCCAGCGTTGCAGCATGCGTAACATGCGATTGATAAATCAAACAGTCAGCAGTGATTAGCTGCTGACCGGGTCATCATAAAAACACTTTTGGTACCCTTCAACGTGCTGCGAAAATTCATACGGATGGGTTTCATCTTCATCGGAAAGATAACCACTGCGACTGCAAACATAGAACTCAACCGGGAGCTCAGTTGTGCTAGACTTTTCCACTGAGCCTTCGCAGCGGGTAGTGTTTGACGAAACATGACCGTAAAGCTTTCGTGAGTAAATAAACCAAGATACATACAGTGCACTGCATGCGTTTCATCTCTCCCTATAAGAATACCTGCATAGTGTTAACGAAATATAAAGGCGCAAATTTTATCCCCCCCCCAATCGCTCTGGAATACAATCGAGAACACATGAAAACACATGCATGCAGCATGCACGCCCACTGCGGGGATATCATCTGGGGTTGTGTCCTGGACTTCTTGATCCGGGCGCACCTAGTTGTTTGCGCATATAGATTCCTGGCAAGGACAGCAGTTTAACTACTTGAACAGCGAGACAGTAACAAAAGAATAGCGCTGAAGAAAAGGACGAAAACAGCGGACACACACGGGCCGCTATGCGGAGGATGCTCAGGGCGCTAGCGCCCGATGTGTGTTCCCCCACATAGGCTCCCGTGTGCATCCTCCTTTTTTGTTATTGTCCACTTCATCGTTATTCTTTTGTTACAATGTCGTACAGACAGACCAAACTAGCAGTCTTTTCATTACGACTTTTGCGGCTGTGTCGTCCTGCTGCAATTTTTCCCCTCAGGCACATGTTGGACTGCCTCGGCTGGACACCCCCTCAAAGGTGGCGCCCGAGGCACTTGTACCCCACTGCCCCACCCATAGCCTCCTTTATAACGGCTTGTGCCTGCCCAGTGCCAGAAATTCCGCCGTTCTCTCTGGTGGCGCACTAATCCCAGGTTGTCCTGTGTTGGCGAGGGCACAGTAAACATTTGTCTATACACCTGGCAACAATGTATATTTAAAAATACGTTGTCAAGGCCCTTTCCAAACAAAAAATACAGTTTGTATAAAGGTGATTCTGGCTCTCAAATTCACGAGGCCAGAAATAAAACCATCTAGCTAGGGTGACGCTAGAACTTAACAGTGTAATTGTAGAAGAGATTATCTTTCTTGGGCTATCTTGTTCGTTCGTAAATAATTTAAAGCAAAAAAATTTTTTCTGCGTTTCCCTCGATTCAGCCAGAAATGTTACGGGTGAGTTTACTGGTGGGTTTGTGACCCACTGGGAATTGATGGGTTATTCGGTATGTGATTGGTCAGGTAAGAATGAATGTGCCAGGGAGAAGTAGCGAGAGAAACAAGCTAAGTGCATGCTGAATGTTTATCCTAAGCGTATATAGGGGCTCTCAAATACTGAGCATCGCCTTGAGCTAAAGCTTGAAGTCGTCATTCTTTGCGCAGCAGCCAGGTATTGCCGATTACCGCGTCGTCAATATATCTACTACATGTGCGATGGCAACATTTCCTGGAGCTGCAGCGACGGAGAAATAGGGAAGGGATGGAGGAGGGTGGGCGCGTAATTTTTCGGGGACCCTAAAAAGTATTAGCCGCAGAAGAAAACCCATTGGATTCGTAAGTAAAAAAAAGGGAGCTGAACTGTTTGGACTTCTTGAAACAAAATTTAATTAGTATGACTCAATTATCACTAAACATCGAATCTAGAATCATTATTTTTCACTTATCAACTTTTCACTTATCAGAGCGAGAAAAGTTAACTGGCTCTTATCGCAGTGACAACCATTAGGTCATGCATACATTTTGTTGGGAAACTGCCGTAGCGAACCCACAAGGGCGAGCGTGCATGCGGAAACAGTACACTCAACACAGTTTAGTAGGTTTGCGACGCCACCCATAAAGCTTTGGTCTTTTATTATGGCTCATGAAGTTCAAGCTCGCCGTTTTGCCGACTTTTGTAGCTGGAGGACGCCTCCGTGTAGCAGACGACGCCGAGGTGCGTTTCAGTTCACCTCAGCCTGAAACAGTAGTTCGCATCGGCATGGCCATCGAAAAACGTGGGAACTTGGCGCCCCCACAGTGAACGGGCTGCTCCACCCCTAACCACTGTAACCGGTGATAAACCATTGCAACCGGTGGTAAACCGCAAGAGCCACGGGCGAAAAGGTCGCGCGGAAAGTGTTTCGCGCGGAAAGTGTTTCATGGGCGCACGTCGGCGTTCAGAGCGGGCAAGGTGCTCTGGTTACGCCTGATAAGGGCGCTACCGCCGTTATCAGCCGATTGCGCAGCTTGCGAAAGAGGCATCGGTGTGGCCACAGGAATAACAGTTGTGAAAGCGGGGTCAGCGATGATGAGGACAAACGCCACCGCGGAGCCGAGTAAAGCAGATTCACCGGATTGAAAACTGAGGGTTACACATATTTTGCTGGACAGTAAAAAAAGCTGGGGCCCTATTCTCGACTGCACAAATTTCCGGCAATTCGACATGTTTTTTTTTGCGTGAGCGTGACGTAAGTAATCAGGGACGTGCTGCGCCTATAGCTATGACGACATGCAGTGTAATTTCACAATTCACTCATAAAGATCGCAACCAAGGTATCAAATATTGTGCAAGAAAGATATAAAAACACTTGGCATGTACTATAAAATTAAGACGGTAGCTGAGGCTGAGAAGAAAAACACATTTCTGGAGGTCAAAATTGGCGTCAACACCACAAGGCGATCGAGTAACGTTGATCCAAAAGCGAGCGAAAGGCGGATGTCGAGCTAATGAACATCTCACAATTTTCTACGGTATCTATTTCTTTCAATCGCTTTTGGTAACACAGCTGGACTCTCTGCTTCAATGCAAGCTTTGTTGCGTTATCACCTCCGCTGCCGCCACCGCCACCACGCCATCGTCTGCTGCTATGTTACAAGTTCATGGCGTGATCACAGAAAAAGACGGCCGCGACCATCGCTTCTATGACACATAATAGCAGCGATGCGCTACGCCTGATAACCGCGGAGCGCACCAATGTCTGCGATTCACTAATTCGTCAATGTCGACTTCAATCAGCCCGGTAATGAACCAAACAGTCACTTTTCTTTGTTATTTTTCTCTTGAGTTCGATCATGTCACCCAACAGCTTACTAGGACGAGTGTGGACAAATGCCATGCATTGGATTCTTCTTGTCATGGAGAGGCTTGTACTGCCCTCTTATGTTGTGGTTACGCCAAACAAATAATTTTTATTTTGCGCAGGAGAAGTCTGACGCTGCGTCGGAGCCGCTTGATAGCCGTTTCACGTGGCTCGGCAAGTGCCGTGCTGAGCATGTGCGAGGAGGAGTGGCTGGACAGGACTTTCAGTTAATAACCAAGAACAATGCTCAATCGCAAATTACAAACAAACCAGTTTTAAATGCATAGCATTTTAGTAACTCACAATGTCACGCGGCGTTGGAGCGCCATGTCGTAGTCCGCAGGCGCGCCTTGTCGTAGTCCGCAGCCAGGCCACTACACTATAAAAGAAATAACAGTTTCCGGCGTCCGGTTTCGAACCCATGAAGCCGCGGGCGGAACGCAATGTGCCCGGCGCACTACCGAATAAGCCACGAAACCGAAACAGATTTCGATGCACCGAACGCGCCTTATATCCTTCACTCATTTCTGGTTTGTTTCGAAAGCGCCACAAGTTGTCCCGCGCCTCCGAAAGGTGGCGACACGGGTCCCGCGATCGAGAGATACGACTTGCCGGCGCACCCCCTCGGAAATGCTCTGCATTTGATCGTGCCCCTCGCGAGGGGGATGTCTTTTGGCCTGCCTTTGTCTGCCCTCGCGCCTGTCTCTCCCGCCCTGGCTAAGGTGGTCGGCGGTGTAGAACGACGCACCCGACGTCTCCTTTTTTCTTCGTGCCCCCTTGGACTACGACCAAGTCAAACATCACGTTGAAGCTCGGCACCGCAGCTTTGCTGTCCATCCGTCTTCACGGGGTGGAAGGGCTCTGAATTTTTTTGCTTGCATTTTGCGACAAAACAGCCGCCATTTTCAAGCTGTTACATAGAATTACGTCACTTATACGCAGGATGAAGTTGCCAATGCATGACGTAATTGTTCCCGCCAACTGTTTATAATACGTCATGCCTTCTCAGCCAATCACAGAGAGGGCGTGTATTACAGGCATTGTTGTTGTTGAATAGCAAAGACAGGCCTACGTTGTCATGTCTAGTCTAGTTGTTCATAGCCTGGCAAGAATTATGCGCTTTCAGTAAAGAAAAATAAGGCAAACTTTTAGAACTGTTGCCCGTAAACGTCATAAAACGTCAAAATGACGACCGCACACACAACCGCGTTGTCAACCGAAAGCACGTGACCAAAATGATGAAAGCCAATCACAAAAGACTTCCGGCAAATTGCCGGCAAACATGGCGAATTGGCGGCAATTGTGCAATCGAGAATAGGGCCCCTGGCGGACAAGTGGTCTGCAGACTTAGGTGCGTTGTTTTCAACATCGCGAGTCGTTTTCCCCTACAGCACATATATTTTTGTTTTCTTTTCATTAAGTTCATTTATTTGTATTTGGGCAGGGTTTTAGATATTCAATTTACGATTTATGCGCCGAAACATTCATTGCTCGACGAGAGAGTTCGCAGAACGCGTGCAGACTGACACAGACGTGCTGGCGAAGTCTCGTTGTCGTGGCTTTGCCATTAGCGCCGCCTTGGCAAGATGCGAACGCACCTCTTACAATACAGGAACTAGCCAGGCAAGCTCCGAAGGTAGGAAAAAAGCGCATCGCACTTGAACGCCTCCGGTGACGCGGAGAGCGTTCATCCATTGCGTACGCCTCGGCTAGTAATTGCTACGATTCCAAGCCATGTAGGAAGGCTTGTCGGGTGCATTTTACAACCTGCAATGTGGAAGCAGCCCGGTATGCCGATTACTAATATATCCAGAATGTCTAGCCAACGATAACGTCGGATGCCATGCATGTTGCTCCTTTGAACCGAAACCGAAACTCTTTTGAATTCCGAATCTTGCACATTGTCCAATCACTTCGCATGTGGTATAGATGTCACTCCTTTAATTGGTGCAGCCCCTCAGGCTAAGCATGGTAGGTTTTATTCTTTCAGGCTTTATAAAATACATATTGCCTTAGTGACCATATAAGCAATTGTATTGTTTATCCAGTGTTTATTTATGTATATTTATGCTCATGGTTATGTGCGGTGTTTATTTACATAATGTGTACATACGAGCCAGTCTATGAAATGCAAACAAAAACAGAAGCTTGAAAAATACACTTCAGCGTCCCTTCATAGGGACCTCGGCCACGAAAATAGGACGTTACTCCTAATCCTCACCCTAAAGGAATGCCTCAGTTTCTGGCAAGTCCTGATTAATTCCTTCTGTAATCGATATAAACAATGAATCCACCTGAATTCATCATATTGCACTATAGGCCCACCTTACTAATCATTCCTATCAATCACTGATCTATTGTAATTCATCTTAATCCATACACATGTGCTAATCCAAATTCATTTTCATTCACATTCATTCATCTTAATCCGCATTAATTCTACTTTATTAATCCTTATTTTAGGTTCCTAATGAAAAGTCAATCCACATTTATCTTAAACCCGCTTTCCTTCAGCTTCATTCTTCCAAGTCCAGCTTGATTCTTCTTAATCCACCTGAATCCCGTCTTACTAATGATTACCATCAAAGGGTAATCACTGATCATCTGATCATCTCTTATACATAATCGCTGATCATCGCTTATACATGGCTGGCTGGCATGCGTTCGCTCGCTTCTGACCTTTCGTACAGTTCGGGTTGACGGCGGTATCGTTCAACGTCCTTTTCCAATGAAACATATAAGGCTTTAGTCTTAATCATATTGTTACGTGAGGAAAATGACGCCATCAGTAGTCCATGAATCTGTTGTCCCAGTCCCGACGACGAAGAAGCTGTGTATGGGTGCAGACTGCGCGGGCCCTCTCATGGCCGCTTTGTAAATAATCTGGAAGTAGGGTTTAACGCGCCGACGCAACGCAGGCGATGAGGCGCGCCGTAGTGGAGGGTTCAGGATTAATTTTGACCACCTGGGGATCTTTAGCGTGCGCCGAAATCTCGTACACACGGGAGTTTTTGATTTTCGCCTCCATCAGAAAAGCGGCCGCCGCGGCCGGGAATCAAGCCCGCGACCTCGAACTCAGCAGTGCAACGCCTTAGCCACTGAGCCACCGCGGCAAGTCAATCACAATATATCACTCATGACCTTCTACCATGGTTCGCATTGGATGTCCGGCCACCACGTGACAATATTATTGTTGAGGCGGTAGGTTACCGTTTAGAGCGACGCCCTTGGGCCCACCTTGCTTTTTTCTGCGTCACCACCATGATACTCACAGCCTGATCCTCGGCAGGGAAAATTTGAATAAAGATGGCGTTTTTTAAAGTTCGGCCAATACCAACTTAAAAAGGATGGCAGCTTTGTGCGTGCTAGCCAATCCCTTAACCTATTATCATAATCCCGGTAAAATTTAGGAATACATCGAACCATATTACATACAATGCACGAGTATCTGTAGCTGAAATACCGATATCATGCCTGCGTTTTGTATTTGCATAAAAAATCCATTTTTGAGGGTGATAAGCAACAATTTTTAGACGTCTTGCTCCGACCTTGACCGATGAAGCATTAGCTTGACGGCAAAGCGACTGCGCCAGAAAACATAGGTTTTGTCTTGCGGACAAAACATTGAATGTAGTGAAACTGTGCGGCTTCCGTAAAACCATCTGTGGCAGTACGCAATGCACTTCGTCGGGCAATGCTTAATTATTTTCATTTTTTACTTGTGGATACCTTCAGTGTAGTTCATTGAAGAGGGGTGTGTGGGAAGAAATATAACATAACGAAAAGTAGCAGCACAAAGAAAGAGATGTCGAGAAAGAGATTTATACCACAAATTACATACACATGGTACAATATCATCAAAAGTGTTCAACCAAAGATACAACAATTTCTTAAAAGTGAGTTTGTTCGCCAATGTAGACAGCAGCATTAAAAAAAAATCGGATTTAACAATTGCAGCAATTTTACAGAGGAGGTGGTTCGAGTCTTTCTATGCTAGCGCTCCAGAAATTCTGACAGAAATAAGGATCTGTTCAAAAATTCTGAATTTAGTCTATAAAATCGTTGTCTATAAAATAGAGCATACGCTGCTACGGCGCACATTGACTTCGAAATTACACCGGATAAAACGTGTGGTTTTATTTTCTTTCTGCAGTGGCAGCCATTTTCTTGGGTGGACAACAACCATAGCGCTTTTGCACAATCGGGCACTTAAGGCTTTCGGCCTAAATTCTTTATAATATTAACATAATGGTGCTAAAAATTGAAGTTCTTGGAGCCGCAAATCACGCAACAGTAACGGACGCGAGCCTGCGAGCGTGGGCGCGGGATCGCTTTCCAGGAAAGGGGAACAGCCAAACGCGAGGAGGGCCCGCGATTGGGCGCTGAGTGCTCCCAGGGAAAGAAAAACATATGCGGCAAAAGAGGGGAGGCGCTAGTGGACTTGCAACACGTGACGTCTTGAGAGGTGAAAAAACGGGGAAGGATGCGTCTGGCGATGGCCAACGATACGCACCAGCATCAGGGGCTGCTGTTAGAAAGTATGGCAGGTGTTGACTGGCGCGGCTACAAAGAGCAACAGAAAGATCAACAAAAGATGAAGACTAACCCGGGTTATCGCCTTCACATTCTTAAAACATTCGAAGCATACCGCGTAATTCTTGTAGGTACAGCCATGCACTTCGCTTTGGATTCCCCGCTTTAATCTGGGGCATTTATACCGGCAACGACGTCGGACACAAGTCAGCATTTTTACGGACAAGCGCGATAAAATGGCTCCCTACGCAGTATCGAAGCCTCATCGATGCGAGGGATTCTTTGAAAATTGGTACCGCTGTGCCATTCATTTGCGTTGAGGCAATAAGTGCGCACAAAAAAAAAACGTTAATTGCAAGAAGGATCCTGGAATTGGAGAAGTCTCCATCTCTCTATCATCATCAAAAAACATGCTCAGGCAAAGGGGCATACCCCAATCGCGTAATCACTATCATTCTAGAAAGGTATTCCACTGGCTTCATTTGCTTCGTATCGCTCGAAGTGTTCACCTTCTGCAATCGAATCCCTCTGCTATGGACGACTTAACAACTGCCACCCAGTCCTCCCCTCCAAAGCAGATCACAGAAGAGGCGCAGAGCAGGCTGGAATCCCCGCTCATTTCCCGGGAAATGAATGGCGACGTCAGAGATGCCTGCTACCCCACCATCGCCGGTTCGAGTCTTTCATGCCGCCGGCCACGGAACGATGAAGGTTTGACCGAAGTTGTTACGTCGGTCAACAGTGGCTCTTCAGTTTCGTGTGCACCCCAGTCGTCACATGAAGGTAAGCTGCCGCTTCGATCTACATCTCCAGAAACACTCCCTCGCCAAGATGCGGACATTTACTTGGGCAGTCCACGGAACCAGATAACAGCGTCTTTCCATTCTTCAGAGAGCGGAATCTTGAGGGAGCTCCATAATTTTGCGTCGACAGGCGTAGGCGGAAGTACTACGGGCTTCCCCGAGAATACCCGCCGGTCACAAGAAGGTGTGTTGCCAAATGAAGGAGGGGACGATGATAAGTTGCCAGGGCGAGGCCCTCACACTGACGTCTTAAAACACGATGCTGATTGTCATTTCCGAGGCCAGGGCGAAGTGTTGGGACTTGGTGCCACCACGGTCTTCCCCGTGCGCCAAGATTTATTCAACGAGGATCTATATCCGAAGTTCGCAACACAAGGCAGTGGAAGGGCCAGCCGTAGGGGTGATTACGTACAGCAGGAAAGATTTCGAAGGTCTCTTTCCAGAGCTGCAGAAATTGAAAGAGACAGGAAAGGCCCTCCCAACATTCGTTTGGTTAATGACATCTTCGATAACTTGATCGAGGAATTCGAACCGCGACAAATTTTTTGTGCGCCTTCGCGGCAAGCGTCAAGTTTGGGACCATTGCCACCTGCGTTCGCGTGGCAGCATGGATGGTCTCCAGGGGCGACTTTGTCTACCCCCTTGCTCGGTAGCGAACGAGACGGCCGCCTGTCACCGTCCTTAAACACAGCTCTCAGGGCGCGCCGCGAGTCATCCCCAATTGACAAAGCCCTCAACAGAAATAAGGTTATACAACGCGTGGATCCCGCGTGCTCGCTCCTTGAGTCGGCTACGGGAGAAGTGACAACGCAAGCACGTCAGCTGTGCCAATCGAAATCCCAGTTGCCCACATCCCAGAGAATGGGCCAGACGAGGAGTGTAGGGGTGGTGTCGCAGAAGGAAAGCGAACATGAGTCCGAGGAAACGGCTTTGGATAAGCGGGGTTCCCCAGCGGAAATTGATGCTAGTGAGTCGAAGAAGAAACCCAAAGCCAGAAAAGCTAAACTAGAAGGTAAGGGTGCCAAAGTGCCTGAAAGGGAAGGACTGACTTTACGCTCGGAGCTTAGTTACTTGCAGAAGAATCTGAAGCGCGGTGAAGAAATCTGCACGTGCGACATCTCAAAGCGAGAGCCTGAGCGGACATTCAAACAGATGGCCACAACTAGCAGAACGAGTGGGATGCGGGCGGAAATGCCGGAAGGTGAGCGAATTCCCCTGCTCTTAGTGCGCATTGTCTCAGAAAAAGATCTAAAGCACGAAAAAAGGTACGACCACGGTGAGGCTGGATTGGAAGACTCAGTGGACCGAGTACCAACCGTGCTTGATACTTCCGACGCCTCAGAGGTGAAAGAGGACAAAGACTCCTCGGGTGTAAACGGACAAACTCCCAGAAAGAACCCGCTAACTGATATGTTCGCCCCTGCACTGACGAAAAAAGCGGCTGCGAAAAAACGACCAAAAAAAGCCCCGAGAAAGCCAACTGCCGATGCGGCAAAAACACGTTTCTCGGATAGGGCAGCTTCTGCCCGGGAAGGCTTCAGCGATCCCAGGTCACCAGCTACAGGCAGTGGTCTCTCTCGAAGAAAAAGGAGAAGGCGCGGGAAAAAGTTCCCCGGCAGAAAGCCTACGGAACCTTACCAGTTATCTGCTGCTACGAAAGGTTCAGGGAAAGTGCGTCCAAGGAAAACCAAAGCGGCTACAGATTACGGTGGAGGCGCAGTCACGAAAGCAGTACAGTTCAAAAATATTATCTCGAAATTCGCACTCGGTGGAAAAGATACGAAACGGAACAAAGCAATTAAAGACCGGGCTAGTAAGAAGAGAACGGTTGGTAGTGATAAAAAGAGAGAAACCGACGCGTCAGCGAAGTCACTTGATGAAGCTATTACCGTTAAAGGAAGCAAAAAAGCGATTTCTGGCAAGCAGAAATCGCTTGATTCTATTGAGAGCGATGATGCTACCCTGCCCAAACCCAGTCAAGCCAATTTGAAAAATATGTCTGCGGCGAGTAAAAGCACATCAGAAAAGAAAAAACTGTCCTCTGTGTTGCAGAAGAAAACTGCGATACGGAAAGCGTCAGCGACAGAGAGTTCCAGAGGGCACAAAGCGGCCAAAGACCGGGGCACTGACGACAAGCATGTAGATGTAGGTGAAGCTGATGACCCAGAAATCAGCGATGAACCTTCCGATGGCGAAGAGCCGATGGAAAATGTTAAACTATCTATAGCCCTGTGCGGGAAAAAAAGTCGCATTTTGTTAACGCAAGAAGAGCAGGAAACCGAGCCGCAATGGCGGAATCAAAGGATTATGCTTGCCCCGACAAAAAATGCCAGAGCTGACCTCAAGCCCTTTGCGGAAACATCTCAACACGTCAGCTGCTGCTGTGAATCATATCTGCCCGACAAGCCAGAGCTCGAAAGCAAGTTCTGTACTTGCAACGAGCGAAGCGGACTGGCGGGCCAGCCACGTGAGGAAAAAGGCCGCCAGCTAGGCGCAACAGCTCCCATCTCGCCCTACAGCAGCCCGTCCCGCACTTCCGTACACCCGGAGCAGAGAAGGTTCCTAGGACTCAGGGAAGCTGGCCCCGCGCCTTTATACTGTCCCGGGGTAAACTCCACATCGCCGTCATATCAATGGATTACCAGCCATAGTAGTTCTAAGATTTACGCACCGAACCAATCGAGGACGTGCCGCACAATGCCGCAAGGGCCGTCTGGTATGGTTTCTAAACTCTACGCCCGGAAGCAATTGCCCAGGTCAGAGTTGCCGTGGCCATCTCCGGCTCGGTACTACGGAAATAGGGATGACGTCGAGCGGTCAGGGAACATCCTATTCAACTCCCCAATGCAACCATTCTCTGCGTTTTTTCAGCCGCCTGGTTTGGTCTCAAGGCAATTTTTCACTCCTGAAGGGGCCGCGGTTGTCGCGTCTCTGCCAGCTTTGCCGCTCGAAGCACAAGGTTTACCCACCGAGCCTCCCAATGTGTTTCAGGGTGCTTTCTTCTCGAACTTAGCCGGTATCCATGCGTCACCGGCCAATGCAGGATTCGTATTTCGCAATACGTCCATTCAAGGCCCTTCTGGTCGTTCTAGGAGTCTGAGTACCGCAATTGCGCCGAGAACAACTAGAGTGCTACAACTGGAACCTATGGCCATGCGTGTTGCTGCTTCGGAGACAATGCCACCACGCGCCAGAATAAAGACGAATCAAGAAGAGGCAGGGTGGTTAAGGCCTGTTACGGTTAAGCGGCGATCCAGGTCGCGAAGCATTGACATTGTTCATTCTCTTAGTGACTCTGAAGAAAGCAGCTCTTTGGGCTCTAACCCAAGTATGACTTCCAGTATGGAGACCGTTCTAAGTGATGCGGGGGAGAGTGGAGACCCAACAGCCGTTAGCTCGACGGACAAGATTATTCTCACGGGGCGACGTCGATTGCACGGCGATTTCGCGAATAAGATTTATCAGCCTTCGAGCACTCTCCTCTACGGGGTCCTCTTGGTGGGAACGCTGGCCAGTATTACGGCTGGATCCATCGGGTATTTTGGGCATTACGCTGCACCATCGCTATTGTTCGACATTACAGAAAGTGAGTATGACGTAACAGCCAATCAGGCGGCGCCATGGGTGTTCAGTCCTACAGAGAAAGGTGCCTCCTCGCGATCCGCGAAAAAGAAATGCGGGAACCCGTGGTGCAGCGCGCAGCTGGCCGCCCTCATTCGCTCATTTAACGCTACTGTGCGCCCGTGCCAAGACTTCTACGCCCACGTGTGCTCACAATCACGAGGAGGAAACGTCCCGCCTAAAAAGCAAGTGGCCCAGGCGGTGGAGCAACGCATGGTCGGTTTCTTTCAAGGCACCCACAAGCCAGGCAGAGAAGCGCAAGTGCTTAGTGCCTCCAGACAGCTCTGGAAGGACTGCGTCGACCTGGCCACACTCAAGCAGCTCGGGAATGCCCCATTTGAAGATCTTCTCAAGAGGACCGGTTTGGGAGGTTGGCCTTACAACCGGGACGATGCACTCCCCGACGTTTGGGAGGTCGCGGGAAAGTTACAACGCCTTATGGAGCTTGCACCGCTCGTCGAAGTGAAGGCGCGTATCGGCAACTCCTTGAAGTTGTCTCCGGGCAACTGGAACTGCACGGTGGACTCTGAAGACGTGCTTAGCGCCATGCGGACCGTGAGAACCGATAGTTCGGGGCATCGTCAGCTTGCGGAGGACGTCGCTGCATTCAGTTACAGAATGAACGCCATGCTCTATAGCCACGAGCCGCTGATATCGCACCACCAGGTAAGCGATGCCGACTTGGTGCTTCGGCCCTTTCTCCGGGTGGCCCTGGATGGTCTTATACCGGATGTCGGCGTAGTTGGCACTGAGCTGGAGAACTTCATTGATCCTCTCGTGCAACTCGTGCGCGAGACGCGGCCCGAGACGGTCCTCAACCTTCTCGGCTACCGGCTTCTCCGTCACGTGGACCTCTTCACACTGCCAGTGGTCAAATCTCATCTCAAATCTGCTCAGCACTCAATCAGGTGAAATTTACTGCACATGGTTATTGCGCCTTTCAGAAAGAATATCTGTCCATGACGCAAGCGTAGTTTGCATATAGACGCTGGTGCTCGGTTACTTTTTCGGTGCCTAATGTTGTTTTTCCAATATTCTGCCCTTTGGTTGTGATCCAGGAGTCGTCCCTACTTGGAAGCCTAATTAAAGGGTAGTAAAGAGAAGTTGTTAGTTAATCGGCAGAGGAAACAACGACAATTACTGATTTTAGTGTATTGATTTCTAACGTATAAAACTATTTTGTTGGTTCTAGAGTGATGCAAGGAGGCCTCATGCGATTGCATTTTCATTAACGACCTAAAATGCCGCGTGTTTGGCCGCGTAACATCTTAATCAATGTTCTGTTGAGAGAGCCTCTTCCCATGGAAGAAAAAATTTACACCATCTTCCCGCTAGGGGAACCATGGGGTAGATGCAACGCATCGGGGGTTGCCGTTGCGTTTCCGTTAGGTTAGCGATGTCAGCGTGTGGATTGCTGTTGTTGTGTATCCTGTTTACAGAGCATGTTCACCCCCGATGCGTCGTATCTACCCCATGGTTCCCCTCGCGGGAAGATGGTAAAGATTTTTAACCGAGCGCAAGCTGCACGCTAACGCACAGCTGGCACGGCGACGGGAGCGAGCGCAGCCGAGCGCAAGCTGCGCGCTGACCACGCTGACGCACAGATGGCGCTGCGGCGAGAGCGGCGGAGCGCGCAGCTGCCGCGGCGAGGAGAATGGGGGAGGGATGCGGACTACGCCGCGACAACGACGCGGGACAAGGCGAGTTAAACAGATGCGTTGCATCTAATTAACTTTAGTGGTGAGAAAACCTTACATAGGACCAAAACGACAATGACATATCTTGCATTACAACCAAGGTTTAGGTAGCCTTTTGGCACTTCTTACAAAATAAAGCGTGTTAGCCATAGCGCTTTCGGAAAACGTTCCAAAATGCATCGTAGATGAACTGTAGGAACTTTTTTGGCCACGGTGTTTTTATTTCTGTCCTACGTAGCTCAGATCATGTAGTTTGCATTCTTCAAAGGTTGTTGGTTTGCTCGTGGTAGCACTAGGAAAAGCAGGGATACGCCATAGTTGAAGCTTCAAATTTTTGCTTTTGATGCACGTTTTCTTTAATTACTATCCTGAAGATGTGCTGCGCTGCTCGGCGCCCTATGGAATAATGTCGAATAGCGCCACATCTGAAAAAAAAAACTTGAAAATTTCCGTAAGACATCTTCATTGTCAAGGTTACTACATGTTTTCCAGAAAAATCTTTGTCTCTCTCTCTTTGTGTATGAGTGCGTGCGCGTTTTTTTTTAAACGTTGGTACCTCTCTGAGGGCGCTACCTTCTTCACAGTTTTCTTTCCAATTTATATGTGTCTGTAGATACAAACAATGATAGGCATATAGCGGGTGTGACAGGTATTGCTGATGCAATCCATTCCGATACACGGCACGGTTCTCTAAGAAACCTATGCCGAATAACGGCATTAGATGCGAAGAAGCGGGGAAACTAAGATGGGAGCAACGGCGCCTCTGTGTCGCGTTTGTGTCTCCCCATTACTGTGGCCTCCTGACTACAGTATACCATTTATGGGGAACCACCGCAACTACAGAGCAGCTTTGCCTGCTGCTGCCCTTAGTACACGGCTGGTAGCTCTGTTCGGGCTTGTCTGCGAGATATGGATTGGCTAATCGCTGTCGTACCCTACACGTGCAGGAGGTCGCGCTGCACACAACTTGTGCTGGAGGACGCGCTGCCGGCGGAGGTGGCTAAGTACGTCCGCTATTCAGAACTCAAGACCCGGTTTGACTTCGGTGCAATACTGTCTGTGGAGACGGATCTTAAGCGCGTAATTAGCGCGAAGCTGGACGGTTTGCTGTGGATGGACAACCAGACAAGAAAGAGAGCCCAGAAGCGACTCCGGGACCTTAAGGTAGGCGAAATGCGTTTGGATACAGTAACTGCGGCAATCACGCAACCATCTTTTGAAACATTTAGAGAAGAAATTCCGCAACGACAAACCGCTAGAGATACAGGGCACGCTGTGATAACATTTACAGGAGCGCTTGTGCAATCATCCTTTTATTTTGTCGTTGTGGGCTATGCACTCCATTTTTAAGCTGTGTTGAACTAGCCCAACAAATGGTTTTAGCAGCCATTTTACTCATTGTACCCTTCTTTGCCTTTCGTCACCCCACTTCATAGGTTGGTTTGCTTTTAGTGTCGACCTTTTTTACCCTAAAGTATTCCTTCCTTCTTGAACGCCGTTAGCGCCGCAGAGGACAGCATCTGGGGCGGAAGTGCATTCTACGCGAGGATAGGAGCGACAAAGGTGTGGTCTAGGATAAGCAGGAACAACCATTATACACACACAGCAGAAATACGGTTCAACAACGACTGCTTCAAATATTGCTTCTTCGTGCAAACTGCACATGATTGGAACTTATATCTAAAAGCACTGTAAGCGAAGTCCGATATGAATATTTTGTGCGTTGTCTTGAGTTTAAGTTGCAACGGTGAAAATGCTGACTAAAGTTTCTGCATTGCTGTGTGCTACCTTTCATAGGAACGGCCTTTCTGGACGTGTTACATATGTCTGCTTAAGCTTGTTTCCGGGCTAAGCAAATGTCATTGTTATGTTTCTAAATTGTATGTAGTTTGGATGTCGAAATGGAATTCCACTCCTATCTTGGTCCGTACAGACTGTTAGCATGTTCGAATAAATACATATTGCCACGTGTAAGCCTACGGTAGGTGAACAATATGTCCTTTCAAGCAGGGGATGGTCGTGATAACGGGGTTTCATGATTTTAGAGGAAATTATTTGCATAGGCAGTTGTGAACATTGTTAATCTAAAAGTCCGAGCTACGTTGTGTGATTAACACAATACGGTAGAGAGGGTCTTAACAGATCCCTCGATTGTATCAGCCATTCCTAGTTGGAAGCAACAAGGCTTGTCCGGTTCCCGCTCTGTATGCCATGATTATGAAAGAGTGCCGAAATTATGCCCCCTTAAAATCATGAGTATGCGAAAATGGCGCTAAACAGGACCAGAATACTGTTCTTTTAAACTTCTGTGGCTGGTCTTCCAAGACCTTGTCCAAACCTCCAGTGTATATTAGAGCAGTCTTGAAAAACTGATTGTCATGTGTCAGGGCACACCCGGAGATGGGATGCATCAAAACCCGCCGAAAAGAAAGAGAAAAAAAGAACAAAGAAATGACAATTTGAACGGCGCACTGGGACCGAACCAATGAACGAACTCCGCGCGTATACACCAGGACATCATGATCAAGCTTGGTAGCCATCTGTTCAGCCAATCAGAGAAGGCCGCGTGGGAGGAAAGTGGCCTGATTACCATATATGGACAGGAAAAAGCAAGGAGCCATTCATATAGCGCTTTCCATTGGGCGAACAGGAGCACTTCTAACTGCACCCAAAGTGCTCTCGCGAGTTCTGGCGTCTTCAAGTGGTCGGGCAGGAGCAGGGGCGTTGTGTTTCATTGGTCGAGGAGGAGCACTTTTTTGGCGCCGAGAGCAGCCGAGAGCAGTTCTCGGTGCTCTGTCGCCAGCGGCGGAGTAACAGGGAACGCCGAGGAAGTCACACGACCTCTTTTACGTCATTTCTGGTTTTATCCCCGGGTGGCGGAGGAAAAATTGCGGAATCCAGCCGCCGCGATAGTCGCTCAGTGCGTACGGGAGCAGCTAAGTGCGGCAGTCTGGACGATGCTGCTACTTTTAGATGATGAAAGCACCACAGATTCAAGCGCAAACTCATCATCGGACAGCAGCAGCAGCAGCGACGACGACGACGATTTGACATTGCATGAGTTTATGTTCGAGCACTTGTTCACCCCGCCGGAGCAGCGACCGAAGGTAGAGTCGTATCTGGAAAAGACGGCGGATGCTGTTACCGTTCGCAGCTAATTTTTGGGAGATACGATGGTGACCCTATCATGGACATGAACATCCGCTCGGCTTCTTTATTCGTCGCCATGCGGAAGGCAGACAAAAACTCCCAAGCATTTCCCCGAGGGTGAACATGGTTAAGTGCTAATGCACGGGGTGATGCTATGAGGGGGAGTAAAGTTAAAATCCGTTGGCATTCGCCCGTGAGCGCGCGCGAGCCGACCCACGGAGGTCTGGCAGTTTATCGCTGCATATATAGGGGGGTACGCCGCGCCGAGCGCGCCGAGCCAGGTGGCTGAGAGAGGAGGCGAGCGCAAGGGGAGAGGGACAGCGGCGCACGGCAGCTGCAGCCGAGCGAGGGGGAGAGGAGAGAGTGTGACGTCACGGTGGAGAGAGAGGCGCGCGGCAGCTGCTGGGGAGAGGAGGCGCGCTGTGACGTCATACCATGACGTCACGGCGCGAGGAGCGGTGCGTAAGGTCCCTAAAATTACTAAGGTAGCGCCAACTGCTCCCTCCTTCTCCGCTGCCCTCCTCTTTTTTCTTTCCCCTCACCCGCGGCGCCGCGGTCCCTTTAACTCCGTGCCGGTGCCGCCATATTTGTTGGCCACTTGAGAGCAGTGTTGCGGAATGGGCATCGCCATTCCATTCCAATTCCATTCCGAGGAATTAGAATTTGTCGTGATTCCATTCTTTTCAATTCCTCGGAATGACATAAGTTAGCCCATTCCCACTCCTGGAATGGATGGGAAGCTCAATTCCATTCATTTAATTCCGCATCGTAAAAATTGCCTCAGGTGCTTTATGGAGTTGCCGAGAAACGCAACGTGTATCTTACGTTATCGTACGGGTTTAAAACTGCAAAGGTAAGCAAAATGTGCCACTTGTCACCCAAGTTGGCAGGTGTTACAGGTTGTTTACATATATCGTGCAGAACAACTACCCAACGCAAAAAATTACCGTCCCGTCCTATCGAAAGTAGAAAGAAGCGCGAAAGCTAAAAGTGCGTCCAGCTTTCGCTGAAAGTGCTTCTAACCGATCGTCAAACCTTCAAGCACCCAAATCGCAAGCGAAGAACGAACCCATGAGACAATTTTTCGCAAGTAAACGCAACTACGAACGATCTAAATGTATGTACAAAGTTACGTGGTTTATGAGATAAAAGTAAAGGTTCATTATTGTACTCCTTTTTCATGATCGAAGCGTGTGTTGTCTCATTTAGACCCGTTCGTTTTTTGCGATTTTGAAGTAAGCGTTTTGACGCAATGGAAGTCCAGTTTCAGAGAGACAGAGAAAAAGAGAGACTTCATTTCCGGTCCCCGGTTTTACGCACGCGCCGTGTGTAGAGACCTTATCAGAGCTTTTCGTGCGAGCAACCGGTATAAATGGTAATGTAATAAATTTTTGAGAATGTGCTCGGTCCTACTAAGAAAGCATTCGCTTTAAAAAAGTTCAATGTCGCACTGCCCCTCTTTGCATAATAAGTAACGGATCGAGTATACGTATATTATAGTATTTGCAAGTTAGTAGGTTTTAACGGTTTGTTTTTGAGCGATGCGAGATGAAACAGCTATTACGCTCTTACGTTGATGTAGGCTTTTCCCGTTTCATTGCGCAGTCCGTCGCGTGCTATCTTGCTATCTGCTTCGCGTACCGTCGTATCAACGCCATTAGTATGCTGTGGATGACTAAGAGACATGTCGCGCGGAGCTTGCTCACATGTACACGTATTCTAAATGCTTACTTAAATGATTTCAAGTGAATATGCAGCATCGAGCACTACACTAATACTACTGTACCAATGCGAGAGACGGGAGGGCAGCGGCACAGAACACCTTTAACAGTTTTAATGCGTAGCGTTCTTTGCCGAGTACTCCTACACCAGAGCCGTGTAACGCTCTGCAGTTCCACAAAAGTGCAGATATCGCCGAAGTTCTACCTGTAATCGCTGTAATGGCGTAAATGGATATAAAGGGTCGCACAAAAATTCGAAAAACAAAAAAAAGGATCACAGAAATATTAAAAAAATTACGAAAAATGGCGAAACGTGTAACGCCCTCATTTCCACAAAAATGCAGATTTCGTAAAAGTTACAAATGTATTCGTTGTAATAACCTAAATGGAGATGATTGGCAGGACGAAATTTTGAAAAACTAAAAAATAAGAAATATATTGAAAAAATACGGACAATGTCAAATCGTATACCGCATGCTGTTTCCACAATAATGCATCATTCGCGAAAGTTCCACCTGCAATCGTTGTAATAGCGTTAATAGACATAATTGTTCGAACGAAATTTTGAAAAAAATAAAAAAAAGACAAATATAAAATAATTAGGGAAAATGATGAACCATGTAACGCCCTGCATTTACAAAATAATGCAGATTTCGGAAAAGTCCCAAATGTAATCGTTGTAATAACGTAAATGAAGACAATTGGTGGGACAGAATTTAAAAAAATGTGGCTGAAAAACCACACTCATGACAGGCGGCGTAAGAATGCTACGCATTAGTAGATAAGTCTCTGAATTATCTACTCGTTGTTTTATGTTTCATGAGCGAACGCTTTATATTGTTAGCTCCAAGTCTTCGCAGCATCATCTTGCGGTGAGAAACACCGCGGCTTCGGATGCGCGCCGTTCGTATCCCCTCTGCTCCTCCACGCTATGCCCCACTTGCTGGCCTGGCTGCACGGCGCTTGCCAGTGTGAGAGACGCCGGTCTACCATCGCCGCCACGGACAGTTGTACTGAAAAGCTATGCCTCAATATTGCATATTTCATCATTTCCGTCCTCCCTCCGTACCCGCAGCCTGCCGAAGCTCGAAGAGCCGACCTAACAGCACCACCGCACAGACGTGCTTGCGCAGGTCGAAGTTCACTTTGACACACGCTGCAGCAGATTGCGCGGATTCAGTCACTCCAGATAGCGGGTATGCGTTCTCGTTTTCATCACCTTTGAGATATACCGACGCAGTCGTCGCCACAGACTAATTAAGTAGCTGGAAGGCGCCAGCAATGGTGACACCATCGTCTAAAAAATCCCCATTCCATTCCGGGCAAGAGGCCCTTAATTCCATTCCCATTCCATTCCTCCAAGCGTTGTCGTCATTCCATTCCCATTCCATTCCGGCATCTCCAAAAGGTGGAATGAATCCGGAATCATTCTAATTCCGGAGTGGCAACTCCGCAACACTGCTTGAGAGCAGACGCCCTCGCTACGCTTCAGGGCGCTCGCTGCAGTTTGCTCTTGTTTTCGCGCCGAAATCGCTCTTTGGTAGCATTTATAGGATTTCTAGAGCCCCGTTTTACCAACACGCACTGAGTGATAGTGTTTTGTTTTATATTTTTGTCTACAAGGGGATATTTGCGGGGCGGATGCCGCTGGCGCATACACACAGCGCGGCTTTTGTTTACGTGTGCGGCATTCTGTAACACCTCAGGATAGCTCGTGAATGCGAAAGGATCGAGCGTGGACATTTCAAACTGCTCTGTTACGGTAGTTCCGTTCATGCATTCGCGTGACTGTGGTCGTGCAATCACTGCACAGAGGTCTTGCGCACGGTTCGCGGCAGTATACAGAGCGCTTCATTCGCAAATGCCGTAGTTCGAGCGCCGCGCTGGCGTCCTTGCACTCGCCTTTCTTGCGATAATTGTGAATCCTCAGCGGCGTTCACTCTGCGCCCGCTTTTACTAACGACCTACATCCTACCTTAATCCCGCGCAGTTTAGAGTGCGTTGCCGTTTTTGTAGAAATGTTTCCTTCACCTTTATGTCGTTATAGGCTGCTGTGAGTAGACTAAAAACATACACATGCTGTTGTGCGTGTGTGCACGTACAGCGACGTGAAAAGCCCCTGTTTTCCCGACTTCGCAGCCGGATACACTAAACTACACTCGCGGCCGTACGTTCATGTGCAAACCTAGTGAAAAACGCAGACTTGTAATTCTGAGAATACGCGCCAGAGAAGACTGCGATCAATCGATCGGGTAAACTGAAATTACAGATTTGTGGCCTCTTATTTCTCATACGAACCAGAGGTCGAGTCCCTCTAGGTACAAATTATGTAACTAGTTACTGCGGTTAATTAATCTTGCAATACGTTTTTTCACCGGGCGCGGTCGTTTACAGCCGTTATTAATGGAGGCGCCTGTACAGAATTGTTTTGTGCTGGGATATATTCTGGCAGATTTGTACATTGCACTAACACAGGGGTACACCCGAAAGAAATTCGAAAGAGGACCAATGTCACGATCATTATCAAGAGAAAACAATAAATCACAAAAATGAATTGGTGCCAGCAAATAGATATTTTATTGGAACAAACGTCCGTAATGACGTCGTGCAGGTGGCTTGTGCTGCTGACGTGGCTTCCCGTGAGAAAAAATGTTGGGAGTGGCATTTGGGTTTAGTTTTTTTAACGCCAAGCTTCTCCAATATCCGTTGCTCAAATTGATCCGTGAAATAATCCTATTGAGAAGGGAAAAAAAATGTCGCCACCGAGTTTGAGATGCGCCACAAACACTCCGCAAATATAGGCAATAATGCATTGCAGAAGGGAGTTAGTGACTGTTCTACCGTAGCATGGTCAAATTCGTGTTCGCGCATCTGCTCAGTGCCGCGTCCGCTCAACTCGCTACACTAAACCCGTTTAGCAAGCGCTTTGCTGGACAAAAATACGTCTGCTGAAAATAATACAGTCGCCCAGTGTGTTTTGGTTCAAATCGCAATGACTGGATACGCTGCGCCATTGACTACTAAGATGAAGTAAGTAATAAATTTAATAAAGGGATAACAGAAATTGCAAATCAAACGTACGTCAACGGCGCGGTCACTATATTAGCTGGACTTAAATTGTTTTACCTAGCCGCAATTTTTTTTCTCGAAACAGCCTCATTTGCGCCGCACCGACCAAGCCCATATTACGCAGCAAATCACTCCAATGTCATAACAACGGGATTATAATACCACCCGGGTAGCTAACACACAAAACATGACTTCACGCCAAAAAGAGCGTACACGCACTCGGAACGCACACGATACATGGTCAGACGCAAGCTGCCGTCGGCCAAAACAAGCATGAATTCAGGTGAACAATTCTCGCGTCACGAAACGCGTCACGAAGTGACTGAACATGCTACGCCGCTGATATTGATGCTGGAAGTTAAGCGCGCACATGACAAATACACGGCCTCTTATCCAAACCAAAGCTTACGACGGGACGAACTCGGCGCTGCGTGCAATGCCTACTCAGAACAAAGCGTGGACGACGGTCGCGAAGGGAATACGCATTTCTTCGTAAGTGACCGCTCAAGCTCGTGCAGAATTTAACAGAGCAAGAACAAGCATTCAGAAACTTACCTCGCAAAAGAGTGATGGCAGCGTCGGCCTGAAGTATGCCCGTTCAAATCTATGCCACCAAACTTTTCTCCTTTCTGCGTCGGGTTTCCCGGACGGAATAACGACGTCTTGTGCCCTGCCTGACGATATTCGCGCTGCCTAAGGCACAACACATCGGCACCGAGAAGCAACATAAAACGACACCGGTGCGACATTTTTTCGGAACGAGCAGCTAATTCTTACTTTGCTATTAGCTGGCGCCTACGATAAAGCCGGTGCTGAAGCACGGTGGCTCGGAAGCCAGCAATGGCGTCGCAGCGGCGGCGTTGCGCAATGTCCCAGCCGGCGAGGCATCGGCGAGGCGACCCGGCGGCGGAGCAAAAAAAAAACAAAGCCACGTGACTTTTCCCTTGGCCAATGACGCGCGGCGTTGGCCGGCGAAAAAGAAAATGGCAAAAAACGAAGTAAGAGAGGAGCGCGGGCGAGGGCGAAAGGCGGCGAGATCTAAAGATGGCGCTACCTTAGTAATTTTAGGGACCTTAGCGGTGCGGGGAGCGGCGCGCACCCGCGCAGCCACGGCGAGGAGGCGGAGCGAGCGCGGTCACGTGGTGAAGGGACGTCACCGCGCCGTTGCTACCGACACTCCTCTCCGCTCCACGCCGTTGCTAGGGAGAGGAGGACTGCGGACGCCGCCGCCGCCGGCGGTGGAAGGTTTGGGGTCGCTTATAAAGTGCATTCGCACTTAAAAAACCACCGGCACGTATCTGGCAAAACTGGCGAGGAACAGCGTGCGGACAACACGAGCGCGCGAAATGCTCCGGGAAGCGACAGCGGGAAAAGTTTGGTCAGATGACCCTTGACATCACGCCCTCCCTCTCTTTTCACTGCTCCCGGAGCAGCGCGAATGTTTCATTCGCCGAACGAAAGCACACGTCCCCGTTACTCCCGTGTGCTGCTCTGGCTGCTCGCTCCACTTGCTCCTGTTCTCCCAATGGAATTCGCCAATAGTGTGCGGCGATCAACCGCAGAGGGGTTAAAAGCAGGGCGCACAGAGAGAACGGGGAGGCAAGAAACCAGGAGGCGATAGGAGCACGTGAGCTTCAAGGAACGAGCCAGGGGGACGCGGGCAGGCCACCAACTACGCCTAGCAAGCTTCGGCGGGAGCGGGCTGACTTCGTATCAGCTGCAGAATCCAAGGCGCACCACGAACCTGTGCTTCGTGGCCCCAGCGGCGGCGGTCTGGTACCTGCGGACGACGTCCACGCTTCGTCGACCTTCGCTTCGCCGGCCCCGAAGGGCCACGTGAGGGCCGAAACGTACCTGGGACCTCCAGAGGTAGCGGCTACCAGGGTGTAGACACAGAGAAAACTTCAGGACGCGGAAATCCCACGCCGTCCAAGGAACAACCGTGCGCATCGAATGCCGGCACCGAAGCGAGACGAGGACGGCTACCACCAAGTCGCTGCTAGGCCCCGGGTGCGGCACGTCACCGCCGACGACCGCGGTGGGCCATTCCAGTAGGGACGGAGTCGTAGGACACAACTGCGGAGTTGTGGTGCGAAAGTAATTAACTGGGATTTAATGTAATGATTGCATATGGACTGATTGTGTAGAACTCCGCGGTAGAGACTTTGGGTTTTGTTTTAAATGCGGAGCATTTCTTAGGCTCGCCTGGTCCTCCGTCGTTGATGGCGGCGCCGTCCACACGCTCACTGCGCATGCGCAACTCTCCTCCTTACACCCACAGCTCCGCGATACTACACTATAAAAAAAAGAAATAGAGTGCGGCGCCCGGTTTCGATCCCACGACTCTCTGGCTGCAACGGGAGGTACGCGGTGCCCTTTCCACTACGCTACAAATCCGGGACAGGAGCAAGTGCTACGAACGCGCCTTATGTCCTTGACTCATTCAAACTACGTCAAGAAGCTCTGATACGACGAAGGCACGCGAAGCTGAACGTCAACGGAAACGACGAACTGAAAACTTTAGAGGGGGATGCTGAATTTCCCGTGTGAAAGCTGTGGCGGGAAGCGCCACGCGCCTTGCAGCTCAACCAGCCCCGTCCGCAGCTCCTCTAATGCTGATTGTGGCAGGATGCCCCTAGGGATTGGCCAACCAAAGAATCCATCACGAGATAGGTTCGCGTTCAACCACCATCGTCATCTTCCCGTAGGGGAACCGCCGAAGAAGAAGAAGAACGAGAAGGCAAAGCTGCGAAGAGGAGGGCGTGTACATTGCTCTCAGCCGGTGCACCAATGTCAACAACCTTTACCTCACCAAAGCTGACGGAGACTACCGATTCTACCACAGAGACAACATCGACAAGAACATGATGGACGAGTTTCGGCGCCTCGAGAACCACCGCCTACTCACCGTAACACAACAGCACTTGCGTGCCTTTGCCACCGGTGTGGACCCGGATGCGGAATTCCCTCTGGCGCTAGTAAAAACCAGATCACTCAACATAACGGCAACACAATGGAACCACACGGAACCGCCACGATGCTTCGCATCCTGATCAGGGTTCCCCACGGGAAGATGGTGTAATTTTTTAAATTGTATTTTGGCATTTTTAGTTAGGGGTTTGGGTGGTTATTGGTTGATTGCTATTGATTTATTACGTTATTTGCGTTAGGGTTTTTCAAGTGTGCATTAAAGGTGTCCTGTGTTAAACATGTTAACGCCCTTTCCTGCGTCCATCTCTCTGAGCTGGTCGGGATAACCCACCGTCCGTTCACGTGACACTTAGGCAAGCTCGTTCTAGGAAACATGATCAGGATCCCCACCTGAGAAGGAGAAGATGCTCGTGCTCACAATGTTTTATTCTCAATCTTTCCAAAAAAAGACTTATATGGTGAATTGTAAATCATATATTATGGAAACTTCCTTGCTACGCAAATTACCACCATCCGGCGTCTAATGCTTGGAAGTACTCCTTCCGTGTAATTCGTGCCCTTTAAGTGTATTTGCATAACGTTTTCTTTCCATTGGAGGCATTGTCTGGGCAGATTTCGGGTGGTATCCTCGTCGCCGTTCACCGTACACGCATAACTTTTCGTTTCCACTATGAGAATGGCCACGCCCATGCTAGTAGAAACAAGGTTAATCCTGCTTCCACCGACAATATGCCTCCTAGAATTCTATAAGTATGTAAGAACGCCAAACAGATCTCCTACTGAGCATTTAACACGGAGTAATGGGTATGTAACATGGTGGTGGAGTACGGAAGAAGGAATACAACATCAGATATTCGTTCACTGGTCTTTGCCATTTAAAATTTCGTGCCTGAGCTGTCATGCGCGAATCGACACTTTAATAAAGGTGGATAGGCGGTGGCGGCGGAGGCGGGCGGTCAGGGGGGGGGGGGATAAGATGAACTCGTTCGATGTCGCAGTAGCAAATGCGGGACTACTAGTTCTCTCAATGTTGAAGTTTATAAAGTGTTGCCGATTCGCGATTCCCCTTGCACGTGCCGTGGCGCATCCGCGTTTTCTGAATCGATATGCTACAGTCATTACACAGATATATCAAGAGGGAACCCTTGCTCATTCTAGTCACCCTATGAAGCACTGTGGCCGAACAGGCAGAGCTCTGGGAACACCGACAACAAAGTTCTACATTCTAAGTACGTGTTTAAATTCTGTAAAACTCGCGAGCAGGCAGATAATTTATTGACACATTGGCACGCCAAAGCCTACGAAAACTTCTTCACGAAGGTGTGAAGGCGGGTTAGCGGTTCGCAATCATGGCGAAATACAGGCACAGGAACTTAACGAAAGAAAAAAAGCGACAAAAAGGAGCATTCATGGTTTTCTCTTTTTTGTCTTCTGTTCCCGTTCTGCGCACAGTTTTTTGCCATAAAAATCTTGATTGCCCTTCTGGAAAACCATCTGCATCACCTTTGTTAGGAACTCGTTCCACATCTTCCGCGATTTCGTCGTCGCCGCAAGAACAGGCATCACCATACGGCCGTTCTCAAAAGAGGCCTCTAAATATTCGTGATTACACTGGACTTTTGACGGAGAATACAGCGGCCGTGAATCGACTATGATATGGACGCAGACAAGCAAAATTCCTTCCCAGTGTTCCTGTGTTAGCGTCAACACTCCACCGCTCGACGGAAGACGGGCTAGTGGAGATGCCTGGTAACACATTATATTCCTGATTGTTTCCACTCGACCTTTGTTGCGTTCAAGCCGTCATCATCCAACGCAACTTTAGTGACACTTAAAAAGAGCGTAGTACGTCGTTCTTGTTTTTGCTTTTCTGTTGACAGGGTCCTGTTTTGGTGCGCCTTATTTCCGACCTGTGTCCGTTAACTCTGACGCTAGGTAGTTGATAATATGCGAATGTCTGTTACAATATGCAAATATTTACTCCAAGGTAGCCGGCTTCGATAATTCTACTCTTTGCGGCATAGAACTCATGCCTTTCTCAGCCAGAGTGGCATATTTGGCAGTGGGAGAAAGAACCATGGACAGCAATTATTGAAAGATAGCACTTTGTTATCTTTGTTGTCAGTCTTGGAACTTGTCCGAACGGTGCGATATGCAAGTGAGCGTTTATTCCCTGCAGGTGCGCTTCTTCGTGGACCGCTACGGAGGCAGGAACGAAACTGCGGCCGTGCAACTACCGGAGGCGCTCCCGCACCAAGCTCTTGCAACCTACCAGCGATTCCGCGAGGCCCGCTTCCGAATCCGCATGCTCCGTGACGTCGCCGTCGAGACTAACGCGATAGACCCGGACTGCACGCACGACGCCAAAGACAATGTAAGGCTAATGTGCTCTCATACAAATTCCTGAAATCAGTACGCATAGGTATTGGTAGGCTCGAGTGGCATCAAACACTGTGTTAAACTGGTTTAAACCACACGTCTCCACCCGTCCGCTTTCAACGGACAAGATGGAAATAAAATGACGAGCACGCATTGCTGGGCTAATCGGTTTGCATTCATTTTGAAGAGGTGGACCGCAACGCAGACGATTAAAAATGAGACAAGACTGGCGCCCGCCCTAACTGCCGTCCGCAATATTTTGTGATCGTCTAGCTTGAAGCCTCCACCGTAAAGAATTCCAGAAAGAAGCCACCCAGCGCTGACGGTGTCATTACGGCCAGCGTTGCTGATAGAGTCCTAACTACAGCGCCCACAGCACTGCTGCTAGTAACTACGGAGCACAACTCAGTAGTTCCGGTAGCTGCTGTCACCCGGTACTTCGTTCGTTTTAAAAGTTTTCTATACGTCCTTAGCGACTTCATCCAAATACGTATGAACCTATGATGAAGAGGTATGAAATAAGTGCACTTGTCATTACGCAGACTTCTTTTGTGTATCTGGAGTAGTGATTTCTCGCAGGTAATGTTTCAAGCTATTTATTAGATATATGCCTAGCTACCGTTGTGCCTCCCTCGAAGGCATCTCTTCTAAACATTTTCACCCGCTTCAGTTGTCCTCGGTTGCACAAAACTCGTCGCCGTCCTTCCACTTTGGCGAGTCTTGTAAAGCAGCTACTCCTTCAGTGATTAAAACCCCCACTTTACGTTGCTGATTGAGTTTCAAATGTCCCGTTGAAGCTAAAGCCTTGTTAGGTGACCCTTTGTTGTTTTTTGAGGCCATTGCCCATGTCAGTCCATGAACGCTTGGCATCTCTTACATAGGTGATGTACCTGAGGCTGTACTCGGCACTGGATACTAGCGACCCACGGAGCCCACTATGGCCCATGCTGCAGGGTGCGCGGCTGGCACCCGTGCTGGCACGGTGCATTCTGCGGGCGGTTCTGGTGCCATCGCCCCGAAAGCGGGGAGAGGCCCACAGCCGAGGCGGCCGCTCGTCGGCTATGACTAGCGGCAGGTTCACCGAGTTTCTCACGTGCCTGCGCGCTCAGCACGTCCGCGGCACATCGACGTCAACTGGAAGGGTGCGAGGCACGTCCACGGCAATCCTGAACATGGCCATGGTGCCGGCCAGAAAGGCGTACGACGTGTACGTGGTACGACTGGCGCGGATAACCCCCCTGGAACAGCTCCTGAGGAGCAGCGACGCCCTCACCCCGCTCGGTTGGAAACAGGTGAGCACGGGTGCCACTCTACACTGCGTTGACTGCGAGATGCACGGCCGTAGCGTGGGAAGCCTGGGTCACATAAACATTGATGGGTGTCATCAACGCTCGCGCTTAAACATTCCTGTTTCTAATTGCGAGCCCATGTTTGGCAGTATTTAAGGGGTCATGCAGACAAAATACAAGTTTGTTTCATTTGAAAGAGTGGGTGTTTTAAAGTTTCCCCACCGTATGTCCAGCTGCACATTATGCTTTATTCCCTGAAGAAATAATAAATTGAAGTCAAAATTTTGATTATTCTGCCACATCGCGCGTTTTTGTGACGAACGCGATGACGTAACAAGGACACGTCTTCAGGCAAATGGTCGTGTACAGTTTACTCGGAAGCGTCTGATTAACGCCATTTTTTACCATTGGTCCCCCTAGTTGGCGCCACCATGATGCGCAGAGACACTGCCTGCATTGCGTAGTTTATCACCCTATTTTTACCTGTGTTTTTTGTTTCGGTAGGTAGCAATTGTTTAGTGAAACATGGAGTATACTTGACAAACAGGATCATGTACGAATATGCAGCTTACACCAATCGGTCAGTGTCGTGTGAGACAATCCTAACGCACCAGCCTGATGTGCCGTTATCAGAAGCAAAGTGTGCGTACTGCGAGCCACAGTACGACGTGGAACAATGTATGTTTACGTGTACTTTCGTAACTTTCTTTGTTTACCCAATCATTTTTACTTTTATGAAACCAATATTCATTGCACTCAAGTGAAAATAGCTCACTCTGCAAGCTTATAAGCGCTGCTTAACTTGTTTTTGCTTTTGCGCCCTCTGACAATCCCAGCTGTGCATGTTACGTTTACGTTGTAGTGCCGGAATTGAGCTGGGGAGTTGCATAGGACATTCCATTTTTTTTCATAATTACATAGCTTTGTTTAGCGAAATTTACGTTAAAATGGCTGTCAGTACGATTCTAACGAGGCAAACTTTCGAACAAACCAGACGGGATTTTTAAGCATGGCCCCTTAACGAAGACGAAAGGCGCCCGCAGATTCACTAAAGTACAAGGACATCCCTGTAGCCCGACCTTCGGAGTCCTCTGGTGAATGACACATCATTTCTTGAGGCTCTATGTGAGTTAAAGGCAGTGTAGCGAAATATTGATCATGCGTGTCGTTCCTTTGTCGCAATCTGCGGTCCCCCATTAAGCGAAGCTTAATGCTCCCGGACAAAGCCTGAAAATAATTTTTTCAGTGTAGACTCAATGTCATATTCAATCTAAGTGGCGACGCGCCGTACAAAAGGATGGACAAAAACACAGCGGACATGACTGTGCTACGTAGCGCAGACAGACACGCAGCGCACTATCTGTTTTTGTCCGCCATCCTCTGCTGGGCTTCGACGCGGCGCTATGTACCAACTCGCCAAAACTGCTACTGCGCTGCACAATGAAGGCCTCGAATCACCGTTTCTTTTTCTAAGGGCAGGGTACGGAAACGAGGATAGTGTGAAAGAATAAGTGTGCCTTTAGAAAAGCATGTATAGGGCGCTTTCTGCATCCAAGTCCGCGCAAATAGGCTCGTTCATCCACGGCATCGGGGAACCTCGTCTGTGCGTTGTCTATCGCTGCAATGGGTACTCCCCCTCACCTGAAAACCACGATCCCGTATGTCAACCCTGCTTTGCCCACTTCAACCACGCCAACACCACGTATGGCTGTGGTTTAATGTAGGCGTCCTGTCGGGGGGCAAACCTTATTTGTAAGGTTGGCCACCGTGAAAGCTGGTGAGAAATAAAATTGACTGATAGCTTTAGCAATAATTCTTTTATCCATATGTCATGTGCTAAATAGCTTTCCTGGTCATCCGCTGTCACATTTTGAAATGCCTGTTAATTTTAATTGTTACATCTATTTGCTGCATTCGGTAATGACATAATTAAAAGTCATTACGTGAACGACTATGAACACTGCTGTAGCGAAATCGAATGGTGATAAGGCATTTCACTGAAGGGAAATAAGAATTCTACTCAACACGCTTTTTTGAGGATTTCTATGCTGTTTACCGTGAAGCGGCTGATCTTCCATGTTTAGACGTGCTACTGAAGGAGCGTTTTTCAAAATTATACCGTAACGTGCCGGCATGAGCTTGCAGGAGAAGTTGCTGGAGAAATATAGTGAAACATGTGGCTAGTCAAAAGGACTAGTTTTTTTACGAAGACGAGAGCGAAAATAGCCAGGGGATTACGACACAAAACATTTCGTGCTATCCTTGCGCTGTGGTATCAGTCGAAAAATTTACCTTCGCAGGAGCATCATGGGAAGTGGTGCGATCAAAGTCGGCAGCTTCACCGCTTTGGGGTTAAAAACGGATTCATGTAGACTTTTTTAGTGTCTAACATAACAAACCTTCCGAACAGCCACAGGCTCAACCAGGAAAAAACATTTTTTTCATGGGTGAAATTTCAAGTGAAGCATTCTTTATCACTGTAGTGTTAGCAATAAATGGGTTGGATTCTCCAGGGAGAATTTGAGTTTTTACCATTTTGTCATGAGGGGAAAGTAAACTGGAGCTGGGTTCTACAAATATGGCTATTTTACAATCGAATTTTCGCTGAATGTCACCTTGCTCGACTGCCTTTTCAGGCTTCTTAAATGTGACACCTCTGTTGGGTTCCAGCACTTTAAAAGGAGTTGAAATATTACTTAAATGCAACAGGTTCACCTTGGTTTATCAGAACACATTATTCCGTGCCTATCTGTTCAGGGGGACCTACACTTACATGAAGGTTTTGTTTGGTAATGTGCAATTTTGTTGTATTTTTCTTTCTTGGGTAAATAAAGCCACAAAGTTTTAGTTTGGTTTATTGTAAGAACTAGTATTACCTTTGGTGCGCACGCAGCTTGCGGTTATAAGTGACTGTTCATGGGCTCAGTTTACCTTCGGCGAGCCCATTAGGACTTCCTCACACCTGATATGTTTTATCCTACTGCATGAATATATCAATGTTATCGCAGTATTCGAGTGTGCTCGAGATGAAGGATTATTTCTTTCCCTCACATTCAAAACTGAACGATTACACAACCACTGAGCGAAACGCCGCCTAGGCTGCGTGGAATTGAGGCGTTCTAGAGAAAACCATTCCACAGCACTCGCTTAAACTCAACAGTACCGGACGGTGCACGTCACGGCCAGTAAGAGAGCTCAAAAATACAGAACAGCATAAGAACAAACACTCGGTCAAAGCCGCCATCATGAGCAGGCAATACTCACAACTCATGGTAACAGGAACGAGCAGTGCCGCAGCACGTGGGATAGAAATCGAAGCCATCCAAAAACTCAAAGGGAAGCGGATCGCAAAGCGCATATTCCTGAAGTGGCAAGAGGCCTAGCTCTCCGGGAACCGATGTGGAGGCACAACTTCAAGCGTTCACTCGGCCACTAATGCTTTTGCATTCAAAAGACATAAAACGTTATTAAGTGCAATAGAACAATTTTTTTTCAGGTCAAACAGGCGATGATCTTATCTTCTCACACGTTGCAGCTCTTCTACGTTGCGTACGCTCGCTCCATGTGCAAGCGCCCGAATCGGCCTGGACAGAAAGAGCCACAGATTCCACCGCGAGACCTCGTCAACGGGCCGCTCTCCAATGACCCAGGATTCCACCGGGCCTTCCACTGCCTTAGGGGCGAAGCCATGCGACCACAGCCCACGTGCCGCTTCTGGGACCGCCCGCCTCGATAATACTGCACCCACCCCCGTTCTGTTATTCGCTTTTGGCATGGACCGAGGAACAGCATAGTGTTATAAACTTCTGCAAATGGGCTGAATAATTTGCCCGTTGAGTATTTCGGCAGTACCTAAGTCGTAAAAGCGTAAATATAAAAAGATTATTGATTGCTGCATATTCACAGGAAAATGTTTGTTGTTTATGATTAGTGGCATCTGATATTGGTAGGGCACTTTTGACACCACATTTTATGTATGGAGTACCCAGAAGAATTCTAGCAGGTTTAGAAAATACACAAGTCTTCACGATTTTGATTCGGTGTATTTTGGTGTGTTCTATCATGTTCGGTGTTTTGTCATTTTTTACTGTAATTCACGTAGACGATTTCTTCCCTAAACCCAATGCCCCGAGATGCAGGCGAGAAAAAGCAGGTGGGTAATCGCGCGAAAACATCTAACCTGCAACATGTGTAGATTAAATTTTTATTAGGATGCCGTTTGCCTTATCTGTGGATATTTAACCTTCACAAAAAATCCTGTCGGGTTTGTAAGGTATTTCTGCAGAGTTTTGTCTTCGTCTTGTATAGAGATTTCGTAGAGTTTTCATAGAATTTTCCGGACGAGGTCTTCACTCGTTTAATCAAATACTTGGCGACGGAGTTGCTGTAGAGAGTTGGACGATTGATTTTCTGTAGACCTTGGAAGTATTTTTGCCGCCTTTTTGAATAGATTTATATGTACTTCGTGATGCACTTCTATGGCTTTCATGATGACATCTTATGTACTTCATAACGTATTGTTACGGAGCTTTTTCATTTATTTTTGCGTACGTTGCGACATGTTGCCATTTTTGTAGTACATTTCTTGAACTATGTGAATATTTTGGTCAGAACATTGATACTTAAGTACACATCATTGTACGCTTTGCTGCAAGTAAGTCTTATTAGGCAAAATAAGGACATTTTTTCAGTGCAACATGATGTAAATCGCCAGCAGTAATAGTCACACATAGACAGCGACAGCTAGCTGAAACACCTGCAAGTGAAAACTGCTGAAATGCATAAGCAGAGACAAAACTCAGCGACTCATGACCAATTTAATTTTCAGACAGAACTACGCAGCTGGCTAAGCGTTGATTTTCCGTGGCACTAGGGACAAGATGGTCGCCTTGGTTAGCTGCTGTGGCAGAGCAAACTTGGCACATGTGCAGGCTGGAAAGAAAAAAAAGCAAGCTGATACCAGAATGAAAATATCAAACGTAACATTGTTCGGTTTCTCCTTTGCCTCTCTTCGATGCAAATATTAAGCCCATTTTTTATTTCCTTAAAAGCTAATCTGATGACCGATTCTGAGCAAGAATACACTACTTCTCATTTGAGTACTTGTGTCATTGCTTGAATTTTTTAAGGCTGCATGCGTGTTAAAATATTCGGCATTAAACGTACCAGCAGTGTAGTAATTCACAAAGATATTGCTCACATATGCATCAACGTGTCTCAATAGAAAAAGCCACCTTATGTCAGTAGACGGTTAGCAGAAGCAAAAATGACTGAAGGCTAAAAAAGTTTCATCTGAATCCATAGAATGCCACGTTGCTAGCCATAAAAAACTATGCAATAAAAGCACCAATGGCTTGGGATTACTAATGAGGAATGTTTGGACACCCAAACAGCTTGTGTGCCGGTATAAACAGGACAACTATACAGTTGTCATTCTCATTCTTTCCCTATGTCTGTCATGTCTTGTGCAGTTCTAAGTAGCTGGTACACATGAAAAGCCGAACAATAAATTTTAAGAACTATACATGCGACAGGACCACTGCTGTACGAGGGGGGCTCACTGACTCGAAAAAGTACTGATCATTATTTTGTTGTAAGCTCCACACTATTGTGCACCTTTGACGTCTCCTCTCTCTCAATTATCATCAGCTATTTTGCAATGGCTTTTCAATGCCTCGAATTTTTTTCAGCTTTCCAATTCGTTCATTGCTAAGACAAGTGGATCCCCCCTTATTCCTTTGATAGACCAGAAAATCCAAAATACTATCCCCATTCAAAACCACTGTTTTGACCTATGTGCAGGGAACAAGCTGCCATAATTGATGGAATATTTAGGCTAAAATGTATGCTATTTTTAACGCATAGTACTTTATGACTAGCAGCAGGCAGTGTTGTAGGGTGTCGAATAAATTTCGTTGATTTTGTTTGTACCACAGTAGCTTTTTCCAGTGCGAAAAACCACCAGTGCCATGATGGACATTCCATAATAGAATACCGAAGAAAAAGTATGTAGACGACTGTTTCTGCATCGTGAAGACTTCCGCAGTTGACAGCCAGTAAAAACGCCTAAATTCTTTCACCCCGCCATCCAGTTCACGGTTTAATGTGAACTAGACGGCTCCATTCCCTTTCTTGACGCACAAGTGACAAGAGGAGACAAGAGCCTGGTGTTGTCCGTTCACAGGAAGCCGACGCACACCGGCCGCTACTTTTATTATAATTCGGCCCACCCCGCTAACCACAAAGCCTCTGTTGTGTCCTCGTTACTTAACAGAGCTGATGTCATCTCCTTGTCCGAATCCGAACGTAACATAGAAGTAAGGCATGTAATGGGCCTTTTTGAAGTAGCGTAGCCCTCTTGCGGCAGCCGCCCGAACCACACTTGGGGGATTATAGAAGAACACGCCCCTTTTTTTTCTGCCTGCCCTGTGCAGTTGAGGAAGCCGTCCCAGGCGACATGCGGGGTTTTTGCGGCAGAGAAATTTTTCGATGGCAGCAGTAGCAGCTACCTGTCAGCTGCTTTCAGGGCTCAAAAGACCGAGCAGCACTTAGCTGAGGTGGCGTTCGCTACCGGATAATCCAATATGGCATCGTTTTGTTTACCTTTTGCCCCCAATAATGGCGGAACGGTCGCTTGGTGCGAGAGCAGCGCATGCGCAGAGCGCTACTGGAAAAAGGTCCATTGCGGACCTCCAGAAAAACGGCTACCCGAAAAAGTTCATTCACTCCGTAACCCGCCGCAAAGAGCAGAACCGGGTGACAAACTCTCCAAGGACATCAACCATGGGAACTGTTGAACGCGTGCCGGTGCCTTATATCCCAGGAACGAGCGAGTCCTTGGCCCGCATTTTCAGAGGAGTAGGAGTGTGAATCGCCCACATGCCCTCGACAACTATAGGCCGCCTAATCCCCGCCCCAAAGACCGGCCGACAATAGAAAAAGCGGCCGGGGTCGTTTACCGTATTCCGTGCGCTGAGTGCAACGCCTCATACATCGGTGAAACCAAAAACCTACCGGAGAGGACTACGCAACACAAAAATGACGTACGGAAACAATAGAGAGCGCAGCGCAGTCGCCGAGCACTGTGAAGTGGGCAACAACAAAATTGACTTCTCTGGAACGGCCATCCTCGAAAGGGAAACGAACTTGAGGAAGCGGCTTTTCCTTGAGTCGTGGCATATCCAACGCACCCCTGGGAACGTTAATCGCTCGCTTGGTACTCTCCCTTCGGTGTACACGAAGGGATTACGTGCCGCAGCGAAGGGCTTTGCGCGAGGGCAGCAACAGTGAAAGACTATAAGACGCAGCTGCAGCGTGGCCCCAGTCACGCCTGAAGAAGTCGAGCCGGCTTCGAAACGTCGGGTTTTGTCTATGTATTGGTTGGAGCATAATTAAATGTCAGTTTAGTAACTTCCCAACTAATCAGAAGTCTAAAAATGTTCACCTTCAAGGTGTTATTTGCTTATGCCAAGGGGTTATAAGCTGACACTCTAAGCTATAAAAGTCATTTAGCTGAAACTTGCATAAATGACAGAAATTTAACAGCCATTTTTGAATATTTTTACTAGGTTCTGAAGGTTAATGCACGTTTGCGATATTGCAATAAGAGTACGAAGCGCAACCAGCGCTGCACGGACCAGAGGTACGATTTGCGTGTAGTTCTTACGTTACCAATTCGGGTTCCATACACGTTGTTTCTCCCAACATTTCATGACCAAATTGAACGTTCTGAAATGTTGAACGTTCAATCAAAGCGCGATAAAAGCTTCCACATGGCATTTTATTATTGTGCTGTACGCCCAGAAATCACTCCATTTACTATTTTATTCTAACGCCACACGCACGGTAATCATTAAATTTATTGTACACGCTTTTTTAACCGTAAATTATGACGAAAAAAGGGAACAAAACAAGCAAAAACCAAGCGTGCATATTATCACGCTAAAAGTACACGATGTGCGTGTAATGCATACAGGAACTTATACTCACACTTTCCAGCTTCCCTCATTTCATTTGATATCGAAACATTCGGCCGACATAAAGAGATAGGACACAAACACTTCACTAAACACAGTGCCACAAATTGCGCAAGATTCGGTTCTGTCTTCACACGCAGCAGCCAGGTGGAAAGGTCTACCGACAAAGCTACGCAACGCACAAAGCGACTCACTGAAAACGTTAGGGCTAATCGCCTACACGGACAGCAGTTCGAGAGCTTCTTAGCTTTGTTAAATACATAAGACAAGAAAACAGGGTTTACTAGCACTCACTTACCTTCACTACGTGGCAATATGTCTCCGTCCGCTAGATAAATCCATGCTAGTCAAATCACCGAAACAACGTAAATTGGAGGCGTGAACACACTCGTACTGTCACCGGCCAGTAACACGCGCATCGATGCGGAGTGAAGGTAATGCAACCATTGCCTCTTTTACTGCTACAATGCATGCGGCGTCACCCCAAAGCGTGCCCGCTTTTCCCTTTCCCACTGCGTCTGAATTCCGCGTGGTGGCGCTACCCACCGATCCTCCCGTTACCCATCCACTCCCGGTAGGTCGCATGGATGGAGATGATCCACGCGCAAACCGCGCAAACCTTCCCGCTTCGCGCCAGAGAACGTTTCATGATGTTACGTATTTTTTACAATATCTGCGAGCACATCTGCCGCTAAATTCAGTGCGCAGCTTGGCAACCAGGACAGACGTACCGCCGTGGATCCAAGAAGCAGTCCGCAGTTGTAAACAAGGACACTCAACAATCAGCCGTCCAGCAGGTCCTGGCGGCCCTCGAAAAGCAGCACCGGAGCGAAAGCTGCGGTGCGACGCCCTGCCTTACGGGGCAGCGGCGTCCAACCCCGTAGCGAGTAGCGAAGGGGTTGTCCGAGTAGGGATGACGTCGGGATCGACGAGTGCCTACGTCCGGGGGCAGTGTACACACTGTGTCTGTTGCAGGCACTCAACAAAGTATTTCTTCCTTCCTTCCTTCACCGTCGTCACTTTTACACATAGGCTTTCTCTTCATTTTCAGTAGTAGTGCCTTGTGATTGCTATGGTTTACGGCAGTGGCTGACGCAGTTGATTTGAGAAGTGCCGAGGTTTGCATAGACCACATCTGTGCAACTCATACTGAGAGTACCCATCGTGTAGTCACGCAGCCCCGTGTCCCGCTTGGCGTTCATGTTGAAGTCTCCCATCACCCGAATTGGTCCACGGCCGTGTTCGTACATGTGTCTAAGTTTGATTCTAATGGATTTTTAAGGTTTCTCTTGACTGGTGTGAGGTGCAACGTGCAGTACGAGCATTGTAAAGCCGGAGAAGTTCGATTTTAGCGCCAACGGCTCGCCCGACTGAAACCCATCTGCTACTCGCCTCTCCTCATCGTCCTCCGGTGTGTCCGGCAAGATCTTACGAAGCACTCGAACACCCTACTTGTGTTTTCGTGGTTGCGAATGTATTTGATCACCATTAGATTACAGTCAAACCACAACCCAGTGGTTCTCAGCCCTGAACGTGCCGAGGATCCCTTTCGGGCTTGCAAGGCCACCCCAAGAGACTGATCAAGAATATTTTTCGGGGAGGGGGGTATAACCCGCACTGGCAGCTAAAGTCACCAACAGTCTTAGTCAATGCCCGCCTGTTATTTCTGTCTTAACCTTAAGCACGTAATTCCACCGAATAACTTGCTCGTGCAGCCAAGACACACTCAGCCTTTTGTGTGTCTGGCTCATCAACATTGCTTGCACGCCGTGCATAAAGCCCACATTGAGGCATCAGCTACAGTGAAGAAGTTAAAATTCCACCGAGGTTTAGCAAAAAGAGGGAATGAATGGGGTGGGAGGTTTCCGGGAGTGCATCGGGGAGGGCTTCACCTTTGAAATGCCCTTGCGGACAGACACCCTGGGGTTCGCGGACTTCAATTTAAGTAACACTGCTTCAACTAATTGCACACTCGACACGAGTGACTAAATTCGGCTGAGAGAAACGCACGGTTGAACGGAGCGTCGGCTCCCGGTAATGACGGGTTCCCACTGCTGACGAGCGGCATCAACTGGATGGTTGTCGGTGCCGTTCATACACCTCCACTAGGGTGCGTTGAACGGATTCGGTGTTCTGGCCTACCGACGTCTATTGGCAGCATTCTGTCGGGCCACGTGGCCCATGTTGGCTCTCTAGACTCGTTTCCGTTCACGATACCCAGTGCGATGAGCCTCGAGGCGAGTGGCCTTCTCATAAGGCGTCTGAACTATTCGCGGGCAACCCATCCCTGCGCCTGAGCCGGTGCACTTCTAAGACGTATTCGACTGACGAACGCACAGCCCTTTATCACAAGGGGAGCTATCGAGTTACGCAATCAGTGTGATTGCGATCGCGAAAGTGTTGCCGCAATTACGCTAGAGTTTCTTAGCCAACTGTGGCCAATCTCTCCGAGTGGGTATGTTTTGCATGACAAACGTGCGCCGGGGTTTCAACTACTTGGCAGGCGTCGCGAGGCATGAGATTACGGGCAGGCGCTCAATTTCGCTTTTCTTGGTCTTGCTTACTGCCGGGCGTCGTTGTTGTTGTTGTTGTTGTTCCTTTTCGAGTGGCACATACCCACGTGAGGGATTGGCCAAGAAACGGGGTGCTTTTTGTGGCTAAAACGCCCACCTCATGGCCCTATATAATCAGCTTGTAGGAATTGGGGAAACGGTTACCGAATTATATAATAAGTTTAAAGAATGAATCAGTGAATGATGTCATTTTCGGGAGAAAAGGCTAAGAAATTTCGACCAAGTTAGCAGGACATGCGCCAGGTCTCTGATATGTACGCGTGAATGGCCGCAATAATCCCTCTATGACAAAATCCCAGGGATGTCGCCCCGAACGAAACAAGTACCGGCATCGACAGAGGAAGGCCAATACGTTGAATTGGTGCGGCTAGATACCGTTTCCGAATGAAAGAAAAACCGCGGCAGTGCAGGAAAAAGTGTTCAATTGTTTCAACTTCACCGCTAGCAGCACAAAAACCGGAGGAGGTGAGACCAGCGCGATGCAAATAAAAATTAAGCTGCGCTATTCTGCATCTGATACTGGTTAAAGTGACCTCACACTGGCGGGACTCGCAAAATCTCGCATTCCAACTGTGAGCAAGATGGGCATAGTCATCCAAGCCTATGATAGTACCTTCCTGTGTCATCCCTCGTCGTAAACATCTGCGGAACCTTGCGCGCCCCAGGAGAAATGGGGTAAGGCTGAGGTCCACCGTAGGGCCATCTAAAGTTGAACCGGCCAAAGAGTCAGCCGTTTTATTGAGCCATAGGTCTCTGTGGCCTGGGACCCAGATGAGCCGGATGTCGCGTAAATGGCGAGGTACAACGCGGAGGTACGGATAAGTAATGAATTTTTTGGAGATGTTAGCGCGGTACAAACCGACAGGGAATCAGAAATAATAGCAACATTTAAATATTGTGGAGGTAATTTTTTTAAGGCCATAACTATTGCAAAAAACTCAGCTTCGAATATAGGAGTAAAATCAGGTAAACGATAAGAAAGTGACCAATTAGGTTGTGGGCTGAAAATTCCCACGCCTGCCTTCTCCGCACGTTGCGATGCATCCGTTGCCACTACTACATGTGAGCGCAAGTTCCCCAGATGCTCATCCAGCAAACCCATTAGTATCCGTTTGGATAGCAGTTTCGCATTATTGACGTCGCCGCGAGGCTCGCGCTCACGTGCACGCACTCGGCAATTATTAGTATTTTGTAGCGTCAGCTAAACTGGCCGAGGTTGAGTTTCCCATGGACCCTGAAGGGCCGTGCTGTGCAAGCGCGACGAGCATTGGATTGGATTGGATTAGATTGGGAATCCATTCCAACTAGAGTACTGGTTTGTAGAGAATTGGGTCTGCATGTTCGCCGGTCTGCGCATTCTAGAGGAGTGACGTCATAGCCGCGCCCGACACACTGGCGCCGGTGCGTGCCCAGCTGTGCGCCTAGATTGCGCATAGCCGAGTCTGACGCTGCACCAAAGCCGCTTGATAGCCGTTTTGCGTGGTGCCGGGAGAGCCGTGTTGCGAATTTGCGGGGAGGAGTGACTGGACTGGATTAGATTGGCCTGGACTTGACTGGACTGGACTGGACTGGACTGGAGTGGATTGGATTGGATTGCTGAACCTTAGCTCACGCTACGTATATAGTGGCATAGCGGAGCAGAGCCACTGTTAGTTTTTTTTTCACTTCGAACACGAAAAATTACGATTTGCTAAAGAGCTTCGCGCTTAAAATATTGGCATTTGTCAACACAAAATGACCTACCACAGTAACCGGGCAGCTGGGAGGTGGCGCCACCCCCCGGGTCTCCCATTATTACAGCGAAAGGCTGCCGCATTGATGTACGCAGACTTCCGTTGTTTTTGGCGTTGTCTCTGGCGTTTGTTTGTTTCGGTGTTGTTGTAAGCAACTATGCCAGCAAAAGCGAAATTAGGGGCAGAGGTGCTGCATTGCTGGCTACACTAATACCTACGAAATGGCGTCGAACAATTCGGAGGTTGGGCACACAAACCATATTGGTATAGGTTGTTGTAACTTTTATGGTCCTGTACGCCTAACTAAACACGCCCAGAGTAGAAATCACAAAAAAAGCGTGCACCCCTTCCCTGTAATGACGATGATGGTTGAACGCGAAGCTGTCTCATGATAGATTTCTTGTTTGGACAGTCCCACACTGCGAGTAGGTGCTTCTTTAGAAGAATGCGACTCCTCTAGAATAACCGTAGCAACTCTCGGGTATTCATTTAATAGGCCTAAAGTTTGGGTACGGGTTTGTACCTTCTGCTTGGGGTACGGTGGTTATCTTTTTGATAGGGTGCCCATTCTAGGCGCTAAATCACAAATTATGATTGTAGGCCTAATCTCGTAAACCCCGAAATACGACGTTAGGCCGAACGTCCTGTAGCTTGCAGCATGCAGCATGCAGCATGCAGAGCAACATTATTCTTATCCAACGTCGAGCTGTGGGAAACAGCTGTTGACGTTCACCTCAGAACGTGAGGCTTATAATGAGTCGCGCCGTCACACGCCTGGGTCACTTCAGCCCTCTGCTGCGGAGGAGCCTGACGGAACTGGAGCAAAGCTTCGCGTGGAATCATTTTAGTTTTTCTACACATCACCAACGATCATCATCGTCGTGAGAGAAAGTTGGATTTCCTGAAGTAAATTTTATAGTACGGGCATGATCAGTGAGAGGCTGACGTCTTCGCTTTAAAAGTAATAATGTTAAGGCTCATTTCTACGGCTTTCCATCACAACGGTTCCCCACCAGCCTTAGGGGTGGCGCGGGTTCATGTTTACACTAGCGCTGAAAGCGATCACAGATTACTGTGTGGCAGTATAAACGTGGTAGCGTGCACAAATTTTCTGTAAGCATGAGCTTTGGGCATTCTGTATCTTAGGAGAGATAAAAGTTAATCCTGAGAGCTGAAGCTGCAAATACGCGTTTTTAAATTTTGTTTAGCGCCCTGCAAATCAATCCTTAACGCCGGGTGCGGGTTATTGTGGAGGTGCTGTAGAACAACTTAATCAATCCGTGCGAGGACAGCACGCAATATACGCGAAGCTACGTCAAAACAGGCCCAAAACAACCGTCGCTAAAGCAAACGAATAAGCCGTACAGCCGACGCCGTTGCTAGCGAGCAGGCAGTTCCGCTCGGGGAACGCTGGGTAAATTCGCCGCGCCATCTACAGTGTGCTCAGTGAGTGAAACCCTCCGCCTTGCTCTCCTTCCCGAAGCGGCCTCTGCCGCGTTGGAAGGTTTTGTCCCGCACGTTACTGAAGATCCGTTGACTGGAACAGCTAGAACGATTTGCTTTGCTTTAAAATTCACTGCTAATGAATATAATTGATCTCAACTACACTTTTCGAATGCTGTGGGAAAACGAGGCCATCGTTTTCCACATTTGCCTCAACATCAATTTTTACAACCACTGTTTTTACAAGACGCACAGAGTGTTCCACGCACATGGTCACGCTTGCAGCGGTTGTGAGGACATTCAACATCTACTGTGGGTGTGTCCTGGTTTTGCAACTCCACGGCTAACCATGAAGGCAACTTTGGGACGAGGAACTGATGCACCCGTGAAACGTAGTGATGTTATCGGTCCATGGAACTCAACTGCTCTGGTGTACCGGACTACAGCAGCGTATAGGCGTTTCCTAGTCACCACAGTCAGCCGTCACATGAGCTTTATATGGGGGTTATATCACACAACAGGGGTTATAGCATACAGCACCACCCGAACTAAAATAAATAAGAGACAAAACGGACCTGCAGTGGTTGACAACCACTGTGTAGAAAAATATTGACACAAAATAGCCGATACAGTCCTAAACGGGGAAGACTTGCAAAAACGTACAAGAAGCAGTAGCTGAAGTGACCAAAAGGAAACGCAAATACCGAAGTCCCACTTATAATATATAAAGATGTCATAAATAGATTATATGCGTATTAAATGTTACTGTACAACTATTGGCATCCCTTGAAAATGAGATGAAAAAAAATGCGGTAACGGGATTTGAACCCAGCTTAGGATGTTTTCTGTGCTGGAGCGGCACTTCTACGCCACGAGATTTTTTTTTTTACAGCCTGAAAAACTACAGTTATTACAGCCTACAAAAGTTATCAGTCATCCAAGAAGATGCGCATCACTGTACCTAAAAAAAGCTGTCCGTCAAAACTGCGGCAAGCAGACGCACGCGTCCAACAGATGCCGCCGTTCTGGTGGGTCACTTTGCGCGGCATAAATGCTCCGCACCAACGCAGCTTGCTCCCGAAAAATGGACTCCGTTGGGCGAGAACGTTCCGCGTGCCTGTCCACCATGCGGAACTTCCACAAGCTATACAATCCCATCACAGCAAATACATCATAGGGCACTCCAGTAACATCTCGAAAAGGCAATAGCCGAATTGTATAAGGGGTAATGTTCATGTCCTTTTAAGAGTTCGTTGCAACACATCCCAAAAAACACCGCATCCCGGGACAAAACAAAAGAATTATCAATGGTTTCTTGTTGATTTAAGAAACGGCAATTGTCAGACCATTGCCGTCAGGCATTCCTTTCTCGCGCAACCGTGTTTTCACTGGGCGTGTTGATGTATGCAGCTTAAAGAAAAACGTTTTTGCATTTGGAGCTATCAAATAACTTTTCAGTTCTCCACCGAATTAGACCGCAATGTTTTTCGGTAACATATTGCTTAAGTTGTGCTTTAACAATGCCAATTTTCTTTACACCTAATCCCGGACTGACCGCTTCGAGTTCATGAAGCCCAACCATTGCACGAGTTAAGTCCCGTACATAAAAACGTGTTAAAAACGAAAGGCGAGAGGACTCATATTGCGCAATTACTTACCTCCTGTTTGAATAGATCGCATTTCTAGTGCAAAGAAAGAATGTGTGTTTTAAGAATACTAGTCAAGCAATCTGATATACGCTTACAAAATATTCCATCAGCCAATAAAGAGGTATTACGCTTCCACAGATCCCATTGAGGCAGCACACTACGCGGTCTTGATCTTCCTAAGCAAACAGATACCATGCAGTGGTCTGTGAAGAAGTTCGGGTGGAGAATATAGTCAGAAATGGTAGGCATCTCTTCTGTTGAAATGTATATGCGGTCAAAACGGGCATTCCAATTGCTCTGAAAGTATATAAAGTGCATGGTGCTCCCTTTTTCCTCACCAATATCGACAGGACCATTATCACGCACTAAATAAAAGAGAGGACTGCACTTTGTCATAGTGTGAACGCAGCCTAGATTGGTACTGCTCACAGCAGACACAATTAAAATCCCCCATGCGGACGATTTTCCCTTGTGTGCGCAGAAAATGTCCTCGTGATATAAAAAAGTAGTTACGTTCCCGACATTTCACCGGTGCATAAAGGTATACAATACGTCAATCCACTCCTGCAATAACAAGGTCACAGCAAATGAAACAGCCAGCATTATCTATACTCCAGGAGAGACTGGAAAACTCAGATTCCTTGCTTATAAGCAGAAAACATCCACCAGACAAGCCCGAAGAGGGACTTACACGTACGCTATAATGTTCTAAAAAGGGCATTGATGCAGCAGCCGTCTCCTCATCCCTACAGAGCTTTGTCTCCTGGATGGAAGCAATGTCCAAGCCGATCCGTTTAAGGAGGCGTGAAAGCCGGTATTGTCGTCTCCTGTTTCTTAGGCCTCTCACGTTAAGGGGAAGCAGCGTGCAATGCTGTGAGACTTGCCATTCTGTCGGAGCATCTTAAGCGACCTTTTCACCTCCAGATGCACCACCCTTGCGGGTGGTCTTGTACGACAGTGACTTTACTGGCTTTTTGGAGCCAGCCAGTGTTACAAGACCAATAGTCGCTACAGCCATGTCGGAAGAATCTAGAGCATTGGACGCTTGCTTTTTGCCAGCGCTCGGTGACTTGTCCTCGCCGTCGGCAGGAGCTGGCCTCTTTACCGAAACGCTGTAACCACCTGGAACGTGTTCTGGTAGAGCCACAGCATCCGCCCAGGATGCGGACGGCACCACCATGGGAAAGGTAACGGAACTACCATCTCCACCTTCTCCGTACGAGATGTCACTGCTATCATCATCGCTGGCAGGTAAGGGCACTGTAGCATGAGCCTCTTCTGAAGCGTCATTCGAAGCCATGGAATGCGTGCCCATTTTCTCTTCCCGGCTCTGCTTACTAGACTTGGAATCATCCTGCCGCTCGCGATCAGGTAGCCCAGGGTAGGGCTCCAGTTTCCTGCGATCCACTGCCGAAGAATCGTGAGGCCCAGGCTCTGGAGTTTCTGAGAGTGCCAACTGGCCAACTTTGCCTGATGCGTCAACGATCTCCGTCACATCCATGACATGAACAGACGCGTCGTCTTCGGTTGTTGATTTCTGGCCTTGACGGAGCTTGTCTGCGTATTTCATGACCAACCTTTCTGCGGTATGACCATATCGGCGACACTCGTTGCACCAGGGAGTTCGGCACTGCCGTCGCACGTGCGCTATGCTGCTGCACCGCAAACAAAGAGGTGGCCGGCCAGGGATCCATGCAAGATACTGGGTCCCATAGATCTCCATCATATGCGGCACCTCAGAGACCGATACTGCACCCTTTAAAATAAGGGACATCTCGCGAGCTCCAGTCCCCATATGGTCTATTCCTGGACACCGCCACATTTCTCTAAGCGGTTCTCAGTGATTGAATTGAGGGCCACATGCACGTGGACATAGCTTCAAACATGCCTCAAGATGGCGCCACGCGTCGCTTGGCTGTGCTGACTAGGAAACGCCAACACGCGACTACAACTGCCTTCGTGTCATTCCTTCGCGACTGCGGCCTGAAAAACACTCTGAGTGTTTTCCTTATCTGTACTACTGCGCGTTTGCTGTGTGTGCGTTCCTGCGTCTGTCGCTTTCTGTGTGCTTATCTGCGGTTTTGATTGTTGTTGATTGTAGAGTTTAACACGTCGACGCAACGCAGGGCGTGTCAACTGCCTTCGTGTCATTCCTTCGCGACTGCGGCCTGAAAAACACTCTGAGTGTTTTCCTTATCTGTACTACTGCGCGTTTGCTGTGTGTGCGTTCCTGCGTCTGTCGCTTTCTGTGTGCTTATCTGCGGTTTTGATTGTTGTTGATTGTAGAGTTTAACACGTCGACGCAACGCAGGGCGTGTCAACTGCCTTCGTGTCATTCCTTCGCGACTGCGGCCTGAAAAACACTCTGAGTGTTTTCCTTATCTGTACTACTGCGCGTTTGCTGTGTGTGCGTTCCTGCGTCTGTCGCTTTCTGTGTGCTTATCTGCGGTTTTGATTGTTGTTGATTGTAGAGTTTAACACGTCGACGCAACGCAGGCGATGAGGCGCGCCGTAGTGGAGGGCTCCGGATTAATTTTGACCACCTGGGGATCTTTAACGTGCGCCGAAATCTCGTACACACGGCCGTTTTTGCTTTTCGCCTCCATCAGAAAAGTGGCCGCCGCGACCGGGAATCGAACCCGCGACCTTGTGCTCAGCAGCGCAACGCCTTAGCCACTGAGCCACCGCGGCGGGTTATCTGCGGTTTTACTGTTTGCATGCCGTTTAGTATCTTCGCGCCTTCGCTCGTAATCACCCCTTTCATGTTCATATAGAGTAGCAAGCCTAGATCGCAAATAGTCTCAATTTCTAATTGAAGGCATCCCTTCTGCTCTTCGACCTTCACTTCCACATCGTATTTGTGTCTCTTACTTCGCGTTCGTTTTAAATGCAGAGCATTTCTTTAACTCATGATGTTATGCGTCCGTAAGTCGGCGTCCGCACCATGGCAGCCGCGCCCTCTCCCCAACTCCTCCTCGCCCTCAACACGCTCGCAACAACAGGTGCAGCGCGTGCTCCGGCGTTGCAAGCACCGTAGCAACAGCAGGTGCGGGCGCGTCGTGGCGTGGCGGTGGCGTGATAGCGCGCTCTCTCTCCGCCTCCTCTCCCTCTACTGCGTTCATTGGGAATATGAACCCGGGTGTCGGCGCGTCAGCCGCACTCCAGTTCTGATTCGCTGTCTTCTCGTCGCGGTTGTCGCAGTTGCTAAGTGATGCAAGCAAGACCTTCAACTAGTTACCGCGACGCAATCCAACTTCAGCGTTGCGGTACCAGTTCAAGACATCGTGCCATCGTCATCTTCATCTTCGGGATCAACGGCATCAACGGCATCGTCGGTGGAAGACAAGGCGGCGAGGCGGCGGGCTGCCGACGCCGAGCGCAAGCGGCGTAAACACTTGACGTTACCTAATACTCGTCTCCTTCTCTCTCTCCCCAATCATACCAACAACAACAACAACCCTACCACCACCATTACAACACCCATCGCCACCGCCACGCGCGTAACGCCGCTAATGCTCTGCATTTACTCGTGCCCCTCCCGCGGGGGCATGTCGGGGTCCCTTTTTTCGATTTAGAGCGAAGTACTACGACCGGCTTCTTTTTTCCTGTGACCAGCTTCTCTTCTCATCTGTCCCGTCGATTTCATTTCCTGGCCTTACTGGGTTAGATACCTCAGCAAGGAAGCTGGCACTCGCCACAGCCACCCTAGAATAAGGGTTTCATGCTGCTGGTGTACACCTGTTCTACTCACGCGCCCACAGTTGTTCAGGTATTTCGGTACAAGTCGTATTCTGGTACTTTTAAGTGCGAAAATGCACAGTGTTGTGAATTTTCCGAAGCAGGCACGTAACACCTAAAAGATCCCCATTGCGGGCCATTGCCCAACGTGGGCGTGCACTACTAATGAAGGAACAGGGGCAAGTGCTGTTCCACCGCTCGAAAACTGCTACGACAGCACAGTCTGTGGTGTTTAAACCGGTTTATTGATTGGAGAAGTTGGGAGCGAATGTGCACCCGGCTGCTTCATTTCACCAATAAAGGGCCATAGACCCGGCTATACAAAACAACTGCTCACGACAATTTTGTGAGTAATATTTGTCTTTAAAATAGAGCATACGGCTACTGCTGGGCACACTCGAATCAACTTCCAGGGGATAAATCCTGTGGTTTTATTCTCTTTCTGCAGTGGCGACCATTTTATTAGCGGGACAACAACAACAGCTCTATAAGCACAATCAGACACTTACGGCATTAGGCCTAAATCTTTGTAATATACACAGAATCGTGCTAAAAATTAAACTCTTTGGAGCCTGAAATTACGCGACAGCAATGGGCGCGAGCCTAACGTGGGCGCGCGATCGCTTGGCAGGAAAGGGGAACAGCAATGCGTGTGGAGGGCCGGAATTGGGGACCGAGTGCTGCCAAGGAGGCCTTCCCAGCGCCGGCATGAAGGACCTCTGTCCCCGAAGGGGCCTGCGACAGCACAACCCATCTGCTCCATTACCCATCTGCTCCATTACCTGGAGACGACCCGCCTCACGCTGCTTTTTTACCCCGGAATGCAGTGCACGAACTGATGTGCTCGGACTGACAGCTTTCTAGTACTGTCTCCTTCTAGGACTGGCTGACTGACTCTAGGACTCTTTGTACCTTTTTCTCTCTCTCTCCCTCTGTCTCTCTCCACTTTATCCTGTCACTGCCCCTCTACTTCCCTTCCCCTACACTGGATCATATGCAGGCGAGGCCCTGCCCAGCTCAAAATATCCCCAGTGGCTTTCCTTTCCTTTTCCTCTCCCGCCAACCACAAACACGAAAGGCAAACATGCGGCAAAAGTGGGGAGGCATTTGTAGACTTGCAACACGTGACATTTTGAGAGGTAAAAGAACGGGGAAAGATGCGCCTGGCGATGGCAAACAAAATGCACAAGCTTCTGCGGCTGCTGCGAAACGTACGAGCTTCGGAGAGGAATTTTACCCCGGCTATCGCCTTTATATACTTGCGACATTCCAAGCATGCGCACAGTTCTTGTAGGTATAGCCGTGAACTTCGCTGTGGCTTCCTCGCTTTAATTTGGGGCATATATACCGGCAACGACTTCGGACAAAAATCAGCATTTTTCGGGAAAGCGCGATAAAAGGCCTTCCTACATGGTATCGAGGCCTCATCGATTCGAGGTATTCTTTGAGAATAGGTACCCGTGAGCCATTTATCTGCATTGAGGCAATATATGCACACAAAAAACGTAAATCGCAAGAAGGATCCTAGAATGGGAGCTCTCTCCATCTCTCTATCATCATCAAAATTCACGCTAAGGCAGAGTGACACGCTCCAATCGCGTAATCACTATCATTCTAGGAAGGTATTCCGCTGCCTTCATTTGCGTCGTATCGCTCAAGGTTTTCGCCTTCTGCAATCGAGTCCCTCTGCTGTGAACAACTTAACAGCTGCCACCCAGTCCTCCCCTCCAAAGCAGGTCACAGAAGAGGCGCAGAGCAGGCTGCAATCCACGCTCATTTCCTGGGAAATGAATGGCGACGTCAGTGATGCCTGCTACCCTACCATCTCCCATTCGAGTGTTTCATGCCACTGGCCAAGGAACGGTGAAGGTTTGACTGAGGTTGTGACGTCGGTCAACAGTGCTTCTTATGTTTCGTGTGCCCCCCGGTCGTCACATGAAGGTAAGCTGCCGGTTGGATCTGCGTCTCCAGAAGCAGTCCCTCGCCAAGAGCCGGACATTTACCTGGGCAGTACACAGAACCAGATAACAGCGTCTTTCAATTCTTCAGAGAGCGGAATCGGCACGGAATTGAGGGAGCCCCATAATTTTGTGTCGAAAGGCGTAGGCGGATGTACTACGGAATTCCCCGAGAATACCTGTTTGTCACAAGAAGGTGTGTTGCCAAATGAAGGAGAGGACGATGATAAGTTGCCAGAGCGAGCCCCTCACATTGACGTCTTCAAAGACGATGCTGATGGTCATTTCGGAGGCCAGGGAGAAGTGATTGGACTTGATGCCACCACGGTCTTCCCTGTTCGCCAAGATTTATTGAACCAGGGTCAATACCCGAAGTTCGCAACACAAGACCGTGGACGGGCCCGCCGTAGGGATGACTACATACGGCAGGCAAGACTTCGAAGGTCACTATCCAGAGCGGCGGAAATTGAACGGGACAAAAAAGGCCCTCCCAACATTCGTTTGGTGAATGACATCTTCGATAACTTGATCGAGCAATTCGAACCGCGACAAATGTTTTTTGAGCCTTTACGGCAAGGATCAAGTTTGGGCCCATTGCCATCTGCGTTCCCGTCACTGCGTGGACGGTCTCCACGGGCGATTTTGTCTACTCCGCTCCTCGGCACCGAAAGAGATGGACGCCTGTCATCGTCGCTAAGGTTCGCCAGCGGGCCTTGGTTCCCGCCAAGCGCAGCTTTCATGGCGCCCCGCAAGGCACCCCCAACTAACAAAGCCCTCGACAGGAATAAGGCTATACAGCGCGTGAATGCCGCGTGCTCACTCCTTGAGTCGGTTACCGGAGAACTGACAACGAAAGCACGTCGGCTGTGCCAATCGATATCCCAGTTACCGACATCCCAGAAAATCGGCCAGACGAGGAGCGTAGGGGGTGGGACGGAGAAGGAAAGCGAACATGAGTCCGAGGAAACGGCTTTGGATAAGTGCGGTTCACCAGCGGAAATTGATGCTAGTGAATGGACGTTGAAACAGAAAGTCAGATACGCTCAACTGGAAGGAAAGGTTGCCAACGAAGTGCCTGAATGTGAAGGACAGGCTTTACGCTCACAGCTTAGTTACTTGCAGAAGAACCTGAAGCGCAGTGAAGAAATCTGCACGTGCGACAGCTCAAAACCAGAGCCTGAGGGGAGGTTCAATCGGATGGCCACAACGAGCAGAACGACTAGGATGCGGGCGGAAATGCCGGATGGTTCGCGAATTCCCCAGCTCTTGGCGCGCATTGTCTCAGAAAAAAATCTAAAGCATGGAAAAGGGTACGATCACGGTGAGGCTGGATTGGAAGACTCAGTGGACCGAGTACCAACCGCGCCTGATACTTCCGACGCCTCAGAGGTGAAAGAGGACAAAGACTCAAACGGACAAACTCCCAGAAAGAACCCGCTAACTGATATGGTGACCCCTGCACTGACTAAAAAAGCGGCTGCGAAAAAACGATTAAAAAAAGCTCCGAGAAAGCCAACTGCCGATGCGGCAAAAACACGTTTCTCGGATACGGCAGCTCCTGCCCGGGAGGGCTTCAGCAATCCAAGGCCGCCAGCTACAGGAAGCGGTCTCTCTCGTAAAAAAACGATAGGTAGCGGGAAAAAGTTCCCTGCAAGACAGTCGACCGAACCTTCCAAGGTATCCGCTGCTACGAAAGTTTCAGGGAAAATGCGTCCAATGAAACCCAAAGCGGCTACACATTCCGGTGGAGGCCATAACGCAGTCACGAAAGCAGGGCCTTTCAAAAATATTAGCTCCATATTCTCATTCGGTGGCAAACATACGAAACCGAACAAAGCAAGTATACGCCAGGCTAGTAAGAAAAGAACGGTTGGAAGCGATAAAAAAAGAGAAACTGACGCGCCAGCGAAGTCACTCGATGAAGCTGTTACCGCTAAAGGGCACAAAAAAGCAATTCCTGGGATGCAGAAATCGCTTGATTTTATTGAGAGCGATGACCTTACACTGCCCAAACCCAGTCAAGCCAATTCGAGAAATATGTCTGGGGCGAGTAAAAGCACACCGGAAAAGAAAACAATGTCCTCTCTGTTGCAAAAGACAGCTTCGATAAGGAAAACGTCAGGAACTGTGAGTTCCACAGGGCAGAAAGCGGCTAAAGACCGGCCTACTGCCGACCAGCTTGTAGATTTAGGTGAATCTGATGTCCCAGAAATCAGCGATGAACCTTCCGATCACGAAGAGCTGAAGGGAAATTTAGAACTAGCGCCAGCTCAGAGCGGTGGAAACAGTCGCCGTTTGTTAGCGCAGGAAGATCAGGAACCTGAGCCACAATGGCGCAATCAAACGAATATGCTTTCCCTGAGAAAAAATGCCGGAACTGACGTGAAGTCCTTTTCGGAAACATCCAAATACGCCAGCTGCAGCTGTGCACCATATCCGCCCGACCATAACGAATGCCTTTTGGAACCATCGGCGATCCGCGAAATTCAAAGATTGACTCCCGACCAAGACGATAACTTGAGAAGCAACAGTGCAAAAAGTATGGCACGAATGGGGGAGAACAGCAGAATTTCTGACAAGATGGTAAGGGGTAACCTATCGCTACCCACCAATGACAAGAGTGCAAACAGATGGACCCCAACAGGAGTGCGAAGGGGTTTGAACAGAAGAAATTCTGGGGATGCACAAGAGCCCGACAGCGAGTTCTGTACTTGCAACGAGCAAAGCGGGCTGGTGGGCCAGCCACGTGGCGAAGAAAGGCGCAATCTCGGTGCAACAGGTTGCATATTGCACGACAGCAGCCCGCCCAGCACGTTAGTACCCCAGGAGCAGTTAGGTAGTTCCTCGCAGACGAAACGATTTGTAAAGCGTGTAGTTTTCGCCTCGCCATCACTGAATGATGGGGAGAAGCGAATGACTCCGCCCCTTTCAGCCGAATCGGGAATTCCGCAAAGAAGGTTTCTAAGAGTCACGGAACCTGGCCCTCGACCCTTATACTGTCCCTGGGAAAACTCGACATCGCCATCATTTCAATGGATTACCAGACATAACAGTTCTCAGTTTTGGGCACCGAGCGGATCGAGGACGTGCGGCACCATGCCGCAAGGGCCATCTCGTATGGTTTCGAAACTCTACACCCGGAAGACACTGCCCAGGAAAGAGTTCCCCTGGCCATCTCCGGCTCGGTACTACGGAAATAGGGATGACGTCGAGCGGTCAGGGAACATCCTGTTCAACTCCCCAATGCAGCCACACTCTGCGTTTTTTCAGCCACCTGGTTTGGCCTCAAGGCATTTTTTCACTCCTGAAGGGGCCGAGATTGTCGTCTCTCTGCACGGGGCGCAAAAGCCAGCACTCCAACTCGAAGAACATGGTTTATCCACCGAGACTCCCAATGTGGTCCAGGGTGCCTGCTTCTCGAATTTCGCCGGAATCCATGCCTCACCGGCCAATGCAGGATTCGTAATTCGCAATACGTCCATTCAAGGACCTTCTGGTCGTTCTAGGAGTCTGACTACTGCCGTTGCGCCGAAAACAAGTAATGTGCTACAACTAGAACCCATGGCCATGCGTGTTGCTGCTCCGGAAGCAATGCGGCCACTAACCGCAATGCAGACTAATCAAAAAGAGGGACGCCGGTTCACGCCGGTTGCGACTAAGAGGAGATCCAGTTCGCGAAGCGTTGACATTGTTCCTTTTCTTAGTGACTCTGAAGAAAGGAGCTCCTTGCGCTCTAACCTAAGTATGACTTCCAGTATGGAGACCGTTCTAACTCGTGCGGGGGAGAGTGGAGAGCAAACAGCCGTTAGCTCGACGGACAAAATTATTCTCACGGGAAGACGTCGATTGCACAGCGATTTGGCGAATAAGATTTACCATCCTTCTAGCACTGTCCTCTACGGAGTCCTTTTGGTGGGAACGCTGGCCAGTATCATGGCTGGATCCATCGGGTATTTTGGCCATTACGCTGCACCATCGCTGTTGTTCGACATTACAGAAAGTGAGTATGACATAACCCCCCACCAGGCGGCGCCATGGGTACAAAGTCCTACAGCGAAAAGAGCTTCCTCGCTATCCACGAAAAAGGAATGCCGGAACCCGTGGTGCAGCGAGCAGCTGGCAGCCCTCATTCACTCATTTAACGATACTGTGCGTCCGTGCCAAGACTTCTACTCCCACGTGTGCGCACAATCACAAGTAGGAAACGCCACGCCTAAAAACCAAGTGGCCCAGCCGGTGGAGCAACGCGTTGTCGGTTTCTTTCAAGGCACCCACAAGCCAGGCAGAGAAGAGCAAGTGCTTGGTGCCTCCAGACAACTCTGGAAGGACTGCGTCGACCTGGCCACTCTCAAGCAGCTCGGGAATGCCCCATTTCAAGATCTTCTCAAGAGGATCGGTTTGGGAGGTTGGCCTTACAACCGGGAAGATGCACTCCCCGACGTTTGGGAGGTCGCGGGAAAGTTACAACGCCGTATGGAGCTTGCACCGCTCGTCGAAGTGAAGGCGCGTATCGGCAACACCTTGAAGTTGTCTCCGGGCAACTGGAACTGTACGGTGGACTCTGAAGACGTGCTTGGCGCCATGCTGACCATAAGAACAGATATATTGCGGCATCGTCAGCTTGCGGAGGACGTCGCTGCATTCAGTTACAAAATGAACGCCTTGCTCTATAGCCACGAGCCGCTGATGTCGCATCATCAGGCAAGCGATGCCAACTTGGTGCTTCGGCCTTTTCTCCAGGTGGCCCTGGATGGTCTCATACCGTACGTCGGCATAGTGGGCCCTGAGCTTGGGAACTTCATTTATCCTCTCGTGCAACTCGTGCGCGAGACGCGGCCCGAGACGGTCCTCAACCTTCTCGGCTACCGGCTTCTCCGTCACGTGGACCTCTTTACACTTCCAGTGGTCAAATCTGATCTCAAATCTGCCCAGAACTCCTCAAGGTGAAATTTACAGCCTTATTTTAAATGGTTATCGCGTCTTTCAGCAAGAACATCTGTCCATGACGTAAGCGTAGTTTGTGTATAGACGCTGCTGCTCGGTAACTTTTTCGGTGCCTAATGTTTGTTTTTTCCCACATGCTGCCCTTCGGTTGGGATACAGGATTCGTCACTACTTGGAAGCCTACCTAAAGGGCAATGACCCGCCACGGTGGTTGAGTGGCTAAGGGATTGCGCTACTGAGCACGATGTCGCGGGTGCGATTCCCGGCAGCGGCGGCCGCTTTTCTGATGGAGACGAAAAGCAAAAACGCCCGTGTGTACGAGGTTTCGGCGCACGTTTAAGATACCCAAGTGGTCAAAATTAATCCGGAGCCCTCCTCCGCGGCGCCTCTCGTAACCTCCGTATCGTCGGCGCGTTAAACTCTACAATCAATTAATTAAAGGGGAATAAAGAGAAGGTGGAAGTCAATGGGAGAAGAAACAACAACAATGACTGATTTTGGTCTATGGCCTTTTAACGTATAAAACAATTTTGTTGGTTCTAGAGTCACGCAAGGCAGTCTCATGCGATTGCATTTTCATTACGGCCTAAAATGCCGCGTTTTTGGCAGCGTAACCACTTATTCAATGTAATATTGAGAGAGAGAACCTCTACCTATGGAAAAAATTAACTTTAGTTTTGAGGTAACCTTATATACGACCAAAAGACAATGGTATATCTTGACCCGCCGCGGTGGCTCAGCGGCTAAGGCGTTGCGCTGCTGAGCACGAGGTCGCGGGTTCGATTCCCGGCCGCGGCGGCCACTTTTCTGATGGAGGCGAAAAGCAAAAACGCCCTTGTGTACAATATTTCGGCGCACGTTAAAGATCCCCAGGTGGTGAAAATTAATTCGGAGCCCTCCACTACGGCGCGCCTCATCTCCTGCGTTGCGTCGGCGCGTTAAACCCTACAATCAATCAATCAATAATGGTATATCTTGCATTAGAATCAGTGTTTACGTAGCCTTTTGGTACTTCTTACAAAATAAACCGTGTTAAGCCTTAGCTATTTCAAAAAACGTTCCAAAAATCATCGTAGGTAAACTTCAGGAACTTGTCATGCTACAGTGCTTTTATTTCTGTCCTTCTACATAGCGCAGATCATGTAGTTTCTATTCTGTCAAGTTTGTTGGTTTACTGGTGGTAACACTAGGAAGAGCAGGGACACGCTATAGTTGAAGCTTGCACATTTTTCTTTTGATGAACGTTTTCTTTCATTACTATCTTGAAGAGGTGCTGTGCTGCTCGGCGCCCGAAGGAATGATGTCGAATAGAGCTACACCTGAAAAAAAAACTTGAATAGTTTCATATGACGTATTCCTTGTCAAAAATAGTCATGTTTTGCAAAAAAATAGCTTTGTTTGTTTTTTCTTTATTTATGCGTGCGTGCGCGCTTTGTTAAAAAGTTGGCACCACTCTGAGGGCGCTACCTTCTTCATAGTTTTCGTTGCAATTATGTGTCTGTAGACACAAACAATGATACACATACAGCGGGTGCGAGAGGTATTTGTTATGCAATGCATTCCATTACACGGCCCGGTTCTCTAATAAACCGATGCCGAATAACGGCATTAGCTGCGTAGAAGCGGCGAAACTCAGATGGGAGCAACGGCGCCTCTATGTCGCGTTTGTGTCCCCCCGTTACTGTGGCTTCCTGATTACACTATGCCATTTATGATGAAGAAACAGGACATAGCAGCTTTTCCTGCGGCTGTCCTTACTACACAGCTGGTAACTCTGTTCGGGCTTGTGTGCTTGATATGGATTGGCTAATTGCTGTCGTACCCTACACGTGCAGGAAGTCCCGCTGCGCGCACGCTGTGCTGGAGGACGCGCTCCCGGCGGAATTGGCTGAGTACGTCCACTATTCAGCACTCAAGACCCAGCTTGACTTCGACGCAATACTGTCTGTGGAGACGGATCTTAAGCGCGTAATTAGTGCGAAGCTGGATGGTTTGCTCTGGATGGACAACCAGACAAGAAAGAGAGCCCAGAAGCGACTCCGGGACCTTAAGGTAGGCGAAATGCGGTTGGATAGAGTAACATCGACTATCACGCAACCATCTTTTCGAAAAGTTCAAGAATAAATTCCGCAACGACGAAGAGCTAGAGAGACAGGACGCGCTGTAATAACTTAACATTTACTGGAGCACTTCTGCGATCATACTGTTATGTTGTCATTGTGGGCTATGCACTCCAATTTTTAAGCTGTGTAGAACTAGCCCAACAATGGGTTTTAGCCCCCATTTTACTCATGGTACCCTTCTTTGCCTTTCTTCACCCCACTCCATTTCCGACGCGGTTAGTTCGCTGGTGTGTCGAGCTTTTTTACCCAAAAGCATTCCTTCCTTCTTGAACACCCTCAGAGCCAACAGCATCTGTTGCGGAAGTTCATTCTACGCCAAGATAGGTGCTCCAAAGCAATCATGTTTTTTTCTACATCACCTTTGTATAGCTAATTGTCATGTTTTGTTTCTACCGTTGCTGTGCATGTCCGGGGCTGATGGCCGCCGTCAGGCAGAGTTAATCTGCCTTTTGCCTTTCCTCCCGAGACATGGTTTGCTTAAATAAATGAAATGAAATGAAAAAATAAAACAAACAATCCTTCTAGACACGCAGGAGAAATACGTTTCAACAAGGACTGCTTCAAATATTCCTTCTTCGTGCAAACTGCGCGTGATTGTAACTAATTGCCTAAAATCCCTGTAAGCGAAGCCAAATATGGATATGTTAGGTCTCATGTCTTGAGTTTAGGTCGCAACGGTGAAAATGCTGACGGTTCAGTTGATGCTTTACTGTGTGCTAGCTTTCGTGTAAACGGCTTTGCGGACCTTGTACAGGTGCCGTTATAAGTAATTGGAGCACGGGAGCTGTGGCCGAACTGTATCGGAGCGTCGTGTAGCGGCACCGGCGGTAAATGAAAGGACGAGAACACGCATGCGCGCCTGCCGACGGCGATAGCTCATCTATCCCTCTCAAACCATTTTTTAAATATGGCTTCGGGCATTGCTGGCAACATATTGCTCTCGGCGACGGCGCTGATAGCAGAGACGATTCTGGCAGCGTCTCAGGCACACTTCCAGCTGCCGGGGGAGCGGCGCGCTGTCACAGGAATTTGTAGCGAGTTTTTTGTTCAAATATTTTTACGTGTGTACGCTATCAGCGCCATCGCCGAGACCATATGCTGAGAACAGTGCTTGAAGCCAGGTTAAAAAAAGGGGTTTGTGAAGTATAGATGGGCTATCGCCGCCGGCATGCGGGCTTTCGTGTTCTCGTCCTTTCATTTACCGCCGGTGCAGCTACACGGCGCTCCGATACAGTTCGGCCACAGCTCCGGTGCTCCAATTACTTATGAAGGCACCTGTACATATGTCTACTTAACTTTGTTTCCGTGCAAAGCAATGGTAATTATTTCTGGATATTGTAGATACTTTGGTTGTGGAAGCTGTATTCCACTCCTATCTTGTTCCGTACAGACTGATAGTAGGTTCAAATAAATAAATATTGACCGTCGTAAGCCAACGCCAAATGAACAATATGTCCTTCCAAGCGGGGATTGTTGTGCTAACGGGGTCTCGTTCTTTTAAAACAAATGATTTGCATAGGCAGTTCTGACCATTGTTAATCTAAAAAGTCAGCTACGTTTTTTAATTAACACTACATTGTAGAAAGGGTCTTTACAGCTCCCTTGATTGTATCGTCTTGGCTGATCTGTATACATACATACGCATTGTTTCCGCTGTAAAAACGGCCATGCCTAGATTAACAGCAATAATGCTTGTCCTATTGGCGCTATGTATGCCATCATTATATAAGAGTGCCGAAATTATGCCCCCTTAAATTCGCGAATAGGCGAAACGGCGCTAAAAAAGGACTAGAATTCTGTTCTTTGAACCTTGACACGCTGGTCTTCCAAGACCTTGTCCAAACCTCCAGTCTATATTAGAGCAGTCTTGACAAACTTAGAGGAGCTCGTGCTAGGGAACGTGATAAGGATCCCCATCTGCCAAGGAGAACGTGCCCGCGCTTACAATGGTTTATTCCCAATCTTTCCAAAGAAATGAGTTACAAGGTCAATTGTAAATCCTTTATAATCAAAAATTCCTTTCTACGCGAATTACCAGCATCCGGCGTCTGATGTTTGAAAGTAATCCTTCCGTGTAATTCGTGGCCTTTAAGTGTATTTGCGTAATGTTTTCTTTCCACTGGAGGAATGGTCTGGGCAGAATTTGGTGGTATCCTCATCGCCGTTCAGCGTAGACGCCTAACTTTTTGTTTCCACTATGGGAATGACCACGCCCATGCTAGTAGAAACAAGGTTAATCCTGCTTCCGTCTGACAATATGCCTCCTAGAATTCTATAATTATGTAAGAACGCCAAAATGATCCCCTACTGAGTATGCAACACTGAGTACTGAGGATGCAACGTGGTGTTAGAGTATGGAAGAAAGGATATACTCTCATATTCCCTTGGCTATGTCATTTAGACTTTTATGTCTAAGCGGTCGTGCGCGAATTGACATTTGATAAAGGTGAACCAGCGGTGGCGGCGCGTGCGGGTGAATAAAGGAGGGAGGGGGGGAAGGGTCACTGAGATGCACTTGCTCGACGTCGCAGTAGCAAATTCGTGACTTTTAGTTGTCTGAATATTTAAGTTTGCAAAGTGGCGATTCTCCATGCACGTTTCGTGGATCGATATTGCTAGAGTCATTACTTTAATCGATATTGCTAGAGTCATTACACATATATATCGAGAGGAAACCCTTGGACATTCTAATCACGCTAGAAAGCACTGTGGCCGAATAGGCAGAGATCTTGGAACAGAGGCAAAAAAAGTGAGATATCTTAAGTAAAATAAAGTCTGTAACACGCGCGAGGGTGGCGGCCGACAATTTAATGACACAATGGCACGCCAAACAAAGGGTAGGAAAACACATTCACAGAAGGTGTGAAGACAGATTATTGCTTTGCAATCATGCCAAAATACAGAGCACATAAACGGAACAAAAGAAGAAAAGAAATATTATGAAGTTGTTAAGACGGGTTAGTGGTTTACAATCATGGCGAAATACAGCGCACATAAACGGAACGAAAGGAAAACAGAGACAAATAGGAGCAACCGTTATTTTCTATTTTTTGTCTTGCGTTCCGGTTCTGTGCACAGTTTTTTTCAAATAAAACAATCATCATTGCCTTCTTGCAGAACCATCTGCATCACTGTTGTTAGGCCCTCGTTCCAAATCATCTCCTATTCCATCTAGGGCTATTCCGCAACTTCGTCGTAGCCGCAAGAACAGGCCATGGCCATACGGCAGTTGTGAAAAGAGGCTTCTAAATATTCGTGATTACAGTGTACCTTTGATGAAGAACATTGTGGTCATAATAGATGATGATATGGATATAGACACGCAGAATTTCTCTTCGGTGTTTCTGGGTAAGCTTCAACACTCCACTGCCTGACTAAAGACGGGATAGTGGATATGCCTCATTATCATCCTCATCGTTTCCAGTCGACCTTGATTGCGTTCAAGCCCTCAACGCCCTCCACAACTTTAGGGACACTTCACAAGAGCGTAGTATGTCGTTCTTGCTTTCCCGCTTCCGTTGACAGGGTCCTGTTTTGGCGCGGCTGATTTCTGACCTGTGTCCGTAAAGTGTGACGCTAGGTAATTGATAATATGCGAATGTCTTTTACAATATGCCGATATTTCCTGCGAGGTAGCCAGCTTCGGTAATCCTTTTTGTTGCTGCAGAGAACCGATGCCTTTCTCAGCCAGAGTGGCAGATGTGGCAGTGAGAGGATAAACCATGGACATCAATTATTGAAAGAACCCTTTTTATCTTTATAGTCTGTCTTGGAACGTGTCCCAATGGTGCGATATCCGAGTGAGCGTCTATTCCGTGCAGGTGCGCTTTTTCGTCGACCGCTACGAAGGCAGGAATGAAACTGCGGCGGGGCAATTACCGGAGGCGCTCCCGTACCAAGCTCTCGAAACCTACCAGCGATTCCGCGAGACCCGCTTCCGAAGCCGCATGCTCCACATCGTCGCCGTCCAGGCTAACGCGACAGACCCTGACTGCACGCACGACGCCAAAGACAATGTAAGGCTAATGTGCTCTCCTAAAAATGCCTGGAGCCAGTACGCATCAGCATCATCATTTATTTACCCTTAAAGGACATGTCTTGGGCATTACATAAGGCTGGGGCAGAAACGAGCGCTTGCGATGGTCATAATAACTAAGGGGAAAACACAACAGCAAGAACAAGAAGATTGCATAAACATGACAACAGCAATAACTAGATTTCACAAATGGGGGAAAGCGAGAAACGTTACAGCGTATACAGGTTCGGCAAAAAAAGAAAAAAATCAGCCAACTTGTAAAGCAGGCAAAGACGTTTTTGAGAATAACAAGAAAGGGCTTATCCCAGCAGCCGTTTGACGGCATGGGGTGACAAACGCTTTAAAAAACCGAGGGACCACTACAACAACAGATTTCACATCATCCATAAGAAGGCGAGCCAGAATTATGGAGGCTACACAAGCAAAGTTATTGGTGCCCAACAAAGTTGTAGTAACCCCTGCAACAGTTTGAGCTCATGTAATCACGAAAGAAAATAAGGAGGAAACAACGCCTGGGGTTTCAATAGTAGGAGGATGTGTCAACAAGAATCAGTTTAGCGCATGGGGCAACACCGAATAAAAAGAGCAAGGAGAACACGAGATAACATACATAAAAACTGTACACTAACATCTTGGTTTGGTTGCAGGTTATTCCACTCTTCTATGGCTGTTGAAAGAAAAGATCTGTTGAATGAATCTGTGGAGCCATGCAGACGCTGCTTGCTCTTTGCGTTATGTAGGCGGCGTGAGGTGCGCATTGGGAGTAGCAAAAATGAGGCGTGTATGTCGGGAAATGTATAATATCGTTTATGAAAAAAATGACACCACCTTCCTGCGAGGGAACCCTGAGTTAACGCGAAGCATCTCGGAGGTTCCGAAACATTCACGAGATTGGGTATCCAAATAACTGAAAATGACGGAACTCCGGACGGCGCAGCGTGACTCAACCGAACCAGCAACTGAGGTAGCGGCGCGCGTACTGGGTTTACTCTATAGAGCAGATGAAGGGCAGAGGAGGAGATGAGAGAGGAGACGTGCATGCGCGCTTATCGCGCGGCTGCGGTGATGAGAAGCGCGCGCGTTATCGCACAGCTGGCGTGGAGAAGGGGAGAGGAGGAGCAGCGCGCGCTATCGCACAGCTGGCGTGTATAGAGAGGGAGGGCAGGAGAAGCGCGCGCGCTATCGCACAGCTGGTGGGGAGAGGAGGAGGTGCGGATGGACGGACGACGGACGACGGACGATGGAGCCAAGAGCAATAGATGCTTTGCATTTAAAAAACAGAGCCTTGCAACTTTCCGCCTATAAACAAGTGTTGGGAGACCGAGGGACGACTTTATAGCTTAGATGTTCGAAGAAAAGCCGTATGTCGAAGAAGTAAAACCGGCTGCACGATTTTGAACCTACTCAAGAGAATTTATCAAATAAGTTTGATGGGGGTTCCAACTTTCTGAAGCGTAATCAAGCTTAGCGCGTACAAATGTGGTGCATGCCAATTGGCGGACTCTAACTGATTGATTGATTGTACGGATTTACGCACCGACGCAACGCAGGCGATAAGGCTTGTCCGGGTGATGTGCATAAATTTAAATTTCCAAACGCTTAGTTTCATCATTCATAGCGAGCACCAATTTTCTAAGTGGGTAAGGTCGTTTCGTAGAAGCAGCTGATCTTTTTGCTTGAAGTTTTCCCGTAGAGAACACAGTGTTGGTAGGCTCAAGCGGCATAAAACACTGCATTTATCTGGTTCAAACCAGACAGGTCTGCATCTGTCCGCGTTCAGTGAACAAACAAGAAATAGAATGACGAGCTCACATTGCTGGGCTAATCAGTTTTCATGCATACTGGAGTGGTGGAGCCGCTAACGTAAACGATTACAAAACAGCACAAGACTCGCGCCCGCCCTGACTGGCATTTGCCTTGTTTCGTAGTCATCCAGCTTAAGGCCTCCACCTTCAAGAATTCAAAAAAGGAGAAGCTACCCCGCGCCCACGGTGTCATCATGGTCAGTGTTCCTGATAGAGTCCTAACTACGTCGTCAACACCACTGCTGCTAGTAACTACGGGTCACCACTCAGTAGTTCCGGTAGCTACAGTCGCTCCGTACTCGGCCGTTTTAAATGTTTCCGTACGTCCTTAGTAGATAAATCGCTAGAACATTAGTGCACTAGTCACCCCGCAGACCTCTTTGGTGAAATCGGAGTAATTATTTCTCACAGGAAATGTTAACGCGATTGATTAGATATTTGCCTATCAACCATTGTACCTCCCTCGAAGGAATCTCCTGTAAACATTTTCACCCGCTTTAGTGGAACTAGGTTGCACAAAACTCGTCGCCGCCCTTCCGCTTTCGCGAGTCTTCCACAGCAGCTTCTTCTTTAGTTATTAAAACCCCGACTTTACGTTGTTGATTGAGTTTCAAATGTGCTGTTGAAGCTAAAGCCTTGTTAGGTCACCCGTAGTTGTTTTTTGAGGCCATTGCCCATCTCAGTCCAAAAACGATCGACATCTCTTGCATAGGTGCTGTACCTGAGGCTGTACTCGGCACTGGAGACTAGCGACACACGGAGCCCTCTATGGCCCACGCTGCAGGGTGCGCGGCTGGCACCCATGCTGGCCCGGTGCCTTCTGCGGGCGGTTCTGGTGCCATTGCCCCCAGAGCGAGGAGAGGCCCACAGCCGAGGCGGCCACTGGTCGGCTATGACTAGCGGCAGGTTCACCGAGTTTCTCACGTGCCTGCGCGCTCAGCACGCCCGGGGCAATTCGACGTCTACCAAGGGCCTGCGAGGCACGCTCACGGCAATCCTGAACGGTGCCATGGTGCCGGCCAGAGAGGCATACGATGTGTACGTGGTACGACTGGCGCGGATAACCCCCCTCGAACACCGCCTAGGGAGCAGTGACGCCCTCATCTCGTTCGGTTGGAAACAGGTGAGCACGGGTGGCACTCTATTATGTACTGACTGCGAGCTGCACGGCCGTTACTTAGCACGCCTCGAACACATAACGTTGAAGGGTGTCACCCGCCCCCGCCCTTACACATTCATGCTTGTGATAGCGAGCCCATGCTTGGCAGCACTTAAAGGGCCATGCAGACAAATTACAAATTTTCATTTAAACAATTGGGTGTTTTAAATTTTCTTCCGTAAGTCCAGCTAGAAATTATGTTTTATTCTATGAGGAAATAATAAAATTAAATCAAAATTTTGATTATACTGCAAAACGGCGTTTTCGTGACGAATGTCATTACGTAACAACGACAGGTCTTCAAGTGAATGGTAGTCAGCTGTTTACTCTGAAGGGTCCACAGAACGCCTTTTTTTACCGTGTCGTGTGAGACAATCACAAAGCTCCAGCCTTTCATTCTTTCTGCTTTAAAATGAATATTCATTGCACTTAGGCGCCCTCAGCCAATTCCACAGATGTGCATACTACGTCTTACGTAGTAGTGTGGGAACTGAGCTCGTGAGTTTCATGGCCATTCCATTTTTTTCTAATGACATAAATTTCTTGAGCGAAATTTATGTGAAAAGGGGTGTCAGGACGATGCTAACGAAGCAAACTTTTGAATAAACCAGACCTAATTTTTCAGCATGGATCCCTTTAACGAAGAGGAATCGTGCCTACAGATTCACTAAAGTAGAAGGACATTAGTGTAGCCCGACCTTCAGGGTCCTGCGGGGAATGACACAACGTTTATTGAGGCAAGATCGAGCGAACGGCAGTGTAGCGAAATATTGACAATGCTTATTGTTTGATTTGCTTATTGACTCAATTTGATATTCAAACTCAGCCAAATTCATGCCAGCACTACCAACTATTGCGCAGTGAAGTGGCGAAGACAAGCACAAGACAAGGGGCAAAAGAAGACACAAAAGAAAGCACACAATGTGCTACGTAGCGCACACATACACATAGCAAAGCGGTGTGTTTTTGTCCAGCATCCTGTGCTGGGCTCCGACGTGCGACTATGCACTAATTCGACAAAACTACAACTCTGCTGCCCAGTGAAGGCCTCAGATCGCTGTTTTTTTCTAAGGGCAGGGCACCGAACCGAGTATATGGAGGAAGAATAAGAGTGCAATTAGAAAATCATGTATAAGGCGCTCTCTGCATCCAAGTCTGCGCGGATAGGCGCGTTCATCCAGGGCATCGAGGAGCCTCGTCTCTGTTTTGTTCACCGCAGCAATGGGTGCTCACCCTCACCTGAAAACCACGATCTCGTTTGTGAAACTTGGTTTACCAACTTCAACCACGCCAACACCACTTATGGCTGTGGTTTCATGCAGGTGTCATGTCGGGGGGCAAACCTCTTTCTTAAGGTTGTCCACCGTGAAAGATCGAGTGAACGAAAATTTACTCATTCCTTTAGCAAAAATTCTTTCACCCGTATGTCGTGCGCGAAACAGCTTCCCTGGTCATTAACTGTCCCAGATTGGGATGCCTGGTAATTTTATTGTAACATATATTTCCTGCATTCGATAATGATTTAATAAAAGTCATTACGTGAACGGATATGAACGCTGCTGTAGCGAAATCGACTGGCGATAAGGCATTTCACTAAACGGAAATGAAAATTCTACTTGGCACGCTTTTTTGAGGATTTATATGCTGTTTGCCGCAAAACAAAACGACTGATCATCTTACAGGTTTAGTCGTGCTACTGAAGGAGCGTTTTTCAAAATTATACCTAAGATGCCGGCATGAAGCTTGCAGGAGAAGCTGCTGGAGAAATTTAGTGAAACGTGTAGCTAGCCAAAAGGTCTAGTTTTCTAGGAGGACGACAGCGAAAATAGCCAGGGGATTACCACACCAAAGAGTTGGTGCTATCTTTTCGCTGTGATATCAGTCGAAAGTTTGCGCTTTCCAGGAGCATCATGAAAAGTGATGCGATCCAAGTCGGCGTCTTCGCAGCTTTGGGGTTAGATTGCTGAATCATGTAGGCTTTTCTAGTGTCTACCATACCAAACCTTTCAAACAGCCACAGCAAGGACCAAACATGTTTTGTTTCTGGTTGCATTGGCAAGTGAGCCATTCTTTATCACTGGAGTGTTAGCAACAAATGGGTGGCATTCTCAAGAGGGCATTTGAGCTGTTTACCATTTTGTCATAAAGGGGGAAGTAAACTGGAGCAGGGTTCTACAAGTGTGGCTATTTTACAATAGACTTCTTGCTGAATGTCACCTTGCTGAACTTGAACTTGCTTTTCCAGGCTTCTGAAACGTGAAATATCTGTTTCGTAACGCACTTTAGTACAAAATAGAGCTGAATGATACTTAAGTGCATCAAGTTCACCTTGGTTTATCACATCACACAATTCCGTGCCTATCTGTTTTAGCTGACTTAACCTTACATGAAGGTTTGTTTGGGTATGTGCAATTTGTTGTATTTTTTCTTTGGTAGTTAAATAAAGCCACAGCGTTCTAATTTGAGTTGCTGTAAGATATAGTTTTACCTTTGGTGCACACATAGCTTGCGGTTATAAGTGACTTTATGGGCTCAGTTTACCTTCGGTGAGCCAATAAGGGCTTCCTTACACCTGATATCTTTTATCGAACTGCATGAAGATATCCATGTTTTCGCATTACTCGAGTGTGCTCGAGATGAAGGGGTATTTCTTTCCCTCACTTTCAAAGCTGACCCATTAAACACCCGCTGAGCGAAATGGTGCCTCGACTGCGTGGCACTGAGGCGTTCCAGAGCGAACAATTCTCCAGCACGCGCTAAAACCCAACAGCAGAGGAAGGTGCTCCTGAAGGCGTTAGGGAGCTCGGAACTTCAGGACAGCTTAAGAACAAACAGAGCCGCCATCATTAGCAATACTCACAACGCGTTGTAACCGGAACGAGCATTGCCGCAGCACGTAGGATAGAAATGGAAGCCATCCAAAAACTTAAAGGGGCACTGACACAAAATTTTGAAGGCGAGATAACGTCGGAGATAGATTGGTGGGAACACATATACATCATCTGCAAAATATCAGCGGCGAATACAGCCTAGAACGTATTTAAAATCAATTTTGAAGTGTGCGAAACGCAACCGAGCAGCCAGCAGAGGACCACGCGCAATTGTAAATAAACAACATCCAAACACGTCACGAGTTTGTGTTTGCCGCTTCCGCACTACCGGCGTTTTACGCGGGCTCGCCCGGCTCGCCGCTCCAACCGGAGGGCCGGAGGGCGGAGCTTCTGCTCTCGAGAACGAACGACCCGATCGTTGGCGGCGGAGGCGCCGTGATTTCGTCAGCTAATCGGGCAGCTGGCCGCGACCAAAGTTCTACAGCGATTCCAGGCACTCTGTTTCTATTACTGTTTATTACCATTGGATGCGAAATCGCGCCGGAGGCACGAAAAGCCCACTGAGCTAGCCGCACGGTCGCTGTGCAGGCGGCGGCCACGGCCGCGAAGTGGCCCAGGCCGGCGCAGGTAGCTCGAGTGATAGCTTGTTACCGCTGCACGAAATTGTCCCCAAGTCCCGACCATAGTGGCTTAAATGAGAAAGGAGTTAATGATGCGATGGCGGGTTGCATTAAAAATTGTCATCTGCACCGCTTACGAGAGCGGCACTCGAATATCCGCCGCAGTGCTGAGCCGAACACATGTGTAGGCGGACCTGTAGGCAGACCGGCCGGCTGCTCCCAGCGCGCGTCTTGCCACCCACCGCCTCGAGCGTCGCGCGTCGTTCTTTAGCCGCGGTAGCATTTGCACTCGCAGCGCCTGCGTCACATCCACGGTCGCTTTTTAATTAAGCGCCTCACGAGATCAGTACGTGGGGGCATTCGCAGAAACTGCCGTCGATGCGGATTCGACAGTGCTACGGCGGCTCTACTCTGTGATATCCCTCCGACGGTCACGTGGTCAGCTTTGTTCACACAAAATCCACAAAATCCATTGTTTCGCGGCACTCGCTGAAACCGAAACTGCGACTGGCCGCATTTAAAATCCCTGTAATTAAACAACCGTCGCACGCTGAAGCAAATGAGGTTTCTACAGGTTATAAGTAGGTCACTAGCTACTTATCGCAACGTAAAAAACAAGATGCTAAATTTTTGTGTCAGTGCGCCTTTAAGGGAAGCGGGTCACGAAGCACTTATCGCCTGAACCGAAAAGAGTCCTAGCTGTTCGAGAACCGATGTGGAGGTATAACTTCAAGCCTTCAGTTAGTCACTAAGGCTTTTGCATTCAGAAGACATAAAAAGTGTTTAAGTGCCATCAAAATTTTTTTCAGGTTAAACAGGCGATGATCCAATCTTCTCGCGCATTGCAGCTGTTCTACGTTGCGTACGCTCGCTCCATGTGTCAACACCCGAATCTACCTGGCCAGAAGGAGCCACAGGTTCCGCCGCGGGACCTCGTCAACGGGCCGCTCTCCAATGACCCGGGTTTTCACCGGGCCTTCCACTGCCTTAGGGGCGAACCCATGCGACCACAGCCCACGTGCCGCTTCTGGGACCGCCCGCCTCGATAATATTACACCCACCCCCGTGTCGTTGTTTGCTTTTGGCATGGACCGAGGTACAGCGTATCGTTATAAACTGAGAATTTCGGCGGTACCTAAGTTGAAAGAGCATCAATAGACAAAGATTATTCCATGTTGCATACGCACGCGCACAGGTTTGTTGTTTATGATTGGCGGAAACATGATACTGGTAGGGCACGATTGAAAGGACATTGTATGTACGGAGTACCCTGTTCTATTCTAGCAGGTTTAGAAAATAGACAATTCTTGGCGAATTTTTTTTCGTGAATTCTGGTGCGTTGTTTCACGTTCGGTGTTTTGTCGTTTTTTACTGTGATTCACTTAGACAATGATTTCTGGCTTCAAAAGAATGCCCCGAACTCCAGACAAGAAAAAGCAGGTAGGTAATCGCATGAAAATATCTAACCTGCGACACTTTTAGCTTACATTTTTAGTACACTCAAGTTGTTATCAGCTCTGGATATTTGTAATACCTTAATTTAAAAAAAAAACAAGTCATTTCAACTTTTTCTGCGAAGCGAGGGCCCCCATGCTACACGTTTCACTGGATTCTACCTTCCGGGTCAGCTCCGATTGCTGTCAAGATTAGCTTTTTGGGTGTTCCTGTTGTACAACACTTGCATCCAACGTACATTTGAAGCTCTACAGCTTTTCAAGAGCTCAGTATTTTGCTTAGAATATAAATCTTTGCACCCGAGAGATTGCATAGAGGACATGGCTATCCTGCGCTAGGGACAGTTGTTGTTTTATCGTAGCCAGAATTGAGCAACACACTTTGCTGTTGTATCTTACCCATCACGTAAATCTTTTGTATATGCTTATAGATAATGCTGTTTTGATTGATTGAAGGTTTTAACGGGCCGCCCCAATGCAGGCGATGAGGCGCGCCATACTGGTAGGCTCCGGATTAATTGTGACCACCTGGGGATCTTTAACGTGCGCCAAAATCTCGTGTACACGGGCGTTTTTGCTTTTCACCTCCATCAGAAAGCAGCTTCCGTTGCCGGGACCCGAACCCGTGACCTCCTGCTCAGCAGCGCAACGCTTTATCTGCTAAGCCACCCCGGTGGGCAAATAATGCTGGCAAGGCCAACACATTTCAATGAGGGATACTCCTACTTGATATCTGATAAAGTAGGATTCATTTCCCTAATTTTTGCCGTGCCATTCTTACGCGACTATATTATTGCAGTAAAAGCTCGTTAATTGGACTTTCAATAAAATTTATCAATAATTTTAGGTGTACCTTTTGGCCCGGCAAACCTCCAGAGAAGTATAGGAATATTGATATAAACGCGATAAAAACACGACTAGGCTCCGCCACAGGTAATTCAAACTTCGGTCGACCGCGTTGGGGGCTTGGCGCTTGACACACTGCCATAGAAACGCTCCGCTGCATTCTTTCACCCTCCTCCGTGTAAGGGTCCCTGCGACAACTTCCTTCTTTTTCCTCACCTAAATACTGGCAGGAACCTCTGGTGATATCTGAGCTGCCCGCACAAGATACAGTCTCGCGGAGACAGTGATGATTCGTTCGGGCAATTTTCCATTTTTCGGCGAATTTGCGACTGTCATTTTCCCCAAAAGGGAAAAAGGGAATCTTTAATAGATGCAGGGAGATTTAAGAGGTGTGGAGTAAAAATAATAATGTCCGTCCCAAGACCGAACAGGAATCCACGTAAAAATATATCAGCTGCAAGAAAATAATGCACACAGATTAGCACTGAATTCTTCAGAAACCCGCCAGAAAAAAGTGCGTGAAATAGGATATTTATGACTTTTTAAATTGGACATTGTCTTCTCAGTACATAACTTCACCGCGCGCAGATGCCTGGAGGCCGCGACAACTATTTGAACACAAGGTTTTCTGTCTTTCTTTGATTCATTGCTTACACTTTGTCCAAAATAATGAGTTCATAGCCAAACAGCCTAAGTTGGCCGTCTATAGCAAAGAACATAAGAACAACAGCATACTTATAGTACGCGACAACTGAGAGACGCGCTATTAGGGCGACATGGAAAGAATAGAAGAACAAAAGACGAAGTTATGGCAACAGTGGGTTTGAATAGAACATAAACGTGTCAGAATTCCTTACCGGATCTTCTTTAAGCACTGTACAAAGTTTTGTCAAGTCTTGGAGCCGTATGGGAGGGGTTTTATAATATGAAACTGCTGAACTCCTCCTGCGTCGTTCTGCATACATTGAGATGCAAAGGTCAGGTTGTAAGTTTCGTCCTATATTGTGCTGAATATGGAATACTGGGGTAGGTATACGATTAATTAGGCGACATTTCACAATAACATTATTAGCAACTTTCACTTTACACATCTCACTGAACGGCAATGTACAAAGCAACTGAAGCAAAGGTTTACTCGCATTTCTTTGCGAACGTTTTTGAAGACAACGACAGGTTGCACGTAGGTTTTGCTAATACTGCCATAAAACTATAAATAATAACAAAACTTACGCCGTATAAAAGAGAAGTAAAGTATCCGTAGGACTTGAAGGTAAGAACACCAGTGGGCGTTTAACAATACATGACAACGGTACGCCAATTACAAATATACCTAGCCAATTTGATATTTCCAATACATATCCAATTCCAATGCCTATCCAGGGCTTCTAGCGGCATACCCTGCTCAACCTAACAATATTGAAAATTATAGACAGGGAGTCACAATTCCTTTCCCTAATCCTGGAATCGAAGGCTACAAAATTTGTTTTTGTCCAGGTTAAGTGTAACCAAATTCAACATGAATCATTTTGCGACAAGACCGACTTCTTGATTCATTTTTACCTACAGTTCTGTAATAGTGAACTCGGCAGAAATAAAGCCGTATCTTCCACACATAATAAAGCCGGTGTAATATAAGTGGTGCAACCTACCTACATATCCGGTGCCTAAACACGAGACTGTTTTGCCTTCAGATCAGAAACACAGAAGTTAACATGGGGTAAAAACAAATCTGATACCACAATGGTGGTAATTTTGGCACGACGCATTTTGCGGACTACATCGATGTGGACACGAGTCCAGTGGTGTGTGAGACCTGACAGATCAAAACAATTTCTCACCACAGAAATTGAAACCCTCATGCTGCTGGTGACTAAGCGGAGGAGGAGAAAGCACCAGCGTATTTGTGTGCTTAGAAGTCATAACCTTAATGAATCACGCCCGTCTAAATTCAGTTTTAAGAAGGCGATGAGGATGCCCTCAGCTGCATTCGCTTGTTAGCGAGCAAAAAAATGCTGTCTGTCACGCTCATGTAACAAAGGGCAGACTGCCATAGCAAAATTTTCCAAGCATCAGATTGCTACATGGACACATTGCGTACGTGACACCCTGAAGCTGCGTACACTTTCGTTAGTCCGAACTTTGATTAATTCGAACTGAGATAGCTTCCACTAGTTACTTGTACTAATTACCTGTACTAATTACCTGTACTGTTACCTGTAATAGTTACCTGTACCTATACTAATTACCTGTATAGCAATGGTATTGCCTACAATAATGATCCACTCCTAACGAGAACGCTGTCCTCATAAAAATTCACATGTTCAGCGTGCTTTGTCTACACCTACGTTGGCTAGGTCCACTGCCTTTCCTGCGAGCATGCAGAGCGCAATGGTACAAAAAACAAACGCCCGCCTAAAGCGAGTTGTCTTTATTGAATCATCATTTATGGAGTGAGTCTCAGTCTGACTTGTGGTCGTGGTGCCAATTTGGAGAGGGAGTCAGTACAGAAGCCGCTCACTGTGGCTTGCCATGAAGGCCCGCATTTCCCGCTCAAGCTATGAGCCTGGTTCAGACCTGTCCACCTCGAGCGAAATTCCCGGCTAGAAAAGATTGACTTATGCCAAAACGTTATACTATGGCCCGTTTACGAGACAATCGGCGCTGACGGTGGTGTCGTTAGGAAGCCGGGAGCGGTTCACGCCCGACTGTGAAGCCTATCATAGCCAGACATCGGTTCCAGTAATCCTGTATGCAGTGCCATCCGACGTGGCGAGAAGCACTGTACTAAATTGAAGTATGCTTCCTTATCGTACGTGACGCCTCGCCTGGCGCTTCTTAGCTTTCCCAAAGGTTTTGGCTTTTGGTATTGAATATTTTTTATATCAGTTACCCGACTCTCAAACCTGCAGACCAAGCATTGGGGCGTATAACACATTCAAAACAACGCTTTGTGAAACGTTCTGAGGTTATAGAAGTTTACATAACGGCAATCAAATCTGACAAAACTTAAAAAATAAAAGCGTTGGCTTGCGTCAATGTAACCTAACCTAACGTAAAAAATCTGACACACAGACTCTTGTACCTGTCAACCTCCCCGCAAGTCTTTGTTTCATGCTCCCAATCGTGTCTTAAACGCTAGCTTGCTATTCCAACATTAAGCATTGTTGGCCGGCTTGTCGTTGAATAGTAGGCTCAATGGCCTACTCAATGGAACTGAATGGCCGAAGAGTTCGCCAGGCCCGAAGCTAGCAGGAATGGCGGCCGTAGCTGTCGCTCAGGGATTGACCAGGCTCGATTCTGACTACATGGACAGTGCACTAAATCCACACGAACTAAACTCGCCACGCGCACACTTAAGTTCAGAAGAGCAAAATACTTAAAGGCCGCTCCATACTCCGCGTCTTTCTAGACGTACAGGCCATTGCGCCATGACTCCAATCGACGACTCCGTTAAGGCTAAAGCCTTATATCGCTGTTTCATGGAATGCGTGAAAGACAAACGTCCTTCCCAAGCAGAGGTCGGCAGGCTCACTCACGACTGCACACAGCCCTCTCACCACTTATGAGTAAGTGGTGAGTAAGCCTCGCCATCATTATGGCCTAGTGAGTGTGAGTGCAAGTGAGTGCGAATCCCCACGCGCCGCGAGCCCCGCTCACCACTCGCAGTGCGAGCGCCACTCGTGGAGCGACCAACACACTAATCGCGAGTGCGAGAGCAACTCACCAGGAGCCCCGCTCACCGCTCACCACTCATGAGTGCGAGTGCCACTCACCCTGATCCCCGTTCATCTCTCGCGACTGCACTCGCGCTACTCGCGTCATTTGTGAGGCGAGCGCGAACTGTCGCGCTTGTACTTGCCGTCAGCTCTTTGTTACAGCAGCCGCTAGCTGTGATGGTTGTTAATAGGGGGATTGATTTTGATTCGGAACTACGTGGTCACATAAGCTCCGGCTATGGGGCACCCTAGAATTATTTCTGTGGTGGCGTTTTCACGTGAACCGATGGTGTGGTTGTCTTTACCAGCTCAGAGAGGTGGACGCAGGAAAACACCCATTTAATGCACACTCAAAACAACCCTAGCGCAAACCACTTAATAAATAAATTGCACAAACTCGATAACAATCAAGCCTCAAACTAAATATCCCACAGTACAATTCAAACCAAAACCCAAACGTTTCTGCACCAACGTTCTACACAATTAGTCCAAGTGCACTCATTACATCCAGTCCTAGTTAATGACTTTACCTGCACAACTGCCTAGTTGTGTCCTATGACTGAGACCCTAATGGACTGGCCTAACCGGTCGTCGGCACTGACGTGTCGTACCCGCTGCGTGACCGCGACTCGGTGATAGCCGTCCTTGTCTCGCTTCGGTGCGGGCGTTCGATGCGCGCGGTCACTCCTTGGACGGCGTGGGCTCCGCGTGTCCCGACTGGTTTCCTCGGTGGCTGCGCCCTGGTAGCCGCTGCCGCTGGAGGTCCTTGATGCCGGCGTTCGACGCGTGCGGTCATCCCTTGGGCGGCGTGCTTCCTCGGTGGCTACCCCCTGATACCCGCTGCCGCTGGAGGTACCAGCTGGGCTTAGCAGGAACGTAGCCTTTCGTGGCCGTCAAGACGAAGGTCGACGGAGCGTGGACGTTGGCCGCAAGTGCCCGATCGCCGCCACTGGGGCCACGAAGACACAAGTTCGTGGTGCGCCTAGGATGCTGCAGCCGATGCGAAGTCGGCCCGCTCCCGCGCAGGCCGCGCAGGCTTGGCAGGCATAGTCGTTGGCCTGGCCGCGTCCCCCTGGCTCGTTCCTTGAAGCTCCCGTGCTTCTGCCGCCTCCTGGTTTCTTGCCTCCTGTTCTCTTGCCTCTCAGGTTCTGGCCTCCCCTTCTCTTTGTGCGCCCCGCTTTTATCCCCTCTGGGCTTTCCTGTGGCGCACTCTCTTTGGCTCTTTGCCTTTCCCATGTCCATATATGGCCTTCACGCCACTGGTCTCCTGTGCGGCGTTCTCTGATTGGGTGACCAGTGTGCTGCCATATTTTACCATGATGCCTCTGGGTTTAGGCGGTGGCGTTCTCTGATTTGTGCGCTCATGGCGCGACGTTCAAATTGGCGTTTCTTTGTCTTTTCTTCTATATTTCGGGGGAGTTTGATGCATCCCTCTCAGGGGGTGCCCTATACATGACAGGCGTGTTAATTTACGAATATGATTTGAATGGCTTTCTGACGCCATAATGCACCAATACTGTTGGGTTTCATCACTCATGGAGGGTATGCTGTAAACACTCGCGTGCAAAAGGAGACGACGAGCGGTGGGCGCGAGCGCGACTGAGTGCGAGTGGTGACGGCGAATGGTGAGCGTGAGTGAGTGCGAGTTGGAATTACGAGTGGTGTGCGTGAGCGCAAGTGAGTGCGAGTGGTCACAGCGAGTGGTGAGCATTAGCGCGGATGGGTGCGAGTGATCGAGGGTGCGCAGGAAGCATGAGTATGAGTGCGGCTGGTGAGCGTAAATGTGTGTGAGTGCGTGAGGAAAAATATATTTTTGTGCGAGAGTGTGAGTGAGCGGTGTCCAGTATTGCCGAGGTTTTTTCCGAAGTGCATAGCAGCGTCGTCCGAAAAGGGAGGTTGTGGCAGGCGAGGTTCACGCGCAACGGAAGGGTGCGATACGGTGGACATGAGAATCGCGGCCCAGGGAAGGAAAACCGCAGTGGGATAGGAGGGTCTAAGGAGGGCTCTGAGAAAGGGAGACACACCACGCACACGATTACGGAAACGTCTGCGCCAAACGAATGTAAGCCGCTTCCGCACATACAAACTAATCCGCCGTGAAAGGCAAAGGTACGGCATGGAAGGCGGAGGAAGGATGCTGCTGGCGATGACTAGCGGGAGAGAAAGCATCGGCCGGGGCGTCCAGGAAACTGGACAAGTGGAGGCAGGCCTGACCACAAATTTCGTCTAGTCGTACAACACCAGATTAACAGGAGACTACTGGCGAAGGTGATTGAGGAAAAGAGGTTTTGCAAGGTGCTCTGCAGGAGGCTTCTCAAGCGGTACCCGGTGTGGCTACGACCTTCTACCGAAGGTTCAAGAGCAGTTCAACAGGTGGTCTAACGGAACGTATGTTCCTCGGCTTCTGCAGTTTTCCGGTGACAGAATATATGGGGTCAGCGAGGCAATGCTTCAAATGCCAGCGACATGGTCATATCGCCAAAAACTGCAGAGGACCAGTACGTTGTAAAATATGCTCCGGTGCTCACTCGCACAAGGACTGCACCTCCCGGACCCAACCTCAGTGTGCGAATTGTGGAGGCCCACATCCAGCGTCGTATGGAGCCTGCCCGCAGACAAAGGCCGCTACTCTCGCTCGCAGTGTCGAGCAAATCCAGGGCAAAACTACCAATCGACGTGAACCTCCGCCGAACCCACAGGTCGTTTTTACAACGGTGACTTCCTCATCGAAAGACGCACCACTTCAAAGCCCACCACAGAACAAGTCATATTCGGGAGCACTCCAAGAACAGACACCGCCCAAATCTGCTCAACTGTCAGGTGCTACTAAGGACACAGCCTCGTCTTCACAGCGACGTCATCGGAAGAACCTCGACGAGACGGCACATCAATCCACACAGCCAGATGTTGTGAGTCTTCTCATTCCCATGCTTTTTACGGCTCTCAAGGCTCTGCTGCACGCTAACCCGTCCGCTCAATCTCTCCCTGAAGTCGAGGCTATCTTGGCCTTGGAGCCCCTTGTGACGTCCTCCTTCAAGGTGCTGCAGCGGGGTTTCGGAGTTCAGCAATGACGACCAAGTTTCAAATCACGTCTCCAAAGGTGTCTCTAAACACTAACCTCAAGGACTGCACAATCTTCCAATGGAATGCCCGCGGCCTGCGCTCAAAACTTGCAGATTTCCGTCAACTTGTACAGACTTACCAGTTCCCATTCCTCGTAATCTCTGAATCCCGCGTTGAAGATCACTTTCGGCTAAGAAATTATTATTTTCTTCACTCGCATCGCCTGAGGGGAGTAAGTCGGTTGTTTATTGGTTTTCGGAAAGATGTACAAGCAGCAAGCGTACCCGTCCAACCTCACGACACTGAGGAATATGTGTGTGCCACCATTATGATCGGGACTCAGCGATTTACATTTATTGCTTCCTACTTGGAACCAGGAGCTGCATTTGATGCCCGCAGGCTTGAAAATATAATTGCAGGGACACGCCCACCTCACATCATATGCGGTGATTTCAACGCCCACAATGAAATATGGGGAAGTGCGTATACCAATTCGCGTGGAGCAAGGCTTGCTGATCTACTTATCAATCACGGTATCGAACCTCTCAATGACGTCAGCATCACCTGCATAAAAAATACAACCATCAGCAGCTGTATTGACCTTTCCTTCGTGTCAAACAGCTTCATCCAAAAATTTACTTGGCGTACAGATTTGGAAACGAGAGGCAGTGATCACTTTCCGATTTTAATATCTTATCAAAATGCAGCTGTGGGTCGACGTCAAAGCTATGTCAAGCGCACAGATTGGGAAGCCTTCAAAAACCGCACTGACGTGGGAATAACCGCAGCCACTAACGACAATGACACAATACGAACTATGGTTAATTGTCTGACAGAGTCATCGATCGTAGTGAGGAAGGGCCTAGATATTAAGACCGATCCAGAATATGAAAGGCTGCGTGCCATCCGCAGACGCGCTGAGCGTAATGCGCGACGCACCAAAAACTTAGAGGACTTGAGGCAGGCTCGCAAAACGCAAAGACACGTGAGGCGTTATTTAGAAAAGTTAAACCGGCAACGGTGGCGTGATATTTGCACAAACTTAGATGTCCACAAACCATTATCGAGGGTATGGCGCATTATAAAAGGTATGCGCACAGATAACCAACAACTGTATCCTTTCAAAGCGCTGTCGTTACACGAAGGCATATCACAAAAAGAAGCCGCTGAGGAGTATTGTCGGCTCATATCTACAGTATCCATGCCTCCGCTATTCCTTCAACGTGTCCCCGACGTAACGCCACCAAACGCTGTAGCCGCAATGGACCTTCCGTTTTCTATTCGAGAGCTCGACACGGCCATCTCGAATGTCAAGAAACGTTCTTCTCCAGGTCATGATGACATACCTTACGAAGCGATTTCCCATCTGTCTCACCATTCCCGCCTACGCCTTCTGGAATACTACAACTCAACCTGGCTCTGTGGTAGTGTTCCTACAGAATGGAAAATCGCTAAAATTACTGCAATCCTAAAACCTGGGAAGCAACCGACAAGATTCGACTCATTCCGGCCTATCGCCTTACTAAGCTGCATTGGCAAAATCATGAAAAAAATGATATTTAAAAGAATTACGTGGTATTTGGAAAGCAGAAACCTTTACGCACCTGAAATGAATGGCTTCCGGGAAAACAGATCCGCCATTGACAACATAATCGCTCTCGTCGCTTCACTGGAAGAAGAACTACAAAGCGGACACATACCGACAGTAGTATTCCTTGACATAAAGTCAGCATTTGATTCAGTCTTGCATACTGCAATTCTAGAGTCCTTAGCTGTCCTTGGTCTTGGTGGAAGACTGTACGCTTGGATTGCGAGCTACCTCAAAGGACGTGAAATTTTCATGTGCACGCCAGAAGGCCCTACTTCCCATCACAGTATACAGAAAGGAGTGCCTCAAGGAGCCGTTTTAAGTCCTCTATTATTCGACCTCACGCTTATCCACCTAAAGCGTGCGCTCTCTCCCGGCGTCAAGGTCACACTTTATGCGGATTACATCTGCATTTGGTATGCGGCAAGGTCACGTCGTACAACGCAACAGCGGCTGCAGAAAGCTTTGAGCAATGTGTCTTCGTACCTTGCGTCCAAGGGTCTCCGCCTTTCTTCCGAGAAAAGCGTTGCCATGGCGTTCACCCGCAAGCGGATGAGACAATACCCTCTAATCCTTGGCGGTCGTTGTCTGCAATACGCACGAACCCAAAAATACCTTGGGATCATCGTAGATAGAAATCTATCATGGGCGCCGGAAGTCAAGCGATTACGTACTCGTCTCTCTGCGGTGGCACAAGTTATTGGATACCTTGCTGGATGTCGATGGGGAAGCGACTGCAGATCCATGGTGCTTCTCTGTAAAGCATATGTAGACGGCTTGCTGCGCTACAGCCTGCCTGTTCTGCAACGGCTGTCGCCCACATGCAAAAAGCAACTCAATGCGGCTAGAAACAACTGCCTGCGTACCTGCCTCGGCCTTCCTAAGGGCTCATCGTGTGTTGGCACTGTCGCAGAGGCTGGTTGCTTGCCTTTAGATATTATTAGAATGCAGGAAACATTTAGAATATACTTGAGGCATGCGCTGCACGCAAAATCCAAGTTCTTGGCAGGTATTGTACAATGCAACAAAATTTCGAGCTTCGCAGAAACTCTAAATAATATAAACATCTCTGTACCTACCCAACGACGACAACTCATGCCATCTGATTTCCCGCCTTGGACTCTATCACCCCTATGCATAAAATTAAACATACCTGGACTCACATAAAAAAAAGTTATGCCTCAGATATGCCTCCTTCAACTAACACTTGCCCATATAAGTGACCAATACTCTCGTATGACCCACATTTTTACTGATGGATCATCTACTCCTGACTGCAGTTCTTCTGGGCTCTTCATTACACCCACCGGCCAAGCACTCTCATACCGTCTTGAGCGCCCAACATCATCTACATCTGCTGAGCTTCATGCCATCAAACAAGCACTTCGCTACATTCTCCGCCAGCAGCCAGCAGAGTGGGTAATCTTTACGGATTCGAAAGCAGCACTGCAAACTCTTCGACGTGCCAGCTGCTTCAGCATTCACGAACATATATCCCGCGATGTCTCTTACCTAAATCATCTAGTTTGTGTCGCCGGACACCGCGTGATACTGCAGTGGATCCCTGCCCACTGCGGCATCATAGGCAATGAAAAAGCAGATGAGGCTGCCAAGAGAGGATTGCAACTGCGGAACGTGAGGAACATTTTCTTCACGAAGCACGATGCCTCTAGGCTGGCAAAGGAGCTTGTTTTCAGGGAAAGAAGCACATTCTGGTCTCTCCCGGAAAACCAGCACCCATTCCTGCATCATGTCGACCCAACTTTGGCACTGAGGTTACCGGAGCGACTTCCACGTCGCCTAGAGACTTTGCTCCATCGCTTACGTCTCAACGTGGCGCTAACACATACCTACCGCTATCGCTTTGGCCTGACCTCGAACCCCTATTGTGACAACTGCGGTTCACCAGAAACCGTCGAGCATATTTTACTGGAGTGTCCTACATACTATCAAGCAAGAAACAACCTCGCACAGAGGATCGAGTGCCTCAACCACAGTTCCTTGACTTTAAAAGCACTTCTGGGACCATGGCCATCTCCCTCCTCTCAGCGTAAAGTGCTAACCGCATTATTTGAATATCCCAACGACATCGGCGTCGCTGAGCTGATATAGGACCAGACCATTCTTGCACTGTAAAACCGCCCATAGACTTTTCACGTGTCGCACTGACGGACCCCAACGCACACGCTCCCTCCTTTTTTTTCACTTTTATTTTCTCCTTTCTTCTCTCCCTTCCACCTTTCTTCCTATTGCACCTTTTTCCCTCCTCCCGTACCCCGCAGGGTAGCATGTCGGCGTTAACATGCCGGCAGACCTCTCTGCTTTCCTCTAATAAAGAGCTTTCTCTCTCTCTCTCTCTCTCTAACAAGGCTTTCACCTTCAATATGTCCCAAGGTTACGCGCATCCCCTGCAATTTTTTAGCATCGGTATCAGGCTGTAAGGTCCCCATTGTCCCGGCCATGGGCTACTATAAAAGTTTCCTACACAATATCGAAACAACACCATCCAGAGGGATCGGTTTAAAGTCGGTATCGCTGTAGCCCATCTTTACATTGCCGGACAGTAAGTTGCCCGAAAAAAAAATCCTAAATCGTTAGAGCGATCCCCTCATAGCATGTATCTGCGCCAATAACGATCCCCATCATTACAGTCACGGGCTACCGCTGAAGGGCACGCCCCAAAAGCATCATCATTATCATTCTAAGAAGGTGTTACGCTGCCTTCATTTGCTTTGTGTCAGTCAACGCTTTTGCCTCCTTCATTCGATTCGCTCTGCTATGGACGACTTACGAGCTGTCTCCCAGTCACCCCCTCTAAAGCACGTCACAAAAGACGCAGAGAGCACGCTTGAATCCGCGGTCATCTCTTCGGAACCCAATGGCGCCGCCCGCAAAAACAGCTACCCCACCACGACCCATTCGGGGCTTTCATGCCCCCGCCAAATGGACGACGACGGTTTGACGGAGGTTCTTCCATCGGAACACGGTAGCTTTTCCGTTTCGTGCGCAACACATCCATCGACTGAAGGTATGCTGGCCCTTGGATCTGTGTGTTCCTGCACAGCCGCTGGTCAAGAGCCGGACATTTACTCCGGCAGCCCAAGACACCGGTTACCAGCTTCTTCCCCTTCTGTGGACCACAAGACCTGTGCGGAATTGATAGAGGCTCACGATTCCCCGTCGAATAGCGCAGGCCGCTATCCTACAACCGTTCCCCAGAATACCTGTTTGTCGCCAAAAGGAGCATTGCCAAATTCAAGTCCCGACGACGGTAAGCTGGCAGGAATAGCCCCCCATATTGAAGTCTTCAGACACGGTTCTGGCGGTCATTTCGAAGGCCTAGGCCAGGTCTCGGGACTTGGCGTCACCACTGTCTTCCCTGTACATCAAGTTTTATTCAACCAGCGCCAATTTTCTAAGGCTAAAATGACGAGCAGTGGGCGGAGCAACCGAAGAAGCGACTATAAATTGCAGGCAACATTTCAGCGATCTCTTTCCAGAGGTTCGGACATTGAGAGTGACAAAAAAAGCCATCCCAACATTGGCTTGGTTCATGGCGTGCTCGATGACCTTATTGAGGAATTTGAAACGCGCCCAATTGTCCCTGGGCCTTTACGAGAACCATCAAGTTTAGATCCATACCAGCATCCATTTCAGTCGCCGCGTGAATTGTCGCTGGATGTGACTTTTTCCGCTCCGCTGCTTCCTCGCGTAAGAGGCGCCCGCAAGTCATCGTCTTTCGGAGTCACCTGCACTGTTTCGAGATCGCCAAGCGCAGCTGTCCACACCCGCCGTGACACAGTTCCACATGACGAAGCTCTCGACAGGAATAAGGTTATAGAGCGCGTGTATACTACATGTTCACAGCTGGAGTCGATCGCGGGAGAAGTTACAACGGAGGCACGTCGACTGTACCAATCGCAATCCCTGTTACCTATGTCAAAAAGTAACGACCAGACAGAAAGCATTATGGCAGTCTCCCAGAGTGGCAGCAACGTTGGGTCGAAGGAAAACATTCTGGATGGCCGTGGTATGCCAGCAGGAACCTGTACGACTGGAATTGCAAACCCCAAGACGAAGCGGACCCTTACCCCGAGTACTACAAAAGTTATGCTCGCCGGAAAGTCTGCGAATATGCCTATACTTGAGGGACAGCCGCTACTCTCACCGAAGAGTTACTCTCAAGAAAAGTTAAAGCACTCTGAAAGCGACGATTACGGAGCTACAAACGTGATATTCAAACAGCGGAAAGACCGCATGACTGCCACACCTGCCGTCCGCGATTTTGGAGCGGCGGAGGAAGACAACTGCTTCTTACGTATAAGCGCTCTAGCTCGTCGCTGGAACCCGCTATCCCGCATGTTGACCCCAGCAGCCCAGGAAACAGCGACTGAACAGAATCCGTCAAAGCAAGATCTTGCCATTGATCGCATGTCGGTAAAGGAAGAAAAAGGTTTGAGTCTAAATGCCGATGCCGGAAAAAGACGTTTTCCGAATGCCGAGGACGTTTCCTCGAGAGACGCCTACGACGCGTGGGCGTCCCCACCGGGCAGACTTCTCTCGCGTAGAAAAGCGGTAATACGCAGCAAAAACTCGTCAGCTCTCAACTCACCTGAATCGAAGAGAGCTGTTATTACAAAGGAATCCCAGACATCCCTTTACGGGGAAAGCAAATCCTCATCCGATGACGGTCGTGGCCAACACGAAGACGACGAAAATTTACCTTTCGGAAATAGTCGATCAAACTCTCCACTTGACAGTGACGATGCGAAACCGGCCAAAGGAAATAAACTTCGCCACGGTAGAAAGAATACTGCTGCCAGCGATAGAAAGAGAGCAGTTGATGAGTCAGCGAAGTCACCAAGAAAGTCACCAAGAGAGTCTCCTCCCCCTAAAGGAGCACAGAAGGCGATTTCTGGCAAACCGATGTCGGCAAAGAAATACAATAAAAATTTTGTAAATTCTGCGGAAAGTATCTCCCCAGACGCAAGATACCCAGCTTCTATTGAGAGCGCTGATAGTTCACCATTGACGCAAACGAGAAGTAAATCGCCCGAAATGCTTGGGGCACGTCGGAGTAGAAAGCAAGAGGCAGAACGTTTCCCTCTTTCACCGAAGAAATCTCCAGTGAAGAAAAAGTCAGATGGGGCAGAAACAATGTCCCCCGAACCAGGTTCCCCGTATTCTATTGAGAACGATGATGCTACACCATCGAACAAAACCAACGACGCTTCGCCCAGAACGCTTAGGACACGTAAGAACAAGGAAAAGGCAGTTCTATCCCCTCTTTCGCCGAACAAATCACCGGTTAAGAAAAAGTCGGGTGGGAAGAAAACTCAGTCCCCCGAACCAGGCTCCCCGGATTCTATTGAAACAAAGGATGCTACGCCATCGAAGCAAACCGAAGTCACTTTGCCTATAAAGCCTTGGACCGATAAAAACAACAAGAAAAGGGCGAAAATGTCCCCTCTATCGCCGAAAAAATCTCCGGCTAAGAAAAAGTCGGCTGGGGCTAGAGCTCGGTCCCCCGAACCACGCTCCCCCTATTCTATTGAGAGCGAGGATGCAACGCCGTCAAAAAAAAGCGAAAGCACTTTGCCTAGAAAACCGGGGACCCATACCAAAAAGGCAGAAATGTCCCCTCTATCGCCGAAGAAATCTCCGGTTAAGAAAAAGTCGAGTGGGCCGACAGCTCTGTCCCCCACACCAGGCGCCCAGGGTGCTACTGTGAACGAGGATGCTACCCCCTCGAGACAAAGCAAAGGCCCTTTGCCTAGAAAGCCCGGAACGCGTAAAAAGAACAAAGAAATAGCAGAACTGTCCCCACTATCGCCGCTGAAATCTCCGACTAAGAAAAAGACAACAGTGGTGAGAGCTCGGTCCCCCGAACCAGAATCCGCGGTTTCTATTGAGCTCGAGGATGCTACGCCTTCGAAAAAAAGTACGGGCAATTTCCTCACAAAATCTCGGATCTCTAAGGAAAAAAAGGGAAAGTCAGAGCTGTCCCCCTTATTTCCAAAGAAAACAACGGCTAAAATAAAGTCCGAGAAAGTACCTTCTAAGGAGCGAATACCGACGAAAGTTAACGATATCTCTCCACTCTATGTATATGAGGAGAAGGAAGACATATCAGAAAACAGCGGTGGCGATTCAGTCGTTGCAGAAGATCCGTTCATCATTCAAACGAATTCTGATTACATGGACGTTAGAAAAATCACTCGATTAACTTCAGAAGAAAAGCCAGGGCGCTCCAGTCACAAAAGTGGGACACAGGGAAAGAAGCTGTTACTTCCTGAATCGTTCAAAACACATATGAATGCTGGTGCGCAGGCGCCGCCTGAAGGTGATTCTAGCGACAGCGCTTCAACCCCAGAAAATGCCTCTGGCATGGTAAACGCTAAAGAAGGCGTGGCTAGAAGAAAAGGGTACGACAACGAAGTAAAGAGACCTAAACGGAGATCTGCCGTAGCGCATAAGAATTCCCGTGGTACAAACGTGAAAGGGCAACCAGCAGAGTTACGATCAGTGGGCTGCGATTCTGCGGTGCCGGCAGCTCCGGAAACAGTGCCGGAGGGGTTGAAGCAAGACATAATGAGCGCCGACACGTACGCCTATTTGGAAATATCTGAATACGAAAGCTTTCTGACTGAACCTTATCTCTTTGAGGATAACCAACTCATTTTGGGACAACCGAAGCTCCATAAAAATCAAATATTTCAACCCATCCAAGACCGGAGAGTGAGCGGTAAAAGGGAAGAAGGCGAAGTCCTTCTAGTGGAGTGCAATAGAGTTGGGGAAAGGGTGGCTCCTCACAAATCGCCTTTCGCCATGGAGGATCACAGTGGAAACTATTGGACAAAGACGAACATGTCAAACATCTTATCCAGAAAATCTTTCGATCAGGAAGATGACGCTGGGAGGCCGATGTTCCGTGCTCGTATCAGCCGAGGCAGATTGCCGGACCTTACAGATAGCGAAGATTGCGGTGAACACGTTGCAACTGGTTTCATTTCACGTCGCAGCAGCCCATCCCGAATCAGCGTTCCCCTGGCGCAGATCGGTAGTGACATGCAGAGGAAAGAGTCCGGAAGGAGCCTAGTTTTCTCTGCGCCATCGCCAACTGACGTTCAGAGGCGGTTGAACCGCTCTGTCTCCGTCGAATGGCGTGTTCCGCCGAGCGGGTTCCCCCGACATCAAGTTTCATCGGGACCACAGGTGCCTAGAGGAAGAGCCGAACCACGCGGCCATGGACCTTTCCAGTGTCCCGAGGGAAAGCTGAGAACACAGTCGTTCCAGTCGACTACCACGAATGGAAGCCCTCCGTTTTACCCACCGAGCCTCTCGAGGACATACGGCATCATCCCTCAAGGGCCGCCGGCCGGGGTTTCCCCACCATGCAGGCGCGAGTCATTGCCCCGGACAACGATACTGTGGCCATCTCCACCACAGTTTCACATGACAACCACAGACGTTGATCGGTCGGAGAACTTTTTGAATTCTTTGACACAGCCGTTCCTGACGTCCGGTCAGCCTGAAGGGTTCTACAGAAAGCCATTTTGGTCTCCTGAGGGTGGCAGGATTTGCGTCTCTCTGCCCGGTGCGTTACAGCCAGGAGTGGCGCTAGAGGATTGCGGGGCACTGGAAAATGTTCCGGAGACGTTTCCGGGGGCTTCTTTCTCGAGCGTCACCGGTATCAGAACCTCATCACCGAATGCAAAAATCGTGTTTCGGAGTCTCTCCGCCGATGGGCCTTTTGGTCATGCTAGGTGTTCCACTAGAGGAGCTACGCCGAACACAAAAATTAACGTGCCACCTCCGGAACACACGTCAATACGTGGAGTTTCTTCGGAGACTACGGTACCAGACGCAGCAGGACAACTGGCCAAGGTTGAAGTACGGCGGGCAACTTCAATTCAGATTAAGCGACAGTGCAGTTCACAAAGCAGTGACGTTTCGCATTCTCTGCACGAGTCCCCACAGAGTACCACCTTGAGCTCTGACGCGAGTCTGACTTCTGGGCTTCCGATCGACCTCACCAGTGAAGCGGAGAGCGGAAAGAAAAAAAGGCACAGGTTGAAAAACGCGACAAGTTTGTCAGGAGAGCTCCAGTTCCCTGGCGAATTCGGGCACAAGGTTCACCAGCCCGCCAGCACTATTCTCTACCTCGTCCTCGTGGTACCAGTGCTGGCAGGAATAGCCGCCGGCTTCACCGTTTATTTGGGGGGGTACGCTGCATCGTCGCTTTTGTCCGACATCACGGTCACAGAGAGTGACGTCACTGGGATTCACGCGAGGCCATGGGAGTTTAAACCACGGCGGAAGGGAGGCACCTCAATATCCGCAAAAAGGAAATGCAGGGGCCCGTGGTGCAACAACCAGATAACAGAACTCATTCATTCTCTGGACGCTAGCGTACGCCCCTGCGAAAACTTTTACGGCCATGTGTGCACACGACAGCGAGTAAGAAACTACACGGCGGGCAAGAAACTGACGCAGCCGACAGAGGAACGCATGGAGGTTTTCTTTCGAGGGTTCCGCAAGGCAGCCAGAGAAGCAAAAGTTGTAACGGCCTCCAGACTGCTCTGGAAGGAATGCATCAACGTGGCCACACTTAAACGACTCGGCAGTGTTCCACTCCAAGGTCTCTTGAACAGAACGGGCTTGGGTGGTTGGCCCTACGGCACGCACGATGCGCTCCCCGACGTGTGGGAGTCTGCGGGAAAGTTACAACGTCTCATGGAGCTCGCCCCTCTCGTCGAAATTAATCTTCGCCCCGACAACACCTTGCGGCTGTCTCACGGCTACTGGAGTGAAACACCGGATGCGGACAAAGCTCTCGATGCCATGCTGACCATGCGAACCGGCAATTCGCGGCTTCGGCAGCTAGCCGAGGACGTGGCAGAATTCTGTTCCAAATTGAACTCTATTCTCAACAAACACGAGCCGCTTGTATCACACCACCAGCTAAGCAATGCCGACTTGGCGCTTCGCCCGTTTCTACAAGTGGCCCTGGAGGGTCTCAGGCCGGACGCAGGGGTCGTACGCACTGAGCTGGGGAACTTCATTGATCCTCTTGTGCAACTCGTTCGAGCGACGAGACCCGAGACAGTCCTGAATGTCCTTGGCTACCGGCTTGTCCGACACGTGGGCCTCTTCACTCCGCCGGTGGTCGAAACCGACTTAGAATCTTCCGAGCTCTCTAAAAGGTATGAAAGACATTTTCCCATGGAAGCGGATGTAATACGTCATTTGACTGTCCCTGTGAAATAAGATTAACTTTTTTGTGCTCTAATGTTCCCATGAGGTTCAATATTGATAGAACCTAGTAGCACTTAGTTAAATGTAAAGCAGTTTCGAAAAAAAAAAATAGCTTCCTAGGTCTTATTTATTGGGGGTGTCGTATCTTAAACACCTTGCAAGAACGCCAACTTGACATAACATGATGACCCGCAATAAAACGCTTCCTTCGGTTAAAACCGAACCTCGATCCTACGCGTTGTAACGCCGACATCTACCCGAATGCGTCATTCCGACATAGCGGATGATGGGACGATGGGCATAGTGGACAAAGGGGGAAGCGCTCAGGTTTCTAGTGACCGATTCGTTTGCTGTCGGCTGAGCTTGCAGCTTGACCCGGCTGCAGATGGCACTTTGATAGTTCAGGCTTCAAAGTTTACTCTCAGGCTGTTGGCCAATTGATCGTTGATGATTTGACTTTTATTGCAGGCTCTTTGAGATTGTTATTTGCCATTCGCATTTTGAAGGCAGGAAAGCTTCCCGTTTCGAGCATCGTCCTCACTAGACGAAGGGAATTTGATTTTTTTATTGTTTTAACCTTCTCCGAACAATTCCTCGAAACCGTGCGTTAATGTAGGGGGGAGTGTATCTTTGGTTGCGTTCTTTTTTTTTCATACCGCTACGTGGTTAAATGACCAGTTGAGGGGAAATCTACCAGCCGGGGTAAGTTTCTGCAAAGTGCAAATTATTTTGCCCCACATAGCTCGGTTCGCTTTTCAAATCTGGAATCAGGGGGGATTTTTCTTCAAAACTGAAGTTTCGAAGAAGCTTTTGACCTTCCATTTGTATCAGTTGCAATTCAGGCGGATACCAGATTTTTCCTTTGCACATCTACATTGTTAGGATAGTATATGTTTCCTTGTGCAGAGGATATTTTAGTTGTTAGAATATTGTAGCTGGAGGTTCAATGGGTACCTAGCGTTATTCCAACTTTCTAAATTTCACTTTCATGCCTTATTCCATAATTAATATCTGCATATGTTGCGCTGCCAGGATTGTAGCCAAAGAACCCAAAGCTACTGCCTTTACTCTGCTATCTACGCCAAACAAACTGAACTGAAATTGAGCTTTTGCTGCCGCCGTATTCTTGAACAGGCTTTTTCGCCCCTTGTGTAACTTGTGCAGTGTATATGGGTTGGCTCAATGCGTGCAGGAGGTCCCGCTGCACGCAAGTTGTGCTGGAGGACGCTCTCACGGTGGAGGCGGCTGAGCACGTGCGCTACGCAGCGCTTCGTAGCCAGCTAGACGTCACCGCTATACTCTCGGTGGAGAGAGATCTCAAGCGCGTTCTTCACGCGAAGCTGGCTGTTGTACCCTGGATGGACAACGAGACGCGCAAGAGCGCCCAGCAGCGACTTCGGGGCATGAAGGTAGGCGAGGTCGTCTTGAACAATTTTTTTCACTTTCACCCTAACGCGACCTTTTTTAAGACAAGCTTTATTGTCCTTACTTCTGCCGCTGTACGCCAATACCCCCTGCAGGAAATCCAAGTTTATATCGCGATGAAGTTGAATGGTGGTGGGTGAAATGAAAGAAAACTACAGGGTACCTTGCACTGACACGTAAGCGTTGTATGGCGAAGGTGTTTTAGGTGGTCTTTGAAGGACACACAGTTGAGTTTTATTATGGTTGTGGTGTCGTAGTTGACGTCGGCGTCATGGCATTTCGCTGAAGTTATGTGGAGCAAGGGCACAGTCAGCCAGTCGTTTTGGCCGACGATTTCGTTTTCGTAGGCCACTCTGCAAGATCGACATGTCGTCTTTAGCGGCCGATGCTTTGCACGCCGAGCCTCTGAAAACGGGGCTTCTTCCTCTGCCGTGTGAACCAAACGCGGCCGCGCCACGTGCAGTCATTGATCACGTACAGCAGCTTCGACATTACAGTCGCGGCTATTCTACGGCACAAACCGGATCCGCACGACGATACGTGGACGAACGAATGAGAAGCGTACGCTATGAAGTGTCTTTCTCGCTCCGAGCAAGCGTTGCAACAATACGGCGAACGCTGGAGTTTTAAATGCAGAGCATTTCAGTAACTCACGATGTCACCCGCGTTGGCGTCCGTAGTCCGCATCGCTCCTCCTACACTATATAAAAACATAATACTCACCGGCGCCAGGTTTCGAACCAACGACTATGCGGGCGGAGCGCAAGGTACATGGTACTCTACCCACTGCACCACAAAGCCGACACAGAATGGGAGGTTACGAATACGCCTTATATCCTTGACTCATTCAACCATCGGCCACAGGTGCGCCCTCTCCCCCGCGTCCTCCTCGCCTTCTCTCCGCTCGCAACGCCCTCTCTCGCCGCGTTCGGTTCGGGCGCACAACAGGTGGGGACGTGCGCAACACCCTCTCTCGCCGCGTTGGGTTCGCGCTTATCAACAGTCGGTTCGCGCGCAAGAACAGGTGGGGGCGCTCGCATCGCGCTCTCTCGCCGCGGTCGGTCCGCGCTTAAACCACATATGTGGTTCGCGCGTGCTGTGGTCGCTAACATCTGTGGCGTCACTGGCGTGATCGTGACGTCAACATCACGCGTTCGTGTGGTGGCGCGATTTTGGCGCTATAACACTCTCTCGCGAAGGGCATTGGGTTGGATTCGATTGGATTGGCTTGGATTGTCTTGGCTTGGCTTGGCTTCGATTGGTTTGGATTTGGATTGGATTGGATTAAAGTGGATTGTGTTGGATTGCGTTGCGTCATAGCCGCGCCACGTTGCGTCATAGCCGCTCCACGTTGCGTCATAGCCGCGGCAGGGGGTTCACGGCACGTTTCACGTTTCACCAGTGACTTCATCGACAATGTCTACGCTGGAAGACAACAATTACAACAACCACCAATACGTAATCCATACGACTTGCAGGCGCACCCCCCGCGGAAATGCTCTGCATTTGAACGTGCCCCTCGCGAGGGGGATGTTTTTTTGTTGCCACTGTTGGCCGATCTCCCTAAGTGGGGATGCTTCACTTGACGAACGTGTGTTGGAGGCACGGGGTGAACGCTGGAGCTTTCGTTTTCGAAAATTCGCCAATCTAGCTAAGCGTGTATGCTTAGTTTGAAGAACGTGCACCCGATAAACTCGTGCAAGAACGCTCGGCCTTGTCATGGCATTTTGAACGGCGGATGCCATACACAAACGCTTCCTCAAAAGCTTCGCTATTTAGAAAACGCTTCCGGGGCCGTAATAAAGCCTGGGTCCCACGCGTCATGAAGCCGGCGTTTATCCTATTGCTTCCTTTCGACACTGTACCAATTCGCGCCACACACCCCTCACCCAAACCTTAGGCCTACGGATGTCACACCCGTAAGTTTCCGTGGGTATTTACAAAACTGGTGAGAACCTCTAGAGTAGCACATAATCGTCGTGTGGGATTGGCCAAAAGAACAATGCTTCACGAGAACGCTTCGCGTTCAACCATCGTGCCCTTTAAACTGAAGCGCGAATAATTTTTAATTTTGAAGCCAAATGTCGCCACAAAAAACGCAGACAACGGTACGAGAACGCATTCTTGTCCTACTCATTCTCCGTTACGCTCTATACCGCTTTAATCATTCAAGCTATGTGCCAACTTTCTCAACCGCGCATATTTTGCTGTAGCCACTTTTTTTTTGTCATTTTCCCCCGTTTTTAATTTTTAGACCCCAACCCGTATACTACCAGGTTATATGTTGAGCTTATTTGAGCGAAAATGCTCGATATTTCTTGTACGTGAGATGTGAGGCACTGCGTAAGTTCACACGCGGCATTAATTGGAAAAATATATGTTTAGGCATTTTTGCGCTTAAGGCGTACTCATGCTTTGGAGCGGGATTTTGTCCCTTTCGCTGCAAGAGACGTTGCTCATGTTGACAGAGTTCAAGTCTCGTTCTTCGCGACAGCCATCTACATGAGGGGTTTTTAAACAAGGTCAATCCAAAATTCCTGGCTATCGTACATGAGTGACTTGAACCGACGGCAAAGTTCTGGAGAAGTGCTTTCGTCGTTTTCCTTGTGGGTAAACATTGTGCCCACAAATAGACATTTACGCTTCAGCGATGAAAATATCCATGCTAGAAACAACCGCGTAAGCCCTGTTACTTCCCGAAATTATCCTTCCAATGTGCAAAAACGCCCTGAAGGACAAAAGAGAGCGGGTTCCCCGGGATTAGATTTTGCTCCTTCTCTATTATCGTTGCTGTTATAGATCCTAAACCATGATCATGCTGCTGTATTAGCCATCTAAATTACTAGGGAGCTCGCAACATGCTGTCGAGAATCCATTCTGCTAGAAGTGCACCAAAGCATACGACGCGTTTACCGGTGCGAAAATATTTTTTTTTTTTGGTTTCACCACAGGGTTTGCATCTTGTAGTCCCGCTGTAAAGAATTCGTCTGGAACAGGCAGAGCTCTTGAAGAACGGCAGCAAAGCGCGTTATCAAAGTGTTACCAATACTTCAAAGCGGAACGTGGGGGCTACGGCGAAATTAATTATATTTGCGTAATAAAAACTATTTGAACGCGAAGCCCAGATTTGGAAAGCATCTCTGTTTTCGGTCTTCATTGCTTTGGTGGGACCCCTATTACACATCATCACTTAGGTCCGTCCTGACATACTCAAGGAGGGCTGCATAGTGGCACTTTTCTGGACAACTGGTACATGGTCGCAAGAACAGTACATAGCCATAACTGTAATTGTAGGAAGCGACGGCTGGTACCCGCCTTACCGCTCTGTGTGATGAAGAATATGGTGACCATGATGGCCTGCATACGTTGGCATTCGGGACACTCCCCTGGGATCATCTGCATGTCTCAATATTTATGGAAGGCGAACATGTGGAGGACCCTGGTGAGTGTATTAGACCGTAGGAATAAGCAGGCTCGGCTGTATCGCATGCGACTTCCTCAATTTATTCTGGGTGCTCAGGCCTGGCCAGAAGTGGCAGCGCTGAAGACGACCGACCGGCCAGGCGTGTAGTCGCGTTCGATTTCCGTGAGGCGCGTGACAAAGCTGACACAGCAGTGCAAGCTGATGATGATGGTGGCGCTGATTATAAAGATGGCGATGGTGTATCTACAAGCCTTTCTTTTTTCTCCGTATCTTGTTGCGTACAACACTGCTTTTCCAAAAAGCAGGTTAGAGCACACCATGTTGTTGCTTCTTTATCTTTTTTTGCTATCTTGTTGCATTTCACCTTGTTTTGTTCGCTATTGTTATAAAATCGCCATGCTTTGTTGCTATAATCCAAGTGTGAACTGAATAATTCTTACAAAATATACGTCGTCTGCGCTGATGCTGAAAGGAATCGATTCATTCCTCAACACAGTGTTCGCTTGGCTGTGGCAACATTTGCTTTGGGTAGGAACCATTTAAACAGTCCTTTGTCGAAGGGCGTCACCCGAGCGGTGCGATGAGTGAGCGCATATTTCACTCAGGTGCGCTTCTTCGCCGACCGCTTCGAAGGCAGCGAAGGGAGTTCGCAAGTGTACCTACCAGAGGCGCTGCATTCGCAAGCAATAGCCACCTACCAGCGATTCCGCGAAGCCCGCTTCCGAAACCGCATGCTGCGCATTGACGTCGTCCAGGATGACCCTACAGACCCGGACTGCAGCTACGACGGCAGCGCCAATGTAAGCGTTACGTGTTCATCTAAGGTGTAATGGAGGAGGTGCCCTATAAAGGTACCGCTTTTAGGTATACGTAGAAAAGCCCTGAAGGAGCCACGAAGAGAAAACACAAGTTTGGTTTATTCAAGAGATTGCCTCGTTAGAATCATACTGACACCACTTTCAACGTCAACTTCAAATAAGCTACATACTTAGGCAAAAAGAGAATGTCCATGCGACCCACCAGCTCATTTCCCGTAACAGAGCCTATGATGTCATACCAGGGAGCTTTGCGATTGGTGGAGAGCGGCAAAAGCAAACGCAAATTAGGCAGAGCTTATAAGCTTGCCGAAGGAGCTATTTCAACTTAAATTTAGGGCAAGTTCTTTTGAAAGGTCTAAGAATGGTGGGACAAACCGTGGAAGTTACGAAAGCACACGTAAACATAGAAGCACCCATGCGTACTGCTGTTGGTACTGCGCGCTCCATTCTTGGTTTATCTGCGCAGGAATGCGGGGCTTTGGGGTTGTTTCAGACGACACTCGCTGATTGACGCAAGCGACGATGTCTTACGTGACCGTATTTGTCGAGCGAGCACCATGTTTCACGAAACGATTGTCTCCATGAACAAAACAAGCCAGGTATAAATACATTCACAAACAAACCAAGGGCATAAAACCATAGAGTTTCTAGTAAGTATATTGTAAAAAACTCTATGCATAAAAGAGCTTGCCACGGTTAGGTGGCGCCATCTAGGTTAACTAACTGTAAACACAGCCCTGTGATGTCATTCAGACCACGAAAATGCTTGATCTAGCGGGAAAATCAAACTTTTAACTTAAATGAATTAATTTCTCAGTGAATAAATCATCATTTGCATTGGAACAAGAGCCGGGGTTACTATAAAACACGACTCCTTTCGAATAGCACAAACTTGTGCTTTGTATTCATGGCTCCTTTAAAGGAGCCATGAAGAGAAAACACAAGTTTGGTTCATTCAAAGGATTGTCTCGTTAGAATCATACTGACACCACTTTTAACGTAAACTTCGCTGAAATAAGCTACATAATTAGGAAAAACGGGAATGGTCATGCAACCCACCAGCTCATTTCCCGCAACAGAACCTATGATGTCACATGAGCTAAGCTGTGCGATTGGCGGAGGCTGGCAGAAGCAGACGAAAATTAGGTAGAGCTTACAAACTAGACGAACGAGCGATTTGCGCTTAAATTTAGGGCACATTCTTTACAAAGCAATAAGAATGATGGGACAAACAGTGGAAGTTACGAAAGCACATGTAAACATAGAAGTACTGATGCGTTCTGCTGTTCGTACTGCGCACACCATGCTTGGTTTAGCTGCACAGCACTACGGGGCTTGGGGTTGTCTCAGACGACACTGGCCGATTGACGCAAGCAACGGTGTCTTACGTGACCCCATTTGTCGAGCGAGCACTGTTTCAGGGAACGAATATTTTCTCCCAGAACAAAAACAAGCCAGGTTTAAATGCGGGCAAAAACAAACCAAACGCTTGCCACGGTATGGTGGCGCCATCTAGGTTACGGAACGTAAAGAAACGTGGGAACAAACCAACACCGCTGTGCAGGGTGGAGACAACTTTTGAACGGTCCCGTGCCGCCGCAATTGGGCCAACGGGCTCAACGCGTTATTCTTTTCGTTTCCCACGAGACCTAGCAACGCGAAACAGACAATATGATTCAAACTTCTTCAGTAAACCGCGTTGCGGCGATAATTTTAGCGCGGTTTTGACACAATTGACTTGCTTCGGCGGCGAGCGAGCAACCTAAAATGGCGGCGCCAGCGTATACGTGTCTCTACCCTGTACGGCGGATGCGTGAATGAAGGTATTCTAGGCTGCAGAGAGGTCGGTTCCTGTGATGTCATTTGGGACCACGAAAACGCACGATTGAGCGGGAAAATCAAAATTTTAACCTAAATTGTTTAATTTCTCAGTGAATAAAGCACCGTTTGTATCCGGACAAGCGCTGGGGGCACTATAAAACACGAAATCTTTCGAATAAAACCAACTTGCATTTTCTCTTCATGGCTCCTTGAAGACGTCTATCTGCTAAATACTAATTCTACTCCGGCATACTCGAAGTAGCAATTTGATCATAATAAACAAAAAAAGCTGGCCGAGTAGGCCATTCGTGACAGTTTCCTAGAACAGAAATAGTCGAAAGCAGCTTGCTCCTTGTTGTAGAACTCGCTTAAAACGCGGAGTGCTGCTTGAAAAATCAAAGCCGTTCCACTCAATGTGAAAGCTGTCAGAACTGCAGAGCAGTGATTTGCCATAATGGGCTGTAGCGCCATTATCTGCTCGCTGCTACCACCCAATGTAAATCAAATTTCCTGCCCTCGCAGTGCTCGCGCGCCCCCTGCCTGAAACTGCACCAGCGGGAGTTCTGCTCGTTTTGTGCTTGCTTTTCTCCCCGCACGTGCTGGCGTTGCACTGCCACTTTTTCTCGCTTACTATCGTAAAAAAAACATCCCCCTCGCGAGGGGCACGTTCAAATGCAGAGCATTTCCGCGGGGGGCGCGCCTGCAAGTCGTATGGATTACGTATTGGTGGTTGTTGTAATTGTTGTCTTCCAGCGTAGACATTGTCGATGAAGTCGCTGGTGAAACGTGAAACGTGCCGTGAACCCCCTGCCGCGGCTATGACGCAACGTGGAGCGGCTATGACGCAACGTGGCGCGGCTATGACGCAACGCAATCCAACACAATCCACTTTAATCCAATCCAATCCAAATCCAAACCAATCCAATCCAAGCCAAGCCAAGCCAAGACAATCCAAGCTAGTCCAATCGAATCCAACCCAATGCCCTTCGCGAGAGAGTGTTATAGCGACAAAATCGCGCCACCACACGAACGCGTGATGTTGACGTCACGATCACGCCAGTGACGCCACAGATGTTAGCGACCAGAGCACGCGCGAACCACATATGTGGTTTAAGCGCGAACCGACCGCGGCGAGAGAGCGCGATGCGAGCGCCCCCACCTGTTCTTGCGCGCGAACCCAACGCGGCGAGAGAGGGTGTTGCGCACGTCCCCACCTGTTGTGCGCCCGAACCGAATGCGGCGAGAGAGGGCGTTGCGAGCGGAGAGAAGGCGAGGAGGACGCGGGGGAGAGGGCGCACCTGTGGCCGATGGTTGAATGAGTCAAGGATATAAGGCGTGTTCGTAACCTCCCATTCTGTGTCGGCTTTGTGGTGCAGTGGGTAGAGTACCATGAACCTTGCGTTCCGCCCGCAGAGTCGTTGGTTCGAAACCTGGCGCCGGTGAGTATTATTTTTTTATATAGTGTAGGGGGAGCGATGCGGACTACGGACGCCAACGCGGGTGACTTTGTGAGTTACTGAAATGCTCTGCATTTAAAAGGACATGGCCACGTGGTGAATTGTGCTGTCACGAATTACGGTGTCGGCAAGGCCCCTTCAGCACAGGGCGTTCAGTTGTATTGAAAAGGTATACGAAATTTAGCGTACTCCATACATTTTTCTATCCAGTAGCCAAGTCCTTTCTGCTTCTTATCGTCCGCAACCAAGTGCAGCTATCTCCTTTCAATGTACGTCGAATAAGCAAATTATATGCGGGACTGAACTGCAAGCCGTCACAACACAGCGTAGCGTCTTCTGCTATGCCCCACGCTAAAATTCAAGCCTGTCCCTAATGGATATTTTACACTCCAGTACTCCCTCCACTACGGCGAGCCTCGCAGCCCAGGTATCTCTTCGTTCTTAAAACACCTACGCGGGCCATGCATTGGAGATTGAAGGGGGCCACTCAAGTACAAAGCCCTCCCTGTGTGCCCCCTGTTCCACTTGAGGCCTCCGAAGTCCACGAATGATTGGCGTCTCATGTGCAGGTGCTATATCTGCGGCTGTCGTCGGCAGTTGAGATACGCGACCAACGAAGCGCCCTTTGGCCCGTGCTACAGGCGGCGCGGCTGGCGCCTATACTGTCGCGCTGCATGCTGCGTGCTCTTCTGCTTGTGGTGTCGCCAGCCCCGCACAAGGCCCAACGCCCAAGAAACCAATCGTTGGCTCCGACTAGCGTCGGATTCAATGGGCTTCTCACATGCCTGCGCGCTCAGAACCACCGCGAGAAGTCGGCGTCAGCTGGCCGCATGCAAAGCACGCTCGCAGCAATCGACAGCGGCGCCCTCGAGCCGGCCAGGAGCGTGTACGACGTGTACGTGGGGCGACTGGCGCGCAAGACGCCCCTGGACCAGCTGAAAAAGAAACGCAACCTCTGGACTCTGCTCGGATGGGACCAGGTAAGCCTCGGTCCAGTGGATCTTTGTTGAGTGCAACCTATGTGGTCACAGCGCAAAGTGCGCGGCTCCCAGAAGCGCTTACGGCCATCATTAAAGTTCGGAGCACAAACTCAAAAGTATTATGGTCAGTCGTCATTTGGCTTAAAAGAGAGGTAAAACTTGCCGACCAATTCACTAGATTGGTATGATGTCCGTGTATCTCCGCCTTCATGGTCCTCCTGACTCATCAAACAGCGTTTTTCCAGTGAAGTTTCGATATGCGATGCCTGTACCTGAAGTACCTGAAGAGTGCATGTGGATGTATTCTAGATCGTAGCTCTTGTTAAGCGGTCGCTCCTATGGTTTCGCGGCATCGGTCGCCGTGTTCCCGTGATATAACCGACAGAACGAAGAGGACAGAGACGGTAGAGCGAGGAGGAAAGCGGCGGAGGAAAGTATGGCGAAAGTGTGAGAGGGAGGACGACGGTGCTGAGTGAGTCGTTTTCTGTGGTGGCGACAGCCCACGAGATAACACCATACTAGCGGCGTAATCGCATGGCAACGTGATTGATGTAAGTAGAAGCAAGCAGTGTCGGGAACATCGCCGCCTTTGCTTCCACCGATGATAGCTGTTTCGTAGCGTGACGAAGCGTAGACCTTCTGATTAGGTGAATCACCGTTGAAAAGTAGAAAGGAGTCCGCGAACAGATTTTTTCAGTGCCTCGGCTGGGTCAAAATTCGTTCGCCAGCCAGCAGTTATTGTGTCCATCACGGACCTTGGCCTTCTTTGTATCCCCTTGAAGCGCCGCGTAGACATCCTTGTAAATAAATGCAGTTTCTCTTTGTCTTTCCTTAAGCTTAACCTTCACCCTCGCTGTCGCACTTAGGCTGTCTTCCACTCAGTGTTTTATTTTCGTCCTGGCAATCCACATCCCCAGGTGCCGCTTGCGTCTAGCACGAGCCCCGTTGCAACGCAAACTAGTCGTGCGCTTCTTTTTCTTTGTATGGTTGTTTTCCCAGGACGTGTGAACATTGAAATAATTGGTTTTGGTGTCCCATCACTGACCGCCAAGTTGTCAACGTTGATTTCTCGTCACGCATGTCTCACCGCTATCATAGTCATTTCTCTTTCTTCTGATCAGGCATTGTACGCAGGATTACATGTGTTGGATTCAACACAGGAACCAAGACAGTTGTTTTCTGTCGAAGGTAAAGCTTGCCAACTCATTTCTGGTCTACTCTGGTCTTTGCGTTCTTCGTTTACCGGACTACTCTTTCCATTTAAAATTTCCATATCAGTATTTGTATCATCATCTTTTCGATGCTGTCCGTACTGCGACCGGATTAGCGCTAGGATGGACGTAATACGAGCTTTCCGGTTAGTGCTGGAATCACTTATTTTAATTTCAAGTCTTACTTTTGCAGATATTACTGTGGCTTCATAATCAAACGCGTAAAACATCTCTCCTTCAAGGTTGCCAATGTCAACAGTGTTTTCAACTTCTCGGTTGATCTCGACCAAGCAATTATTTTGTTCCGTCAAATTGTTTAAAAGGTCGATCCTCACGTATTGCTGGTTGCTCCGCCCGGAGAAAGATGATCCGCCGTCTTTCGATAAGGGCCTCCATGGACGAGTACAGCGTCACGGACGAAATTGCTGGCGATCAGGCGCACGGGGCAGAAGTCGACGTCATCGTACCGGGAGTTAGAGCCGCGAAGGCGCATTTCAAAAGTCAGCAAAAGTGGAGGAGGAGGAGGAGGAGGAGGAGGAGGTGGTGGTGGTGGTGGTGGTGGTGGTGGTGGTGGTGGTGGTGGTGGTGGTGGTGGTGGTGGTGGTGGTGGTGGTGGTGGTGGTGGTGGTGGTGGTGGTGGTGGTGGTGGTGGTGGTGGTGGTGGTGGTGGTGGTGGTGGTGGTGGTGGTGGTGGTGGTGGTGGTGGTGGTGGTGGTGGTGGTGGTGGTGGTGGTGGTGGTGGTGGTGGTGGTGGTGGTGGTGGTGGTGGTGGTGGTGGTGGTGGTGGTGGTGGTGGTGGTGGTGGTGGTGGTGGTGGTGGTGGTGGTGGTGGTGGTGGTGGTGGTGGTGGTGGTGGTGGTGGTGGTGGTGGTGGTGGTGGTGGTGGTGGTGGTGGTGGTGGTGGTGGTGGTGGTGGTGGTGGTGGTGGTGGTGGTGGTGGTGGTGGTGGTGGTGGTGGTGGTGGTGGTGGTGGTGGTGGTGGTGGTGGTGGTGGTGGTGGTGGTGGTGGTGGTGGTGGTGGTGGTGGTGGTGGTGGTGGTGGTGGTGGTGGTGGTGGTGGTGGTGGTGGTGGTGGTGGTGGTGGTGGTGGTGGTGGTGGTGGTGGTGGTGGTGGTGGTGGTGGTGGTGGTGGTGGTGGTGGTGGTGGTGGTGGTGGTGGTGGTGGTGGTGGTGGTGGTGGTGGTGGTGGTGGTGGTGGTGGTGGTGGTGGTGGTGGTGGTGGTGGTGGTGGTGGTGGTGGTGGTGGTGGTGGTGGTGGTGGTGGTGGTGGTGGTGGTGGTGGTGGTGGTGGTGGTGGTGGTGGTGGTGGTGGTGGTGGTGGTGGTGGTGGTGGTGGTGGTGGTGGTGGTGGTGGTGGTGGTGGTGGTGGTGGTGGTGGTGGTGGTGGTGGTGGTGGTGGTGGTGGTGGTGGTGGTGGTGGTGGTGGTGGTGGTGGTGGTGGTGGTGGTGGTGGTGGTGGTGGTGGTGGTGGTGGTGGTGCGAGGCGGGTTGGGTCTGCATGCGATTCTATTAAAACTGCTCTGCTTTTAACAAATGCTTTGCACTTTCCCGGCAGCATTTTGCACTTAGCGTTCTGTCGCTACATAAACGTCACGCGAGGAACGCATCTACGTGTTCTACCAGTTTACAAAGGCATTCTGGCTGAATGTCCGCTTGCGGGAAAGTTGACTTACTCTTTCGGTCTTCTAGAATACGAAGAATCGATAGGGGCAGCTAATGTTGTAATCTTATATAAACTTGAGTTTCAATTGCAGTTTCTCACCTTTTTTGTACCTTTAAATGCATCAAGTTGGTCTCGATTTTCTAAAACACACTGCTACGTACCAATTTTCGATGAGTGGAGTTTCACTTAAACAATGTTTTTTTCCAATTTCTTCCACAACGTTAGATATGTATGAATCTGGAGGTTTTTATTTGTTTTTCTGTAATACCCAGTTGTCAACGTTGTATATGGGAATCTCGTAGACTTAAGAGATTTATTATTGGGTGAGTTTGTTTGTATTGAGACAGTTATCAGTTCCTCGCGGCAAGTATCCTTCAGACAACTTCAAGGCAGCTGATTTCGCACCCATCGTGAACCGCTGGGGGGGTTATTGGTCTCTTGGAGCAGGGATTGACGACTGTTTTTGATGAAATATTCTTGCGCGTCGCAGCTGTTCTACGTAGCATACGCTCTCTCCATGTGCGAATGCCGGCATCGACCAGGGCTGAATGAGCCGACGACTTTACAGAGTAAGCTCGTCAACGGGCCGCTCTCCAATGACCGTGGTTTCCACCGGGCCTTCCACTGCCGTCGGGGGCAACCCATGCGACCCGAGCCCCCTTGCCGCTTCTGGGAAGGCCAACACCATTGACACAAGACACTTATGGCCGTTTCCCTTGTTGCTGTGACGCCAATGTTCACTGGGAAACGGCGTGGACTGGGGCCATTAATTTCACGGAATGGAGTAGGATCACATTTTATAAACCTTGTATTCCGGCGCTACCTCAGCTAGAAATATTTTTGAAGCAAGGAGATAATTTCCTGTCGCATACGCATGGTGCGATTTCTGTATTTCGTGAGTGCTGGAGGGTGATATTGATTTGATGTGACTGATGCTGCATCTTTGTGGAAACAATATAGTGAAAAACAAATTTGGAATACTTTCTTTCGATGCCCTTTGACGTACGGCCAGCGAATAAAACTGGATGTACACAAACATTTTCTTGCGTGTGACGCACTCTTGCGTGTGACGCGCAGTCATATAAGTCTACAGAACAAACTGATATAGCTTGACACGCTATGTTAACAGATAATGCCAGCTTGTCGGCTGAATTGAGAGTGGACGACCTCAAATAAATACAAGCGAAACATTATTCGTTACAATGCACCATATGCCAAGGCACTGCAGGGTAGCCATGTTTACCTTTTTGACATACCATCGAACATTTAACAAAAACCCGCTAACTGCTCAGAGGTAATTTTGCCCACATCGTGCCGTCTATTCATTGTATACTCTCGGCAACAAGTCTCCAGAATGATATTCTTACCAGAGAACCTAATATCTTCCAGGCTGCTTAACACCTGGTTGATGCGTCCTTTAGACGCGTGATATACCACTCACAAATACAAATCAGGCGTTTTTTTTAAATAACACAAATCGAGAAACCAAACCAAAATCAGATAAACGTGTAGTGAGAAGAAAAACTCGGCATTTTTCTCCTGTAAAACAGATTGCATCCGAAGAGGTCAGATAACGCCCTGTTGATGCTACGCGCCATTTGCGGTAGCCAGTCGTTTTTACGTGAAGACGCCAACGCACGAGCATCCTGCGCTCGTGTGCGGCAATTGTCAGCCATCGCCGCTGAGGCTCACCGTCCAAATACCTTCGCTTCCTTGCCTCTTTGGTCGAGCTCTAGGCCATATAAATACTGGAAAGATTAAAGGGGCGCCAAACAGACAAAGACGACATAAAGAACACGTGCAGGCGCCATGTCTACCTCGTCTTTGTCTACTTAGCGCTAATTTTATTCTTTCCAGTAAGCATGAACCAACTGGCTGAACCAGTTTTGTTCAGACATAAAAATAGGTCCTTCGCCAACTCTTTGCACGTGCGTCTACCAGGTCGTAACATTATAAAAAATGAGCCCGAGCCTGTTGTGGCCCGCATCAAAATGAGCCAAATCCATTTTCCCGATGAAAGTGTTCTTTTGGTTGGACGTCACATAACCAACATGCAGCCTCCGTGAGAGGCTCATGCTTCTCAGCTGGAACTCTCAGTCGGGAGTAATTTTTTAAGGCCTTAGTATATAATTTATAAATAGATTACTAAGTAATTGATTTTTAAGAACGCTAATATTTAATGTTTAAGCCCTCAAGCTTCCCCTAGCTGGCATGCAGAACATATCGCACATAGGTTTGAGAGCGATGAATGCCGATGAATGCCGTAAAAAAGTCTCGGCGTTTTTTTTCTTTTTTTCAAATTCTTTGTAGTGGGTTCGGCTCATTGAAAAAACTAAAGAAAGGCCGAACAGCGGCAAAATTTCCCTTCATAACCAAAATGGCTGCCTCAAAACGTTGTCACCGACTGCAAATGTCTGAATTAACCGATTAAGACAAGATTAATTAACTCATAAATGCGAAGCAATTGATTGATTGTAGGGTTTAACGCGCCGACGCAACGCAGGCGATGAGACGCGCCGTAGTGGAGGGCTCCGGATTAATTTTGACCACCTGGGGATCTTTACCGTGCGCCGAAATCTCGTACACGCGGGCGTTCTTGCTTCTCGCCTCCGTCAGAAAAGCGGCCGCCGCGGCCAAGAATCGAACCCGCGACCTCGTGCTCAGCAGCACAATGCCTTAGCCACTGAGCCACCGCGGCGGGTAAATGCGAAGCAATGGAGCCGCGGGCAAGCCAAAGCCTTCAGTGTGATTGTGTGGCACCGCACTGCAGCAGTGATGGTTTCACACACTGGTGCTTGCATGCGCCGTGCAGTTATTACACGTGAGAGAAAATACAAAAGAGAAACGACGGAAGAAGATTTATAGCAGATACAAATAAAAAAAACAAGGTGAAACAACAAACGAAGAAAAAAGGGCGAAACAATGAAACATGCACACTGATATAGGCAAGAGCATGAAATAGCTGGCATTACACCATATATGGTGTAGCGATAGATGCAGGTGTAATTGTTCGCCCGTATTGCCCTCGGGTATGCCTTATCTCTGGAATGCTGCTAGGATCCACTGAATACTGAAATCTTTTCTTGGTGCCAGCATCCCTTCCTTATTACGCAAATAACTAAATGGGAATGTCTCATATTATTTTACGTCAGAAAATGCTGGAGCGGTGATGATCGCACGCGAGAATTTGTTATTTTGAATGTCTATTTTTACAATGAAATCAGAGCCAGTAAATCAGGTACGGAATGTCAATAAAACTGCTTGATTCTGTGGTATGTCGTGAATACTAATGAGCTCAGAACTCTCGTCTCAAAAAAAAAAAAAGAAAATATTTCACGAACCCAATCCGATACGCTGCCATTGACAGTAGTGAATGAACCGGATAACGAATAAATATGCACCTACCAGCGAATGATTACCATGATCCATCATAGTTTACTGAAATGTTTTGCGGTCTCGCCTAAGGAAAACAAATCCAGCTGCGATGAGTTCAGCGACAGTTCTGTTCACTGTGTACGCGTAGATCCGCAGGAAGTACATTGTACAGGCTGCTTTCAAATATGGTGGCTAATTCATTTTATCAGTGCGTATAATTCGATCAGTCGCAACGATAATAAAACTTTTGGCTTGTGCTGCTTTACAGCGTGCGTTTACGCACTCTGGCCGCTGCGAAATGAAGATTTTCTTCAGCGAACGGTGAGGTAGAAGGCGCAAGGCGTCTTAACGTGCGCAAAATAGGGGGACTGCGATAGGAATGCTGCGAATGAATCCGACGTGTAACATTCAGCTCTGGGGGTCAATCTGTTTGTACTGCGTGAACTACTCCGTTTGCAGAAGTTTGTTGAGGGCTTCTCGTGAAGAGTGTACAGCAAGGAACAGTTCAGTCATTTGCACCCGAAAGTAGTTGACTAAAAAAAGTCAATCCCTTGTAAGATTGTACCGATATTTGTTCAGAGCTGTAACGCAATAATTCAACGTTTAGGGTGCAGTGAACGCCATGATCACCGGCTTCTTACTCTTAAGCCAATTTGAACGCCACCAGTCTCTACAAATTGAAATTAAAGCACAGTTTCGTCACGTAGAACTCAGATCTCTTAAGCGCGATGGCGATATGACATGGGGACATTTTGCGGAAATTGAATTTTACGGTTCCGGACATTCCCTCGTTTCTCTTTCTCTCAAGGGACCCATGTGTTTCAAAGAATACCGATGCTACAAATGGCAAATACGCTTTCATAGCTAAAGAGGCGACGCCTCTACTCCAGTAAGATTGGTGAGAGCGCGACCAATCTCGTTGCCTTCGAAGGCATTTATTAGGCAGCCAGTAATGCTCCCCATTCGCAATTTCGGCTTCGTGGCCATACCGGAACACCGCGACCTCGCAAAGCGCAAAAGGTAAATACTCGGGAAGAATACATGTGCACGTGGACACAATGAAACAATTGTAGATGAACAATACAGATTCTTTTTATTAAAAAGGCTTAGGTTGCAGGTACAAAACCAACAAGGTATGTTGGAAGACAAACCACTTGAGACTTCTGACGGGCGCGGCGAACTCTTACGAGTGCTTGTGAGGGATCTGAATAGTGACCTGCAAAAAAATACAAAAAAAATGGAGATTTAATACATTGACGTGAAAGCATCGCATGGGGCGAGGTATTGCCTACTGTGACGCCGACTAGCCCCACTATCTTAGCGTCGTAGTTTGTTTATCAGACACCCACCTTAGCGAACATGCGCCAATTTCCTCCCTGCGTAACTCACTCTGAACATGATGCATTTAAAACTGAAATGTCACCAGCTCACAACCCACTTTATTCTATGTGCGCTTCACAGCTGCGTGACTTCATAAATAGAATTGGCTGTGATCACCTGCCACCGTGTGAACCAAGTCAAAACACCACCCCTTGTGGAAATGCCGGTTCGTCGTTTAGAAAGATTAAGTGTGCGTTAGAAGCAGTTTCCTCTGGGTAGTGGCAAGAATGCTCGCTATTTGAGACAGCTGCACGAAGCTGGAATATCCGCAAAGTTTCGCTGGTCCGTGAACAGCCACAAAACACAAAGGAAGGATGGCTGAGAAATAACCTCAACACGAAACCCAACCGGCGAATATTCAGTGCCTGGCACAATTGTGTAGTGACAATGAAGTACAAACAACCTACCGTCTTAACCTCGATGTAGTTCATGATACCGTCCTCGTTGCTGTAAGACATGGAAAGAAACAAATGCAACAGTGAACAGGTGCAAGTGAACTTCCAGAAAAATACTAACCCACATGCAAGACCAGTTAAAGTGGACAGCCGACAACTTGGGCAATCAGAACGTGAACAATTCAAAGTTATTTTGTAAGTGCACAAACGTTAGGACCATGGTTCCTGGACTATGTCGGAACTGCCTTGAGTATCTAAGTGTGAAACTAAGAGTCATGTCCGACCGAGCTTTTAAATCTATCAAGAGCGTGACTTCGTGAATTCTGACTCACAAGAACGCTTCACCCGGGATTAGTAAGGCGGGGACCATTATAAGAAGCGCATGCTGCGACGTATCTATATCCGAAGAGAAACAGCGGGGCTGCTATGCCAGTAACATAATAGTGGGAAAGGCTTTGGACATGGTATTTATCGCTCAGCGGAGCACTTGTCCCGGTATGTCGTTTGGCCAGTATACGGCTCGCGGACCCGTTTATGAGAGCAAGAGGTCTGGCTTTCTCTACACGGGCTCGGTGGAGGCGGCCGTCTGCCGTACCGGGAACGATCACCTCCCCCCGCCCCCCCCCCCCCCCCCCCCACTTTGGAAACGCACCTTTTAAAAATGTCTCCCAGTAGTGTGACGCTTTCTCGACCTCACTGGATTCCACGCTGCGCTAACCGTGAAAGGAAGACAACGCAACAACTCACCATTCACGGTGGAGACCGGACTGTTTGTAACCACCAAATGGAGCCTGCACGCCACCGGCAAGGTAGGTGTTCACCCTGGAGAGGAAGAAATACACAAATCGTATGAGTCAAAGTACACAAAAGACAAAGCAGGTGTGAGCAGAGATGAATTGCGACCTCGTATAAGACGATAACCGAGAACTATTTTGTATACAGAGGCTATTGCCGAGTAATGTGTCCGAGATGTTTTTTTTTTTTTTGTATGCGTAGCACGCCAGTACTACACATATGAAGTCTTAAAGCAAAAATCATGCAGTGCTGGTTAATACTGACAAGAAAGGACAGCAGAGCTTTCAAAGCATTTTTAATTAGTGGGGATGTGGCCGAGCTGCATAGAACAACGCTCTCACGTGCGAATCTTATTTGCAACTCTCAGTAAAGCTTTCGCGTTAATCATTTGAAAAGCTGTATTCAGCAGAGGTACTAGATTAAGCTCCGACAAATAAACGCTGCAACGTCTAGCGCTGCTAGGGGCTTCACTCGGTAAAACCCAACTGACCTGGGCCCACTTTTAGAAAGGGTGTATGGACCAAATGCGAGGATGGCGCAGTCGTCACAAAATGGCGATACGGAGACCCGGCGAGAAAATATGGAGATTAAAATGAAAGCACGGGCAAACTATACCATCAATTAAAAAGTACATCCCCTTACCTGCTAGCGCCCTTCAATAAAAACTTTATTTTATTGGCCCCATTACAAACACTGCCGCTTGACGAACCAAAGTAGGCAATGAGACCGTAAGAGGTGTCAGGTTTGGTGCACGATGTCCTGTGGCAGCGAAACTCAAGGAAAAGAAGTAGTGGCGCTGCAGCTATTTTAACCCCTAGACAGTGCGGGAGTGCCAGTAGTTTAAGTATAGAAATGGTTTCGTAGCTTAGTGTGTAGGTCACAGCGTTATTTAAGAGATTTGGAATTTCGGACTACTCCTGTAATCGCGCCACTTCCAGGATGTCATTATTTGGGGTAAAAAGGTTTTGAAGAATGGGAGTGCACGTTACCGCATTGTTATCCCGAGGATGCCCATAGGAGCGGCACGACTTGTTTCAATATGCGCAAGCTTTTTTCAGAATCTGCGCAACGACCCTGTTTGCGAGAGTAGCGAGGTGCTGCCGTGTAAAGAAATTCTGCCAAGATTGGGAAAGGTTTCCTTGAAGCAAGTGCACTGCAAGCAGCCCTCACCAGACGGTGCCGGCCTGGACACCATCGGCAAACGTGATGGCAGTGTTCAGGTCCTTGGTGATGACACCCGCGGCAAGGCCATACGAGGTGTTGTTGGCCCGACGCAAGACCTCGTCCATGGTCTTGAACTTGAGAATCTGCTGGACGGGGCCAAAGATCTCTTCCTTCGCGATCCTCATATCATCCGTGACGTTGGTGAACACAGTGGGCTCGACGAAGTAGCCCTCGTTGCCAATCCGGTTACCACCGATCTCCACCTTGGCGCCTTCCTTCTTGCCAGACTCGATCAGGCCAAGGATCTTCTGGAACTGCTCGTCGTCGATCTGTGGGGAGGAGCAGAGAAGAGTGAAAACTGTAAAACAAGCTGATTTTGTGTGGACACCTCAAAACTTCGCTTCAACATAGGCCTTTATGGACACAGCATGCCCGATGGTTGACTAAGGCACGCGGCATTGCCAATCAGTGCGGGACTTTTGACAAGTGAAAACCAGTGGTAAGGACGCTGCACATACAGAAAAAAGGTGCTACAGAGAAAAGAGAATGAAAAGTAAGTACTGTAGCCATCCAGGTGTGCCATTCACAGCGTCCATACCACTGGCCTTCCATTTCAAAGAAAAGGGAACCAATGCTACTGAGCTGTGCACCTTAATGGAATTTTTTGTTCGGTGCGCTCACTGGTTCTGTTGGTGAGCCAAAACCAGGCTTCTACTTTCAGTGTGCAGTGTTGAGTTATACGGTCTGCTGACCTGCGGCCCCTGTTCCGTGTTGTCGTCAAAGGGGTTGCCGACTTGGGTCCTGAGTTTCGCTGCCAGCTGCTTGGCCTTGGCAACAAACTTGTCGTAGATGTCTTCGTGCACGAACAGCCGGCTAGCAGCCACGCAGCACTGGCCCATGTTGAAGAACAGGCCGAGGTGAGCGATTCTGGCCGCCTCGTCCACTGAGGAAATGGCAGAGTGTCCGTGAGTGGGGCTAAAATGGCATAAAATAGCTGGTATGTTGTATGGTTGGAAAAAACAAAACTCACGGTCAGCATCCGGGAAGATGACGAGGGGGCTCTTGCCACCGAGCTCCAGGTTGACCCTCTTGGTGTTGGACCGGCCAGCTGCCTCCTGGATCAGCTTGCCTACCTGCAAGAAGTAATTGAAGGAAAATGAAACAGGTAAGTATCTGTTGGAGTCCAGGCGAAATACTAATACAGAAAAAAAAGGCATCACAAGCCCGAGCCATTATGAACCACAGAACCATTAATTGGCCAAAGAGTGATTAGGGGCCCGCAGCCCTTCAATTAGCCCCATGGATGGAGGAGTACGCATACACCTATTTATCCACGGACCACACGTTTTGTCGGGGTGCAAATGTACATTGCGCCGGCCTCGCATATTGCTACGCGCCGGGTGAGAAACCCCTGAAGAATGAACTTTCAAACACTACCGAAGACAAAACCAAATATGCATAAAATTTATTCATTTCTGCAACCGTCAATGAATAGCTTACAGGAAAGCTTTGAACGTAAGGCTATGGATGGGCGACATGACCTCCTCGGGGCGAATTCAATCCTTGAGCTTCAATTGGAATTTGACTGTTTGGAAAGTCTTAACTACCATGTTAGACTGAGAGGAATCGGTGTGCCCGACCTTACCCCATTATCTGACTAGAAAGATCTTTGGCATTAAAGCATCGTGGAAGCGAAGCCTTAACGGGTACAGAACATTGCAATTGCCAGGGTGGACATGCACTCACCTCTGTGGATCCCGTGAAAGAGACCTTGTTGATCTCTGGGTGCTCGGCGATGGCGGCGCCAGCGGTGGGTCCGTATCCAGGGACGACGTTTACGACTCCAGGGGGCAGACCGGCCTCTTTGCAGAGATTGGCCACGTACAGTGCCGTGAGCGGGGTCTGCTCGGCAGGCTTCACCACACACACGCAGCCGGCGGCCAGCGCCGGAGCAATCTTCATGATGATGAGCACCACGGGGAAGTTCCACTGCAGCAGAGAGAAGGACATCGTAAGACCAACCAGAGACATCGCGCACAGTGCAAACGATAATCGCAGGCCAAGGCGAAATTGTTGCCCAGCTCACTAGATCCGGAGCTAAATACTGGTGATAGTAGTACCACGATTGTTTTCAATACCGAACGTTGCTTTTAGTACAGACATGTCGAAGCGTCGTAACGCGAGATCCGAGTGATCTACGGTCAGGCTCGACCGGAAGGAGGCCTTTGAATTCATCTGCATTTCCCCGTGGTGTATATACTCTTTCGGGCTTGGAGAAACTATCACTGATTATTGCCGCCGGTTTATTTGGGGCACTCGATTCGATGGCGGAACTGCGCATGACAAGCCACTTCGAGCATGACGAGAAGTTTTCCTTGCTTAAAAGACGAAAACGGGATTAATGTCCCCTTGAAAATTTCATCGCCCCTCTTTGCGCAAGGGGATGCAAGAGTTTGTTTAGAGTCTTCGTTTGAAACCGATTGTTGTATGGCATTTTGAATATGAAGTTTAATACAGCACGAGGGCCAGTAAAAAAATATTCCTCCGGCTTATTCAGAAAGGCAACTGCCCCGTCACAATCATTGTAAAAAATTTGTACATTGCAGTTTCAACGCAAAATCTTGCGTGCTTGCAGCTATAGAAGTTTAGCAAGCTTTCGTCACCTACAGGTATACGCCATAAAACCCCAGCGTTGTGGTGGCCCGGGCACCCACGAACCTCTGGAAGTCACTTCTGATACGGAATATGCTGACATTTTGAGAAATATTTTCAAGCTCCTCAGATCTGTAGACATGTAAAAGTCGGAGGGTATTTTAAGAGCTTATTTAGGTAAAAGTAGACATAACTACGTTGCTTTAATATTTATAGCGGCGGAAAGCCGAACGCAAGCTTTGCTGTCGAAGGCAGATGACTGGGCGCGGGGAGGTCAAAAACGACTTACTGGGAGGATTTGACCGCACACACCCACGGGCTCCAAGCGTGTGTAGGTGAAGTAGCTGCCGTCTAAAAAGAGGAACGCCAAGTCACAATGTGTAGGGCAGCAGTTTCCAAAGTAAAGAAGATTATCACAAATACAAGAAGGCCTAATTGAAACCAGCCTACTAAACCGGCACGGGGAGGCGCACATAGGAGTGTGAACCTACTACGTGAAAAAAGTTAATTGTCTGCCATCAGCAGTAACCGCTGCGTGTACTTTTCGTACTCTACCCGAAAATGGTGGAAATAAACTGTATGAATTAGGGTGTCCTCAAGGGCCAGGTGCCAGCCACTATACAACAACGGTTTGAAGACCGAAATGACTCGAATGACCAGCCGGTAACCCGTACTTTTAATGCCCATGCGGTGTTTAGAGTTCTGGATGGTACAAATGATGGCAGCAGTTAAGGCAGTAATAGAGTGAATACATTGCGGTTATTGCGAGCCGGTTCAGCACATTAAGAGGGAATTCAGGCATCCTGTAAGAAAAGTACATACTGTCTCCATCTATCTCCGTCTGTTTTGGCAATGCTAGTTGATTCATTGTAGGGTTTAACGCACCGACGCTACTCATGCGATGAGTTGCACCGTAGTGGAGGGCTCCGGATTAATTTTGACAACCTGGGGATTTTTAACGTGCGCCGAAATCTCGAAAACATAGGGGTTTTTACTTTCCATCTCCATTGGCGATGCTAGTTGAGGAGGATCTTGGAGAAAAGGTGGGCGCCCTTACTACATTTCCCATTCCCCCCGCCCAACCACCCGAGGGATCCACCAACGCGGAGAGCCAGGATTCCAGCTTAGCTCCGATGTTCAAGCAAAATTGTGCAATGGGGTTTTCCTCGCACTTGGGAATGGTGCATCACTGCACGCACTATGCACCTATTCCACGAGGGACAAACGAATGCAGCTCGTCACGAGTTTTGCACCGTGATACGTCGGCGCAGTCACCATTTCGCTTAACTGGAATTCGGGCGGGTGGCTTTCCAGGAGGCAGCTTGATAAAAAGAGCTCGACAAAGTCCGCGAGGCATGCCTGTAGGGGATTACAACCCTGATATCTTACCGGCGGGGATGGTCTTGCCGTGGATCTTGTCGGCGTACCCGGCGTAGTAGCGCAGGTGCTTCAGGCAGCCTTCGATGTCACCCTGGGCGTGCTTGTAGGGCTTGCCGTTGTTCAGCGTCTCTAGGCTCTACACAAGGAAACGAAATGTAACTAGTTTTTATCTACTGTTGTGCCAGAGCGCCTGGCCCAAAGGCGTTGCACGAGGCGACGCGCCGACAGCGAGGCTGAGTCACGCCTCTCCCTTTCGTCGCTGCGGCGCGGCCGAATCCTGCATCTCGAAACGCTGCGGCGCGGCCGACTCCCTCAGCGGAGAACGACCCAAACAAGGGCATGTCGCTACGCCCGGAGGCGAGGTCACGGAGACGGCGGCGGCATCGCTCTCCCTTTCCCCATTGGCGGCGCAGCTGACTCGCCGCTTCGCTACCATTCGTCGGAATTCAAACTTCAGGCAGCGAGAGCCCTGATTGGAGCTTTTCAAACTTCTCGGGGCCACAACGAACTTCCCGGGCTATAAAAGAAGCTCGGAGGCTCTCATCGTCGGCTTTCCTCGGCTGCTTCTCTCCGGCACCAGTCTCTTCGGAAGCACCGAGTGAAAGGGTGCTGTCGCCTTTGTGCGAATGATGTAACGTTTGCTTACCCTGTAAATACTGTATATAAATGTTACTTCAGCTCTTCGTCGGCTCGAGGACTTCGTCGCTCTGCTCTGCGCCGCGTCGATAGCGGACGGAGCAAGGCAACATCGCTACACCGGTGACTGCGCTCGGGTGGCCAGTCGCAACAGCGGTGACAGCGGTGGGATGGCTGATTCCCAACTTCGGTGACGAGCAGGAAGGCGAGTCACAACCTTGGCGACCGCCCTGGGATAGTCATTCCCAACAGTGGTACCAGCGGGGGATAGCAACTTCACAACACTACCCATCGACAGTAGCCTACCATGCAGAATGTGGTCTTGACAAGATTGCTACCAGCAGTGGACTCGCGAATAACAATATGGCAGGCAATTTTTTTTTTCAGCGGAAATTTTTTTGAATGAGGGGGTTTGACACGTTTTTCCCTTTGTCACTAACACAGGCAGAAGTGGTTTAGAACATGGAACAATTAGCGAGGTCATAGCGGGTAAACAAGTGTACAGGAATTGCGGTTATTTACGAATGCATAGTCATTCCTCCGTTGGTTGACTTCGTTCTTGGAGTTTCCTTCACCCAATCATCTTCACTTACACTATTATGACATTGCATACGTTAACTTTGCCAATTGCGCATTTTTTTGCAAATACGGGGTGTTGTACGGTTAGGGCTGCGAGGTATTTGGCAATAATGAATGGACAGTGATATTTCTATCGTCGCGTTTAGTACTTACGGCGATGTAGTCGCGGTCGCGTTCCAAGAGTTCGGCGAGCTTGAGCAGGTAGAGCGCCCTCTCGGAGGCGTCGATGGTGCGCCACTTGGACTTGAGGTCGAAGGCAGCCTTGGCCGCCGCCACAGCACGGTCCACATCAGCCTACGCAATGAGATTCGAGTAAGTGTCGCGTCTTGGGGGGCGCATGGACAAAAGCATCAGCTTCATTCATTAACACAACTGTAGCGCCTGCTACAAATGCAATATCATAAGCAAAGGTTCATCAGCCGCCATGTGTCACCAGTAAATTAAGAAAACCCAACCGTGTCGTGCGTGTATGGAAGCACCGCAAGTACTTTCTGTAAGCAGGCAGCGCTCTTGCACTTCATGGAACCGAGACTTACTCAAACATCGAGAAAGGCTTTCCCCAACTATTAAGATCTTGCATGGAAGAAAAATATAACGTTGCTTTTTCAAGAGCCTGAACTGACAGAAAATATACACAGTGATAAAAACTGAAACATTAAGCCGATTTCATGTTAGACAACCATTCAGAGGGCAAATGTAATTCGTTCGTCCTCGAAATTACTAAAAGAATTGGCCAGAAGAGAAAGCTTTAGTTAAATGGAATGTATTTTTCCCCGAGTTAGTTCATGGCTTAAGTACCAACCAGTTCTTATAGGAGAAATAAAGCCCCTTTCATCTAACGAAGAAGATCATTGAAATGCGAAGCCGTTTCTCATGCAAGCCGAGTCAACGTTAAAGCCCATAAACCAAACTGCTTCGACCATGTCTGAACGAAGCAATCCGATTCACATCCCCTTCATAGCGCGAGGTTCCCAGGTTCGATTCCGATCACGGGGAGCGCTATTTATTTCCTTGAGGTGCTTCATGTGTCTTCGCTTACCAACAGCATCGCTTTGTAAAACCTGTGTAGAGCTGACTTTCCTGCAGTGCGTTTTTCTGCGACAGCGAACGTCATCAGTGAAGCAGATAAAAGCTGCGTCTTAGAAGCTGCATGGCAGATACATGTAGCACAGCAGAGGCGCGCCTGCGCACACACAATGTGAGTTAACAAACTCAGCCACATGTTATGCTGAATATTTGTTCCCCTGTTAACCAAAACCGCCTCCGATAGCTCACGTGCCACAGTTTCCCTGTGGCACTCTAGTTATTTTAAACGCGGCGTTCTCGATTGGTATCTAGGCGGTTACGTCGCCATAAAGTGTCCTCCGGTGCCACACAACATCGTCCACAATCGATACAGTGTGGGTTCAGAGAATGGTTCTCTTCGCAAAACAGAGAATACACATCCGCTGCAGCACCTCTAAAAGACATCCGTTGCAGCTTCGGCAACGGGAGTACGTCGACCTTGACGTGACGAGACGTCGAGAATGCGCTCTCGTAAAAGCAGCTCGAGGTGGCGGACAGCAAGTGCACAGCTCTTCGCCGGCGGAAGGCGTCAATAAGGGAGGCGACGGAGAGAGGAAGTCGATATCAGATATCGTTAAGAGCTGAACTGAGCCCGTCGCTGAGTGTGCAGCGGCGCTTAACTGCCTCAAAACGAGGGGCTGCCATGCACCGACGACGACCACGCAGCAACACTTCGAATGGTACTGCGGGCGTGTGTGGGTGGGCTCGCTGCCGGGTGCGACAGCTTGGAAAGTACAACAGCCACGGGAAGTGAAACAGCGATTATTCTAAACTAAACAGATTGACCACACTCAAGGTTGCCTATGGGTGGCAGTGTCCAGAAGCGCGTTACCAAAACGCGTAATTCACTCTCTCTCTCTCTCTCTCTCTCTCTCTCTCTCTCGCATGCACGCACACGCACAGAGAGAGAGAGAGAGAGAGAGAGAGAGAGAGAGAGAGAGAGAGAGAGAGAGAGAGAGAGAGAGAGAGAGAGAGAGAGAGAGAGAGAATTTCTTACTCGGATGCTACTGAACGCTGAGCATGTCGACCACCTGGGCTACCAGTCAGCGCTGTTCGTCCCTCTTCAGAGCTAAGCGCGTCCGACCAGGTGGCGATGGAAAGGGATTGGGCGGGCTATACAGGGTGTCCCAGATATCATGCACCAAGATTTAAGGAAAGACTAATGGCGTAACTGGAAGAAAACCTAGTGCGTAATGTTTACAATACTGTAGAGAGGCGGGCAGCATTTTTTAAATTAATGAGACGTCAATAATTAATTGTAATTATTTATCTAACTCGAGAAGTACTGTCCTAATCACTAAAGTGTCAATGAGGCACTAACGAGGGGCATCTAACTGCGGTATTTTCAGCGACGAACTAATTGCGGACACATTTATTCTGACTGATAAAGAAAACCCGCGAAATATGAAAAATACCACGTGACGTCACCTCCGCGTGCATCGCAAAGCAATGCCCTCAAACAGTCTGCCTCTGAGTTAGCCAGCATGAAATAAACCAAAGAAAGAAAGACAAAAACGCGATCGAGTTTGTGCCTTATCTGCACACGCCCCCCGCAAATCTTGCTGTTGCTGCTCCTTCCATGCATGCCATTATGAAGGCGATGCGCTGTCTCTTCGGGCGGGTAACAGGCGAAGCAGTTGCTTTCAATCAGCGTATTTGGGGACGCTGTTTTACAATGCGCGCGGAAGCGCCGTCACGTGGTATTTTTCATATTTCGCGGGTTTCCTTTATCAGTCAGAATAAATGAGTACGCAATTAGTTCGTCGCTGAAAATACCGCAGTTAGATGCCCCTCGTGGGTATGTACAAGTGCCTCATGGGCACTTCAATGATTATGACAGTAAATCTGGAGTTAGATAAATAATTACCATTAATTATTTAAGTCTCATTAACGAAACAAATACTGTCCGCTTCTCCACAGTACAGCAAACATTATGCTCTATCTTTTTGTCGAGTAACGCCATTTCTCTTTTTAAATCTTGGCGCATGATAGCTGGGACACCCTCTATACATACCTTGATAACGGAGGTACACTTTTCAGCAGATTTGAAAAGTGCCGTTAGCGGCCTATTATCGCAGCCGTAGTAGTCGCAGTACTAGTACTAGTAGTATGGGTGCACCGACGATGGACATAAGACTTTAGTGGGAAACAATGGAAAAGGGGTTTGCGGAAATAGAAAGCGAGAAAAGCAGAACATACGATTTCCGCACTACCACTGTACTACAACGCACATACAAGGTACAAAAGGCTGCAGGAACGAGCTGTTGAGAGCTTGCAGAAACTGCAGTTCATATGAATTTAATGTGCGCAAACCATCCAGAAAGAGTACACACACGAGAGCTAGTTTGAACGCATGATCATTCAGGCGGCTTGTGCAGGTAAATTGCATTGATACAAAAATACACGTGTGAGCTAAACCACAAGTGTTAAGCACTGGGTAGTGAAAATGGATTATTTGCAACTTCGCGTAGCATAGGTTTCGACAGAAAAGTGCGGTATTTCGAAGAAACAGCCTCTAAAAGCGTGTAGTCCAGTTTCTAGCGGTTGCCATTTTAGGCACGGCTCTGGAACGACAGGGGGCCGCATGCGGCTGCGACAATCGTAGACGTTAAAGTTGCGGAAAGTAGTCTTAACACTCGTGGTAATGCACATTTCCCCGCCTGCTGTGGAAAACATTTTGTAATCATTCAGAATTTCATTAATCTACGCCTGACAATTGCGTACAAGTGAAGTTTTGAAACGACATTTCTTGTGAACGACGCCAGTCCCAAGACGTGCGCAGTATGTAGCAACTGACGCACAGCGCGCCTGCGGAGCTAAAGTGTTTCTTCTCGTACGATAGTCACAGAATTCAGTTAAATCCCGAATTAGCCAGCCTTCACGGCGAGGCGTAGTCGTCACGCAGGTGAGCTAACCTATCCGCAGCTTTCACTCGGCAACCGTAGAAGCTGATCTTCAATCGCTTTTTTTGCAACGCTAGAAGACGCAAACTTTCAGGGAAGCCATGACTGGGACAGGTGGATGTGCCAGAAACAAACAGCTAAATAGTCATTTTAGATGTCCGTTTACTTTGTACTTTACTGCCATTTTGTCATGCATTGAACATCTTTTGGTGCAGGGACTATGGAAAGGCCTGCGAAACTCTTCGCGTCACGAGGCGCAAAATCAGAAGGTCATAAATCGCATCCCGCCAGCGGAGCTCAGCATTCGTAGCAGAACGCCAAACAAAGCTCCTATCACTGTTAGCAGAGATTATTGCGTCGTGAAGGCTGGCTCCCGAGACTGACATTGGTTGGCGTCAATAGCTATTTTTAGTGATGCCGTATTATCGCACAAAAGAAGCTTTGATAACGCATGTAGTGAAGGGCAGGCACGTGAAAGTCGGAAGACGTGACCTTCACTCGCTTGGCGATAAGCTCGGTGTGCCGTGTGAGGAGCAGTGCTGAGAAACAATAGAAGAAATCCATCTCTGTATTGATCAGATATGAACAACGCAGACTGCGGGAGCCGACATGCCGCGTGTTCAGGGGCACCTACACGGTTCATTGCCATTGTTTCAGTAGCGATTACGCTGTAGTTTTTAGCGGAACGCAAAATATTTCCTCATGTCTAATATTGAGCGCGAAACCTTGCTTGCAGCCCAGTTTGACGTTTAGTGCATTGCACGACCAGGCTTCAGAGCCATGGAACTATCCCATTGAAATGTATGGCGATAAAATCTTCAGAAAGAATTACATTATAAATATTCAGAGTCCTGGAAAACGTTTAGCCTGGTGATCCTGCGATGGTTTTACGAAGCCCCCGAGAGGTTGGAATTCTGAACGAGAAAGCTGGAGATTTCAGCAAAACAATACAGGTTCAGACTGATCGCGAAGCAGTGGAAATTGAGTCTGGACGTTGGTGAATCCACGTTTGCTCTTACGACGCCCCCAAACGCGATTGAAGGGTGAGAAAAAGCGCTAGCAGATGCAGGAAATTGGCCTGTCCGTGCAAGCTATCTGGAGATTGAATCGTAATATTCCATTTGTGCGAAAGAAAAAACACGTGACAACTGGAGGCGATAACAAACGTAACAGCTTGCTACTGCCGGATTAAAAGGAATTTACAGAGAGCTCGGGGTAACGTATAGAACATGCCGGCAACGTTAGTTTGGATTATTTTTCGCTCTTTCACAGGTTCTATTTCGGCAGGGAAGAAGGATCTCTTAAAGAATCATCTTTCTGGCGCCTTCAACGACGTCGACTGTGACAAGGGATCCGCATGCTTGCAGGATCTCTGAGGATGCCAAGCCCGACTAGCCGGTGTAAAATGCACATGCAAAGCAATAAAGTATTTAAACCATGGAATAGGATTTGTACTGAAGACTGAGATAGATTCAAACCACATTGTGCATGAGTCATTGCGACAGAAGGCAACGGGCCGCCAAGCTCGGCTCCGAGACTTGCTCCGAGCCGAGCAAGTCTTCCTCGGAGCGCTTGCGCCAAAAAGAACGCACAACATATTTTGTAGCGTATACTTTCGTTATCCCAAATGAAATGGTTTAGCTGATAGCGCCCTAGAAATTGTTTAATGGGAGCTTTTACATCTACTAACCATCCGTGCCCCGTCAAAAGAAATGCTAACGACTATGACGGTCAGCTGTGCTGCAACATAGGTTTAACTGCACGTGATATTAAAAGAGGTATTTAAAAACTTTCCCCCGGCGAAAACAATAACGTGCAACATTTCCTATTGCCTCATAGAGTTCCTGCATCGCGCTTTGAAATGAGGGATTTGTTGAGACACGTAAGCTAGTGTCACATTTAGGGACCACATGGCGCCACCTTTCCCACTTAAATTTTAGTCAAAATTCCCGCTTTTTTATTTATAAATACATTGCCGTTACACCAGTATTTAAAACGCCGTATTTCATAGCAGCTATAGTACATGCACTCCACAAAAATCGGTTGTTTGTTCATTTAACACAGAAATCAATAGTTGAATGACCGAAATCATAGACAATTCACGCGCTGAATAGACCCCGCCAAAATGAGTATCTTCTCGCTTTAAAGTGATTACAGCTTTCCAAACCGAAATTAGCCTAGCCTTGCGCTGGGGTTGGATCCTCAAATCCAGCCCACGGACCCCGAGGTGCTGCCAGTTTGGCCGATATAATTCTTGCAGCCTGATAGTAAAATAGACTAGAACAATTGGCGGGTCCCGAGGGGGGTTCCGGATATCCTGACCCCTCTTTAATGTTTGAATTCATACACCAAAGAAGGTGACTAGGTCGTAGAAAAAGATTGATTTTTTCTATTTCTTCTATATTTGATTTTACAAAATTCTGGTTAATAAGTAGGGCTACTATACTCCCCACATCCTCCTCATCACCAACATCACGGTCATCATCACCATCATCACCGATAGAAACAGACCCCCCCCCCCCTTTTCACAAACAACCTGCATCCGCATTCGAGTGTAACTAGAGCACAGCGCACACCAAGATTTGAAAAGCCCCGCACACACTTGTTCCAGGCCCTCTTCATTTTACTGCGCATAAGGACTTGCATATAAATTTTTATGCGAGTTAAACTGCCTTTCTGCGAAGTCAATGCAGCTAGAGCTCGGATAACGTCGTAATAGTTGAAAGTATAAAACGGAACGAAAGCACACGGCAGGAATAATCGAGTCCTACGCAAGGTTGCAGTGAAATCAGACTGGTGTTGCTTAAGAGGAGCAAACCAATCTGAATGCGCACGAGAAGAAATCCAGAAGACATGCGAGAATAGAGGCGATAGGAATGCAGCGAAAAAGTGGAGACAAGCGGTTGACTTCTCAAAGATAATCGCATTAATGAGGCGCCCGACAGTATGCACGGCCTGTCTAACAAGTGAACATTGAGGCGCACCTAACGAGCTTTGAACGCGAGCTATGGTGATGGAAGCACATTGCATATGGCAACAACGTCGCTTACGCTAATGAGGTGAAGCGAACCACCAGACACACTCTCCTCAGATCCCTTAGTACAGATGGTGCTTTTTAGGTCATTCGTACACGCCTGACAAAGGGTTTTTGCATAATTGCGTCAATGCAAACTCGAGTGGTCAAGTTAAGTGGTTGTCTAGACTAGGTCTGACATAGCGCAAAATTTTGATAAGAACCGGATGCTCATCAAGTGCAAAGAGGACTGTCAGACAGACCGCGGTGGAAGTTTCCTGCGTCGCATGGACGGATCGCGGTGTACACACACCCGACAACCGAGCCGACCGCACGGCAGCTCCACGAAATAAGATCTGGTGCCGACGCAGCTGCACCTTAGTCGTGAGAAAGAGTCGGCACGACGCAATGTGCGGGGATCCGCAGCGCGTCGTGACGGAGCAGGCATTGCAAGTGGAACAACGAAAAGGATCGAGTAGGCCAGGGTCATGACGTCAACGCATGCTGAACCTACGCCAGTGGAAACAACTCGAGTGAGCAACTGTGAGGCCGCGAAGAACTGTTGCACCAAAGAGCAGACCTGATTTCATTTCCTCGATTTCACATCTACCAGGTGTAAGTGATCATTTCTCGCTTACCAGGCCGAAAGCGAGTATAACCAGGAAAACAATTCAAGACTACCGGAAAGCTACCTCTTCATCTATAAATAACGAATTATCAACATTCATGTACCACATTTGTTCAAGACTTTCATAAGAGATAACTGGAATCTAACCTCCAATGTACGTGCGCCATGGTATACGATGATATCAAACGGTTATCTAATAAAAAGAAACGTGTGTATTGTCATGCGAAACTTGCCTCTAGTAAAGCACGCTGGACAGCTTACCAGTTGGCCTGGAAAACCTACGTATCGCTACTCAAGGATGCAAAAAATAAAGTTGTGTTACGTTGTATGCTCAAAACGAATACACGAAAATTTTGGCGCGTTATTAATCCCCCAATCACCAATTCTATTACGCGTTTTGACTCATTTAGAACCTTATTTCTGCCAACGATTGCGACTGTTTCCCTAATGACACCTTTATTAAACATTTTTCCGGAACTTCTGACTTTGATCCTCCTATCACGCATCAGTATGATTATATTGTAACGGAGTATTTTGGTTACATACTGCCGCTACGGAAGCACGCCGTTCGGAGGAAAAAAGTCGAGGCGTCGAAGAAGTTTCAAAGGTTAACTTGTTTACTTTACTGATGACATTGGTGACATTTAGCACATACAAACTTGAAATTACACTTATTACATAGATGAAAAAGACAGCCAAAAAGATTCAGGGTACTTAGTGGGACATAGCTGGCGGGCGAAGGGCTCCCGGCGGGAGGGCACGACGACGGGCGGCAGAGTTTTTGAAGAGAGTCCTGGTGCAGGCCGCACGCCGCTCTCCGCTCGCCCTCAATAGCCGGAGACGCCGCGTTATATTTGCTTTGGGGGGACGCATTGGGGGGAAAAGCGCATCCTAGCGTGTGCGGACGCTAGGGAACAAGGCTAAGGCACACCCGCAGCCAATCAGGAAGACGCTTCTTAGCTCCAATCAGACATGTCCCCGCCAAAGTGAAAAGGACCAAAAACACAGACACAAGGTTTCGACTCGAAAACGCGCGCTTGAAGAATTACGGGCGTAGAGCAAGTAGTTAGACAAAACGCACTAAAGTAAACAGGGGAAAAGGGACGGTCGTCGGAGGAACACTGAAGACACGGAGCCCGAACGCGACCAGCGCACACGCCACGGGGGGGCATGGAACTCCGCGGCCGCGGTAACAGAAGCCGAGACGAAGGTTCGCTTCCCCCAACAGCCGCGACTCTCGGCTTCTCTCTCTCTCTCGGTCGGTCAGCGCGCAGAGACAAACTTCGCATGCGCTTCTTGGAAAAAAAAAGGGAGGCCAAGGCATCGCCGCGTCCGAACCGATTTCGCACAACCCTTGGAAGCAAGAGCCCTGGCTGTGGGCATCGCGACTCAAAACAACCAGAAAACATCAGCGGACCTCCGCTTCGCGACAATATAATTATGCCCCCCGCGGCCCGTGATGTCTCTGGTATTGCTAAACTTAAACTTTCCCAATCACTCCTCACCTGATCATGATGGTATCAATGCGTAATTCATAGTGCGTTAAGCGCAACAATATTAAGGAATTTTTTTTAACAATCAATAGACTCATCTTCACATTCGTCTATGTGGAAGATCGGAAAGATAGTACCAGTCTATAAATAAGCCGACAATACTAACCCAATGAAATACAGACCAATTTGCCTTACATGTGTGTGCTGTAAACTACTTCAAAACGTTATTTGCAAAAACCTAGTAATTATCTTGAAACTAACTCTTTCTTCACACCAGCGCAACATGGGTTTCGAAAATAATCCTGCGAGATGCGACTCATCATTCACTCACAAACTACATTGCATTTTAGATCGTTCTTCGCGTGTTGAATGTATTTCTAGATTTTCCGGAGGCTTTCCATAAAGTGCCTCATAAGTTACTACTTCATAAGCTTCAGCAACAAAATATTGACTCTAATTTATTGAAGTGGATGTTTCTTTAAGAGGATGTTTCTTAACAGATTACAGTTCGTTTCAGCCAACGGTCATGACTCTGCCCGGCCAGGTTCATTCCGGTGTACCTCAGGTATCGGATCTTAGTCCCCTCTTATTTCTAATCTACCTTCCTTCTCTTGTAAATTCGAACGTACACCTTTTTGCCGATGACTGCGTAATATTCCGTGAAGTACTCTCCGATTATGACAATAACACTGTCCAATCTGACCTAAATGGTGTCGCTAGCTGGTGCAACTCGTGGCGCATGGAACTAAATATTAAATGCAAAACTATGCGCATATCATTCACTAATACCACTACCTTTTGTTGCTATCTAAACGACACTCCGTTAGATGCTGTGCAGTCGTATAAAAAGTTCGGTAACGTGCCCTTGGTATTCAAAATATATTTAACAGCGGTAACCGCATTTTATTTATTTATTTATTTATTTATTTATTTATTTATTTATTTATTTATTTATTTATTTATTTTTTTGAGATACTGTTAGCACTTACGGGCAGTTACAGGAGTGGGCCACTATATCATAAACAACACTCACACGCACAAAAACTGCCCAAGTCACAGTGCAAACGAAGGACAAGAAAAGAACTCATTATTTTAGAAATATTTCCAAGTGTTTCACAAAGCTATCAGTAGTATTTGGTACCACAAACACTCGCGGGTCAAGGTTATTCCAGTCTACAATAGTTTTGACAAGAAAGGAATGCTTAAAAATAACAACCCTTGGAGAATAAGGTGAAACACCATACGGATGATTGATGCGAGGAGAGACTCGTGTGGGAATTTGCAGATGTAACTCAGGACGTAAGTTTAGTTTGCCGTTGTACAGTTCGTGAAAGAATTTAGGTCTTGCCATTTTTCTACGCGAGGCCGGTAACGGAAGTTCTGCCTTCGCAAGGAAGGCCGTCACCGACTGATTTCTAGGCCACCGACTGATTTCTCCGTCTGATAAGGCCATCACCGACTGAATAACTCTGTTAGTTTTATACTAATTTCAACCGAGGTGCTAGCATAAATGACATTGAGTCAAACATTGGGCTTCTATTCTTATCCCGCTGAAAGATTTTAAGTGCGAATGCACTTCTTAAGCGACCCTGAACCTGCGTCCACCGGCGATGTCCGCATCACATACCCACGTGGGGGATTGGCCAGGAATCTCCTCGTCTTCCTTGGCAACGGGGGGAGATGGGCGCGCGCTACCTGGCCGCTGACATGGCACATACCCACGTGGGGGATTGGCCAGGAATCGGGCGTGAGAAGGGCTAATGCACCCGCTTAAAGGAGTACTGACACGAAATTTCAAAGCTGAGATCCGCTCTAGCAATCAAGTACAACGACAACACAAATAGGTGTCTGTGCATGGCACATACCCACGTGGGGGATTGGCCAGGAATCGGGCGTGAGAAGGGCTAATGCACCCGCTTAAAGGAGTACTGACACGAAATTTCAAAGCTGAGATCCCCTCTAGCAATCAAGTACAACGACAACACAAATAGGTGTCTGTGAATAAATGCATCTTTCTTTCTTTGTAGTTGCGTGTGTGTGTGTGATCTCTCTTTCGCGAACATTACCGAACCGCGCAAATTCAACTCCTGCATTCGCACTTTCACATTCTTCCCCTCGGGGAAATGCGGGGAATTTTTTCTCGCTCAACTTTGTTCCGTAAACTTTACCACCAGGGTGCTCCTCGCGATCAACTGATTCCTCGGCCTCTGTACCTTTATTCTCGCATCGGTCATCGTCACAAAGTGGGTTTTCAGCCGAGCAACACGAAGGAGTTTAATCAGTCTTTTTTGCCGCTTACATCACGGCGATGGAACCACCTTCCCGAAGAAGTTCTTACGATTACCGATAATCATTTGTTTCGCGCATACGTAGCAAACGTTGTATAATTAGAAGCAACGTTATGCATCTTATTAACAATTTCGCGGTATCTATATTTAGTACTTTTTTCCTTGTAATTACTCCCCTCTGTAATGCCTCTGCCGATGAGTGTAAAATAAATAAAACTAACTAAAGTGAATGAATAAAACAAATAAATATAATTGTGAGAGCACGAGACAAGTGGTTATGGACAGGACGGTTCCTGGTGTTACAAAGTCACCATGCACGCATCCAAGACGTTCTGCGTGGACTAAACGTTGGTTGCACATGTCTAAGCAGAGCGTGCGCAGGGCGGAGCAGTGCTGCAGTAGCTGTTGCCATGACCGCACCAGTTTTTTCCGTAGAAGATCTACTGGCCGCCTGCCTGTCCGCTCAGTTGGACGCCTTCTTTCCCGCTCTTTTTCGGCGGCTTATACTAATGTGGGAGGAAACAGTTCCCTACTGCGGGGTTTAAACTCGCGCTCGTGTAGGAAGTCAAACGTACCTGCAAAAAGCCAAGGACTGCGACAAGTTTAAGCCTGCTAGCAGGAATCTACCGTATCGCACTTTTGGACTTAACGCTGCCACGCGCGTGCTGGCATTTGTAGCAACTAAAGGGTGAAAACGCTCGCAACAGAGTTTTCGTCGTGAGCAGTTCATGAATTATGTGCATGCACGAATTTATGGCACGACAATGCAAATTGAGCGTTCGTGTTTACTTGGGCAAGCGACTGCGTGGCGCTAGTGTCACAATTTGAAACGGCAAGGTGAGCAAGAAATAACGCCGTTTTGCGAGAAGTGCCATTGCACATTTGCTGCAAAACCTTGGCACGAGCAACCGTGATCGAGAGCGAGTTGAGTAATCGAAATCTAGCGCACAGTTTTCTCTACCATAACAGTCCTGTAGCCGCCGGGAAGCAGGCGGTGTAGGTATACGGACCGCGACTGGAATGACAAGGCCCAGTGGCGAGCGTTCGGCTACTTATACGTCCCACTTCAGAGCTGTGCTTTGAGCAGATCACGCCTGCAGAGTTCGCCAGCGGTGGCACATCTGTCTGCGTTTGCATGTATTCGTCATCGATCTCAGTGCGCATCAAAGGAGCTAGTGCAAATCCTAGAAATTCTCCGCGGTACGGCTACGCTAGAAGGGGTCCAAGCAATTTATTTTTCACAAAGTTGTACTCTGGTCAAATATTCCATGGTGCCCAGCAGCCAACGCACCGGCTTGGCATAAAAGCTGTTCAGCGTAAGCGGGCTTTTATACGCCACTTTTCAAAAGGAACCCGTAAGAGTTTCGACCGGCTCACTTTGTCTATAGTGCGCACCGCGAGTTTCTCACCTTGTCGCCTTCCTGGACGTCGGCAATCTTCTTGCCGGTAGAGGGGTTGTACACAGGGAAGGTCTTCGCGCTCGCGGAGTTCACCCATTCGTTGTTGATGAAGATCTGCAAAAAGACGTACAGAGAATTCAGTGTCTTGACAATGGCAACGTTGTATGCGCATATCGCCGACACGAATAGTTTTTGTACCTTTGTGAAGATGGCAAGAGAAATAAACGTAAACAGTTGAGAAAACAGTTTCCCGTGGGCCATACAAGAGGCAAGAACGTTCTGAGAAAGTCGCACGAAACGAAAGTCTGTAGTATACTATGGGTATGCGTTGCCAGAGAGCGAAATGAGTTCAGGTGAAGTCTGTATGCGCGGGTACATAACAGCAGTGCGCTAGCAGTGAGGCTGCGTTATTAATAGATGTAGGTGTAGGCTATTGAATCATCTCCAAAACCGCGAAAGCTATTGGCATTTCTTAGTGGAGGAAGCATTCGGAGCGATAAAAAGCTACAGCAATTTTATGAAGATACACTCTGGTATTAATTTTTTTCTTGTAATCTCGAGACATGTATTGTTTTTCCGAGTGGCCAGGAAAGAGGGCCAGTCGGAGGTGGAACACTGGAATCATGGGAGTAGCCTGGGGGGTTTTTCGGTGTAAGAGCATTCCCGAATATTTTTTTTTAAGTGGCGCACCCCCTCCTCCCCTTCTTTTTCTGACCTTTTTTCCACCCATAGTTCTTACCCACTTCAATAAATTTAATTGAAAATAGTAGAAGATACGAAGACAAAAATAAGATAGTGCTTGGGGGCAGACTATCTTGAATTTCTTTCTTACGGGTGGGGTATAAAATTCCCCGAAAAACTTCTCTGGCTACCTTACTGACAGCAGTCGACACATTTAGAAGAAACACCCATGACTAAAGGAGTCTTATAAACAGGGAGGCATGTCGTAACGCGCAGATAGAAATGCTTTATGCAGCCACGTTATCACTCCGTGCACAGACGAACCCGCCGAATATCAGCCGTGGGCCAGAGGGGGCAAGGGTGTATTATTTATTTGGCTTGAAACGCGAAGCAAAACGTTGCTTACAATGTCTCTCTTAGACAAATATAACTCTGCACACTGTGAAACCATGTGGGACCATTGCTAAAACATTTTATGTAGCAAGACCCCCGACATAACCTAAATTTAAGCATTGTCAGGATGAGATAACCGAGCAGGAAGCCTAATGATATATGCCCATGTACGCGCCGTCCCGTTAATTTATTTCTGCGCGTACTTTGCCGGAGACATCAGTCAGCACAGAATTGACATGTGGAACCGGCGTTAATCGTTAAACCTACCGTTTAGGCAACTGGCAGCAGTGTAATAGCGTCAGTGCACCCTCTCCCACGCGTTTTCGACAACACACACGCCGCAAAAAGCTGGGCGACAAGATGTGATCCCAAATTTCCGTTGAACGAGCTGATGCCGGAACTGGGCGCGATGCAGAGAACGCGTACGGGCACCTTCTGGTCATGTAAGAATTTGGAACGCCCGCCCGAATTTGCACACACGGGGCATTTATAGAACCATCAGAAAAAGGTTAAACCTGCTGCCAAGATGCACGAAGGAAGTTATACGTCAACGAGCTACGGTCATTTAAAAAGCAGGGCTTGGGGTGGCGGGATTAAATGCCTTTTGATGGGAGAGGTGACAAGAATACACGAGAGAGCTTACGGCTCTGAAGGCCAATTCTATAGACATACTTACTGCACGGACATACAATGGGATCAGGTAAAGGGAGATTTAAAGTTATTAAATGATATTTTCCCTCTGACATTTTCCCATTTTCCCACCGCTCTATTTGTTCAAGCACCCTTGCCGCTACCGGCACGGTTGCGTACATTAAAATCTGAGCGAATAAGCTATAGAACAGCTTACAACAGTTCGCCGCTTTGGAGACGCGAATGCACATTGTAGCGTTCATACGGCGTGAATGCCCTTAGAATATTTATTTGCAGTCATGCGTCTACGCCCCCTCACTCCGGTTTTACAACCATGGTCTCTACAGTTGCTTTTTCTTCGGGTTCCGGAGTGATAAGATTCCACTGCCTTTCCTGCTCAAAAGGGCAGAATAATATACATTAAAGTGCAGCTGCTGCGCCGAGTTGCTGATACGTTGTTGTCCACCGTCCACAAAAAAAAATACATTGAACGGCGAAAGCGGGCAACAAAGCCTTTAACCGATTCGTGAAGCTGCACTGGTCATAAGCAGTTGCAGAACAGCAGGTAGCCATCTAAACCACACCAGCAAAACGCTGACTGGGGAGCTTCAACGGTTGTAAAATACGGGAGCGTTTCTTCTCGCAATTTTCTCTCGGTAATAAACACCTGCCTTACAGCGTCTTCACAAAGAAGCCGTGCTCTCAAACGCCTGAAAGGTTTTTTTCATAACAGACACGCGAACGGCACGCATTAGTCCAATTTCAGGAGCCAAACCGACGCGGAAACGTTTTGTTTCAAGACCGCTTAAAGACAGCCAGAAGCGCGAACGCAGATGTGACAGCAACGGGCAAGGAAATGCCAACTCTCAACACCCCGAGCACACGCCGAGGGCCCGGTATCAGGGAGCAAGGGGCACGAAGTAAAAAGGACATAAACAAGCTTGGCTAGACAGCGCAGCCTCCGAGCTCGTTCGGCAAGTGGCGTCCCGACAGCGAAGAAATGCGGGTCGTCGACCCTTCTCCTCGCGCGAGCAATAAAACGGCATACGCGGTATTAGCAGAAAGCACCCAAAACACTCCGGCAACGCCCCCCTGAAGCTGCGGAAAAAAGCCGCCTCAAGAGCGGGAGAGAGAGAGAGAGAGAGAGAGAGAGAGAGAGAGAGAGAGAGAGAGAGAGAGAGAGAGAGAGAGAGAGAGAGAAAAGTGGGAGATGGCCCCTGTTTTGGTTCTTTTGCCCGCGTTTTTGCTTTACCTGGGTAAACTTGATGGGTGGGTTTCTGTCGGGGGCCATGGCTACGTGGGAACGGACGGCGCTGCTTCGGTTTCGGAGGACAAGAGTCAAATGACTAGCAGACGAAACTCGAGGGCTGCTTTTATACGCGCGGAGTGTCTGGCGCGGAGCTGCCTGCAGCTGCCGGCGGCGCCTGTAAGATAACATGAAGCAGAGGGGAGGGATGTGGAAGCAATGAAGCTGAGGGAGGTGTGTCGGTGCTGCCCTCTATCACACAATCGAGCCTTATCGAGTGTTCTGAGAGAGCATTAGCCTCCCACATTGAATTTGTCAGTAGACGAGGCCATACTTTCGATGAAACTATTTTTCTCCTGACGATAGTCTTTCTTTGGCTTCCTAACGCGAAACTTTTGGTCCGTTTGTCCGTGGGGCCTTCGCGCTCCCTCGATATAACACCGCCCGCCCAAAAAAGGCGCGAAACAAATAATTGTACAACACCATATGTATATATATATATATATATATATATATATATATATATATATATATATATATATATATATATATATATATATATATATATATATATATCAGGGTGTCGAACCGGAACCGAACCGAACCGAAAACCGGAACTGAACCGGTATTTTTGCCGGAACTGAACCCGAACCCGAACCGTTATTTTTTGAGCACGCTGAACCCGAACCGGAACTGAACCGAAAAAGAAATAACGGTTACCGGTTCATGCCGAAACGGTTCGACCATCTGTTGTTGACATTGCACAGTCAATGCAATTTAGGCCTTTTTTTTCTTTCCCGTACCATCAACTTCGTACCTGCTCCCGCACTTTCCCCTCCAGACAATTGAACACTATCACGCTCTATGTAACAACAAGGGAAATGAATGAGCACCAAAGTAGCAATGGTCTGTTGCTACTGGAAGCGCGAGCGTAGTGGAAGCTGACCAAGCGAAATGTCATTCTCCGCAGCTTGCAGGGGATATAAAACGACTTTGCCCTTCCCTAGCTGCAACTTTAGTGGAGCAATCAGGCTGCAGGAGTGTTCCAGTGCGCAGCAGCGAAAGCCCGATGTGTGCAAACTTTTTTCCATTTCATAATTTGTTTAAAAGGTCCGACACCTGCAAATTGTAATATTTGACAAGTGTGACCGCAGGAGCTGCTCAGTGGCTAAACCGCTTGCTGCTGACCACAAGGGGCTTCGATGTCCCTTACCCACGACCGTTTTTGAGGACAGTACAGTGGACAAGCTCCGTTTTTTACAAGTACAAATAACAACAGATATGTCTGGGAAAACTGTTAAGGTGCGCACTTAATCTCTTGGCAAGAAACTGCAGTCCTCGACCTTGCCTTGGAAGCAGAAACAGTAATAAAGCAGATGACACGTGCAGAAAGGAAGGCCGGTACCTCACACTGTCCCATCCGCCGAGCGATCATCTTTTCTGCTTGTTCTGCAGTTTTGTCTCTTTCAGATCTGCTTTTTTTTTTTTTGAAGGTGCACTTGTACTGACTGCCCAACTCGCTACATTACTTCTACTGCTACTCGTTCCGGAGGGGAGTACTGATTTGATTTGATTGTGGGGTTTAACGCGCCGACCCAGCACAGGCGATGAGGCGCGCCGTAGTGGAGGGCTTCGGATTAATTTTGACCACCTGGGGATCTTTAACGTGCGCCGAAATTTCGTACACACGGGCGTTTTAGCTTTTCGCCTCCATCAGAAAAGCGGCCGCCTCGGCCGGGAATCGAACCCGTGACCTCGCGCTCAGCAGCGCCTTAGCCACTGTGCTACCGCGGCGGGTCAGAGGGGAGTACTGCTGTGGACGAATTAAAGAGCGTCTACCCAAAAAAGTTCTTCTCATGCTCCGTGCGTCAAATTTCCCTTTCATTTTGTAACAGCATAATGATTACGCAATGCAGCACACGGAACGATGGCCGGGGGTCAGGCGGTACGATGGCATACTGATTGTAATGCACACATCCAGTATAGCTTTCGAAAAAGGAATTGCAGTGGTCAGAGCAATAATGCAGTGACTGAGCGTTAACTAAAGCTTACTTTTAACAAAAGTGTGGCTAATACAGTCGATAGGGTGACAGCTAACACATTATTCAGGGTGACCAAATGGTCTAATTCATTGGTAGTATTTATGTGCCTGTAGTAGGATTTTTCTGTTTTGTTACAAATATAAAGAAAATGTGCGCCATTGGTATTAGGCGCTGATATTTGAACACGCCAGTATGTAGACCTAAATTTAAGGCTTCAAGGTTAGCGTGATGGGCGATTCCATAGCGACGATTGCGATTTCAACAAAAAATGAAAGGACAGAAAATATATCCCACCGTCATATCTCTTGGCGGTGGCTTTATGAATAGTCGCTAGGACAACATAAAGTCTGGACGAGAAAGTAGGTAGTAAATCGTCACCACTTCATCTGTTTTTCTAATATCTCGTGATTATTTAAAGTTTGCTTTGCAATTGCGCCACTGCCCTTGGGGAACGGCAGCATTTTGAAATTTTGCTTGTGTTTTGATTTTACTGTCGCTTTAAACTACCAAATGTTTTTTTTTTCTAATTTCAGTGACAATTCAACTCATCGAACCGGTTCGCGAACCGGTTCAAGCTCCCGAACCGGTTCGCGAACCGGTTCGGCACGTGATTTTGTCGAACCGGAACTGAACCGGAACGAAATTATTTCACCCGAACCCGAACCGTAACCGAACCGGTATTTTTTTCGGTTCGACACCCTGATATATATATATATTTATTTATATGACAAATAAGGGTTGGCAGTCAAGAAAACCTCGGAAAGCAAAGGGGAGGATGTGGTAGGTCATTGAAACAGATGAAGAATTTGGAAAGACAGAAAGAAAGTGGAGAAAAAATACTATTCGGATGGGATCCGAACCCACGACCATTCTGGAGGTCCTGCGTTAGGATCCCACTTGGCAGCCATTTTTCTCCACTTTCTTTCTGTCTTTCCAAATTTTTCATCAGTGTCAATGACCTACGACATCCTCCCCTTTGTTTCCCGAGGTTTTCTTGACTGCCAGCCCTTTTTTTTTCTGTCTTATTTCAACGAACCCCCATTTCCTATTCTGATTGGCCATATATATATAAATATATATATATATATATATATATATATATATATATATATATATATATATATATATATATATATATATATATATATATTTGAAAACTACTTGAACTGGCGTCCTCCGTCCGGCATGTCAACAGTCTTCTGCGCACAGAAAACATTGGCATATTGAGTCGTAACCACAGCGTACTACAGTTCCCTTATTAAAAATAGTCGCAGGGATGGTTTTTTACAACAGCTGATCCAAATAACGCTTTAAGAACGGTGTTTAGTAAGAGCGATGTAAAGGCAAAGACCAAAGCAAAAGATCTCGGCTCGAGCTGTTTCGAGCATAACAGAAACCAGAGGTCCGAACATATGGCGCACGAGCAGGGCTCATTTGAAATGCAAAAATTTCCATTGCAATCAATTGGATACGTGAAAGGTGAGGGAAGGACGCTGAGTTGTGGAGGGGATAGGGAAGGGTGAGTAGCGTAAGAAAAACTATCTTCTTTCGGTGGCCAAGAAAGAAGACATGCCGCCTATACTTGGTTACAACGGCACCACCTCATGTAGTGTATCACTCCGCCAAAGCGCCGTACCCGTGACATCAGTGCGCGCGCGTTTTGAAACGGGTTTGCTATGAATGCGTGATATCGTCTGCCTTGTCTCACACAGTTTGTTTGTCGTCACTGGAGTCGTTTATAAGCATATTAAGTCCAAAAAATCATGGGAACGGCTCACGCCTCGTTCAAAATATTCCCAGTAACGCCCTACTTGCGCCGCCCGGAGAAACATCCGGCTACGGTGATAAGGCACAGCGGCAACTTCCGGTGCCGTTCTTAAAGGGGCCCTGAAAGGCATTTTGAGCACACTAAATGAACTAGCGCAACCGTTAGATTGGGTCGTCAACGTCCTCTGTGCCAAGTATTACTCTTTTACGCGCAGCGGAAAGCTCACACTTTTGTTGCAAAGTTTGTCGTTTTTTTCTCACCCTTTCCTTCGTGTTTTTGGACGCCGCCATCTTCACATGTCTACATCATCGATTCCCAGATGTTCGTCATGAGCTAGACATCCTGATATTGGGCGGCTTTTTCACGCACTTCCGGCAAAGAGATGAGTCGTCTGCTCAGCGTCGATCGGCTCGCCGGCTGATCTGCCAGCGGAGTGCCGGAGTGCTTGGGCATTTTACGACAAACTAAACAAGTGTAAAACAAACGCTTAACCGTTTGTATTGAATGCAACACGGCCATAACACGACATGGATATTCTCTTACCCGAGTACGTTCCATAAAGAAAGCGTTCAAGCCCCGTGGCACTTCTTTCGTGCAATCGCAGAGAACGCCCTGAGCCGAATGCCCGGGTTTGACGCATACATTTTATTCAACTTCAAAACAATCCAGAGATACGTCTCTAACGAACACAACGTCACAACATGCGTTGAAAGTCTGAACCACGATTGACAGAGGATGGGTTGCCTCCTGCCCGTCGTAAATTCGGTACTCACCTCGCGCGCGGTTTGCGGGGACGAACAGCAAGTCACTTAAAGGGCTGGTGAAGTGGTTTTGAAAGTGGGTAAATGTTTGTTTTTTACAATTAGTATGTTGGATAGTTTATGACTGTAAAAAAATTTTCGTCATATCTCGCTTGGGGACTGAGATATTCGTCGATAAAGTTGACCCGACGCCCCGCCCACCGCTCGCGGTGTGCCGCCGGAAGAGCGAGAAACCGAGAGGCAGCGACCGGAAGTAGCGTCATATTCGGAAGACGGCCAGCGGCGTGCGCCGCCGCTTCGCTGTGTCCCAGTTTTCTCAGCGAAGTTCCGAATTAAGCAGACGTGCAATGTGCCCTTTATTAATCACAATTGTGTAGAGTTGCTACCGCGTCGATTTTCAACCGTAATGCTACTGTGTGCTTCACTAAAGCGACTCCTAGATACCAGAGATTTCCTACCCGAGCGCCCGTAGCTACTACATTGCATTCACGAGTAGTCGCAGGGCCGGCCGTGTCGTCGGGTGCTCTGTGCTTCATACGCGAAGAGACTGGCTCGAACAAATATGCAGGTACCCCTAGTTTCTGACCCATTATTATAAAGGGATTAAAAAATTCGTGGGACCGCAGCGCTCAGGGCTTCGCGAACTTCTTGCTCGTTTTGCCGATCGACGTTGTTGGCTGTGACGGAAACTGAGCTGAGTAGCTAGATTTTAAGAAGAAATCAAGCAAGCTGAAAGCATGAAGCGTTTTCTGCGCGCGGAAGCGTTCCGCACACTCGCCGGTCGTGCATTTCCGTACGGCGCACGAAACGGCTCGCACGCACCACGCATGCCGCGGCAGCGACCGCTCTTCGCTGCCGGCCAGAATCAAGGCCGTCGCCAAAAGCAAGTGAACGTGCGAGAGAGTGGATGAATAGTGTGGTGAAAAATTGTGCTAGGGATTTTCATGCAAGGTGATTTTGAAAGAGGTGATCGAATTTGTATCGCTTGTATCGCGATGCGGAGCGCCGACCGGTCGCGCAGCGCGTCGTCGGCAGGGGTGTAGCACGCGCCCCCCGCGGGCCATCCTCCCGTTCCGAAATCACCGTGCCGAATTCCCCCGCGTGTCACTTGCCACGCGGGGAAATCCCCCCTTTCCTTTCCCCGGCGTGCGACTTCACCCGTGCCAGAACCACCCTTGAAACTGTTGGCCCCTCTCCCCGCGCGGGCCCCTCGGGTAGGCGCGGCCTTTGTGAACTTGTTTGGATGCGGAGGGCTTCCGGTCAAGGGGAAGGAGGGCTACCACGACGTATTTTTTTTTTTTAGTTTGTGAGTTTTAGTTTTTGTTTGAGAGTCTAGTTCTAGTGAGCGGAGCAGCGCCTCTTTTTGGCCGAGCAAAACCGAACACGGGGGAAAGGGAGAGGTAAAAGAACGCGGAGTCAGAGCGCGTAAACTGCATTCTGTTCCTGTGTGCGGAATAATTGTTATTTACTGCCTTTTCTCCTTGAATTTGGTCTTTCTTCTCTTTATCTTTTTTCTTTAAAAAATAAGTCTGAAAATCTCGCTAAGGCAGAACTTCTAGTGACCGGATATTGTAGCAGATAACGTTGTAACACGCAGAATGCAGCATTACTTCAATTGCCGTGAATTTGTTCCTGTTTTTTATTTGTTATTTGCATATTTTATTACTACTGCCCAGTTCTGCTTATTGCAATATTGTTATTACCCGTTTGAGTGGTTTTATACGATGCCCGTTTTTTTCTCTTCCTTCGCCTTTTCCAAACTTCCTTCCTTTTTTTTTTATTTCTTTCCTTTCTCTTCGACGGTTCTTTGGTGTAGAGCAACACTCTTGGCTGCGATCTTTTAATAAATGTCTCTGTATATTTTTATGCTTGTATATTTGTTGCCTTAGCGTGAGATTGGGGAGTACATTTGTGGACTGTGCGCATTCTTTTATGCATCTCCTACAACAATGCCTTTCTGGCGATGGTAGTCATCTAAATAAATAAATAAATAAATAAACACATCCTTACTGCAGAACGACTACGTGTGCACTCGGGATCATCTCCCGTGCAGCGCCGAAGGAGATAAAGTGTGAAAGTCAGAACGACTAACTTTAATATGCATCCCAAGAACGAGGACAGAAGGACGGTGTATTTGACCGATGACAGCTCGCGGGGCTCAGCACAATTTTGTCACCGTTGGCAGAGTTAATGTGCAGCGCCATAATTAAAGTGCAGCCGGTTCATGTTTCACTCAGCACATATTATTATTAAAAGGTTAATAGATGTGCCGATATTCAGAGAATTGTATAGTAATGCATACGATTCTTACTCCACTTGTATTCACGATGATTTTCTTTTCCTAGCCGGATTAGAGTAGCTAATTAAGTTGAGTTATCTTATTGTTCTAAGCAGACCAAACCCAAACGTTAGTTAGATATACATACAAACTCTGGATCCCTGATGAAACCAGATAAATGTACGCTTGCACTAACGTTGCGATCAAGGGCCTCAACTTCGCCAATTATGCATCATGATTTTCGCCGATGCAAGGCGCAGTGCGGGGATGATGCTTTTCATAATTTTTTATTCGTGTTTCCGTCATCCTGTTAAGAATTGTTTAATTCTTGTCGTCGGTTCGTGAGGGCGGCTTATAAGATAAAAAAGACTTGTTTTAATTTTGTCGTCGCTTCCTGATGGCGGCATATAAGGTAAAATTTTTTTATTTCATTGGTACTCTTCGTACATATTTTAGGATTTTTACGTTTTTGTATGCATGCCTTTTCACATTCCCTGCGATTAATTATCGCTATCTACGCTATTATAACAATTAAATGTGTTACGTCCGCCGATTCCGCATTTTCGGGCAAATGCACGGCACTCTCGGTAAGTTTTCACAATTTTCTGTTCCTGTTTCCGTCGTTGTTTTGATGGGTTTTTCATTGTTCTAAGTCTTTGTTTAGGGGGTAAAAATATGGTATATTTCGCAAGTATACTGTTATACATATATATATTTTATTTTCCCGTATTATTTTGTTCGACCCATTATTTCCGTTTAAGTTAAATATAACGATTAAGTGTGTTAACTCAGCCAATCACACATTTCGCACAACCGCAGGATGTTAAGGGCTTGGTCCGTTTTTGTATTTTTCTTTTCGTGTGCCCGTATACCTTTATAGGCTTTTTTTATTGCGTCTTTATCTGGGGGGAGATATATAAGGTGCCTAATTTTGATCTCGTATGTTCACTTTTATATCTTTTGCTAATTATATCTTTTTTTGTAATCTCTTTCCAACTATCTCTATTTTCGCTATTATAATAAGTCAATGCGTTGCTTCTGTTCATTGCTTCAGATAAAACCGACATTTCTGCTATTCTGTAATGTTATACAGCCAACCAGGAACTATTAAGTATGCTGATGCGACTATTTCTCCAAAATTTAATCGTTTTATTTAAGTCCCTGATTTGACACTGCGGAAACTTTTCTTTTTTTTCAGTCGGCCATTTGTTTTCGTATCTCTTGGTGGTATGGGCGCAAGGGATACGAACGTTTTCGGACAGTGATGCCACGCGTTTTCTTGGTCCACCAGTAATAATGCAACCTAAACCTTTTCCGATTTCCATAACCCCAATTAGTGGGCTCAACTAATCAATATTACAGCTGGTCAGGTCACCGTGTTAGTAGCGCTAAGATTACTCGTTTTAAGGCATCCCAAAAATACAACTGTGATTGAATGCCATTTCAACCAGAAAACGTATTAGGTAAATTCCCGCTATTGTTCCCCCTCTCCATTCCCCTGCGTGCAAGGCCGTGTGCGGGCACGGCGGAGGGCTTCCTGTCAAGAGGAAAGAGGGCTACCGCGACGTCTCTCTCTCTCTTTTTTTTTTTTTTAGTTTGCGAGTTTTAGTTTCTGAGTTTAGATTTAGTGAGTGGAGCTGGCCCCCTGTTTTGCCGAGAAAAACAGAAAACGAAAGAAAGAAAGAGCCAAAAGAAAGCAGGCTTAGGGCGCGTAAAACTGCATTCTGTTTCTGTGTGCAGAATAATTTTCATTCACTGCCTTTTCTCTTTGAAGTTGCGCCTTTCTTCTCGCTATCTTTCTTCTTTAAAAAATTAATCAAAAAACGGGATATATTGTTGCAAACAACGTTGTAATACATAGAACGCAGCATATATAACTTCAGTTGTCATGAATTTTTTCCGGTTTTTATTTGTGTATGTATATTTTGTTACTGCTTCACAATGCTGCTTATTGCAAAGTTTTTATCACCCCTTTGATTAGTGTCATATGATGTCCGTCTTTTTCTTGTTTCGCGTTTTTCCTTCTTTCCTTTTTTTTAATTTTCCCCTTTGTCGTTGCTCTTCTTTCATGTTGAGCAACTCTCTTAGTTGAAATCTTTTAATAAATGTCCCTGTATATTTTTATAGTCCATTTTCGTACTGTACACATTCTTCTATGTATCTCCTACAAAAATTCCCTTTGGACGAATGTAGTAATCTAAATAAATAAATAAATAAATAAATAAATAAATAAACGAATAAATACGGACTGACTGCAGAACGACTACGTACACTCTGGGGAAAGAACTGAAGTGTGGAAGTCAGAACAGCTAACTTTAATATGCATATCCATAACGAGGAAAAAAGGACGGTGTATTTGGCCAATGACAGTTTGCGACTCTCAGTAAAATTTTGACTCCGTTGGTACCGTTCATATTCACGCCGTAATTAAAATGAAGCCTGTTCATGTTGCAATCAGCGTACATTATTATTAAACGGTGAAAAGATGCGCAGACATTCAGAGAATTGTATAGCTCTGCATTCCATTCTTCAGCCACTGGCCCGACGGAATTTTGAAAACCCAAACGGAAGAAAGGTTGAAAAAGTGTAAGTTTCACAAAAAATGACCTGACAAAATAAAAAATATGCATCTTATACATCTCCCCCTCCCCAAACCCAAGAATAAATAAAAGAAGTCTGAAAAAGAAAAGTTCAAAATAGGAAATAAAAGCGGCGAAAAAGACGAGAAGCCGTGTACTGCCCTGCATTCCCTCAAAAATGCAGATTTGGCGGACGTTCTACCTTTATTCGAAATAATAGATTATAGCGAGATAATTGGTCGGACAGAATTTCTAAATATCAAAAAAAGAAAAGCAGGAAACCTAACATTTTAACGAAAATGGTCTGACCAAGTTAAAAATATGCATATTATACCTTACAAAACCGAAGAATAGATAAGAAAAGTCCTCTGAACAACACTCAAAATACGAAATAAAAATTACGAGATTGCGAACCGTGTAACGCCCTGCATTTCCACAAAAATGCAGATTTGGTGGAAGTTTTACCTTGAGTGGCTGGTTATAATGGCCTAAATGGAGATAATTGGTCGGACATAAGTTTTAAATATCACAAAAATAAAATAGAAAAAATACAATTTTAACAAAAATGATCTGACAAAACAAAAATATATGGATCCTATACATTTCCCCCTAAAAGCAAACAACAAACGAAACAATCCGCAAATTAAAGGTGGAAAAGTAGTACCAATAAAAAATAGCGTAAACGCACCAACGCTGCAGTACGCCTTGCATCATCCGAAAAAGAAAACATCATTAGCGAAGTAAAGGCCCTTCATCACTATGATCGTATATATTTATATCATTGGCGAAAAGAAACAAAAGAAACTTTAAAAGAATAAAATAATACAACGTTTTTTGCGACTCGCAGCCGTATTCGACTCTCAAAAACTCACTCTGGAAAAGCGGCTTAAGAATGATACACATTTGTCTGGATTTCTACATATATTTTAAAGCAATGGTTGCTATCATCGTAATGTTTTATAATGAAGATTCAAATGGCAGAAGCGGATGTAATTACGTCGGCAAAAAGTCTGATATTCCGAACTGTGTTTCAAAAAGTAGCTGCAATGAGCGTTACGTTTCTGGGAGTTACGTTATGATTTCGATAGAGTTCTGCAATTAATTTTCTTCAGTGCTGTGAGGTAAACAACACATACAGTTAATTTATAATTACTTGGTGACTTTAATATATTGTTTTTTTTTAAACACGAATCCATGGGCGTTACACACTCTAAAATCAATTCTCGTCACTAATGCTTCCAGGAAGAGATTGACTCAGCCGGAAAGGGTACCGGAGCATCGACGTCATGGATAGCAGTGGAACACCTTGGCGGGGCCCTTTACGGGAGCGGAGGCAGGCTGTGAAAATTGAACAGGGCGATAACAATACCCCCTCACACAGACCCGTGAACCAGCCTGTTTACCACTCTTATATTTTAGCCAGGTCCCCTTCTACAGTCTATCTCCCTCGTTTACCAGCCCTCGCAACTTCCCGCTATTTTTTTTTTCTCTCTCTCTCTCTCTTGTTCTGCCTCGCCCGACAGTTGCAGATCACTATCTCTACCTCCCCTAACCTCCAACAGCCGCTTTCTTCTTCTGCTTCTTCTTTTCAGCGCATCGCCATTCATCACGGGGGGGCAAGGGCCCCCCGTCTATCCCCTTCCCTGTTCTCCCCGCCCGCGTTCACGGGAGAAGAGGAAAGGGGGCAGCGTGCACAGTCGTTTCGAAAGCGGGGAGGTTAAAAGGGGGGAAAAGAGCACGAGTGGATTGGCAGGGTTGGACTGAAACGGGGGAGATGGGATTAGGTTGAAAAGTGCACACCCCGTCGGCAGCAACCTGCCCGAGCACGAGATGCGGCAAGAGGCCGACGGATGGCGTTACCTGCGCGCAAGAATGAACATAGCACCGATGGCTAGACTGACTATCAACGTGAAAATAAGGTTCGCACGCGAGAAATGGGATGATAGTGCGGTGAAAAACTGTTTTAAGGATAGTCATTCGCGATTGTAGAGGTAGCAGTGACCAAATATCGGTCTCGGTGCTAAGCATAAGTTCCCAACCTCGGAGGCGATCCGTGCAACCGAAGCTGGCTGGAGCTGTTCGGGAAGGTGTTTTTCTATAAAGTTCGTCGGCGACAAGTGTGCTGCGTTTTGGTTCCGCTACCTTTCGGGTGACCACAACAGTTCGGTTCTCCTATTCTAAAACTGCGTTTGTGCAGCACTGACACGTTCCGCTGACCGGCCGCGCAGCGACCCGGCACCAGCATCTCCGCGCGACGCAGCGACCGGCCGCTCGCTAGCTGCTGCTTGTACGCATCGCAGGCCGCTGCACACAGCTTGTTGTACCGCCTGCCCGAATGCAAAAACAAAGTCGCACATGCGAAGAAGGGGATGATGGTGTGTCGAAAAAATGTGCCAGGAGTTGTGACTAGCGCTATTGGTAAACGCGGCGAACCAATATCGGCACAACTTCCCTGCACCCGAGAAGTATAAGTCGGCCATGAGTCGTCGGGGGAGAACCTCTTTCTCAAGCTCGCCGCGAGCGAACTTGTTGCCCTTATACTTCCCTCAGGCTCTCATATTCTAAGGAAAGATTGTGTGAACTCTCCATTCACCAGAGGTCCTTCTGGCCCGTATCTGAACGGGAACAGAATGAGATCGATGAGATCTTCAGGCCGAGCGGTCACAGCACTTCCGAACATGACGTCATCTGCAGCCGGCCAATCCTGAAAGGCAGCCAGCGCTCTGACAGCGCCGCCGGGCAGGCGTCGTTTATTTTGACGAAAAAAGATGGTTTGGGTGTATTTACACATAAAATAAACATGTTTTTCGAATTCAGCGTCAAGAAAACCATAAAGTAATGCCCCCAACAAAATTTTTTTGAAAAGCTCTTCACCAGCCCTTTAACTCTGGCGCACAAGCCGAGATGGCTTTTAGCCACGCACACTGCACATACCCCATGCGAGGTTGAGTCGTACGTCGCTCGAGAAAGATTATCCAGACCATGGGAAGAACTATCCACCCGCAGAAGCACAACGTCGCATTTCATCGCGAAACAAAGGCGTCCACAACACACACACCATCGCCTCCTGTAATGCCAAACGCATCTCGCACTTCCCAATAGGAGTGGGTGGTATGCCTGCAGTGCCCACATGTCGCGAGGTGGGGCCCCAAGCTGAACCAGGATCACGGAACCGTAACTGACTTCTGGAGCGGTTTGTGCCTTGTTGCCAAGGCAACCGATGTTTGAGATTGTCAAAGAAATGGCGCTCGCTCCAGCGCTAGAAAGCTCAGAGCCGCGGCGGAGAATGTTTTGCCAACGTTGCCGCTCTCCACAACGCGTCGCCCCAAGCTGAACTGGTCACATGATTGAAGCGTTTTGTGCACGGGTTCTGTATCGGTTTAAAATGTCTTTTTCACATGCCGCCGGCAGGAATTACCACCGCCGCAAAATAAGACCCGGCACCAGCGGGGCCACATCTGATACGGCGCTTTTTGGATAAACAGTGCGCGGTGCATCAAGGGAACGAGCACACGACCCTCCCCGTGCGGCTGCGAGTTCGCCGCCGATAAAAAGTCATGTGCCGCCAGCAACGTACACCGCGAAAGGGCAAGGCCAGGCCGCCGCATACATGCGGCCAGATTTTTCGTTCGCTTTTCCAGCCTTGAGCGGAGTGCGTGCGGGATTCATGGTGTCAACAAAGCTTGCCCGTAGCAGACGACAATCTGAGCAGCGCAGCATCATGGGAGGCAAGGCTCGCGCGCCGTCAACAGCGGAGAGTAAGTCGAAAGGAGGAGGAAACGCGGAGCCACGATAATGCGCGGTTTTTTATTTACGATTTCTCAGCTAATACTCATCGCTTTAACAAAATTCTTGCGGGAGGAGATTGCAAATACATTGCTTTATTTGGGTGCATGTACATTCATGCATCGGCGGAAGGTATTTCAGGACCCCTTTAAGTTGTCACCGAGTATAGTGTTTGTTTGCTTTTTTCGGGATAGCTTTGATAAGGTTTGCGTAGACATAAATGTGGAAGGAGGTGTGATTGCTACAGTATATCTGAATGAAACGGAAATCAGTAAATAACCAATCTGGGTGTATTGATAACGATTGCTCTAGTTGCCATTGATGTTCAAAAAAGATACATGTAAAAAAAATCGGGAAAGTAAAAGAGAAAGATCACCGTTGAAATACGACTGCCGGGCTACGGGTAGGAATTACTCATGGTGCAACACGTATTTATTATTTAAGCATAGGCAAAGATCGGTAAACCATTGGTAATACTGGTAAATTCAGACTAATCGATCTCTCGGACTATACTGCTATTAGCTGACAAAATACTTGAGGAAGGGATCACTTCTTTGTAGGATCCAAATATAATGTCCAGTGTGGTGCCTGTCACAGCTTCATCCGTTCGCGGGCGAGAAACCTGCGTGACTGTATTGCACGCGGGGCCAGACTGCAGCGCGGGCTTTATCTCCCGTGCGGCTCTGTAACAGAAAGTGCAGCTGGGTGGACGCGCTTATCACCGAGTTCAAAGACTTTTCCACGGAAAAGAGAGCAAAACAAAAGACAGATCCGCCCGCCGAGTACCTCACAAAAACGAAAGGGAATATACAGCAACAAAAGAATACCTGAATCCGCCTGTCGTGTCGTCAACATTCTCATATTCCGCCCCCGCCGCCCAAAGCTTCAAAGCGTATATTTTAGAGACCTTACTTCTTTGAGGAAGTAAACTTTTTAGCCAACTAGCAAACAGCACGCTCGGTTTTGTTAGACGAACTTGCAACCCGTCTCCGTGTTCTATTATGCCCCCCCCCCCCCAAAAAAAAAAAAAAAACCACGAAACTTTGGGGAAAGCCCGCACCGGCAAGCCATCACGAGCATATTTATTAAAAATGAATGAGGCCGGGTCTTGACGCCCAAGAAAGTTTGTACTTTAGCAAACTTTCGCAAAAGAGGAAAATTTCGCGAAACAAAGAAAACAGGTTAAAGAATAAAATATGAGCCCATTTGCGCCCGATAAACCTACGCATACATAACCCCATCCATTCTTCAGGATCATCGCAAACATTGCTTCGTTCGGCCGTAAAAAAAAAAGGAAAAACAAATGTCTGGCCAGTTCCACGGTCAGTGTTCGCATTTCATAACTGGAGCTGCTCTGACTGTCCAAACACAGTCCGCAAAGTCCCCATTATAGTCCTTCCTATTCTATAAAAAAATTGGCCACGTATCTGCTCCTTTCGTCGCAAATGTCGGCAAAAGACGATAGTCATTGCCGACATTTGCAAAGTAAATGCCTCCCTTCACTTTCCTGCTCACCTCTCACCTCTTGCGTAGCGCTCCTCCCAAGTTAAACACCTTAATGCCAATTTAAATTTACCGCGTTCCACTGCTCCAGGGCGGGTGCCTCGATGCCAGTGCTGCCGTACGACGGAGACGCGCGTGAATCGAGGCGCCCTACTTCAACGTTTATAGCCCTAGTCCACGTGCGTTCCAAGCAGAACGTGGAACCTATCTAGTGGAACCTTTCGTAACTGTTGCCGCTTGAATTCTTAAAATTCCGCCAGAAGCTATAGTGCGCGGGCGACCGAAGGCGACAGTGTGAATTTTTCTTTCTGGAGTTGATGTAGTATTTTGTCACAGAATTAAGCGAAGTAGTAATTTAGTGGCCGATGAGTCGGACGGGAGGAGCGACAAACAACTTCCCCCTGGATACGAATAGAAATTGTGGTTCGGATCTGCTAACCGGCGATAGGTCCACGCCTGATTGGCCGCTGGCGTGAGGCACGAGAAGGGGCACGGGATAACCGTTTGAAGCAAAGCACATTTACTTCTTCCACACACACACACAGGAAATACAGACTGACACAGAGGGTAATACAGACAAAAAACGAATCTCAGCTTAGGAAATAGGCGACCGTAACACGAGGGGAAGAGAAAGGCAGACAATAGGCGGGCTGGGGAGCTTCCCTCCAACCACTCTAACAATAGGCCCGCTAGGCACAGACACACACCCTTACACACAACACGGTACACCAAGAAGAGAGGATAATCAAGTCCGCGGAGTCGATGTGAAGCAGGAAGATAATAGCGAGGGCGATTATAGAGTCTGCGGAAGAGTGGAGAAGGGGAAAAGGTCTTAGCTGGGTTTTGGTCGGTGGTCTCGTCGGGGAAGATGCGTCGGCTCGCCGGTCGTCTGCGATGAGTCCCGTTGATCGGCGACGCAATTCGGGCACACCTGGGCCGCGCACAGTCCCCTCCTCGAGGGGAATTCTCGGGGGCCGAGGTCGCCGCTGTCGTCGCACTCGGTGCTACAGCGCAGCCCACAGAACCGGCCACCGCGTCCCAACCGCACCACCTTTTACCGCCACTGCTCGCTTCCTTCTCCCCCCGAGTCGTGAACCCCCCGCTGCACCGAGCACAGTCCTTCGGACCGCGCCTCTTCCGAGAACCAAGCGGGTGGGACCTCCGCTGGCCGCGGCATTCTCGCCCCTCTCTCGCCGAACACATGGCCCACTGCCCCGCGGGCCGAAATGGCTGCGAAAACATTCCTGCTCCACCGGGATCTCCCCGCTGGGTCCCAATATGGCGAGCAAAAAAAAAAAAAAAGAAAAAGAGACAGCCATGAAGAGACCCGAATTTCGCGACATATTTCATTTCGCAAAAATCATACATGTATGAATTTTTTATAACGGAACACTGTAAATATCCCTTGTGTATTAATTCTGTTTCTTATATTTTCGTAATGTTTTTTTCTTGTTCTACAATGTTGACAAGTATGCACATATAAACCGGACTTAGAGATTTCGTTGTGAGTATATATGACTGTTTCGCTGGCTTCCTTTCACTTTGGCCGGGTGGATGAATCGAGTCACAGACAGACAGACAGACAGATATACAGACAGACCAAAATTTTTTGTTTAAGTAGCACGAGAATGACTATCGTCTTTAAAAGGCAAATCAAGTTCCACGGTGCGGGGCACCACCTGTCGAAGAGATCCCGCCAGTGGCGTTTCCACCCTTGTTGCGAATCAGCCCGCCATTCTGCTTCAAGCGTTGCGCAGCACTCCCCGGCTATGTGGCGAAGCCTTCACTACGTGCGCCTTTCGAGCAGGCCTACCTGTCGGTCACTCACGCTTGCAGCCGACGGATCCGCACACGCCGCTACATGTCGGGGCAAGTCCGGAAAGCTGTCGCATATCTCTCTGCGTGATTCAAACTTCGGCGGTGGCAGACGAGGCATGCAGAGACTTGTCCGAAGGCCGCGGAAGCCGTTGCGGAGACCTCTCTCCCCTCTCTGGGACTCAGCATGCACCGCTACTACCAACCACTCACGAACTCAGGAAAGGGCTTTGCGTGTGTCTGTATCGTTCGTGTCGTGTGCACAATCTAGAGGGAACGCTTGGTTTGACCGTTGGCGCTTAGGGTATAGACCCTTTGCAAAATACTATCAGGCATAGCGGACCAGCGGAAGGCTAGTCGAGCAACATTGTGCGCGGCCATGATGAAGGAAAGACAGCTATTGTGCCGGCTGCTCGGCTCAGCGCGCTCACGCATCGCCTAAGCTCGGACTTCACGGACTCGCAGTACTGGGGTACTGGATGATAGGGCGTGTGCATCGCGGGGATTGGTCTTTCCTATCGCCGGGTGGGACACCAACCTCTCTGGTATACCGCGTTTGAGCGACGAGCGCATCCGTGCCGTTTGCAGAGGGGGACGCAGCAGTGAGTCGGCATGACTCCTGCAGAACTCGTAACCGCATGTAGGCGAACGATTCGTCCCCTTCCCATTTTTTTGCGTTTCCTTGTGTATTTTATTTTAGTGTCAATGCTCTGTTTTGGTTTCGGACCTCTGTTTCTTCTTACGTCGAGCTGGCGAGCGTGTTCCCACGGTCGCCTTGTTGCTCGCCGTCCCGTGTGCTGTGTTTATGACCTACCGAGCGGCGCCAAGACATCCGACACCGGTGGCTACGTGGTCTGGGACCGGGGCGCGAGACCGACTGTGCCGGGAAGTCGAGCGTTCCGTCCCGTGTGCTGTATTTATGACCTACCGAGCGGCGCCAAGACATCGGACACCGGCGGCTAAGTGGTCTGGGACCGGGGCGCGAGACGGACTGTGCCCGGCAGTCGAGCGTTGAGCGTCTACGAGTGTGCGTGTGTGGTGAGAGCCCTGAGCGGATCGCGAGAACGCGTATGTAAGCGAAAGAGAGGGCGCCGCCCAGGCGCATTTGTCAGTTTTGTACGAACCCAAGTCAATAATTAAACAGTTTGTTTTTGCCTTCTCCTACGAATTGTACGGAAGCTTTTATTCGACCGTCTGTCTTCAAGCAAGAAAACGATCTGGAAGTTAATTCGAGAAATCGATAGCTAACACGCATGTGGTGATAAAATGAAAACAGCAAGCAAAAGCTCAGAAACCTATCCGATCAGACTGAACACCGAGGTGACTACGAGTGGCTCTAAGACAGCGCCGCGCAGCCGCGCTTCCTTTATCATGGCCGACGTTTGCGAATGACCTCAGTGTTGTCATCATGAATGCTCGCGTATGTACTATGTTGCCAACTTTTCTGAAAAGGGTCTATAAAGAAGACCCCGCCAAGCACTGTAGTTCATTTCTGTTTGAGCAGTGAATCAATGCTGTCACTCTGCTCGAGTCCTGTACTGTAACCTCGCCCGTCGGGGCATTGTTCTTGCCTAGCTTCGGCTCATCTCTCGCCATGCAGTAAACAAGGTAAGTTTCCCTTTGGCTTCTGGTCTTCTTCAATGCAGCAACATTGGCTGGCAGCTTGCTTCAACACGTTACCACAGGCAATTCGGAGGCGACGGAGCTCGGCTCGGGTACGCATCCCCGAATACCACACCTTCTAGACGCCCAGCGGTCAGCCTTTACGGAGTCAAACCATTTTGGCTCTGCTTCCTCCGCCGTATACGCCACTCCCCTCCGGCGCTCCGCCCACATCCTGTTCCGCATAAGCTACGGGAATGGCTAATCACGATGCTGTCGAAGCCACAATGGCTAACGATAGGAGACGGAAGTTCAACCACACACCACATCTGATACCTTCAATGCCCCAGCAGCTCCACGACAGCCTCCACCCACTGAGCCGAAAATCTATTTCGTTCGGCTTTAAGTGGCTGGTAAACTGCTAGGAGGAGAGCGATCCCATTTTGGCGGTTCTTATTTCAATCGCGGTTTCGCGGTTTTTCATTTATTTCTGTTTCCCGCTCACCTCTCACGCTGTTCGTCTCCCGTATCGTTCCTCCCAAGGTAGCACGCTAAAGGTCTGCTCAAATCAATTTAATTTTGCGACGTTCCACTGCTCCAATTCGGATGCCTCGATGCCGGCGCTGCCGTACGGCGGAGACGCACGTGAATCGACGCACCCTAGTACAAAATTTATAGAACCGCGGCCCTAACCTACAAGCGTTCCAAACGGAACGTGGAACCTGTCTCGTGGAACATTTCGTTACTGTTGCCGTTTGACTTCTTAAATCGCGCCAGGCACTATAATAGCGCCGGAAACATCGGGCGACGGTTTTCTGCAGTTGACGTATAGTATTTCATTTGCTATCGCAAACACCAAGCATCCATGAATTTTTTAATAGAGTGACACTGCAAATGTTAATTATGTGTTGATATTCTGCCCTTTCTTGCGTAATGTTTTGTTCTTGTTCAACAATATTGACTAGTATGAACATTACCACAGAGCTTAGACGTTTAGATTTGGCTGTGGGTACATAAGAGTATTGCGCAGCTTCTGTTTCACTTAGGTCGGGTGGCTGAATCGAGTCGCAGAGAGACATACAAACACACCAAAATTTCTGCGTTTAAGTAGCCCAAGGAAAACTATCGTCTTCAAAAAAACTGTTCCCATGTTCCGAATCCAACCTGTGCCCCTCGAGTTATGAAGCCGGCGTCTATCCGACTCCTCCATTTCTACATGGTCTAAATTTTTGGTAAACTCAGACAAAAACCAAAGAATCCGTAAAGAGAAGAATGGCGTTGCTGTTGATACCTCAAAGCTGTTAACCACAAGACATTAGGCCTAACTTCCCATTTTGAGGTTTAGGACGTTAGGCCTAAGGTCACATGTTGATGTTTAACATCTCAAACCGGCACCCAGTCAAAAAAGGGCTCACTGAACGCTAAGCAGCAGAAACCGATTCGCGCCAAACTCCGGAAACCCAAACTTTAGGCCTACGGACTGAAACCCGAGAGTTGCTGTGGGTATTCTAGAAAAGTGGTGCGTACCTCCAAAGTGGCACAGACGCGCAGTGTGGGATAGACAAACCAAACAATCCATCCCGAGAAAGCTTCGCGTTCAACCATCGTCGTCGTTAGACGGAGGGGTGCATCCTTTTTTTTGCTAAGAGAGGCAGTGAGGGGTATAAAGAAAACTATTTAGTAAGAAATAGCTGGAGTTTGAGAAAAGGACGTGAACAGACTGTTGGGAACTGAAGGGTGTAACCCGAAGTCCAGGGCGCCAGAGGCACCACCTCCTACCTAAAGTTGCTCCCTCAATTAGCTAATAGTGACCTTGAGGTCACGGGCAGGCAACAGGTGCATCCTATGTCTCGACAGCAGTGAAATATGTAATGCTTGAGTTCTTGTTCCGTCACAGTATCTTTCGACATGAACATGTTGCGTGGAAAAGGGTGCATGTTTCTGCGCATTTGGCAATTTTAACTTAGTGTAGGTTGTCTCCTACTAAACATCTTGGCCCATCTCTATTTCTGGACATGTGTGTTGGTTTGTATCCTGCGCAGAGTTGGCGATTCTTCCGCATCAAGAACCCAGCGTGACCCGGGGAAAAGTCGTGTGCACAAGCGCAAGATGAGCCGGCGTTCTCCGTGTTTTTCGGGGAAGTCCCAAGAAGCCCGGTATGTGAGTTTGCGTGCTTCTGGCTAGGCTGCCTTATTCCCTTCCAGACCTTCGTGTCCTTGTTGTGAATGGGACCATGTTTGTGAAGCGTTTAATACTCTGCCTGCAGCCGAAACTGCAATCGCCTTTCGAAAGGATGTATTGATGTTTCAGCTTCTATTCGATAGTTCCGCTAGGCGGATAGCGAAGAGGATGGTTCAAATTTCCGCTTCTTCCGTTCCTGTAGGTAGGAGGGCCATGCAGTCAGTCACAAAGACTGCCACGGTAGTCTGCTAGGACAATTGTTGCCTTCGTACTTTCGTAGATCTTGGCGTCATTGTATAGAGTATTTTCATGCTTTTACTTTTCATGGAAGTTCTCTGATCTTGGCTTGTCGCCCGCCCGTGCGTAGATTTTGATCCGTATTTTTTCGTAAGGAAACAGTTCTAAGGAGGGTCGCTGGATAGGTGACATGTCCATCAGGTCTTCAAGTGTTTTTTTTTGTTCTTGTTGTTTGGTAGGATGGTCCGCGCTGATTTCGGATTTCCCAGGAGTTCTCTTTGTACTAGGATAGTGGCTTCGGTGACATGTTCGAAAGTGTTACAAACACCAATTTTGAGGACTTTTAAGGAGGCCGTTAATACCTGGAGGTTGACATCGGCTTCATATGCTGTCCTGACGGTGTTTATTAGGTCTTCTTCTGTGGGGGTACATTTGTGGTACGGCTCTGACTACCTGTCCGATAATAAGAGCCAGCGTGAGTCTTATCGTTGCTTGACTGGAACATGGCTTTCCCATATTCGGCGTTTTACTATGTTTGCCAAATGGTAAACAATTTTCTGCATTCCCGCGATTGTGACATCGGCTCTGCCGCATTTGTGTAGGGCTGCGGCAGGGCTAGGCAGTATCGCGATGCTAGGGTATCGTAATAGTATCTTAGAGATACTTCAGGATATCTGCATTTCTGTATGGAAATACATTTGTAAAGTGTATTTGTATAGCAGTAGGGAAACCCTTTTACGGTGTATTGAATATACTGTGATGCTCTTGCACGTATGAGGATCTCGTTGCGTTTATTTTAGAGGCACAGATATCCTCTGCTTTTTCTTTTTGTTCGGTTGGAGCCACACCGCCTTCCGATATTCTATCTCAGTTTCACATCTCTTAGCTTCCTTCTGTGACGGCAGCGTTAGCTTGAAATGCCGGACGCGGTGGCGATAAGGCAGCCGTGTAGATAATTGCATTGATTGTGGGGTTTAACGCGCCGACGCAACGCAGGCGATAAGGCGCGCCGTAGTGGAGGGCTCCGGATTAATTTTACCACCTGGGGATCTTTATCGTGCGCCGAAATCTCGTACACACGGGTGTTTCTGCTTTTCACCTCCATCAGAAAAGCGGCCGCCACGGCCGGGAATCGAACCCGGGACCTTGAGCTCAGCAGCGCAACGCCTTAGCCACTGAGCCACCGCGGTGGGTAAGATAATTGCCACCACAGGACACACGAGTGTGTTCTGGCTCTTCTTCGTCCGGGCAATCATTCAAATGAAAGCGAGGAAATCGGACCTGCGAAGCGCTCGGTCGGGGACAGTAGAAAAGAAGCTGATCGCGGTAAAAGGAAAGGTACGGCAACGATCGGCCATACTAGACATATGCCTCTCGGGCTCGCAGAAGCGGTTTTCTCGGCTGATAACGATTGGAAATGAAGAGGCAGTAATTTCATTGTGCTCGCACCCCTACCTTAAATGCTTCGGGCCTAAAACGAAGTTTCAAGGGCTTCAGATTTCGAAAGCTTGCCCTTGCGGGCTGCAGGAACTTCTGGACAGCACCATAACGACTCGTCCGACGAGGTGTTGCCAGCAACGATGCACCACGGCTTCTACGACTTTGAAAATGAAGGCTTCCCGACATCACGGCGCTCAGAGCAGAGGCATGTTCGATCGGAAGTCTTTCGATACATTGATGACCCGAGCAATGAACTCGCCATTCTGCAAGACTTTCCAGTCATTAAGGCGGCGTTTGTTCGTTATAACACAAACTTGTGCTCTTCTTCAGCTGTAGAGAAAATTTTGTCATTTTCGAGCCCATTTGCAGACCAAATCGACGTCGTCTGGAAGACGGCTTGTTTGAGAAGCTGCGTATGCTTAAGTGCATCTATAATTTTCGCGTGTGGCGAGTGAAGTTATGTAATTGTCTTCAAGATTCAATTATAGTAGCGATTCGATTTTGTGCATTTATTGCTTTTAAAATACCTAGGGGGTCATAAAAGTGTGTTGTAACATGACGTCGCCGAAATAGAAAGAAAAAGTGTTTCAGAATGTGTATCTGTATTTTTTTATCTGTATTTCGGAATACATTTTTTTTTATGTGCCTGGAAAATTATCTCCGAAATATCCCGTTACTTCAAGCTAAATGTATCTTAGTATCTGTATTTTAGGAGCCTACCGCATGCGTCGCGATTCTTGTATTCCAGTATACATTTTGAAGTATCTCTGCTCACCCCTGGGCTACGCCGGGGATAAGTCCTGCCGCTAGCTGTGCTGAGCTCTCCAGTCGATATTAAAGAGCTCCCTCTCTCAATCTTACGCGACCGTTCCGTAGGTTGCCATACTAAAATAGTTCATGATGATTTTTTAACTTTGCCCCGTGGCATCATTCATCTTTTTTACAGACAGAACTCGTGGCGGCAGACAGGGTCGCGTACAATTCCAAAATTAATTCAGAAATTTGTGCAATTTGCGTGGCTTCTGTTTTATTTTATCCCTGCACATTTAGTTCGTTCATGCTCATACTGTAGACTCTTCTTGGTTTAGGGGAGCATGACGTTAATCTTTCGTCCCCTTTTATACTAATGTGGAACGATATTGACCCCGGCATAAGTTCTGTCGGGAGACGCGTTTTGGTGGGATGGCGCCAGTTTGTGTGTACTGCTGGCGACCGCGCACATGCCTGCCGGGCACGCCACCACCAACGGGGCTTAGAACAGACTGCGCGGCGCATGCTGCTATCACGTATTCTTTCTGTCGTCTCCGCCGTAGTATCATTGTCCTCAGTTCCACACTCAACTTGCCGCCGCGCCAGGCTAGCCGCCGCATCTGGCTACCTCAATCTTAGTTTCCGGTAATGCAGCAGTGACTTGGCAGTGACGTATTTCCGCGGACGCATGATAAGCATGGCTGATAGCGGACGGCTAGCAACTATGGGAAAATTGGGAAATAAGCCTAATAACGCTATCACGTTCAAATCCCGCGTTGTGAGTGGTGTGTGTAGCCGAAATTCGACTGTGCGTTCAATTATAAGGAAACATTCGTGGTAGAGGGAATTGAACGCAGGTACGCGCAGAAAACGTCATCTCGCATTCCCCACACCTACACCTATGCTTCTGTGCTTTCAAGCGAACGCATTATGGCTTCCCTTTCTGATACTCTCCTGATCTATCCTGTGTGCGCTATGCCAATTCCGTGAAGCTATCGTAACACAGATTCGTATAAGTTCTGAGTATGGAGATCAGAATTGTTGTTGATAAACTTTATTGAAACCAAAAAAGAAAACCTCTAACTCCTGGATTCTTGGAGGCAAAAAAAAAATGTCTTGGGACTGCTGGCATACCCACTCAAAGGGATGGTCCAATTACGACTCCAGCTGCCTGCTGTAAGAAGCTGACAGCTGATTTGGCCCTTCCATTTGTAAGTGCAGTCCCCAAAATTACCCACTCAGTGGAATTGGCCACTGAAGATGATAGCTGCAACTAAAATCTCATGGAAGGTTAACCAATGTCCATATCCCGGTGATTTCCCATTAAAACCACTTAGGCAGGTTTAAGTGTTTGCAATGATTTTGTGTTTGCGCTGAGACAATTAAAGGGAAGTGAGAAATAGGTTCTTCAGCGGCAATGGTAAAAGGATTAAACTTCACTACAGGCAACAACATGCATAGCCAGACATTGTCTTTATGGGAACTTGGCTGCGGGTAAATGTTCATTCTAGTGTTAATTACTCTCCACTTCCTCTTCTTGTGCGGTCAATGACCAATACAACTGGCGGTTTTAATCTACGACTTTAATTCCCGGCTCGTTGGTCTAGAGGTAGGACTCTCGCTTTGAGGGCGACAGGTCCTCGGTTCGAACCCGGGACGAGCCCGCTTTCTTAATTCTGTAAAAGCGTAAGCCACCCATGCCAGCCCACGAAGGCATATAAGCTGCAGAGATTTTGAAGACGATAGTCTTTCTTGGGCTACTTAAACGCCGAAATTTTGGTCGGTCTGTCTGTATGTTTGTCCATCTCTCTGTCTGTCTGTGACTCGATTCAGCCACCCGGCCAAAGCGAAACGGAAGCTGCGCAATGGTCTTATATACCCACAGCCAAATCTAAACGTACCCGCTGCGGTGGCTCAGTGGCTAAGGCGTTGCGCTGCTGAGCACGAGGTCGCGGGTTTGATTCCCGGCCGCGGCGGCCGCTTTTCTGATGGAGGCGAAAAGCAAAAACGCCCGTGTGTACGATATTTCGGCGTACGTTAAAGATCCCCAGGTGGTCAAAATTATTCCGGAGCCCTCCACTACGGCGCGTCTCATCGCCTGCGTTGCGTCGGCGCGTTAAACCCTACAATAAATCAAAAAATCAAATATAAACGTCTAAGTCCGGTGGCAATGCTCACACCTGTCAACATTGTTGAACCAGAACAAGCCAATACGCAAATACCAGGCAGAAAATCAATACATAAGTGATATTAGCAGTGTTTCTTTATAAAAAAATTCATGGATACATGATTTTTGCGATATATAGCCGATGAAATACTACATCAACTGCAGAAAACCGTCGCCGGCTGTTGCCCGCGCTACTATGCTTCTGGCGGCATTTTAAGTAATCAAACGGCAACATCAACAAAAGGTTCCACTAAATTGGATCCGCGTACTGTTTGGAACGCTCGTGGAGTAGGGAAATGTGGTTCTATAAACTTTGTAGTATCAATTCACGCGCGTCTCCGTTGTACGGCAGCGCTGGCATCGAGACACCCGACTTGGAGCAGCGGATCACGGAGAATTTAAATTGATTTGAACAAGCCTCTAGCCTGTTGTCTTGCGAGGAACGAGATGGGAGAGAAACAGCAGAAATGTGAGCGGGAAAGAGAAGGAAGGCCTGGGTGCCAGTCAACTATCGGCTTTCGCCAACATTTGCAACGAAAGGAGCAGAGACGCTGTCATTTGTCGCACATCACATAGACTGCACACAGAAATTGTGTAAGGTACGTGCGAGGAAACTTTCTTTTGAGCGTCTCAGGCGGTAATCCTTAAGAAACACCCGTATGTCTACGCCCGCACTTTTATTCCGACTATACTGATGTTGATGATGGGACGTTCTCATAATTTATCTACTCAAAATGTACAGGTCCGCGCAGAAGTAAACGGAGCACGGGAGCGGTGGCCCAACTGCATCGCTGCGGCGCGTATGGGCGCCGACGGGAACCATGGAGCGCCGGTCAAAGAGTGTGTTCGCAATGCCCCCGCCGCCCTATCTGATATGTTTAATCGCCGCTCTGCTCGCGTGTCATGCTCGGCGAGACGGTCTTCAAAAGGTAGCGCTGGGCTATAGAGTGGCGCTGGTTGCATTGGCGCTCGCAGCCATCAGCGGCGACCGAATCTCCTGCTCATGAACTTGGACCAAGCTGCGCGCGCCCGCAAACGTGCCTTGTTGCGCGCTGTAAAGGGCGGCATAAAATTGTAGGCCGCTGCGGTTTGGCATAGCATGTCATTGCAATATAATTAATTGTAAGCCGGCCACAAAAATGCCATGTACAATATAAAAAGCACATTCACAGACATTTTCCTTGTTCGGAAAAAGAAATCTCGCTTACAAGATTTTTTCTTTAATTTTGGGTTTGTCCCAAGTTATTGCAGGTGTTCAGTCCTGGTGTGTTCTGAAGAAAGGAAAATAAAAAAAATGTCCATGCGGTGGAAATTTGGTATTGGAGAACACCGTAACGAATAGGTACAATCGTTGCCCGCTATTACAGTGGGCCTCATACGGGGCCAATTTTGTTGTCGCATTAAAACCGACGTTGTTATTTTTAACGAGCACCTTATATTATTTAAGAAAGTGTTGCAGGTTTAAATAAAGCTCCGCATTGAATTGAAAGTTGCTTCACCGCATGGCCTTATTGTCTTGCAAAAAAGCGCCGTCAAGGCCCCAAAATGGCCGATGACGAGTTTAGTCGTCATGGCCGATGGCAACCATACTGTTAATTGGTTAATAATTGTACAAAATCTTATGAAGGCTATCCTCGTCAATGGGAGCGAGTATTAATGCGACAACAAAATATGCGCCGTATGAGGCCCGCTGTAGCAGGCTACGATTGTACCTATTCTTTACGGTGTTCTCTAATACAGAATTTCCACCGCATGGACATTTTTTATTTTTCTTTCTTCAGAACACACCAGGACTGACCGCCTGCAATAACTTGGGACAAACCCAAAATTAAAGAAGAAATCTTGTAAGCAAGATTTCTTTTTCCGAACAAGGAAAATGTGTGTGAATGTGCTTTTTATATTGTACATGGCATTTTTGTGGCCGGCTTACAATTAATTATATTGCAATGACATGCTATGCCAAACCGCAGTGGCCTACAATTTTATGCCGCCCTTTACAGCGCGCAACAAGGCACGTTTGCAGGCGCGCGCAGCTTGGTCCAGCTCATCAGCATCGGATTCGGTCACCGCTGGTGCCTGCGAGCGGAAATGCAACCAGCGCCCTCTATAGCCCAGCGCTGCCTTTTGAAGACCGTATCGCCGAGCATGACACGCCAGCACAGCGGCGATTAAACATATCAGATAGGGCGGTGGGGGCAGTGCGAACACATTCTTCGAGCGGCGCTCCATGGTTCCCGTCGGCGCCCATACGCGGCGCAGCGATGCATTTCGGCCACCGCTCCCGTGCTGCGTTTACTTCTGCGCGGACCTGTACATCCAAGCGATGAGACGAATACGTTTGACATGTGCGTGATGTTTTCATCTTGCGAATGGTGCCCAATACAGTAAAAGGTCGTTAATTCAAACTCGAAGGGCACCATAAAATTACCCCATCTTCCCGCGAGGGTAACCCTGTGGAGATACGACGCATCTTGGGGGTTCACTTGGTGTTTCCGTTAGGTTGATCGGTATCACGTTTACGAAGTTCGGAATCGGCTGCTCGCTTCAATCGTTTGCGTTCAGCATCACGTTCACGCCGCTTCGCAGCCTTGTCTTCAGTGATGCTCGCATTCCTGTTATCACAGTGATCGGTGCTTGTTACGGTTGCGCGGGTGATAGCAGAGTTGTTAGGCTCCATTCAACGCATCGATGGAAATCGGAACGCCGGTGCTGGAACAACCGCGGCTATGACGCAACGTGGCGCGGCTATGACGCAACACAATCCACTTTAATCCAATCCAAATCCAATCCAATCCAAGCCAACCCAATCCAATCCAATCTAATCCAATGCCCCTCACGAGAGAGTGTTCGCTATCAGAGAGGAAAGGGGGTGAGCGGCGGAGAGCGCAGCTCGCGCGGCGAGGAGAATGGGGGAGGGGTGTGGACGGACAACAACAACGCCGTATGGAGGGACAAGGCGAGTGAATTAGATGCAGTCGCATCTAAATTTGTTCGAATTAAGCGGAGTTCGAAATAGCGAGCGGGCGCTAGAATAAATTGACTCCGCGTCCCACTTTACTGGGACAACACAAAAAAGCCACCTCTGGACCCGTCATCGCGAGTTAGGCCCCACTACACGTTTTTTACCCACGCCACGTGATCGCAGGCCGAGAACAGCATAGAGTTTCGTACTAATATATGCTATAGGGGACATTGGCGCTAGTGTCTCTGCGTGCCGCCGAATGGCCTCGTGAACTCCCCAGGAGGCGGCCATGCCTGGAGGATGCGTGATTTTCGAACTTGGCTTGACACCGCCGTAATCTTGACTTGACTCAAAGTACTTTTTTTAAAAATACAGAAGATCTGACTAATGTCGATTAGTGTATCGCGAAAACAGATTGTTCTTCCTGTTAATTTTATTTTGAGGTTTAGAAGAATTCTGATATCAGTCGGGTTTTTGAAGTGTATACATTGCTGAGCTTAGCGGAGCAGACGATTACTCAGAATAGGCGGCGAAGCGTTTGTTCTTTTTCTTTTTGCGTGCGAGTCGGCGATGACGTGCGGCTTAAACAGGGCTGCTGTACTGTATTCCAGAAGTGTGCATTGTCACGGGTGGTGACAGCGATTGGGCGTGCGCCTTAGGCACGCCAATATTTACGGGCAGCTCATTACCAGCGGCAGAGTGCAGCCTAGCAGATGATGGTTGTATTGGCGGTATCGTTCTGTGCATGCCACCTAGCCTCGCTTGTTTCGCCGCTTCCTACAGTGATGAGGTGCTGCCCACGATCAACTTGGTGGTGACCGTCCCACCGGACGAAGCTCGCGCCATATTGTTTCGTGAAGAAAAATTAGACCAGTGTACACATATACTTACTGCTGGTAAAGGCTTTTGGCTTAGACTATGTTCAGACTACAGACGCAAAACCCATATCGTGATCTATGGACGTAAAAAAACGGCATTTCACGGCGTGCGGTTGGTCGAGACGTGAAATTACGTCATTCTTTAAAGTTATTACGACAGTTGCGGCAACAGTCTTAGCCTGGCCTTCGCGGCTACCGCGCTCGTGTTTTTCTCGCAAGCGTCGTCATGAACGGGACAAGGATGTAAAACCATGCCCGTACCGTTTACCTTGTGCGGAATCTCGAGTTCGCGTCCGTTTTCAGAAATGCCATAGAACATGACTACTTCTACTGTAGGGGCTACACGGCGATGCTACTCCTTTCCGCATCCACTTCGTTCCAGCCGAACAGTATTGGATAATTGCAACCACTGGAATCGGGCGCTAACAGCAATTATGCCTCGGAACGAGCCCTCGACGCTTTCTACACAGAAACCGAAAGTGATGGCGCAGAAAAATCCGAAGCCAAGTGCACATAACAACCGCCAAGCCACAAGTTCAGCCAAGTTCGAAAATCACGAGTTACGTCACACAATCAGCCCCACGGTGGTTGAACGATTGGAGAGCCAGTGTCCCATCTAGCGCATATTAGCATGAAACTCTGTAGAGATATTTACTCTATGGAGAACAGCGACAGCAAAGAAAAGTTGCAACAGCATGCGCCAGAGCACTAGCGCCGGCGGCGCGGTGCCCGCTGCGGAAGCGAAATAAGCTGTCACAGCTGTTTCTTTTCCATTTTGTTGCTTTTCATCTGTGGTAAATTTGGTTTGTTTTTGATTTCCAACACATTTTATGCACTCTTGGGCGACTTCTTCCGCGAGGAGCGATCGCAGCCAGGGGATTCCAGTTCGAATTAACCGTGCTGGATACCGTCGCGTTCGAAAAATCGTGAGTTTTACCCCATCGAAATACACAGGACTGTGCCGGGACCAGGGCGTCAGTTCCAATTGACTGTAAGTTCGAATCAACGAGCTTCTACTGTATTAGCAAATCTGCTGAAGATGCATAGCCAAGTTATGAAATGTGTAAATTTTTGAGGTTCGCATCACCTCTTCAGCGCCGTGCAGCTTGGTAGTGAACTGTAATAGCACGTACATCGGGAGAGAGAGAGAGATAGATAGATAGAGAGAGAGAGAGAGAGAGAGAGAGAGAGAGAGAGAGAGAGAGAGAGAGAGAGAGAGAGAGAGAGAGAGAGAGAGAGAGACAAAACTTTTATTGCCGCAAGGGCTAATTCGGGGGAGGGGTGGTGACCGAGACCGAGGGAGGAAGATCCCGGAGGTTCGCGTTTGAACGCCTCGCCACAAGACGCCTCGTGCTTATAAGGCCGGTGAAGCCTCGGGAGCTTTGCTCCTCGGACATCAAAATACATCAAGCACTAGCCAAATCAGCTTCGCTACAGCTGTTCCTGTGGCCGACTACTGTGGTGGTTGCTGCTAAAATTTTCAATCACCAGAAACTGTGGTCGTGCATGCAGCGTCTGACACCTTGTGCACGTGCCTTGAAGCAAATAGGGGC